>NC_142140.1:45705000-46330000 GCF_024610735.1 Ursus americanus | reverse complement strand
CTCCCCCTGCTCACCCTACTGGCACTCGCAGAACAGAGGGACCACACTTCTCACAAACTCGCACACCCAACAAGCATTCACAGCCACTCAGCTCTCTCTGCCACGTGCAGGAATGATGGCAACCCTTTCATTGCACCTGTTTCTAAAGGGATGAAATGAGACCATTCAGAAAAGGTTATCATGGTAACTGCACTTTAAATGTTAATAAATATTAGTTACTATTGTATTACCTAAAACTCTTCAGTGGCTTCCAATTGTACTTGATATAAAATATATATGCTTTAATATGTCCTAAAAAGCACACCCCAAAAATATTAATTACTCTTTGTATCCTTTTCCAAGGCCTTCGATAAACCATCCCCTGGTCTGTGTATGTTACATTTTCATATAATTTTGAATAGGCTATTTTTCCCATTGTGTATCTATTTATTGCTGGGACTAGAGAAAAAAAGGATACATGTCTGTTTTTAAATCTAGCCTTATCAGATTGGCTTCTTAGTTGTAACAGCTTTCTAACTGATTTTATGCAACCGATTACATCATCTGAGAAATGTGATCAATTTACTTTTACTTAAGACATAAACCTATCATTGCTTTTTCTCTGGTTGTATTGGTTTGAAATTTCCGAGCAGTGCTGCATTGGCAGTGGCAGGCATACCTGTGTTCTCTATGATCTTCCTGGGGATTCCTCAAATATTTTTGGGTCAGGGTTGATATTAGCTGATGATCAAGGGAGCCATTTTATCATAGCTCAGAAATATCCTGTTTACGGTGTCCTCAGAACTGTTTTTATGCAGTATATCTCCAGCATGTAAAAAGATCCTCTTATATTTGGATGATGTTTTCCTACTCATTTGCTCTACTACAATAAAGAAACTACCAATATCAAATGGTGGTTGCTGGGGCACCTGGGTGGATCAGTTGTTAAGTGCCTGTCTTAAGCTCAGGGCATGATCCCAGAGTCCTGGGATCCAGCCCCACATCGGGCTCCTCCGCTGGGAGCCTGCTTCTTCCTCTCCCACTCCCCCTGCTTGTGTTCCCTCTCTCGCTGGCTGTCTCTCCCTCCCTGTCAAATAAATAAATAAAATCTTAAAAAAAAAAGAAAAAGAAATGCTGTTTGCTTTCCAGGGTTGAATGCTACCTAGTCACAGGGCATTTGGTTTGCTTGATCAATTGCTGGATGCATTTTATTGCTATTGTCTTTGAGCTTTTTCTTAATATGCTAATTAAAGAGATTAATCTGTGATTTTTGTTATATTGCTCCTATCATAGAGGGCTGCTGGTTTTTGTATCATGATTGAAATGCCTTCAGAAAACTCACTGGGACATTTATTTTCACATGCTTCCAAGTAATTTTTATTTATTGCAAATGCCTTTTGTGAGATTTCAAAATCAGTGATTCGGCGTCATGTCTTTCTGGGAGGTAAAGTGGGTTGATGGTTCAATTTCTTCTTTGATGATTGGTCCTTCATACATTTTATTTATTTATTTAGAGAGAGAGAGAGCAGCGGGGAGTGGGGGAGGGCAGGAGAGGCTGAGGGAGAGTGAGAATCTTAAGCAGGCTCCATGCTGAGCCCCAACAGGGGGCTCAATCTCACGATCCTGAGATCATGACCCGAGCTGAAGTCAGGAGTCAGGCGCTTAACCAACTGAGCCACCCAGGTGCCCCAGTCCATTATATATTTTGAATGGTCAGGTGAGTAGCAAACATATCATAATAAAAATAATAATAAAAAAGTAAGTAGCAAATATCATGATGTTATCATAGCTTATGGAAATTATTTATAGACCCAAACCCTTTTTATTTTGTATTATTAAAATAATAAAAATTATACTTTTATTATAAGGAAGGTGTTCTTTTATTATATTTAGAAGTAAATTATGAATTAAATCAAAGATATCTGAGAAGACTAAGGCTGGGTGATCAGGTGTCAGTACAGTTGAACAACCGAGGTCAGCTTTTAGTGCAAAATTAGTTTTTGCATGTAGGTTTTCCAGCTGGCAGTGGCAACGCAGGGGAATTTGGCAGCATTTGGAAACCCCAAATGGACAGACAAGAGAGAAGAGACCATCAATCAAATAACTGTCTCCTCAATATCAGGTTCAAGGTAAAGGTGATGATGTTTCTGAGATGCCCGTTGGTCATTGATTTTGTCTTGCTTCTTGTGTTCTTGGCAGACACTCCTTTACATGGAACCAAGAAACCACTCAGGGCTTCCAGTATTTCTCCTCCTGGGACTTTCTGAGAAGCCAGAGATTCAGTCTGTGCTCTTTGGGCTGTTCCTGTCTTTGTACCTGGTCACTGTCTTTGGAAACCTGCTCATCATCCTGGCCATCTGCTCAGACTCCCACCTCCACACCCCCACGTACTTCTTCCTGGCCAACCTGTCCTTCTCTGATATCTGTTTCACCTCCACCACCGTCCCCAAGATGCTGCTGAACATCCAGACTCAGAGCAAAGTCATTACCTATGAAAGCTGCATCACGCAGATGTATTTTTTCACAATTTTTGGACTTTTGGACAATTTACTCCTGACTGTAATGGCCTATGACCGTTTTGTGGCCATCTGTCATCCCCTGCACTACATGGTCATCATGAACCCCCAGCTCTGTGCCCAGTTGCTCATCCTGTCCTGGCTCATCAGTGTTCTGGGGGCCCTTCCTGAGAGTTTAACCACGTTGCAGCTCTCCTTCTGTGCGGTCATTGAAATCCCACACTATTTCTGTGAACTCCCTGATGTCCTGCACCTCGCCTGCTCGGACACCGTCATCAGTAATGTCATATTATATATTGTGACAGGTGTGATGGGCTTTTTTCCTCTCACTGGGATTCTTTTCTCTTATTCCCAAATTGTCTCTTCTGTCTTGAGGATCTCAACAGTGGGAGGAAAGTATAAAGCATTCTCCACCTGTGGGTCTCACCTCTCCGTGGTCTCCTTGTTCTATGGAACCTGCCTGGGGTTCTACCTCAGTTCCACCTGGACACATGCTTCTCAGGCAGGGATGTTTGCCTCAGTCCTATATACAATGGTCACACCCATGATGAACTCCTTCATCTACAGCCTGAGGAACAGGGACATGAAGGGGGCTCTGAGAAAGCTTCTCTGTAGCATGTCATCCTCCCAATAACAAGAACAATGACCCTGTACCTGGATAGGTGTGACCAAGGACAACAGAACAGAGTGCTTAATAGTGTGGACTCTGAAATTTCCCTTGACTGGGTTCAAATGCTGGTACCACCTTCAATAGATAATGACCTTGAGAAAAATACTCACCCTCCATGTGCCTCCATTTTTCCATGGACCTATAACAATGCATGCCTCATCAGGGTGACAAAAGGATTAAATGGAATAATATGGCAAAGCTCCAGCACAGGGAATGCAGATGGCAAGTCCTAAGTAAATATCAGCTATTGTCCCCCCCTCCAAAAAAAAAAGGAGCTAATTTTTTATGATGCTCCAGTGTTTTGTTTCCATACTATTAACCTAGTTTCTCTTTCCGTGCACTGTCCTCCATTATGGCTAAGTCGTAAAGCTCAGTGCCCCCAGGAAGAAAGGGACTTTGATGTAGGGCAGAGTTTCTCAGCCTGGGCATTATTGATATTTAGGGCTGGATCACTCCTTGCTGTGGGAAATGTCCTGTGCATTGTAGGACGTGTAGCCGTATCTCAGGCCTCTAAGCCCTGGGTGCCAGTAGCATTGCCAACCAAGTTGCAACAATTAAAAATACCTGCAGATAGAGCCAAATGCTCCAAGGGGGCCAAATCACCCCCACCTTGAGAACCACAGGGAAATGTCTTCCTTTTTTTTTCTTTTCAAACTCTTTATTTATTTACTTTAATAATAATTTTTTATTATATTATGTTAGTCATCATACAGTACATCCCTAGTTTTTGATGTACAGTTCTATGATTCATCACTTGCGTATAACACCCAATGCACCATGCAATACGTGCCCTCCTTACTACCCATCTTTATTTAAATTCTAGTTAGTTCACATACAGTGCACTATTGGTTCCAGGAGTAGAATTCAGTGATTCATCACTCACATACAACACCCAGTGCTCATCACAACAAGTGCCCTCCTAATTCCCATCACCTATCTAGCCCATCCCCCACCCACATCCCTCCATCAATCCCATTTGTTCTCTCTTTTTTTTTTTAAGATTTTATTTATTTATTTTAGAAAGAAAGAGTGCATGATTAGGGGAGGGGTAGAGGGAGGGGAGGAGAATCTCAAACAGACTCCACACCAAGCACAGGGCCCGGTGTGGGGCTTGATCTCATGATTCTAAGATCAAGGCCCAAGCAGAAACCAAGAGTAGGACACCACTGACTGAGCCACCCAGGTGCTCCTGTTCTCTATCTTTAGGAGTCTCTGTGCTTTGTTTTCCTCTTTTTTTTCTCATTTTTCCCCCTCCCATATGTTCATCTGTTTTGTTTCTTAACTTTCACATATGAGTAAAATCCTGTGGTATTAGTCTTTCTCTGACTGATTTATTTTGCTTAGCATAATATACTCCATCTCCACCCACATCATTGCAAATGGCAAGATTTCGTTCTTTTTGATGGCTGACTAATATTCCATTGGATATGTATACCACATCTTCTTTATTCATTTGTCAGTTGATGGACATTTGGGCTCTCCCCATAGTTTGGCTATTGTTGATAATGCTGCTATAAACATCAGGGTGCACGTATCCCTTTGAATCTATATTTTTGTATCCTTTGGGTAAATGACTAGTAGTGCAATTCCTGGATCATAAGATAGTTCTATTTTTAACTTTTTTCTTTTTTCTTTTTATTTAAATTCAATCAATTTTTTATTTTTTATTATTATGTTCAATTAGCCAACATATAGTACATCATTAGTTTGTGATGTAGCATTCAACGATTCATTAGTTGCATATAACACCCAGTGCTCATCATAACACGTGCCCTCCTTAATATCTGTCACCTGGTTACCCCATCCACCCACCCTACCCACCCTTCTGTAACCCTGTTTGTTTCCAGAGTCTCTCATGGTTTGTCTCTCTCTCTGATTTCTGCCCATTCAGTTTTCCCTCCCTTCCCCTGTGGTCCTCCACGCTATTCCTTGTGTTCCACATATGAGTGAAACCATATGATAATTGTCATTCTCTGCTTGACTTATTTCACTTAGCATAATCACTCAGTCATCAGAAAGGATAAATTCAATTAATTAACATATAATGTATTATTAGTTTCAGAGGTAGAGTTCAGTGATTTATCAGTCTTACATAATACCCAGTGCTCATTACATCAGGTGCCCTCCTTAATGTCCATAAGCCACTTACCCTGTCCCCCAACCCCCTCCCCTACAGCAATCGTCAGTTTGTTTCCTATGATTAAGAGTCTCTTATGGGGACACAGCGGTTAAGCGTCTGCCTTCGGCTCAGGGCGTGATCCCGGCGTTGTGCGATCGAGCCCCACATCAGGCTCTTCTGCTATGAGCCTGCCTCTTCCTCTCCCACTCCCCCTGCTTGTGTTCCCTCTCTCACTGGCTGTCTCTATCTCTGTCGAATAAATAAATAAAATCTTGAAAAAAAAAGAGTCTCTTATGGTTTGTCTCCCTCTCTGGTTTCATCTTATTTCATTTTTTCTTCTCTTCCTCTATGGTCTTCTGCCTTGTTTCTTAAATTCCACATATCAGTGAGATCATAGGGTAATTGATTAACTTGCTTTGCTTAGCATAATACCCTCTAGTTCCATCCATGTCATTGCATATGGCAAGATTTCATTTTTTGATGGCTGAGTAGTATTCCATTGTATATATATATATATACCACATCTTCTTTATCCATTCATCTGTCAATGGACATCTGGGATCTTTCCATAGGTTGCCTATTGTGGACACTGCTGCTCTAAACATTAGGTGGCAGGTGCCCCCTCAGATTGCTAGATTTGTATCTTTGGGGTAAATACTTAATATTTTTAACTTTTTGAGGAACCTCCCTACTGTTTTCCAGAGTGGCTGCACCAGTTTGCATTCCCACCAACAGAGCAAGAGGATTATCCTTTCTCTGCATCCTCACCAACACCTGTTATTTCTTGTGTTGATGATTTTAGCCATTCTGACAGGTGTGAGGCGGTGTGCTATCATGGTTTTGATATGCATTTCCCCAATGATGAGTGATGTTGAGCATCTTTTCATGTGTCTGCTAGCCATCTGGATGTCTTCGTTGGAAATGAAGGAGGAAAACAGAGGGGGAGACAAACCATGAGAGACTATGGACTCCAGGAAACAAACTGAGGGTTTTAGAGGGGAGGGTGGTGGGGGATGGGCTAGCCCGGTGAAAGGTATTAAGGAGGGCACGTATTGCATGGAGCACTGGGTGTTATATGCAAACAATGAATCATGGAACACTACATCAAAACCTAATGATGTACTGTATGGTGACTAACATATCATAATAATGATAAAATAAATAAATAAATAAATAAATACACCCAAAAAAATGTCCATTCATATCTTCTGTCCCATTTCTTAACTGGATCATTTGGGTTTTGGGTGTTGAGTTTGAGAAGTTCTTCAAAGATTTTGGATACTAACCCTTTAACAGATGTATCATTTGCAAATATCTTCTCCCATTCCATAGACTATTTTTAATTTTGTTGATTGTTTCCTTTGCTGTGCAATTTTCATCTTTATGAAGTCCCAATAGTTCATCTGTGCTTTGTTTCCTTTGCTTCCAGTGCTGTGTCAAGCAAGAAGTTGCACCAGCCCAGGTCAAAGAGGTTGTTGCCTGTGCTCTCCTCTAGGATTTTGATGGTTTCCTGTCTCACATTTAGGTCTTTCAAGGGGAATGTCTTCCAAAAAAGAGGAGAACATATGAAAAATTTCCAGGTGCAAGATCCCAAGGGAGTGTCCTAAAGGCTGAAAAGAAATAAATGGAGGCTTATGTCTTTCATCTCTTGTTCAGGAATCTTGGGAATTAGGGCTGCATAGACCATCTCTGCATAAAATGGGATTGCTATAGCAGAGGTGGAATGTCTGTGCAGTGTGATCAACCTGAGAGGGACACTAAGTTTCAATCTCAGCTTCCTTGGCTCATATGGGTCTCCAATGGGTCACATAGAAGGGTCACAAGATTTCCAAAGACCCAAAGAGAGGCAAAGAAGGCTGACCTGAACATCATCAAGTTGAAAGCCAGCCCCTGGGGTGAGAGGTCAGATAATGCCACCCAGTGTCTGCTGTGGACAGCCTATGTCAAAGGAGAGATGGAGGACTCATGAGGATGAAGGTTCTGCAGGGCTGGAAGGGGGTAAGATAAGGCTGAATCAGCAGGAGAAGACCGCAGAGGTGGTCCACACCAAAAGAGCACAGCAACGAACCATTCATCCTGACATTGGCAACAGCTGCCATGAGAGGACCAGTGTGGGCTGTCACTGTCTATGGCAGTCAATTCAGGTGGCAGTTCAATGACTCTCATTTTCCAGTTGTTATCACCATTATAATTATTGTGTGACAGTGAGCTGACATCAGAGGGGCCATTTTTTACTGTGGTAAAATAAACGCAGCATAAAATTTACTGTTTTGATCAGTCTAAAGTGTATCATCAGGGGAATTACATATATTCACAATAATGTGCCACCATCTCCACTGTCTAGTTTCAGAACATTTTTATTGCCCCAAGAGAGACCCTTCAATCATGAGCAGCTACTCCGCATTTCCTCCCCCTCCCCCCCCTCCCACCAGTCTTTGGAAACCACAAATCGGCTTTCTGTCTTTGTGGTTTGCCTGTTCTGGATATTTCATATAAGTGGAATCACACCATATATGCCTTTTCTGTCTGGATTCTTTCACTCAGGGTGATGTTGTCAGGACTCATCCACATTGTAGCTTGAGTCAGTGTTTCATTCTTCTTTTTGCCTGATGAATGAGTAAACTAAATGTGCTATATTTTTACGATAGGATCAGAGTTTCTTTTTTTTTAATTTTTTATTATGTTATGTGGGCTAGCCCACAGCAACTTCTTTCATGGCACGTCTCCAAAGGCAAGGGAAACAAAAGAAAAAATGAACTTTTGGGACTTCATCGGAAACAGTCAACAAAACAAAGAGGCAGCCCACGGAATGGGAGAAGATATTTGCAAATGACACTACAGATAAAAGGCTGGTATCCAAGATCTACAAAGAACTTCTCAAACAATACACGAGAAACAAATAAATCAAAAAATGGGCAGAAGATATGAACACTTTTCCAATGAAGACATACAAATGGCTAACAGACACATGAAAAAATATTCAAAATCATCAGCCATCAGGGAACTTCAAATCAAAACCACACTAAGATACCACCTTATGCCAGTTAGAATGGCAAAAATTGACAAGGCAGGAAACAACAAATGTTGGAGAGGATGTGGAGAAAGGGGATCCATCTTACACTGTTGGTGGGAATGCAAGTAGGATCAGACTTTCTTATACCAGAAAAAACTCTGTTCTATTCCCTCAACATGGAATGAGCTTGAAAATGATTTGTTTTTATCCATTTTAACCAATTGCTCCCCAAGACTTTTTTGTAGACAATCCTGCCTCTCTATGGTCCAGGAAGTTCTAATCTCTTTCCATTTTCATATCCATCATTGCCATAATTAGATTTGCAGGGGCATACTCAGGGGAGCCAACTACAGGATGGTCTCCAGTGATCCCCACCACCTGATATTCACACACACCCCCATGGACTTCCCTCCCACACTGAATAAGGCTGACCTTTGAAACCAATAGGATATGACAGAAATGGCAGTGTGACTTCGGAGGATAGATTATAAATGACATTAAAGCTTTGCCCTTTACCGTTCGTGGTATTGCTGTCTCTGAGGGAAGATAGCGGCCCTGTTGTGAGGACACTCAGTCAGCCCTATGGAGAAGCGTACATGGTCAGGAGCTGAGGCTTCCTGCCAGCAGCTAAAAGCAGATCCTCTTGGCCATGCTGGGGTTTCCAGTGTCGGCAGCACCAGCCAACATTGAACTGCAAGGCCATGACAGATTTCAGATCAGAACTTCCAGTGAAACCACTCCTGAAAACCTGACACAAAGAAATAATGTTGAATAATAAATGTTGATTGGTGTTTTAAGCCACTTACTTTGGGAATTGTTTATATATACATATATAAACACATTATATATACATATATATTATATAAAAATATATATACACATATATATGTGTATATATGTATACATATATGTATGTGTATATATATACACATACACATAATGAGAGAGAGCCCACTAGAGAGAGAGTGTTGGGGGGGGCAGAAGGGGAGAGAGAGAATCTCAAGCAGACTCCATGCTCAACACCGAACCAACGCAAGGCTCAATCTCACAACCCTGAGATCATGACCTGAGCTGAAATCAAGAGTTGGTCGCTTAACCGACTGAGCCACCCAGGCGTCCCTTGGGAACTGTTTTATGCATCAAAAGAAAACTAATATGAGGGAATCTCCAATATCTCAGATAACAACATAGGATTCTCAGAAATCTTTCTTTTCCGTGATTGATATGTCATCATTTTCTGGATGAGTTCTGCTAAAACACATAAGATGTTCAATTCCCAGGATGGAAGTATCTCCTTGGGAGTTTGCTCAGATGCTTTGGCTGAGAGGAGAGATGAGGCCCACTCCGTCAGCCTACTCCCACGCCCCCGGGCTCACTCCCCACCTCCCCTCCATGTGCCCGCAATGGTGCATACCTTCGCAGCCACCAGGTCCTCTTACAGTGTCTGGTAGGTCCGCAGGAATAGAGCTGGTGTTCGCAGAAATGGGGTACACAACCCAAAACAAGTGTAAATAAATATGCTGGTTTAACATAGCCTAAAGATGGAAAGAACTTTGCTCTCAAGTGGGCGAATTCCCTCATAATTCCCCCAATGTGCAACAGAGCATAGCAATTCCTGGTGAGAATATTCCCTTCTGCATAGAGTATTAAAGCAGGGCCTGGATTCTGTCTCTAAAATGAAAAATTAAAAGTCTGTAAATTCATCACAGAGTGTATTTTATAATATTTTAGTAATTCGTTCCTTGGATACTGTCTAAACATTTATTGGTAAGGAATAACATCCCCTTCCCACTGCAGACGCTCCGCACTCTATCTCATTAATTGCAATAGCATCGTACTTGTGCACAAGTCCCCCTGAGTCTGCAACAGTTTCTCTTCAATTGGAATACTTAAGACTGAAATCCGTATTTCAGATGTGGGATAGTAAGAGTATACTGTAAGTTGTCCAGGGGGCGTCTGGTTGGCTCAGTTGGAAGAGCATGCAACTCTTGATCCCGGGTTGTGACTTCGAGCCCCACCTTGGGTGTAGAGATTACTTAAAAATAAAATGTTTTTTTAAAGATTTTATTTTTTTTATTTATTGGAGAGAGATCGAGAGCATGAAAGAGAGATCACAAGCAAGGGCGCAAGGGTAGAGGGAGAAGCAGACTCTCCGCTGAGCAGGGAGCCCAATTTGGGATTCCATCCCAGACGCCTGGGATCATGACGTCACCCCCAGGCAGACGCTTAACGGACTGAACCACCCAGGCGCCCTAAAAATAAAATCTTTTAAAAAAACTGTCTGGGACAGATTCTTGGGTAACATAACCTGAGATTGCTAGCGTTTTTCAGCAGATACACCACATTATAGTAATGAGGAGATCATTAAGGCGCTTGATATTTCCTGCATAATCTAAGGGAGTCGGGAAGAGGATTGGGGGGGGGCACAGAAGGGGAGAATTTTGCTTTGAGATACTCCCGTCAAATGGATGCCAGAGGAAAGAGCCCTGGGTTGGGCCGCAGGGAACCCAAGTAGGAAACGCAGATCTGCGGATGAATTTGTGGGGAAACATGCCCAGGTGTCTGGGGGGTAAGCACCTTGGGGATGCAGCACAAATGTGCAAATGTGCATGTCCTGCGCGGAGGGGAAGCCGCGCTGGGTGGGATAATCGGACTTTGCCACACGCTGCAGAGCCACGAGGAATCCAGCACCACTGAGGGGACAGGCCCAGCCGGGTCACCTAGGAGCTGGAGGAAACCTGCAGGCGTTCAGCCAGCCCTGCAGGGGAATGGTGCAGCGCTATGCTGAGGGGAGGCCAGGAAAAGAAACAAAGTTGAAAGTGTGTGTCTGAGCCGGCGAGAGGCCTGGGGACACCGAGTGCGAGTGCGGCTGAAACAAGAGGGAAGCAAAGGAAAGCGACCAGGGAAGACGCGCCTCCACCCAGAGGAAGACGCAGCCGCTGGAGATGCTGCACCTGAACCTGGAAGAAACACAAGGACGCCAGAAAGAAGGGGAGCGCACTCCACCTGCAGGGATACCTCTGAACTACAGGGAAAGCCAGAAAGGAAACATCTGGCTACCAGGGAAAGGGCTTCTGGCCAAGAATTGGTGCGGGGAGGGAGGGCAGGGGGTGGGGGGCAGGGCAAGGGGGGCTAGGGTAAGGCGTCCAGGACACAAGGAGACACCGCTTACATTTTGTACCTCCAGTACACTACTTTCCTAATCCTGGTCCTGCCCTGCATGGGGCCATCCCAGAGCTAAAATGAATGCATGGGGAAACAGAAGGGAAACTGGTTTGCTTCTGAGCTTCTGGAAGCCTAAGGCACCAGAGGGGAAAGACAAGCTGAACAGCTGGCAAATTACAGACAGCACCCAAGAAAATAGTGCTCACCTGGGCTGCCCGGGAAAACCAAAAAGGAACCCTTCCCTGAGCACCTAGGCATGGCAAAATTCACTCCTGATTCAGACCCACGCATTGAGCAGTCGCTGGCACACTTGGCCACCTTCCAGTCAAGACCAGAGCCAAAATTACCACATGCAGGCCTCTTACTCAGGACTCTCTGGCCTCCCACTTACCCAGGAATGGAGAATGACTCACATTTTACCAGTTAGGTAGAAGCGACCAGGTTTACATAGCCTAGTCTTTCCTCTCTCCTCCCACGCCCTGGTCAAAGCTGCCACAATTTAATCCAGGAAGTCTGTGCTCTTTACACTAGGCTTTGGTGGTCCAGAAGGGCTACTCCCAGGTATTTTAGTAAGAGATTTGCTTGTCAGGCTGTTGGAGTCGTCAGCACAAGAACCAAAGGACAGCTCCTGGCTGGGTCTCCACTCTGCCCTCTCCAAGAGCTAAGATTTAAAGTTCTTTAAGTTGACTTCCATGGGGTACCTTGGCATAGGTTGAAGCTCTGTTGGAAAGAGGGTCAGGATGGTGGATGGGTCTGACAGTTAAATAAGCCATGATCTGGACAGAGTGTTCAGAGCCTGAATGATGTAGACATCACTGACCCTCTAGCAGGTGAACCCCACCAGCATAAAATAAACCACATTTAATTTTTCTTTAATTTTACAACATTCTCAAGACTATCAGCTCCGTATGTCTAATTCCACTAAGATGGGAAGCAAACCACTGCCCACACACCAAATGCAACCTACAGCCTTTTTTTTTTTTTTGTAAAAATGTTTTACTGGACCACAGTGCAGTGGGATGAATGGTGGCCCCCAAAACGATATGCCACATCCCAACCTCTAGTACCTGGGAATGTGACCTTATTTGGAAAAGCAGTGTTTACAGATATAATCAAGGATCTCAAGATGCGATCACCCTGGATTATCCAAGTGGATCGCATATCCAGTGACGGATGTGCTTATAAGAGACACAAAGGCAAGAGGTACATAGAGATGAGGAGACGACAGAGGTGGAAACTGGAACGATGAGTCCAAAAATCCCAGAAATGCTTGAAGTCACTCAAAGCAGGAAAGGCAAGGAATGGAATTGCCCTTAGAGCCTCAGGAGGTAGCACAGGCCTGGATTTCAGAATTCTGGCCTCCCAGAGCTGTGGCAGAATACATGCCTATTGTTTTAATTTACCCAGTTCTTGGTGGCTTGTTAGAGCAGCCCCAGGACACTCATACCACACCCATGGCCACTTGCGCACGTACCATCTACACGAGCTGGTGCACTATGGTGGCAGTGAGGTAGTTGCAACAGAGAACGTATAGCCCACGATGCCCCCAAATATTTACTCTCTGGCCCTTTGCAAAAATGTTTGCCAACCTCTGCTCTAAGTCGCTGTCAGTTACTAATATTTCCAAAGTACATTATCCTCCTGGGAAAGAGTGCCCTGAATAGCCTACCTGGGGATATAGCCAGAAAAAGTCTGCCATGTAAGCTTAAAGCTATGACTGTGTTTACTCCAGATGAAAAAACTAAATGGATCTGGGGGAATTTGCAATGAAAATTCTACATGTGCAGCAAATTAATGAGCTTTTTTATTACCCTCCACCAAATACAATGACCCCTCTCCGCCCTTCTTCCTTGTAACTACCCAACACTTGTTGGGAGCTGGGTGTGGTTCAGATCCCTTTTCACAATCCCAAGTCAAAGTGCTTGGGACTCATAGATTCTTGAAAAATACACCTGCTTCTGCCTTTGATAGACAAAGAAATTCCATGTCAGGGACGCCTGGGTGGCTCAGTCGGTTAGGCGTCTGTCTTCGGCTCAGGTCACAATCCCAGAGTCCTGGGATCGAGTCCTGCATCGGGTTCCTTGCTCAGCGGAGAGCCTGCTTCTCCCTCTGCCTGCTGCTCCCCCTGGTTATGCTCTCTCTCTCTCTTTCTCTTTCTCTCTCTCTGACAAATAAATAAATAAAATCTGAAAAAAGAAAAAAAAAAAGAAATTCCACGTCAAATGTTGAGGAAATGTTCACAAAAGAAGACAATGAAGGTCAGGCCCATGGAGAAAAGAACACCATGACTTAGGGGCCAGGGGGCAGCATATACACACATCTGACATCCAAGATGCTCCCAAGAGAACAAACCTAGCAGAAGAGAAGTTCTTTTCCATTTTAGTTCCCTCACCCATGGGAAACAAGTTGCTCAGAGGATAAATTAATAACAGCACAATTAATTTAATGAGAATTGTCAGAATCCAGCCTCCGAGGACCTATAAATAGTAAATATGCAATGTCCTCACCTCATCTACAGCTCGACTGTCCCGGAAGGAGGGAGATCAGCTGCGCTCATTCAGAGAACAGGTACCTGACGGCACCTCCCTGCCTTTCCCCGGAGCTGAGTTGAATATCCGTCCCCCAGGGAATAAAGGACACACAGAACTAGAGGTGCCCTGATGCCATCAGAGTGTCTGCTGTGGGAAAGAGGTATGGGGGCAGGCAAAGGTCTCAGAGGATGAATTTTGGGGGGTACAAACAGGGATAAGATGCTGATGAGAGTCCACTTACTTAAAACATCCCACACAATTCCATTCCTGTGTCTTTCAATTTCCCCTCCTCTCGGTTTTTTTGGGAGCCATTACAAGCACCTCTGTTCTCCTCTATCAAAGACACTCCTGTGTTCTTTCATCTGGAAAATCTTCATTTATTCATTCCAGCAAGAAAACGTTCCCTGGGATTCCACGCACTTCGCACTTAAGAGTCCATTCATACATCTTCTGATCTATTAAGTTACTTGATGTTCTGTGCCTCAGCTTCCACATTTGTAAAATTCGGAGAATAGTAGTACCCACTTCCGAAGGTTAACGTGAGGAATAAATTAAGGGAGGTGATGCTCGGGAGGGGTTTTTATTGTCTCTATCACCTCGTTAGAACCTATATCTGTTCATTCTCATCACTGTGTTACTGCAAACACATATTCGTTTGTGAAACAAAAATATAGTAATGATGATAAGATAAGATAAGGCATAAAAAAAAAAAACCACAGCACAAGTGTTTGACACATGGAGGTCCTCAAGGAATTTTACCTAATTTAATGAATGCATCATTCTCATTTACTGTGTTTTCGCAAGTTTCCAGTCCCTATTCCAGGAGATTTATATTTGTGTTAACATGTGAAACAATTGTGATCCCTTTTTTTTCCAACTAGGCTCCATGCTCAGGTGGGGGCCAACGGAGGGCTTGAACTCACGACCCCGAGATGGAGACCTGAGCTGAGATCAAGAGTTGGTTGTTTAGCTGACTGAGCAACGCAGGTGGCCCTGTGATCTATTTTCTGAGTGATGTAATGCACGTATGAACACTGCTAGGGGTTTTTTCTCTTGCACCCATTTTTTTCTTTTTGCTAATTTTTATTTTTGACTGTTAACATTACAGAAAGTTACAAAAATAGTTCAGAGTTCCCATGGTAATGAAAACATTTTGGAACAAGATAGAAGCAATGATTGCTAAACACACCAAATGTACTTTCATGCCACCGAATGTTACTTTAAAATGGCTCCTGGGTTTTATATGTGTTTTGTATCAACTGGGTTACTAAAATCATTCTCAGTTCAGAGGTTTTCAGGGCCAATTCACTACCCGCAGGCAATCCATTAGCTTCAAACAGTGAAAAATAGTTGTTTTCCATACTTAAAGTTCTTTATGTCTTTTTCTCCTTGAATTGCATTAGTTGTAATTTCCCAGGTGTTGATAAACAACAATCGAAATAGTAGACTTTCTTTTTTTTTTTTGAATCTTTCAAATTGTCATAAATTTTTTTTCTTCCAAGATTTTATTTAAATTCAAGTTGGTTAATATATAGTGTAGTATTGGTTTCAGGAGTAGAATTTAGTGATTCATCACTTACATACAACATCCAGTGCCCATTGCATCAAGTGCCCTCCTAAATGGCCAACACCTGTCTAGCCCATCCCCCACCCACCTCCCCTCCAGCAACTCCCTGTTCTGTATAGTTAAGAGTCTTTTATGGCCGCTTGCCTCCCTCTCAGTTTTCATTTTATTTATTTTTCCTTCCCTTCCCCCATGTTCATCTGTTTTGTTTCTTAAAGTCCACATGTGAGTGAAATCATGGTATTTGTCTTTCTCTGACTTATTTCACTTAGCATAATACCCTCTAGTTCCATCCACGTCATTGCAAATGGCAAGATTCATTCTTTTTTATTATTTGTTATATTCTAATTTTCTGCATGGCACATTTTATCATTAAGAATTTTTTTTCAGTTTATGGCCCATTTACTGATCTTTTCTTCTCTTATTTCTCTTCTCTTTTTTCTCTTATTTTTAGACTTTTTATTCAGAGAGAACTACTTTCAAAGATTATGTATCTTCATTTATAAATTTATATTACCTATGGTTTTTATTTATTTTCTTCTAATAGACTGTATGTTCTCTTGTTCCACTCTTAACGTCAAACATTGAAATTTATTAGGGCATGTAGGTACCTGGCTGCCTCAGTCAGTAGAACATTCAACTCTGATCTTGGGGTCATGAGTTCAAGTCCCATGTTGTGTGTAGAGCTTACTTAAAAAAAAAAGTAAATATTAGAATCACTAAATCGTACACCTAAAATTAATATTACACTGTATGTTAAGTAACTGGAATTTAAATAAAAACTTCTTAAAAAAGAAATTTATTAGGGAATATAGAGATCAGATCTAACATTATTTTTTCTTAATTGTTAATCACAAAACATTTATGTCTTTAAAAGACACTCTAAGGTATCTAGGAATTAAAAAATGCAAGTTAAGTTGATAAAAATATTTTTATATCCTCAATTATGGTCAATGTCTTACAAAATTACAAACCTCCAGGATTATACTTTTGAAAGAAAGGAAGAACTCTTACTATGAATTTGAGCAGTATTGTGAAATTTCATACCAATGTAAAAAGACCTAAAGATAACTAGGTGTTGTAAATTAATATTATTTGGAGAAAGTATGTAAATATTTTAGAAAAACTTAAAATTATAAATAAAATCCAGAAAATGCACATACTTTATAAATACCAAAAAAATCAAAAGATTTCCTAATATAATAGCAATACTGGAGATATAATTTGGGAGAATATCATTATTAATGACATTAAATCTAAAATACATTAAAATACTGTGCAGAAATCCTGCCATCTGGGGCACCTGGGTGGCTCAGTCAGTTAAGCGTCTGCCTTCAGCTCAGGTCATGATCCCAGAGTCCTGAGATCGAGCCCCGCGTCAAGCTCCCTGCTCCACTGGGAGCCTGCTTCTGCCTCTTGCACTCCCCCTGCTTGTGTTCCCTCTCTCGCTGGATGTCTCTCTCTCTGTCAAATAAATAAAATCTTTTTAAAAAAGGGGGGGGGAAGGAAAAGAAATCCTGCCATCTGTGACACCGTGAATGAACCTGGAGGACATTATGCTAAGTGAAATAAGCCAGACACAGAAGTACAAATACTGCATGACTCCACCTACATAAAGTATCTAAAATCATCACACTCACAGAAGCAGAGAATAGAATGTGGGTTGCCAGTAGCTGGGAGGAGGGGAAATAGGGAATTGTTGCTCAATGGGTATAAAATTTCTGTTGTGCAGGATGAACAATTTCTAGAGATCTGGTGTGTAACATCATAGGTATAGTTAATAATACAGGATAGTACACTTCAAAATATGTTAGGAGGATAAATTGTGAGTATCCTTACCACACCAAAAAAACCACTCAGAACAATACAAGGAAACTTTGGATGGTGAAAGATATGTTTATTACCTTGATTGTAGTGATGATACCGCAGGTGAATGCATACATGTAAACTTATCAACATGTATATACTGGATATGTGCAATTTTTGTAATCAGTTATACTATGATAAGGCTAAAAATAAAAGATGAACTTATGTGAAGACAAACTCAATATTTAGAAAGTCTTGGACACCATAATTGACAAATGAATGAAGACGTAGTATACATATACAATGGAATATTGCTCAGCCATAAAAAAGAATATAATCTTGCCATTTGCAACAACATGGATGAATCTAGAGGGTATCATGCTAAGTGAAATCAGTCCGTCAGAGAAAGACAAATGTTGTATGATTTCACTCAGATATGGAATTTAAGAAACAATATAAGCAATCAGAGGAGAGAAAAAGAGAGAGACAAACCAAGAAATAGACCCTTAACTCTAGAGAACAAACAGATGGATAGCAAAGGGGAGGTGGGTGGGGGTAAGGGTGAACTAGGTGACGGGGATGAAGGAGGGCACTTGTGATGAGCACCAGATATTGTATGGAAGTGTTGAATCACTAAATTCTACACCTGAAACTAATATTACACTGCATGTGAACTAACAAGGTTTTAAATAAAAACTAAAGAAAAAAAAAACAAAAAAAACACACACTAAAAAACAAAGAAAAAAGAGGCAAACAAAAAAGACTCTTAACTATAGAGAACAAACTGGTGGTTGGCAGGTGAGGGACGGGTGAAGTAGGTGAAGGAGATTATGGAGTGCACTTATCATGATAAGAACCGAGACATGTATGGAATTGTTGAATCACTGTATTTTACACCTGAAACTAATCTAACCCTGTACATTAACTGTACTGGAATTTAGAAAGTAATTTTAAAAATTTATAAATAAATAAATAAGTAAATAAGAAACTCTGGGACACTATATTTATAAATTCCATTTTTGTTGAATTTATATAGGGACATTGATAATATAAATGAAATATAGATGATGATTAAAAATCACAACATTGGTTTGTTTTTCTTAGCAGGGGGAGCACCCAAGGTCCAGAGGATCTAAGATATAGAAATTACAGAAAGGCAGGATAATGAATGAACCTCTCAAAGATTAGAAGATCTGCCTGGCATTAGGGAATTCTTCATTCCCACAAGCACTGAGCAGAAAGTACAGGAGCAGGCATTAGGGAGGACTGCTTAGGGATGCAGACAACACTAAAGCAGTGCTCCTCAAACTTGGGTATGCATCAGAGTCCCCAGGAGGGCCTGTCAAGGCACAGAATGCTGGCTCCACACTGAGAGCATCTGATTCATTAGGTCAGGTGGGCCTGAAAATGTGCATTTCCAACAGGTTCCCAGGTGATGCTGATGATGCTAGTCAGGGACCACAATTTGAGAACCACTCATCTTAGAGACAATTTTTCCAGGTAGCAATGGTAACTACAATTTGTCAGCAAAGAAAGCCAATCATTAGTCGAATGAATGACTTCATGAATCCCCTGCATTTGGATTAGGGAAATTTCCATCATTCTGGGGAATGCTTATTTGGAGTGAATCTTGTGTTGCTTTTTTCTTCGTTCTGGGCCAATCCAGTAGGCCCATGGAAAGAGGAAATCAAAAAGGAGTTGGAAATTTTCTCCTCGTGGGATTCACAGAGGAACTGGACCTGCAGCCTTTCTTCTTTGGGTTGTTTCTGTCCACGTATCTGGCCACCGTACTTGGGAATGTGCTCATCATCCTGGCCATCTGCTCAGACCCCCACCTCCACACCCCCATGTACTTCTTCCTCTCCAACCTGTCCTTTGTAGACATCTGCTTCACCTCCACCACCGTCCCCAAGATGCTGCTGAACATCCAGACTCAGAGCAAAGCCATAACATATGCAGGATGCCTCAGCCAGATATTTTTTTTCATTGTGTTTGGATGCCTGGACAATTTACTCCTGACCGTGATGGCCTATGACCGCTTTGTGGCCATCTGTCACCCCCTGCACTACTCAGTCGTCATGAACCCCCAGCTCTGTGGGCTGCTGGTTCTGGGGTCCAGGTGCATCAGTGTCATGGGCTCCCTGCTCGAGACCTTGACCCTTTTGAGGCTGTCCTTCTGCACAAACATGGAAATCCCACACTTTTTTTGTGATCTTCCTGAAGTCCTGAAGCTCGCTTGTTCTGACACCCTCATCAATAGCATAGTGGTGTATTTTGTGACCATTGTCCTAGGTCTTTTTCCCCTCTGTGGGATCCTCTTTTCTTATTCTCAGATTTTCTCCTCCATCCTGAGAATTTCATCAGCCAGGGGCAAGTACAAAGCCTTTTCCACGTGTGAGTCTCACCTCTCGTGGTCTCCTTGTTCTATGGCACAGGCCTTGGGGTCTACCTTAGTTCTGCAGTGACTTCATCCTCCAAGTCTGGTGGCCTCGGTGATATACACCATTGTCACCCCAATGCTGAACCCCTTCATCTACAGCCTGAGGAACAGTGACATGAAGGGGGCCTGGGCACACTCTTCCACAGGGTGGTGCCTCTCGGTGTCAGGACCATCACAGGACTCTCCTGAGTAACTGGGCACACAATACTGAGGACCACAAATCTTAGTTTCCTTCATGCAATATTTTTATTTTTCCTAATTTTACATGTTTTCGAGCAAGACTTTCCTTGGTCCTTCCCTGCCCTCTATATTTCTTCAGGTTCCATTGTGGATTCCTTTTTTCACTTTGTAACCAGTCATTTTAACTTGATATGAATAGAACCTTCTATTTTCTCCATAATCTTCAGTGACGGTTTGGATTTCTTAAAAAATAAATCAAATCTCATGTGTTTAATAGGTACCCTCAAGGTGATGGGTTGTGTGCCTAATTGGGAAATGTTGCCCTGCAAACTCATTTAAAGAGATGTTTTCTAAGGTTATGTGAATGGAATCAAGTCAAAGATTTGCCTCCAGAACTATGAGAAAATAAATTCCTGTTGTTTAAGTCACCCAGCCTGTGGCACTTTGTCACGGCAGCCCTAGCAAACTCATCCACCCCACTCCCACAAGGAGATTTCTGCAGACACAGACCATTGACCATGGGCTACAGGCAGAAATTCTGGTTTGAGACTGGGATCCCAGGCAAAGCTCCCCAGAGTCAAATGTGGAGTAGGATGTTTTATAAGCTTCTTGCCTTTGCATGGACTTCTCCAATCTCTGACACAAATGTTTCCATGGTGACTGCAAAGAAGTTAAAGAATTCTTGGATCCCTTCTTCCAAGTTCTCTCAATTACATATGCCCAAGGGTTCTCTTAGGATCCTAAAGAGTGGGGGAGGAGGCATCCCCAAACATAACTGTGCTTGAAGGTCCCTTCCCCCTTGAGAGAGGTGAAGTTTAATTTGATTTAGAAAAAGCTTATGTTGTGTTTCTGGAACAAGAGGGTTATACAGTTGAGTTATACCCATGACATCGGGAATCATGTTACTCTCTATTTACTTGTGTTTTCCCCAAGGCTTTGTTAAGGTCTCATTTAATGTCCCACCTGGTTCATTAGGCTTGCCGGTGGAGTAAGGAGACAGAAGCTTCCTGAGGCCAGCATGGGGGTATCTGAGCCAACTGGTTTCGGGGTCAAGAGTTGGGACGACAAGACCCAGCTACTCATCCCCATGGGAAGCTGCTTCCTCTATTCCCAGCCATGGGTATATGAAGTAAAGGGTTAACTTGGAGGGCTAGGGGTACTCAAAGCCTGCATATTCCAGAGAATGGACTTGCCCTTGACTGGCTCCTGGGAAATAATCCCAGAGTCCTTGGAATATCCTCCTTGATAAAAGTGTCTTTGGGGCCCTGAGCCATGCCAGGTCGTCTATGCTGACAATGTAATTTATGGTGAATGCCTGTTTTGGTTCACCGGAGGCGCTGGACAATACTATATTCATTTGACTTCTGTGGGGGCTGAAGAGTGAGTAGTGAAGCACTCTGTGCCTACAAGACAGACTCCCAGTACAAATCCTGGACACCAAGGCTCAAGTGAGTTTCATTGGCTGTCAGTATTCATACGTGCTGTCACATATCATTGCTGAGAGAATTAAGGGCATCCACGGTATTCCACAAAGAGGGGACAACTGGAAGCCCATGTCTGGTGTCTTCTGGACCCTGCCCTAGGCAACTTTTGTCCTTGCAGATTTTAATCAGTATCGTTTCACTGCAGTAAGCCATAAATGCGAGCATCACAGCTTTTCCAAGTTCCACGAGTCCTTCTGGCAAATCATTGAAGGTCTTGGGAACCCCTGACCTAGAGGCCATGAACATTGTTTTATTACAATAAACGGTGGTTTTCCTTTACCTCTTCAATTCCACCACTCCTTGAGAAAATACATAACATGAGCTGACCCCTCAGCTTGTGGGACCCAAAACTGCCCTTATCCCCAGTCCCAGAGGAAGTATTTCCTCCCCACCTTGCTTACTGCCCTCCACAAGTTCTCCCCATGCTCTCAGAGAGAAATGGAGGCCTTGGACATCCTTTCGTTCCTGCTCCTTTATCTCGGTTTCCACCAAACAAGCCAGACAGAACGTGTGTGTTCAGCGCACGGTCATTCGGGCAGCGGGTCTTCCCTAGGACCCCCCCACCCCAGCCCCATTCCCTCCTCTCTGGGCAGCAGAGCTGGGGGCCCCTCACATGGCACTCTCGTTGCCTCCCCGTCCCCTAGATGCCCCCTTCTCTTGTGCCATGAGTGACTTGTAGGGCTTCCCCAGGCTGGGGAGGGTGAGCTCGGCTTCCTGCAGCTCCAGCTCCCGCTGAGACAAATGCTCAATGACGGCTGCTCCGATAGAGTCCCCCAGGACATTAGTCATTGTGCGAAGTCGGTCACTGGGGAGGGGTGGGGAAAGAAAAGCCAGTGTTAGCCGAGGTTTGAAGAGCTCATGGAGGAGAGGGTGTAGCAGGGTGGAGGGGTTCCTTGTGCCTGGGAGTTGGGGCTCATGTTCCATCCACGACCACATAACCTCAAGCAGGTGCCTCCCCTCTATGTCCTCAGTTTCCCCTTCTAACAGATGCAGGTTGGATCAACACTGATAGGCTCACATGTGAACTTAGCAATGCAATTCTTTCTTTTTAAGGATGTAAACATCTGATAGAAAAAATTCGAGGTTGTGGGCTGAACAGCATACAGGATGAGGAAGGTAACTACCATGAGTAAATCAGGCCAGACTGGAGACTGTCTAAACGGGACTCAAGTCCACCTGACAGCTCCCAAATGGGGAGGAAAGTCCAGACTTTTTTTAATGTAAACCTCCCATTTTTCAAAGGTGAGAATTAAAAACATAAACCAACAACAACAAAAATTTGCAAGCCAGCTCTGTCCCATGGATCACCTCTTTGTGACTTCTCCATAAAGCATGTACAAGGGCTTTTCAGGCTCATAGGTAAAGCCTCCATTGCTCATCTCCTCCCCATCCTACTTCCCAAGGTTAACCCTATGGAATTTGGGCTCTACAGGCCATGGTTTGGAGTATTCTCCAAGGCTTCCCTTCTACTCTAAAATTCTAGAACTCTGTGTCCTTGCTGGAATGAGGGTCCACGGGTTGGGGGTCTCACAAGGAAAGCAGGGGTGGGTGGGTTGAGGAAAGATTGCACCAGCATCTGAAGAACACTCACAGGAACCAGTCCACAGCTATGATCAGCGTGATGTCTTCAGTGGGCAGGCCGACCGATGTGAGCACAATGACCATGGTGACCAGACCCGCCTGGGGGATGCCAGCAGCCCCAACGCTGGCTGCTGTCGCCGTGATACTGTACGTGGACAAAGAACACAGGGAGGCAGGAGGTGGGAAGGAGAAGACGAGGAAGAGAGTGAAAAAGGGCACAACAGAAGGGAAGAGGTGGTTCCCTGGGAAAATCTTAAATTAAGTGCCTGAAAATAAAAAGGAGCCTTCAATAAATGTATTCTTTCAACTCATATTTATTGAGCATTTACTAGATGCTAGACACCTAGTAGAAACTCCCTTAGAAGAAAATCCCTGCCCAGACAGAGCTTACATTCTACTGGGGGAGACAGGCAATAAGCAAGATGATTACTTAAAACATATACTAAGGCAGATGGTATAACAGAGAAATGGTTTGGCCTACAAAAATCCAAACCGTGCAATTTTAAATAGAATAATTCAGGGAACACTTCTCTGAGCAGGTGACGCCAGAGCAAAGGCCTGAAGGAGGTGACATTTGCTGTTATATTTATAATGGCCACATTGGAACCTCTGGGTGATGAGGCCCAGGGATCCATCTTTCTTATAAGAGCCTCAGGTTATTAGGATCCACCAGCCATACTTTGGGAAATACTGGGCAAAGGGATCTCCCACGATAGTATGTGAGAGAAGATGGGACTGAAACATCTGGCCAGCTCCTGATAGCCTCAGGCTGCAAAGTCTCACCTTTAGCCTCATGGGCGGCTGGGCTCTTCCCACATCCCCCCTCCAACATTCAAAGCCTCCCTTGACCTCAAGCTGAGGCTCCCTCCACCCCTAGCCAAGCTAATGACTTCTTAGGTCTCACCTGCTGGCAGATCCCACTCAAGACCACCTCACCTGATGGTCGTGATCTGGCCCAGGTTGAGCTCATAGTTGTTGACTTGGGCGATGAAGATGGCGGCCAGAGCCTCATACAGGGCGGTCCCGTCCATGTTGACGGTGGCCCCCACGGGCAGCACGAACCTGGTGATGCGTCGGTCCACACCAAGGCCCTCCTCCAGGCAGCGGAAAGTGATGGGCAGTGTTGCAGAGCTAGAGGAGAGAGCCCTGGAGGCTGAGAATGGGGGGTGGCAGGGTGGGGCTGGAACAGCCATGGGCCAAAGGAGGGATTCTGCTGAGAACACTGGGAGACAACGTGGGAGCCAGAGCAAGGGGAGGATGGCAGACACATAACATTTCAGAGGTTGGTAAACGTGCACAGAGAGGAAAGGCTCCTCATGATGCAAGAAGCACATGGCAGTGGGGGTCCCCTAGGTTGAAGGTCTCTTGACCCACTTAAAGCCAATAGCTTCAGGCTAATTACTTGACACTTGTGCATGCCACTAGTGAACTTTCCACTCCCAGAAAGGAAAGGACTAGGGGTCTGCTGACCTCCCACACCTGCAGGGTTAAGAGAGAAGAATTAGAGGGACCCCTAATCCCCACTCCTGTAGCTCAGGGAGCAACCTCAGCTACACTAACCCTCCTGGTCTCTCCCCACCACTCCCCAGCAGGGGAAGAGCAACCCAACTGATGGGTGAGTTTAGCTGAAGGAGTGGACATCTCACTTGGAATTGGCCTGTCCGCAAAACACGTGCTCTGCCTGGTCAGCTTGATGTCATGCAGTGAGAAGCCTGGCCCCACAGAGAAGGCCTCTGGGGATCCAGCCCTGCGGTGATCAGTTGAGTTTCATACTAGGCTACAATGGCATCAATCCCATTGGCCAAAGACCAAAAGGCACATTCTCCAGGCAGAATTATGAGCAACAACAATGACATTATCCTTCCATCTGGTTGGCTCTTGGGATACTTCTCAAACTATTTTGAATTTGGATGATGGGGGAAAGGGAAGCTCTTTATTAACCCCATAAAACCACAAAGAAAAGGAGAAAGAAGCCAAGTGAGCTCCCAGAGACCATCTCGAGGGGAAATGAGACTCTGAGCTAGAAAATGATACAGAATATGGGGCATGTTGGAACCTTGGTCCTAACATCAAAATTGGCAGCTGGTTCTCCTCCATATAAAATAGAGAAATAGAAAATGTGGAAAACAGGTCAGGAGAGCCAGCCTGGGACAAAGATCGGCACCCAGGTGTCAACTGACCTGCAGACTTTCAGAAGCCACTGACATTACCACACAGCTCAGATGAGGTTCAGTGTGGGAGATGGGGGGGGTGGTCAGGACTCCTAGGAGAGCCTGTGAACCACAAACAGTGAACCTCAGGAAAGTACCAAGGGCAGGGGATGAAGCCGTACCTGGAAGACGTGCCCATGGCAGTGATTAGGGCCTGCAGCATTCCCCCGATGAAGGGAAAGGGGTTCCGGTGGGTGATGAGGAAGTAGATGAGAGGCAGGACACCACCAGCATGGAGGAACAAGCCCACAATGACGGTCAGGGTGTACATGCCCAGCTGACCCCCCAGGACGGCCATGTCCTCCATCTCTAGGATCTTCCCAGCGATCAGGAACAGGATGCCCACAGGTGCGTACCTAGGCCAAGCCAGACACCTGTCAGAGCTCCCTCATGACTTCCCCTACAGATCAGAGCTGGCATCTCCAAGGCTTTGCCCATATAAGCCCGTGGAGCCAGGCAGCGCCCACCATACGGCACCCTACTCGGCCCCAACCTTCCCCCACACTGACAGATAGGGATGGGCCCCACAAACATATCCCACTTCCTCTTCCTGCTCACCCACAGTTCACACCCAGAACAGCAGGGAAAAGTTCCTACGACTCCAGGGCATACAATCTCATAAGGTCTCTCTTTCCTCCACTCCACCATTCAAGTCCCTTCCCAATAGTCACTGTCTTCGGGACTCTTTCACTAGACGTGGCCCAGAGGTTCCCCGTCACTGGCCTTCAAACTTCCCTTATTCACCGCCTCCAACTCTGTTTGCTCGAAATGTGTCACCTCAATGCCCCTGTTCTCTTTCCTGTAAGTGCATATTCTCACTCACTCACCAGCCCTGAGCTATTTCACCTGAATTTCCCCCAGACATCCCAAACCACGCGTCTTACCAAATTGTCTACTATTCAACCACTCTCTTGAGCACCTACTCTGCTCCAGTCACACAGCCCCTGCCCCTGTGGTGCTTACATTCTGATGGGGGAAAACAGACGAGACACATAGAAATGCCTAATTAAAAACTTCGGGTGCTGAGAGCTGCAAAGCACAGCCCCTGAGTGGGGCAGCGTCAGCACGAGTGGTCGGGGAGGGCCTCCCTGGAGATGTGACATTCACACAGAGGCCTGGACAATGAGAAGAGACACATCTATCTGAGGGGGAAGAATTGCAGGCACCACGTAAAGACCCTGAGACGAGCAGGAGCTAGAAGTGCTGAAGGAGAAGAGAGCAGACCAGTGTGGCTGGAGCAGCGAGAGAGAGGAGACCGAAGTGAGTTCTCGGGGGCTCACCTGTGCTCCCCACAAACCAGCGCATCTTAGTCTCGTGGGTTCCTGCCAGTGGTGCCTTCATTCACCTGTCACCAGGCTTCAGCTGTTACTCCTCTCTCCTTAGAAACTGAAGTCTACGCTTGGTTGTTCTCATGGTAGAGGCATTGGAGGAGGTAGGGACCTCTTGGGAAATTGCTACAACAGCTTGGGTCAGAAACGATGAGACCCACCCTGAGGTGGTGGGAAGGAGGATGTGGGGCACTTTTCCAGCCACAGCTGTATTCCCCTGGGCTCAGCTGGGCTCAAGGTGAGACCCGATGGGAGGTTGCTGAGCTGTCTCCCAGTCCAGACCTACCTCCATGACTGCTCTCTGACCCCCCTCCCCATCATCCTCACCTTCATCCTTCCTCCTCATCCACAAAATTCTTCAACCCTAGGTCAGTTGTATGGGGCTTCTTTCCTTCTACACTCACCCAGCTAACACATCTGGAGAAACTGCCAACACCACCACTATAAGTTTATGGTTTCCAATTCAGTTGAGCTTCCGTCTTGTCAGTCTTCTTGCCTATCCTTGATAAGCTACCCCTTCATAGTCCCCTCAGTTGCTTTTCCATGCCTTAAACTTGGCCTCTAGCCCCTTACACAACTTTCTAATTACTGGGGATTATGTACAAAGTCTCCCCCAGTTTGGCACTAGACAGTCTTGTGAATATCTTGCACCACCACTCCCAACTTACCCTGTGCTCCCACCTCCCTGAACTCCCCACCATTCTCCAGCCAACTCAGGCTCTTGCAGGCTTTGCATATTCTCTTCCCCCTGCTGGAAGGGCCTCTCTCCCCATCCCGTCCTATTGGCTTCCCACTTGCCTTTCAAGACCCAACCACGAGGTGACCTTTTCCATAACTTCCTTTTCACCTTCCCAGGCAGAGTTCACTGCATATCCCTCTCTTGGCTTTTCACTTCTCCACGTTCCCAACTCTTTTTGAATGTCCCTTTGCTCTAGAACCTTCCACCTTGTACTACATTTACCTAGTGTATGTCTGTCTCCTCCAAGACTTCATACGCTTCTGGGCGACAGGGATTGAATTTAGTGTATCCCTGTGTTCCAGACAAAGTTAGCCCAGGAAAATGTCTGGGGAATGAGTGAAGGAACAGAGAACGGTAAAATGGATGCACGCATGTATCAAGTAAGGAATAACTAATGAGTGGATAAATGAATAAGAAAATGAGCAAATGAGACACAAATGAACAGGCGAGCGAATGAATGAGTGTGTTACGTGAAGGAATGCTGGGAATACATGAGGGAGTGAATGGGAGAATAACAAATGTGGAGATGAATGAGTGGGTCAAAGAATGAGCTTGAATGAATACATGGCGGAGTTGTAAATCAATCAATCAAGCAAGCAATGGCTTCATTAATGCGTGGATAAGTCTGTGAATGAGTTTATGAGTGAATGTATAAATTAGTAAATTAACCAATATATATATGAATGACTTTGGCCAAATGGCCCCAATGGCCCCTTGAGCAGCGGCCCCACAGCCTGACTTCCCAGTCCCAGCTCCACCTTTCCCATGAGCCATCACCTACCAGCCCTGTCAAAGCCCAGCACTCACCAGATAATGATGCCCACCATCCTCATAATAGCCTCATTGAGGCTGTCAAAGAAATCCCGCAGGACTCGGCCCTTGTGTTTCATGCCACCGATGACCAGCCCAAAGGCCACAGAGAAGACCACAAGGCCCAGGGCATTGATGCCATTGGCTGAGCCAGGCACAGGCACGGTCTCCTCGAAGCTCAGCACCTCCTGCAGGGTGCCCAAGGCCCAGGTGACATTTTCCAGGAGGCTAGTTCCATTGTCCACTGAGGATGGGGAAGGCATGGAGGTGCCCAGCTCAGATCCATTCTCTGTCCTCACGATGGTCCTGGTTACCAACCTCGTGCTATACTGCGTCTTGAACTGAAATATGGAGAGATCGGGGCCAAAATCAATTTATCAGAATCTCCTGAAGAAGTTTATGTAGAACACCAGTTCCTGGCTGCCACCCCTGGAGAGCCTCGTTCAGAGGACTTGACCAGTGCATAGAAGAACGAGGAATACATGAATGAAGGAGTGATCAACCAATGCATGGCAGAATGAGTATAGATTCTTCATTTCTCAAAGCCCCCTTCTCAAACAGATTCAGAGGCCTCTCTCCTCAACCATCTATGGTGAGATGCCCCGGTTCCTCCTTCAGCACCATCCCCAGGCAGCTCGTGGCCTAAGTCCTTTTCCGTTATCCTCTCTTGATCACTCCACCAATGGGAGGTACATTCTTTCTCCCAGACTCTTCCAAACACCCCTGTCCATTGCTCTGGTGGGCCCTTCTTCCCATCCCTCACCCCGGGACCACTCACTTGGCAGCAAGCTCCCCCCACCCTCCAAACCTCCTTGACCACACTGTGCACTTCCCCCTGACCTGTTTGAAGCAGGCCTCCACCAGGTTGGGCGGAAACATATTTCTGCAGAAAAACATCAGAGGAAGGGAGTGGTTAGACCTTGGGAAGGAGTCCAGGGTGATAATATCAAGAATAATAGCAACAGTACCAACCATAATAATGGCAGCCAACAAGCGAATGCTTACTCTAGGCCAGGTACTGAGCTAAGTGCTTGCCTTATATATGACCTAACCCTACGATAACTCTAGAAGTGAGCACTACTGAGGTCCCCATTTTATTCACAAAGAAACCATCTCACAGAGAACTTAGGGAAGTGACCCAAAGCTGCACAGCTCATAAGGGGTACAGATGGACCTCAAATACAGGTCTCTCTGAGCCCTTCCATAGAAACCTATGCTACCTCGCAGACTTCAATTCACACACATGTGCCAGTGATGCCTCAAAAAACACAGATAACTTGTGGACCTGTGTTTCCCCCAGTCAGTGGCCAGGGGATAACCATGGCAAGCCTTGATCCTGGCTAGCAAAATCATGCTTCTTTGAAAGAATCATTCATCTTCCAATGGAGCTTGAGAATACCACACACCACTGTTCTGAGTCCATCTCAAGATGCAGCTAAAACCTCCAGAACCTAAGGGCCAAAAGATCACACCCGAGGAGTCAGCTACTCTCAGCAGAGGATTTGTGCAAGGCTCCAAGGCAGAAAACGGGTACCAATAAACTAGATTCAACTTGGGTGTTGCATTTCCGGGCTGCGTCAGCCTGTCCCCTTTGTCTCTCCTTGAGTATGGCTTCTTGCATCTAGGGCCAGAGTTCCCATCAAAATTAGAAAGGACGTCACCTGACCAGGTCCATGAAGGCATCGGCTGTGGGGATGGTCTCAATGCGGCCCTCGCGGTGCAGCCCCTCCTTGGAGCCCTTCCCAGGATGGATGATGGTGACCATGAGGATGCCAATGAAGACAGCGATGACCGTGGTCACCATGTAGTACACAGCTGCCCGCATCCCCATCCGCCCTGTTGCCTTGTTATCCAGGGATGCCATACCTGGAGGACAGGTGGTGCAGCCCTGAGCAGCGCCGTCCGCACCCCACCACCCGCTCTTCCATCCATCAGCTCTACTTCCCTCATACCTCCAGCTCAACAAGCATTGCACCGAGCGTCTCCTCCTTCTGTGGCCACCCCAGCACCCACGCTGCCATCCTTCGACCCCTCTCATCATTCTTCAACCCCTATTCTATTTTCCATATACACCTTCCCCCTCATCCTTTATCCCCAAGCCCCACTCCACTAACCTTCCCTCTACTTCAAGCCAAACTTTTCAACCCCCACCCCATCCTCCATGGATGGCTACGTTACACCATGACGTCACCTTCATTCCAAACTCCTCATCCTGCTATTGACCCCAAGATGATATCTCCCTGCAGCCCACCTCACTGTACACTATCTGTGAGATGCTTCTTTTGGTGCTCCATCCAAAATCCCTTTGCCAGGCTAACACGCCGCTCTTCGGCTGTTGCACTGTTGGCTGCTAACGGTTTGTGTGGCCACCTTCTCTGGAGAATGGCCCTCAGCAGGACAAAGGCTGCTTTGCCCAGAAATACCCCCACGGAAGACCTAAAGCCAAAGGCTGCCTGGTACAGGGATTCAAAAGGCCAGCTGCTTTGAGTCGGGCAGAGTTGGGAAGAACAATTCTGTAGCATTACTCCTGCTCCAGAGCTATCCAGGCGATAAAGCGGAGGCCAGCCTTCTTCTGAACCCACATCTCTGCTTAGATCCTTTCCCTGCCGCATCTTGCTCCCCTCACTTCCTCATGGGTCTCTCTTGAATGCTATCTCTTGATAGATCACTTGTGCAAATAACCCCATCTTAGGCTCTGCTTCTGGGAAACCCAACCCAAGAAACCACTCTTTCAGGTCTTTATCTTCACCCCCATCCCAAAATCTGGAGGTTGGCGATCATTCACGTAGGGGCCAAATCTGGCCCCCTGCCTGTTTTTGTCCATAAAGTTTTATTGGAACACAAGCACACCCGTTTGTTTACAGAGGAGCCTGCAGCTGCTCCCGCACTCCCAGAGCAGAACCGAGTAGTTAGGACAGAGTTAGTATGGCCCCCACGGCTGAAAATGTTTACTATCTGGCCATTTACAGAAAAATTTCCCTACGTCTGCATAGCCCATCCTTATTTCTACCAGGGCCCCCACCCACCATCCTGTCACCTCCATCTCCAACACCTTCACCCACATCCCACCCCCTGACCATTGATGCCATTCTATCTTCCCTGCTGCCCTATCACAGCCTTTCTTTCACCTCTGGATGATGGTAAGCCCCTGGCAGGCTGGTATTTTATCTACATGAAAAAGCACGATAAAGTTGCTGAGATAAGTGGCATGGATCATATGGGGTCTGGAACCTGGTCTGATGAAGATCTCTGGGCTTTGGCCAAGAACTCCGGGCTAGGTGCAGGCTTCGTGTTTGAGGTCCTAAGATAGGGACATGATCCCATGCTTGCGATAGCTTTGGCTCCAGGTTTGAGCTGGGGCTCCGGGAGGGGTCTGGGAGGCCAACCCTGGCCTGGGCTCTCTCACCTGTGACCAGGCTGGAGACAATAAGTGGCAGCACCAGCATCTGCAGCATCCTCATGAGAAGCTCTCCAGGGAAAGAGAAGTACTTGATCTGACGGTAGGTAAGCTGGTACGGGCGCAGGGCAAAGGCCAGGCTGACCCCTAGGACCGAAAGGCAGGCTCTGTGGAATGGTTTGGGTCCCTCAGCCCCATTTGTGTGAAAGTGTCCTGGGCGGGGGGGGGCGGTGGGTGATGGCAAGCGCGCGTGCAAGTGAGAATGAGTGGGCGGAGTGACGATGTGCACCTGCGGGGAATTTCTCCGAGCCCCTGCCCCTCCCAGCCAGCTCACCGATGACCACGGCGCTGACAGTCAGCAGGATGAAGGCGTTCCGGCGCAGGAAGCGCAGCACGTGCTCCCGCGTCATGGTCTGCAGGCGCAGGCGCGTGCGCAGCGCTCTCTGCTGCAGGCTCTCCTGCAGCCGCTGCAGCCAGCCCACCCGGCCCAGCCGCTGGCCACTCTCCCGCAGGAACAGGCTGTTCCCGTGGCTGCTCATGGTCTATCTGCGGGGGACAGAGGGGCCTTCTGGTAAGGGAAAGACAGACAGCAGCTGTGGGGACAGGGGAAAGGGTTGAGGAAGCTGGCGAGGAACTCAGAATCCAGACAGGGGAGGGGCGATGTCCACCTGCTGGGGGGGTGCCCGTGCTGGGACACCTGAGAACACTGCCTGGGGTTCAGGGGTTACATCCTGGTAGAAAAGGGTCCAGATCTCCAGAATCCGCTCCCAGGCATGGCGGGGAAGGAGACCACAACGTAATGGACGCTTTTGCCATTCCTTGACTGAAGAGCCCTCCTGATTGCATATCCTCACAGCCACTGGGGGCTGTCCCAGTTCACAAAACAGACTAGCGAGCCTTTGCTGAGCGCCAACTGCATGCAGAGCCCTAGATAAGGCACCCTGGGGTTAGCCCCCCAAATTAATATGGTTTGGTGTGTGGCCCAGTGGTGTGACTAGTGGCCTTTCCACAACGACAAAATCATCAGGTGCCTGGCAAACAGTGAGTGCCCAGCAAATACAAGTGCCCTGCATGAGTGCTCAGGTGAGCAGAGGGGCTGGAGGCGAGGTCCCCTGGGAAGGAAATGGTGACAATCCTTGGCCCCAGTGGCTCCTCAGGATCCATATTTTAAGGGAAATGTTATGTGCAGAATTTCTCTGGGTGTTTCCCAAACTTCAGACTTTTGTGTCCCCTCTATATTTGACTGCATCCCTGTAACCTTATTTACTTATTTAAATAAACATATCTTAAATGGGATCTTGAGATCATTACTTGAAATGTGAATTATATTTTAATACACATTAAATGAAATGCATATAAAAATAAAAACCTTCCTATGCTTTACCAACTAAACACCTTATGTTATAGGGCAGCTTGGAAATGTGACTTTCATGGACCAGAGGAACTTTTGTTTTTTGTGGACTACTTCCATATATATATATACATTTTACAACTGAATTGTTATAAAAATAAATACAGTATTTTGGAACTAGATAGAGCAGATGGTTGCACAGCATTGAGAACGTACTAAATCCCACTGATGCCACTTTAAAATGATTGGGTTTCTGTTATGTGAATTTCACCTAATATACATTAAGCCATTTTCTTTGATCTAAAAGTGTGGTTCTTTCTTCTGATTTTAAAAAAGTGAAAACAAAAAAATAAAATAAATAAAATAAAATATAAAATAAGTTAAAACATTTCTGTGGATCCCTAAAAGTATCATGGGCCCCAGGCACTGGACATCCTATTCTTGAATGATAGGCAGCCTGGCCTGCAATGATCTCACAGGAAAAAAAAAAAAAATGGTGACAGCGCCCATATTCCAGGCATCCCAAGAATTCTGTTGACCCTCTAGATTCACTCCGAGGCAAACGGCTGACCACCAGGGCTGGCATTGCCCAGGTTCCCCTGCCCCTGGTTCCCCCTTTGGTCTGACCAGTGGGAAGCAGCAGAACGGCGGGTGGGAGGAGCATTCTCCCTGCCACGCCCGCCCCCCCCCCCTTTGGCCAAGGTTGTGTTCCTCTGTCTCAGGCCACCGCTCCTGTCAATCCTCTGTACTTCTTGGCCGTTTGGATGTCTTCCATGAAAAATGTCTATTTAGTTCCTCTGTCCATTTGTTAATCAGATTGTTGGTGGTGGTGGTGGTGGTGTTATTGAGTTGTATGAGTTCTTTATATAGTTAGGATAACATCTGAGACATGGTTTACAAAAAAAAGTCTCCCATTCAGTAGGTTGCCTTTTCATTTTGTTGTTTCTTTTACTGTCCAGAGAGTTTTTAGTGTGATGTGGTCCCACTTGTTTATTTTTGCTTTTGTTTATGCTTTTGGTGTTATATGCAAAAAACCATTGCCAAGGCCAATATCAAGGAGCTTCTTCCCTACCTTAACCTCTAGGAGTTTTATAGTATCAGGTCTGTTTAAGGCTTTGATCAATTTCAAGTTAATTTTTCTGAGTAGCGTTAAGATATGAGTCCAATTTCATTTTCTGTATGTGTTTATTCAGTTTCCCCAACACCTGTTGAAGAGACTATCCTTTCTCCATTGGGTGTTCTTGGCTTCCCTGACCAGATAGAGGTACTATTGCTATAACGACAATCATATTACAATATATAAATGTATCAAAACTACATGGTACACACCTTAAATTTATACAATGATATGTCAAGTATGTTTCAACGAAAAAGGAAACACAATCCTTCCTTGTGCAGCCAAGGCTCTGAACTTGTCCTGCTCCCTCCCTGCCTCCCTCCTGGTCCCTCCCCCTCCCCCCACCCCCACTCTTTCTGGTCCCTGAGTGTAACTAAATCAACCTTGCTGGTTTCCCTTAACTTTGCTCATATCCTTATAAATAGTCCTGAACTTAAACTCTTTTCAATTCTGCTTTTCGAGTGTGTTGTTTCCTGACAAATACACCAGATTTATCTGGCTCTTAGAAAAAACTCTCCAAGCCAAAGGAAGGCAGTCAATATTGTTCCTGTGCTGAACTTCACCCAGGTCATGGCTGGGTGTCTGGCAGAAGTCTCAGTTCCACCAGTAGATAGATCCTAGATTTTTTTTTTATTTCTGCCACTGGCTGTGCAGCTACTTTTCTGAGGTCACTGTCTTCCTTGCCCTTTTCTGATCCCCCTATATCCAAAGGATGGGACTCCTGCCTCAACGTTTCAGGTCCTGCTTCCTCCAGGTCCAAGCCCCCATTGTCAATGCCAAGCCCCAGTTGGGTTCTGCTCCAAATGGGTCCATCACTTTGAAATCATAGTGCTGCTTCTCACCTCACTGTGAAAAATCCCAGACATGGGACCACAGACTACACAGGAAACTCATAACTCCTTCCTCTCTCTAGAACGTATGTTCCCAGTCACCAAACAGTGGCACAGAATTGTGTTTGGGTCCCAAGGGAGTGTTCAGCCGAGATCCAAACTAGCCAGAAAAGGTCCAGAACTAGTTTCGTCTCCTTCCTTTCTCTTCCTTACAAGAATTAGCACAGCATAAAGCAGGAATGGACAAACCATAGTCTGAGGGCCAAATCCGGCCACTGCTTGTTTTTATAAATAGCCCTAATGGCACAGAGCCACACTCATTTCTTACATGTTGTCTATGGCTACTTTCATACTACAACAGCTGAGCGGGGGTGTTGGGACAGGGATTATATGGGCCACAATACAATCTCTCTGGCCCTTTACTGACAAAATTTGCTAGCCCCTGGCCTAACAGAAAAGCGTACCTGAGCTCTTTATTTCAAATCTCCCTCCACCTTGCTGAAACTGGTCACTTTCTGTGTAGCTTAAATGGCCCAATTCACATGACACTTACAACAGCGTCTGGTGGGCACAAAATAGATGTCAGCTGTGGTTGATAAAAAGCAGAAACCCAACAGACACACAGTTGAGGGTAGACTAACACTAAACCCTGGGTTCTCTCTTTTCCAGTTTCTCCTGGTCCTAGGCATTCTCTTGACCCTGTTTCTTAGGCTTGCTGCTCGGGGAGTGGCCCTTCTAGTATCCCCAGTCTCTGCAGGAGCTCAGGACGGGTCTCCCCCCTGGTTCCTCCAACCTTCAGACTCTCAGATGTGATGAGGTGTGCTGGCCACCCCTCCCTTGGAGCCAAAGGAAAGAAAGGTAATTCCTCCTACAGCCTAAAACTAAAACTGAAGCAAGCTTGGTGGGCAAATGTATGCTTCCTATACATCTTACCCCGACACTCTGCTAGCCAGAGGAGTGAGGGGGGAAGGAAAGAGAAGAGGGAAATCACATACATCACATATCACACACACCTTCAAACACAGCCTCACACTCCTTTGTGTGCAATTGACACAAATATAACCGCACAGACACACGGTCACACACACAGAACTCTTGGAACACCCAAGTTCAGCACACCTTCAGAAACGCAACTCTACTCCTGCAGTCTCAGCCATACAATCCCTACACACACACACACACACACACTTGCCACATTCATGCACACCATCAGACATACCACTCCCCACACACCTTCCAGACCTTGCACAATTCCCTTTCGTAAATGAAACTCCATGCACCGAGAGCCAGAGAGTTGGCGCGCACACACACACACACATACACACACACACACACAACTTGGGACTCCAGACACAAAACTTCAGACATTCAAATTCCTTCCCACATTTAAACATCCAGCCCACACACCTCTTTAGGAGGGCAAGCCCACTCATAAATTCAGCCTCCCACGCACACACCACCACCCCACACACAACTCCCCACCCAGCACCGGTGCAGCGGTGGCCAAAGTCTCAGTCACAATCTGGTCTGTCCGGAGTTGGAGGAATAAGCACCCTGACGGGGAAGGGAACCGAGCCCTGGAAATGGAGGAAGCATCACGCACAGAGATGGAAACCTGCCCGCGAATTGAGGCCACGGACAGAGGGATGGGATGGGGAGGAGGGAGATGGGCAGTGAGACCTCGGTAATAGCTAAGGTGGTAGGAAACTCACCAAGGCGACCTGATGAGCGGCGGCGACCATGCTGAGGGTCAGCTGAGACAAAGGCGGCCGAGAGCCCGGAACGCGGACACAGGGGCGCCCCACCCGCCTGACCCCAGGGTGGGCCAAACCCGCCTTGGACCCCGCCCGCCCCGACCCCAGAGCCCCTGGCCGAGCGAAGCCGCGGTGTCCCCACTCACCCGCGCCCGGAGCGGCCGGGGCGGCCTGCCCGCTCCTAGGCCTGCGCGATGCGCCCGGATGCAGGTGCCGGAGCCCGGCGAAGCGCCCGGCCCGAGCCGCAGGGACCCGCCAGGGATGGCGCCGCGCTGGCGCGGGGACCGCACGGCGGAGGCACCGGCGAGGAGCCGGGACGCGCTGTGCAGCGGGTGGGATCCGGGCTGGCCCTGCGCTCACGTGGGTGCGGGGGCGCGGGGAGGCCGGGGGAGGGGGCGGGATCCCCTCCGGGATGCCCCCCGCCTCCCCCGCGCCGAACCCAAGCTCAGCCGCCGCGCTGGAGGAAGGGCACCGCGCGGGTGGGGAGGGAGGGGGATCCTGGGCTGGGCGAGGTAGGTGGCCTCTCCCGCGTCCCGCCCCCGCCTCCCGCGCCCCCGCCTCCCGCGCCTCCCCAGCCCCTCAGAGGCCCAAACGTCCCTGGAGAGCGCCGGGACCCGTCCCGGTACCGCTGGGCCGGGGCCCGCATCCCCCCGAGGAGGTCTGGGCCAGACGCAGGGGCCAGCCTCCAGGTGCCCTCGGCCGCCACGTGGGCTCCGAGGCCCCGCTTCTCCCTTCGGGCGCACAGCCGGGCCTTGGCCTCTCGGCCGCTGTGTGCCCTCGGGCCAGCCCCTCTCCCTCTCTGAGCCTGGCCTTATTTAAACAACGGAGATGACTTGGCTGACCCCACAGAAAATTAAAGCTGAGAAAAATTCAAGCGCGTGAGTGTGGAAATGCTGCGTAGTGAAGCGTCGTACAAATGGGAGACGAATTATTTCCTGTACTGTTGTAATTAATATTCTTCTTTGCTCCTTTAGAGCACAGCCGGCAAAGTTGATCCTGCGTTTCTTCTCCAATGACACCGAATGGTCGATTCCAATCTCCCCGCCTCTCCTGAAAGCTAACTGCCGTTTTCAAGAGCTGAGGTCGCAGCCCCCACAGGTCATAAAAATCAGTTATACGTTTGTTACTGATGTTGTTGTTATCGAAAAACTGTTGATGGCAACTTCCTAATGTTGAGCCATAGAATCACCAGGGGGAACTTTAAAGAATTCTGATGCCCAGGTGGCACCCTAGACCAATCACATCAGTGTCCCTGGGCGTGGGCTCAGGCATCAGCATGTTTTCATGCTCCCGGAGGGATTTCAGTGTGTGTCTAGGTTGAGCCCCTGCCCTAGATGTCAGGTTCTCCTGGGTCACACACCTGTCAACCCCTCCCAGTAAATCGGAGCAGTTCTGAAATGATTGGTTCTCAGAACCCCTTTACACTTTATTTTGTTTGAAAGAGAGCATGGGGCGGGGGGAGCAGAGGGAGAGAGAGATTCTTAAGCAGGCTCCACACTCAGTGCTGAACTCAAGGTGGGGCTCGATCTCACGATCCTGGGATCATGATCCTGAGATCATGACCCTGAGATCACAACCTGAGCAGAAATCAAGAGTTGGTCGCTTAACCAACTGAGCCACCCAGGTGCCCCCCCCCCTTTTTTTTACTCTTTTAAAATTAGAGTGGATCCTCCAAAACTCAAAACCCCAGTCTAATCATGACTTTAAATGTTCAAATTTCAAAAAAGGGGCATCCTACAAAATAGTGGACTAGTGCTCCTCAAAACTGTCTAGCCATCAAACACAAGGAAAGTCTGAGACACCATCCCAGCAAAGAGCGGCCTCATGTAATGTGAGTCCCACAGGGGCTCGCAGAACAGAAAAAGGATATCAGGCAAAAAATTGAGGACATTTCCATGGAGTGTGGACTTTGGTAATAATGTATGTATATTGGCTCCTTAATTGAAATAAATATATCATACTAATAGAAGACGGGAAATTATTGGGGGGATAAGAGAACCCTCTGTACCATGTTTTCAGTTTTTCTATAAATCCAAAACTCTTCTAAGAAATTGTACCTATTGATTAAAAAGATCATGGGACACTCTGAAAAGTTTTCATCTGTGGATTATACTTATCAATCTTTACTGTATTAGAAACTAAGACCGGGAAAGCTTTTAAAATATTTACTTACTCATCTTAGCCTAAAAACAAACTCATTGTATGTTCATCTAAATAGCACATTCCATGAAAAATAACTATATTTTCCAAAACAAGAAAAAATTATGAGAAGACAAGCAACGCTTTACACTTTTGCAAGTTTCTTTCATGTCTCGTTTAATAGAAAGAAAGCGGGATTCTCATAGTCGATCCTTATTATGTGAGGATTCCATACTTACAAGTTCACCCACTCACTTAAACTTATGTGTAACCCCAAAATCAATACTTGTGGCACTTTGTGGCCATTAGCAGACATGCTCAGAGCGATGGGAAATTTGAACTGGCTGGCATGCACGTTCCCAGCTAATCCCAGGCTGTGCTCTGCCTTAGTGTTTCAGATGCCATGCTGTAAAAGGTGTCCTTTTCACTGTCTATTTAGTGCCATGTTTTTCACATTTGTGTGCTCTTTGATGATTTTGCCATTTAAAATGGCCTCAGGCATAGTGCTAAGTACTGTCTAGGGTTGGTTGGCTCAAGAAGGCTGTGGTGTCCCTCACTGAGAAAAGTATGTTAGGTGAGCTTCACTCAGACATGAGTTTCAGTGCTGCTGGTTGTGAATTCAATGTTAATGAACCAACAGTATATGTTCAATAAGGTGTCTTTACACAGAAACACACATAAAACAGAGTCAAGCATTGGTGGGTGAATGATTGGTTGTAAAAAATGTGACCACAGGCTTGCAGGACCCGAACCCCATATTTCTACCTCAGGGCCGTAGCTCACTATTCGCTAATTCAGTATTTGCAGCAACTTTGTAGAACAAAACGACCTTGAATAATGAGAATCAAGTGTGTCTTCTGCATTGAATCTGTCATGATGTGTTGTTCTATAGTTAAAGTGTATGAAGAAAACTCAACCTCACGTGGACAGGCAATTGGAAAAGGGAGAATATTTTAATCAGCTTTTCAGATACTTGTGACTATTCTTTGAGAATATACCAAAACTCAATATGTCTTAGTATTTTTTTTAAGATTCATTTATTTATTTGGGGGGGCTGGGGAATGGCAGGGGGAGAGTTTTAAGCAGACTCTGTGCAGAGCATGGAGCTCAAAGCGGGGCTCAATCTCAGGACCCTGAGATCAGGACCTGAGCTGAAAGCAAGAGCCAAGCACTTAACCAACTGCACCACCCAGACGCCCCTCAATATGTCTTCCTTTCTTGAAGGATAGCTTCAATGTGGGATCCGAGACTGCCCGTGAACCGTTTCTACTCTATTAACATTAAAATCCATTGAGTGCATCTTTTTTTTTAAAGATTTTATTTATTTATTTGACAGAGATAGAGACAGCCAGCGAGAGAGGTAACACAAGCAGGGGGAGTGGGAGAGGAAGAAGAAGGCTCATAGCAGAGGAGCCTGATGTGGGGCTCGATCCCATAACGCCGGGATCACGCCGGGATCACGCCCTGAGCCGAAGGCAGACGCTTAATCGCTGTGCCACCCAGGCGCCCCCATTGAGTGCATCTTTTAACCATGCATGATTCTGAAACATCATGCAGTAGTCATTTGAAAAATTAGTCCACTGAATTATGCAGACTTTCCGAATATGAATACATTTCATTATTTGATATCCAAAAGTCACAATTGTTAGCATGACCACCAATCTCATGAGAAAAGCCTTAAGTATCTGCCTTTGGCTCAGGTCATGATCCCAGGATCCTGGGATCAAGCCCCACATCAGGCTCCCTGCTCAGCTCCCTGCTCAGTGGGGAATCTGCTATTCCCTCTGCCTTCCCCCTGGCTTGTGCTTTCTCTCTCACTCACTCTCTCTCTCAAATAAATAAATAAAATCTTAGGGAAAAAAAGAAAAAGAAAAGCCTCTAAACATCAGGAAGCTGTCAAGATCACTGTGGTAAATACAGATTTTTCAAAATTCCAGTTTTCACTTAAAAGTTCAAATATCACTGGTAAAAAAAAAATACTGTCAGTTGCATTTCTTGAAGTGACAGGCCCCTCTCTTTCACTTTTGTGAAGGATGTCTGTCAATAATATCCATTTCAGAATAACTGAGGTTTGCATATCTAAAAATGTTATCCCATTTAAACAGTGGCTGGTTTGACTTGGTGGCGGGTGTTTTTCCCTGGAGATGGCTACCATAGTACTTCAGCATGCAGCAAAAATGCTTTATGCACACGTTCCATTTCATCCTACAGACTGTTAAAAAGACGTGCTCTGATACAGCCATTTAGTAAACAGTTTGGCAGTTTCTTACAAAACTAAGCATCCTCTTACCATACGGTCCAGTAATGGCAGTCCACAGTATTTACCCAAAGGAGATGAAAGCTTATGTCTACACAAAAAAATGCACACAGATGGGTATAGCAGCTTCATTCCTTCATTCCTAAATCAAAACTCAGGAGCAACCCAGGTGTCCTTCGGTAGGCAAATGGATAAACTGTGGTCCATGCAGACAATGGAATATTATTCAACACTAAAAAGAAATGAGCCCTCAAGTCATGAAAAGGCACAGAGGAAACTTAAAAGCATATTTCTAAGTAAGAGAAGCCGATCTGAAAAGGCAGCATACTGTGTGAGTCCAACTATATGACATTCTGGAAAAGGCAAAACTACAGAGTCAGTGAGAAGATCAGTGATTGGCAGGGGTAAGGGAAAGGGAGGGAAGAGTAAGTGGAGCACAGAGGAATTAAACTACCCTGAGACTATAATGGTGGATTCATGTCTTTCTACATTTGTCCAAGACCACATGACGTACAACACCAAGCACGACCCCTAATGTAAACTGTGGACTCCGAGTGATAATTGTGTGTCCATGGGGGTTCATCGGTGATACTAAATGCACTGATCTGGCGGGGGATGTTGGTGATGGGAAGTCTGTGCGTATGCAGGGGCAGAGGGCATATGAGAAATCTCTGTACCTTCTGCTCCATTTCACTGTGAACCTAAAACTGGTCTTTAAAACAAAGGTCTGGGGCGCCTGGGTGGCTCAGTCGTTAAGCGTCTGCTTTCGGCTCAGGGCGTGATCCTGGTGCTCTGGGATCGAGCCCCACATCGGGCTCCTCTGCTGGGAGCCTGCTTCTTCCTCTCCCACTCCCCCTGCTTATGTTCCCTCTCTCACTGGCTGTCTCTGTCAAATAAATAAATAAAATCTTAAATAAAATAAAATAAAATAAAATAAAATAAAATAAAATAAAATATAAAACAAAGGTCTTGGGGCACCTGGGTGGTGCAATCAGTTGAGCACCCACAGACTCTCGGTTCTGGCTCAGGTCGTGATTTCCGTGTCATGATCTCAGGGTTGTGAAATCGAGCCCTGCCTTGGGCTCTGCGCTCAGCGTGGAGGCCGCTTGAGACTCCCTCTCCCTCTGTCCCTACCCCTGCACTTGCTCTCTCTCGCTCTCTTTCTAAAATAAATAAATCTTTAAGAAATAAAAACAAACGTATTTTTAAAAAACACTCCATTAAAATCAGAAAAAATAAAGACATGCGCTCAAGAGTTGAGGTTTAGGGGCGCCTGGGTGGTGACAGTCATTAAGCATCTGCCTTCGGCTCAGGGCATGACCCCAGGGTCCTGGGATCTAGTCCTGCATCAGGCTCTCTGCTCTGCTGGGAGCCTGCTTCTTCCTCTCCCACTCCCCCTGCTTGTGTTCCCTCTCTCACTGGCTGTCTCTCTCTCTGTCAAATAAATAAATACAATCTTTAAAAAAAAAGTTGAGGTTGGGTAAAACACGTAGTTTTTATTGCTTCATCAAAGACACACTAAAGTAAAACTGGCTTGTTTTCTTTAACTGTGAGTGTGGCGGTGAAGAATATAAGGACTCAGGCGGTTTGGTGCAGCTAACTTGATTCATGCCGAGGTGCTCGCAGCTGTTACTCACCATTGCTTTTGCACCCCTAGAGCATAGGCTAACACAGCGGTAAGGCAGGGACAGGGAGTGCCTGCCGATGGGTACTGATGTCCTTTGTAGGGATGAGAATGTTCTGGAACAAGATAGGATCGAGATGATGGCTGCACAACATGGTGAATGTGCTAAGGGCCGCTGAATTGTACTCTTTGCAATGGCTAATTTTATGTGGCATGAACGCCACCTCAATAAAAAGAAAAGTGGTGCTCAAAACTCAGTATTTCAGATAAATAACATTTCAACACAAAATTTTTAAAAAACCAAAGCGAATGCAAAATTCATGATGAACAAAATATCAACTTTCCAAATAAAGACAGGATCAGAATTCCTGATTTTTTTCTCCTGCTCAGGCTCCCATATGGCTTGGCTCAACACTCTTACGGATGCTGTCTTTTTTTATGCTTTGCTCACTATGAATTTTTGCACTAATTTTTTTAGGGGGAGGAGGGCTGAATTATTGACATTGGAATATTATTTATCTTTTTTATAGGAGAATATCTTTATTACCTCTGAATTGGGGAAATATAACTATATCCCCAAAGAATACTCATTAAGAAAAAAAAACCTGATATTTTTCACTGTTTTGAAATTAGGTAAACAGAGTCACTCTCTCATTGCCTTTTTCATTTCTTTTTTAAACCATTTTATTGAAATATAATTGACATGTAAAAAGCTGAATATCTTTAATGTATACAACTTGATGAGTTTGGGAATAAATATACACCCATGAAACCATCACAATCATCAAGGCCATAAACATATCTAACACCTCTCAAAGTTAATATTCCAATAATATTCCAATAATAGTATTCCAGTATCATTTCTCTTAACTGCAGAGTGTTTGGACACTCCCTTACATTTCACCCCCCCCCGCCCCAAGCAAGTGCTTCACTTTCCTTTCCTGGCCCTGAGAGGCTCTCTCTTTTGCTCTCAATAAGGGAAAGGCTGCTGGCTCGATTTTATAGATGTAAAAAGGGCTCAAAGAGGTGAAGTGACAGCCCACATCATTAATAAGTGGTGGGGCCAGAGTTTGAGCCCACCCCAGGACCTCTCTGACCAGTGGCTCCAGCTCTGGTTCTAGCACGAGGAGGGCAGGCCAGGCTTGGAGCATCCCCAAGCCCTCCCAGATGACTGCCCCTGCTGTCGGGTGGGGCTGTGCAGGGGATGAGCCAAGAGGAGCCTGAGATGGAAGAATCGAGGCTAATTCCTCTGTGGGAAGCGCTCCCTATTAATTAATTAGGGCAGAGCTGGCCTGCGGCATCCCCGCAGCCCCCAGAGTCATTAAGGGAGAGGGGGTCTCATTATCAGCTAGCAGCTTCCCCATCATTCCCAGGGCCCCAGAGGGAGCCGAGGAAAATGGAGAGGAAGGTCAGGTCCTCCTTCTCCAAAACCCACCCCCCTTACTACCAGAGTGGCCTGATATGTGAGTAACGGAAACCACAAGCAGAATTTCATGGGGGGAAAGAAGAAAGAGATGAGGGGATAAGTTTCCTTCCCCCTCCCAATTCAGTCTACATTTATATTTATATGAGATACTCAGAATAGGTAAATCCATAAAGATAGAAAACAGATTAGTGGTTGCGGGGGGGGGGGGGCCTGCTGGTCTGATGGATGGGGGAATGGGGAGTGACTGCTAACGTGTGCAAGGTTTTCTTTTTGGGGTGATGGAAACGTTCTGGAGCTAGATAGTGGTGATGGTTGCACAACATGGTGAATGAACTTAAAACCACCAAATTGTGACTTCAAAGTGATTACAAGGGCTATGGTGATAATCATTTTGCAACATATAAATATATCAAATCAGCACATTATACACCTCAAACTTACACGATGTTATATGTCAATTGTATCTCCACAAAGCTGGAAAAAATGGTTACAATGGTAAAATTTTATGTTATGTATATTTTACCATTAAAAAATTAGTCTCTTTCTGGTTCATGAATAGTTATTCAGCATTTAGGGACATCTGTTTTGTGCCCAGCATTATACAGAGCGGGGAAGCATGGTCCTGCCCTCAGAGCTCTGTCTGATCGAGGGACAGCACTGCAGAACTTCTGTATGGCTTCCTGAGACACTCACTATCCTCCCCTTGTTCTATGTCTAGGATACCGACATGGATCATATCAACAGGCTCCCTTGCTCTCTGGCTTCTGATTGGGTTCAGGCAAAGGGAGACCTTGCAGGAGGTGAGAGGGATGGAGACTGTGAGGTCAGGGTATTTCCCCCTCAGGTTCCTCCCCACAAACTCACTGTAGATGGCTCTGCCCTAGACCCTAGACCGAGGGTCCTGGAAGGCGACCCCCTCCAGATCCTGACACTAAATGCTCCCTCCTCTTTCTCTGCTTCTGCCCAGGCGCTGCTGGCTCCAAAGTCCTGCACCATCCTTACCCCCTCCCACCGCCCCTTAACCAAACTGTCACCATGCTACCGGGTTTGAGGGTACATCTGCTTTTGGCTGAGACTTCCCACCAGAAAGGCATTTAGAAAAAGCAGTAGCAACATATATAGACATGGAGAAATAAGTCCTGGAGATGTAACGCACAGCAAAATGATTATGGACAACGATACTGTATTATAAACTTCCAAGTCACTGAGAGTCTAGATCTTAATTGCTCCCGCCATGAAAAAAGAAACAAGTATGTGACATGATGGAGGTGTTAGCTAATATTAGCTATGGTGGCCAGCATAGTGCAACATACAAATGTATCGAACCAACGTTTTGTACGTTTTAAACTTACACAATGTTGCAGTAGTCCCCCCTTATTTTGGGGGGAGTTCCAAGACTTCCCGTGTATGCCTGAATCCCAAATAGTACCCAACCTTATACATACTGTTTTTTCCTACACATACACACCTATGATAAAGTTTAATTTATAATTGTAAGAGATTAACACTAACTAATACTAAGATAAAACAATTATAACAATACACTGCAATATTTCTGTGAACGTCCTTGCTCTCTCTCCCCTCTCTCCAAATATCTTAGTGGACTGTGCTCATCCTTCTTCTTGTGATGATGTGAGATGATAAAATGTCTCCATGATGACATGAAGTGAGGGGAATCACGCAGGCATTACGACACAGCATCAGGCATTTCTGACAATATGTCAGGAGGAGGGTCATCTGCTTCCAGAACTCAGTTGACTGAGGGGAACTGAAACCATTGAAAGCAAAACTGCAAGTAAGGGGGGGACTACTGTGTATGTCTCAATTCTATCTCAATAAAAAATAAATTCATAAAATTAGCCATCTCAACCCAAGAAAATAAAATATAAATAGGCAGGCTGTGGAAGTAGACTGTAGCAGCAAAAGTGCCCTCAGTGGAAGGTTGAAAAGCTGGAAAAACATTGAAAAGCAGCACCATTGACAGGAAAGAGAGAAGCAACAGAGAACAGAAATTTTTAAGACTTTTTTTTATGATCAAGGTAATGCACATTCATTGTAGAAAAGTGTTAAAAGGCAGAAAGTATAGAATCCTGATCCTATTACTAATCACCACTAAAATGTTGGTGGATTACTTTCCAGGTGGGGATACTTTTCCTAGTTCAAATTAGAATCTGGCTGATATGCTACATGAATGAACCTTGAGAACGTTATGCTAAGTGAAATAAACCAGTCACAAAAACACAAGTGCTGTGTGATTCCACTTATATGAAGTACTTAGAATAACCAGATTCACAGAGACAGATAATAGGATGATGGTTGTCTGAGGCTGGGGGTAGGAAAGGGAGGAATGGAGAGTTGATGTTTAATAGGGACAGAATTCCAGTTCGTAAGATGAAAAAGTTCTGGAGATGGATGGCAGTGAGTTTTGCACAACAATGTGAATGTACTTAATGTCGCTAAACTATACACTTAAAATTGGTTACAGTAGTAAAGTTTATGCCACGTCTATTTTGCCACAATAAGAAGAATTAGAATCATGTCATTTTGGCAGTTTGTTGTCCTGTCTATAATGATGATGATGGTATTATCATTATTCACCATAGGCCATAAGCAATTACCTCTATCTGCCATGATCTTGGTGGTTTGCCTTAGTTCTTCATATTCTGTCTCCCCCACTGGATAAGAAGCTCCACAAGAGAAGGGGCTTTGTCTTGTCGCTCTCTTCTTAGCCCAGCGCCTGACACAGAGCAGGTGCTCAGTAAATCTTTGTCAAATCTATCAATCCACGAGGAGAGAGAGATCTGCTCTCTGTTTCCAACCTGCTCTGCACTGCAGGAGACTGATCTTTGTGGACCATATCAATAGGCTCCCTGCTTTGGGAAATCTGGAAGGTTCCATTTAAAGAAGGCTCCAGCAGGAGACGGGAGCATGGGGGAGGATTAGGGTGGAAACCTGGCAAATAGAAGGTGAGCTCACATAGCCAGGAGAGGAGATGGCTGCTCCTCTCTGGTTCTGCTCTTTGAGAACCGAACAGGTGCTTGCAGTGTATCCAAGTGACAGGGAATGCCACATAGAGAGAGATCAGGAGTAGGCAGGGGACCCCAGACAAGAGAGACAGACACCATTGTATTAGTTTCCTAGAATGCCTTAACAAATTATCACAAACTGGGGGGCTTAAAACAACAGCAATATTCTCTCACGCCCCTGGAGCCCCGAAGTCTGAAAACAAGGTGTTGGTATAGCAGGGCTATGCTTCCTCCAAAGGCTCTAGGAGAGGCTCCTTCCTGGCTTCTTCCAGTTTCTAGGGGTTACCAGCAATCCTCGGCATTCCTCAACATGAAGAAGCACCATACCGGTCTCTGCCTCCTTCTTTACAGGGCCTAGTGTCTGTCTCTGTGTCTTTACATAGCCTTCTTATAAAGATACCGATCATTGGATCAAGGGCCCATTGTACTCCAGCATAACCTCTTGGTAACTCAACTAATTACAACCACAAAGACCCTATTTCCAAGTAAGGTCACATTCACAGGTGCCAGGGGTCAGGACATATCTTCGGGGGGGGGGGGTACAATTCAACCGACAACAGTAGGTAAGACCCTCCAAAGGTCCTGCCTCCCCCCTAATTTGGATTCCCCCATAAATGAAAAGGATGCTTGGGGGTTAAGTGGCAAGAACAGGAGTGTCCATGACAGAAGCAGCACGAGGTTTTTTCGGTTGCTCCACACATGGATTATGTCCAAGTGTGGCAGGGCCCCCATCATTCTGTCATTCAACAAGTAGGTATTAAGGGCATGCTCTGTGCCAAGAACCCGGCGAGGCACCGTGCATTCAGTGTTGACTAAGACAGATGAGATCCTCATCAAGGAGCTGACATCTAGAAAGGGAGGTGACAATCACAAACTGATAAGTACTATGAAGAGAAGGAGGGTTCCAGTGTGGCATGACAGTGTGATACCTCAGATCAGATAGTCAAGGAAGTGTCCATTAAGAGATGATATTTGAGCAGAGACAAAAAGGATGAGAGAGAGAGTAAACCATATAAAGCTGCAGGAGAACTTCTCAGAGAGGGAAGAACATTCCAGAGAGGGGAGTCTGATCACTAGCATGACTGACCCTCTATGATTTGAGGACAGAGTGGCAGGAGATGGGAAAGGAAAGGTGGACAGAGACCAGGTGGTAAGGAACTGGGACCTTGTAGGTCATGGTAAGAAATGTGGATGTTATTCTAAACTTAAGGCTCATCTCACTGGATCTACCCATTGAATGAAAGCCACCGTTGTCCTAACCTAACAAGTAATACCCGAATCCACTAATGTGGACAAGCTTTTCTAGGGAGAAGGTGAGAAATGAGAAGTGAATGGGGGATGGAAGCCTAATGTATTAGTTACCTATTGCTATATAACAAATTATCCCAAACTCGGCAGCTTAAAACAACACACAGTTATTAAATGAGTTCTTGTGGATCAGGGCATGGCTTAGCTAGGTCCACTAGCTCTGTCTCTAACCAGTATGCAGACATGATGTCAGCTGGGGCTCCTATCTCTTCTCAAGGCTAGACTGGGAAAGAATATGCTTCTAGGCTTACTCATGTGGTCATTGGCAGGATTCGGTTCCTCATGGGATGTTGCACTGAGGACTTCAGGTCATTGCTGGCTGATAGCCAGAGGCTCCCTCAGTTCCTTGCCACGTGGGCTTCTCCATTTCTGAAAGAGTGAGCAAGACAAAAGCCATGATCTCTTTATAACTTAATTCAGAAATGGTATCTTATCACTTTTGCCATATTCCAGTGGTTAGAAATGAGTCATTAGGTCCAGCCCACACTCAAAGGGAGGAGATCACACAAGGCATGAAAACTGAAAGGTAGAGACCATTGGGGGCCATCTTCAAGGCTGCCTTACTCACCTGAAGAACACTACACTTGACAGGTGGATGGCAGACAACCAGCCCATGAAGGACCAAGATTAGAGGCAAAAGGGGAAAGGTGTAAGCGAGTATAAGGGAGGAGATTCAAGTTCCAGATGGTTGATAATTTCAAATGGTACCTAGAAGTCAAGTCGAATGGGACAGAAAAGAAATTATGGAATTTGTCGATTGCAGGATGACATTGATGACCTTTTGTCTGAACCATTTCAGGGGACTGATGAGGACTAGAGTCATAGGGACCAGTCCTTATCCCTCACCAAGAAGCATGGTCACCACCCCTGCAGGAGGTGACTGGGAAGAACCAGGAAGAACCTCCTCTCCCAGCCTGGGGCTTCCCACTGTCTCCTGACACCTCCCCCAGGAGAGTGACCTCATTTCTCAAAGACAAAATTGATTCTAGGTCATATCCCCCTGGAACAAGAGACCAATTGATGTGATTATCTCCAAGAGAAAGGGGGGCACCTACTAAAAGTAGAACCTGGTGCCCCAGAAGGGAAGACATCGGGGAACCTAAAAAGGGGTCTCTGATAATTACCTGCCAAAATTTCAGAGTGAAGGGCATCTCCATGTAATACCAAAAGAAAAAAAGAAAAGAAAGAAAAGCTAGAAGTTTTAGAAGGTTCTCCTTCCTCGTACCTCCTGCAATTTCACACTATTCAATCCAAAGGCAAAATTCTGTTCCCCATTTCACAGTACTTATTGAGTAGAATGCAGGATGGAAGAAAGCAGCAAAGACGGCTGCAAAAATGAGGTGCTATAAAACATTCTTCATTATAAAAATCAGAGAGCTAATTTCACAAATATTATTCCCCATTGGGCTGAGTTAGAAATACTTGAACTTCGATGTGTTGGGAGGAGGGAGATGTGTATAACTGTTAACTATAGATATGGGGGAAGGAGTACAGAGAAATAGAGTGAAATCAAAACATGTTCATAATAGACATCTCTGGATGATAAAATTACAGATGATTCTTATTCCCTTCATTCTTTTTCTGTATTTCATACATTTTACACAAGGTGTATCTCTTACTTCTGTAGCATCAAAACAAACTTATTTGTTAGCTAAAGAGAGGGATGTGTGTTTGAAGAGTAGTGAAAACCTTTCTGAGTCCTCTGCTCATGTATATAAATGTTTCTGAGGCATTTTCTGAATTTCACCATTTCTGTTCAGCCACGAGAGGTTGAATCTCTTGGAGACTGAAAGCTAATCCCAGCACTGCTAGGGTTCCTTCCAAGCACCTTCTGTCTTGGTGTGTTTGAGCTGCTATAACAGAATACCATAGAGAGTGTGGTTTATAAGCAACAGAAATGTATTTCTCACAGTTCTGGAAGCTGGGACATCCAAGATCAAGATGTCAGTGGATTCTCCATCTCATGAGGACTTCCTGGTTCATAGACAGCCACCTTCTCACTGTGCCATCACATGCAGGAAGGGGCAGGGGAGCTCTCTGGGGTCTCTTTTGTAAGGCACTAATTTCATTTATAAGGGTTCCACCCTCATTACCTAATCACCTCTCAAAGACCCCACCTCGTGATACCATCACATGAGGTGTTAGAATTTAACATACACAAATGTTTGGGAGGATACAAACATTCAGTTTCTAGCAGGTGCCATCCCAGGCTGTGACCAGCAGACTTTGAAAGCAGAGCAGAAGATGGATCACTTGTTCCTCAAACACACACATACATATATCAGGCTAGAGAAAAGTATCTAAAAGAGGCCATCAGAACCAGGAACCGGAGGTGAATTTCAGAAGTTGATATAGTCAAACTTGGGTCGGAAGATGAAAATGAGGAGTTAGCATAATGAGCACTGAGCAGCAGTATGCACTGGTTTCAATGTGTTTCTGTTTCTGTGGCTTGCGATAAATAAACAAAAACAAATATCCTGAGTAATGGAGAAGAAGAGACAGTACTAAGGAAAAAGCCTTTTGACATAGTGATATTTAAGCTGGATTCTGGAGATTGGAGAAGGGGCAGTCATGGAAAGGACCTGGAAAGGAGTGTGCCACCCAGAAGGAACCATGAATGCGAGGCTCTGAGGTGGAAAAGAGCTTAGTGTGCTTCAAGAACTGGAAGAAGGCCTGTGTTGCTGGGGGTAAGAAACAACAGAGAGAGTTGTGCTAAATGAGGTCGGCTTCTCAAGGAGCCAAGATTGCAAGCCACCGTGGCCAAGTTCCAAAGCAAAGCCCTGCCTCTCTGCAGCCTTTCCCCTCCCCCACCTATGGAACTCCTGCGCTGTTGCCACCGTCGTCATGGTGACGGGCACTCCGTTTCACTCATTGTTCAGGCCAGGAAGGAGCTGGCGCGTCTTTGGGGGTCCCTGCCCCTCCCCGTGGAGGCCCCCGGGCCAGGCCGAGGTAGCAAGCGGGGACAATGCCCGTGTTGATACCCCCAGCTGAGCGCAGCCAGGACACGCGCGTAGGGGCTCCAGCATGGCGCGAGGCAGCCAAGGCCATCACGCAGAAGGCGCACCATCTGACCGACCGCTGCGGGCAGGAGGCAGTGACCATGTGGCAACCCAAGGACAGCGTGAGGGACCCGCACGTGGCGCGCCACCTCTGCCGCGCCGCCTACATCCTGCCCTGGCGCTTCCGCGTGGAGATGCTCAAGGGCGGCGGCACCTTGGAGAAGCCGCCGCCGGGAGAGGGCGTCACGCTGTGGAAGGGCAAGATGAAGCCCCCAGCCTGGCACGCCCGCCTGCCGCTGCCCTTGCACCGCGATGCGCGGGCCCTGCAGACTGCCGAGGTGGTGCACGCGCACGCGCGCGGGGCGCGCCTCACCGCCGCCCGCCTGTGCCGCGCGCAGCACCAGATCAATGGGCAGCTGAGGCTGCTGCTTCGCCAGCGGGAAGCTACCGATCGCAGGCTCAGCGAAGTGCGCAAGGGCCTGCTCATTAACCAGCAGAGCGGCAAGCTTCGGGGCTACCGGCCCAAGTCTGAGAAGGTGGGACTATCCCCTTGCTCTCTCAGAGACCAAGGCCTGAGCTCCCGGATGCTCGGCCTGGGAAAACCCCTCCGCGGAGAGAGAACACCCACCTCCACCCTAGGCCTCAGCTTCCCACGAGTGAGGGCGCAAGAAGATGAGGACGCCCCCAAGAGGGGGTGCCTCGATTCCGAGCCCACAGGGTGAGACCCTCCCAAAGGGATGAGATCCTCAGCCCCCCTTGCCCCAAAGAGAGTGTCTATTCCAGTCCCCCAGCCAAGGAGGGAAGGTAGGACTCTGAATCAGACTAGATGAAATTCTTCCCAACCACAGCCCCAGCCCAGGTATGAAATCGCCCACCCAGCCCCCAGGCCCAGAAAGATAGACCCTCCCATGGGCATAAGACCCTCAATGCCCCAATCCCAGTGAAAACACACCCAAAGTCCCCCCCCCCCCCGAAAGTGGGTGATGTCCTGGTCCCAACCCATGAAACTCTCCTCAAAATGCTGTTTTGGTTTTTTGTGGGGGGGGGGGTTAAAGATTTTATTTATTTGAGAGAAAGAGAAAGCAGGGAGACAGAAAGGGACAAGGAGACTCTGCACAGAGCACGGAGCCCAATGTGGGGCTAGAGCTCAGCACCTTGAGATCATGACCTGAGCTAAAATCAAGAGTCCGGCACTTAACTTACTGAGCCATCCTTAAAACGTTTTTTTAAACCCCAAGTCCTCCCCCACAGCCTCACAAATTGAGAACCCCTCCCCAGGCCTCATCTGGGGAGAAAGGAACAGGTCCTGCCCACAGGTTGAGACCCTCAGATTCCAGGCCCCTGCACTGAGAGCTAAGTCCCCAGCCAGAGAAAAGACTGAGATCCCAGCTCTTAGCCCTGGTGAAATCCTCCCCCTAAAGTGAAACTGCAGACCACCACCCCAAAAATGGGGAACATTCCAGCCTCCCTAAGGAGAAAAGAAACCCCCACACACCAGGTGGGATTCCTACTCCCAGCCCCCAAATCCATATAGTAAGAACCCAAAAACGTAACCCCTCATCATCCCTATTATGAGTCCCCTCTACTTTTGGCCAGGGAGGGAGGATAGGACCATCACCAAGGAAGGGGGATCCCCAGCCCCAGAGAATGAGAACAACCTTCCTCCAAGTTAAATCACCTTCATCTTACCTCACTGGACTCCTACCTATAAAACAGAGAAGCCCCCAGCCCTAATCTCTAAAGGATAAGACACCCCCCCCCCCAGTGAGCGCCCCTGAAAGAATAAAACCTTCTCAGAGTGAGGTTCCCAAAGGGTGAGAGCACCACCAACTCCATTCTCCAAACCCAAAGTTTACGAAATTAGCAAACCCTCTACTACCCTGGAAGGAGAAATCTCCCTCCAGCTCCCTCTGGAAGATGTGAGAGATTCTCTCCTTGTTTTCTAGGTCCCTGACAAAGCTGACAGTATGCTTACCTGGGAGAAGGAGGAGCTAAAGGGCATGAAGAGGAAGATGGAAAAAGATATGGAAAAATCAGAGGCTCTGCTCAAGGTTGGGAATACCTAGGACCAAGTTAGGAGGGCTGGAGGTGGATCTGAATGGGTGAACTGCTCTGACCTTGGGGACTGTAGCCACAGCAAACCCTCAAACCACACCCCTGCCCATCCTGCCCTGACATTCACTGTATTTCCACATGACGCAATGGGAAAACTGAGGCTCTGAGAGATGTAGTTGGGCCCCAAAATAACAACAAACACCCCTTCTGTGCCAAGCCTTATGTAGTCACTGAGTTAACTTCTTAAAACTCTCCTGTGAAATAGAAACCCTGATCCCCTTGTTAGAGATGGGGAAACTGAGGCTCAGAGAGACACAGACTCACCCAAGGCACAGGGCTAGCCAATGGCAGGGCTGTGGCTTCACCTCAGGCATCCTTTTGCTTTCCATCTTTACCAAGGTATAATTGACAATTTAAAATTGTATATATTTCATGCAACTTGATGATTTGATATATGTCTACATTGTGAAATAATCACCATAATCAAGGTTATTAACATATCCATCACATCACATAGTTACCTTTATGTGTGTGTGGTGGTGAGAACACTTAAGATCCAAACTCAGCAAATGTCAATTATAAAATACAGTATTGTTATCTATAGTCACGTTGTTCTACATTAGAACTCCAGAACTTAATCATCTTGCACAACTAAAACTTTTTGCCCCTTGACCAACATCTCCCCATTTCTCCCTCCCCCACCCCAGGCCCTGGCAACCACCATTCTATGCTCTGGCGCTATGAATTTGACTATTTTGGAGTCCAAATATAAGTGAGATCTTTCTGCATCTGGCTTATTTCACTTAGCATAATAATGAACCTCCAGTCTCATCTATGTTGTCACAAATGGCAAGATGTCCTTTTTTAAGGCTGAATAATAATCCATTGTATATATTTTATTATATACATATTACATTATATGTTTATATCATATACTATTATTAATATAATAAATAATATATAATTATATAATAATATAACCTATTATATCTATTATTATATAATTTATAATATGTTATACATTGTATTATATATTAATATAGTCTATAACAATATGTTCTATATTTTATACTATATATTATAGCATATGTACTATATAATGTATCCTATATATACTAATATATTACATATTATATACTGTAATATAATACATAATATATGACATGTATAATATATAATGCATATTATATATTCAGTATCTTTTAATACATATAATTATATTATATTTATATTATATAATATTGTGATTATATTTTGTAAAATATTATATTATAATTATATAATTTATAAATTTTATATGGCTTCTATATAATATAAAATGTAATTATATAATGTATTATATAATTATACAATTATATATCATATTTTATGTAATATAATTTCTATATATGATATATATAAATATCCAATATATTGTATAAAATATTACATATTATAATAATAATATAGTATTTTTATATAGCAGTTTTATAATATATTAAGATATCAATGTTTTGATTATTAATCCATTACTATTATAATATTATATATATCACATTTTCTTTATCCACTCACCTGTCAAGAGACACTTAGACTGTTTCCATGTCTTGGCTATTGTGAATAATGCTGAAATGAACATAGAGTGCAGATATCTCTCTGAGATCCTGATCTTCTTTGGATATATACCAGGAAGTGGGAGAACTACCTTATGATTCAGGTCAGGTGTCTTGAGCCTAGCTCTTTACATTGTAATATGTGCTCAGTCTTTGTCGGCTCTAGCTGGAGATGGTCTGTCACTACATCCTTCACTCTTGCAACAAGGATTTCTTTACGAGGGCTCTAATGGAGATAAGAGAGCAGCCAGGTTTGATGGAGCCTTTGAAACTGGTGAAAGTTGGCTGGTACTCTGTGTGTGTTTTTGACTCATCTATTTGACAAATATTAATCCAGTCCCCTGGTGTCCAGGCACCATGCTTGGCATTGGGGACAAATTCATGAAGAGGACAGAGCTGGCCTTGCCCTCACAGAGTTCACATTATAGGGACACTCAAATAAGAGATCAGGGAGGTGGGTGAGGTTAGGGGAGGAAATTTAGGAGCTCATGTACTACTGTCCGTGGTGCTGAACCTTCCTTGAACTCACCCCACCAAACCCCCAGGCCACTGTCATATTCCTTTAAATCTGGTGAGTCCTGAAAAGTCCTTCAAGATAGTCTGAAGCTGACAAGGGAGAAGTCCCCAAGGGTGGCCCCAGCAGGCAAAGGTTTGCAAGAGAGAAAGGCGAATAGAGAGATGGGGGAAAAACAGACACAGATGGAAACTGAGAAGGGCCACTGGAGAAACCTGATGTACATATTTCTGGAGAAAAATGCTTACAACCAAACAGACGTATATCAACTGCAGATCACGAATGCAAACCGGCACTCAGAGCTTTCCCAGGGATCTCACCATGTGTCTCTAGAAGGCTTGTTGTCCCACTGGCCAAGTTATTTCATACTTTCTCTTTCTTCAGACCTCTCCACCTCTCTGCTTTCCTCATTCTCAGGGAATGACCCCAATGCATGGAAGCCACTGAAGGGAACCTGTCTCATTATTCCCTGCCAATGTTATAATTCCATCTACCTCTGCACCCACTTTCTCCCCATTCTCCTACATCACCAATATTTCCATCTTTATTGGATCATTCTCACTAGTGAACAAATGGGGAATTATTTTCTGATGGGTACAGATCTGTTTGGCATGATGAAAAATTTCTAGAAATGGAGAGTGGTGGTGGTTGTGCAACATTAATGCCACTGAACCCTACACTTAAAATGGTTAAAATGGCAAATTTTGTTATGTCTATTTTATCACAAAAAAAAAAAAAACCCTCGGGATCCCATGCTCCCTTCTAGATAATCTCCACTTCTCTGATCCTCTCACTAGCCCCTCTTGTCTGCACATGTTGACCCCGTCACTTCTTTTGGGCGGGAAATGGATCACTTTTCCCCACTGCATTCTCCACTCCCTGATACACTGCCCAGCATGCAGGAGGGGCTTGATGAATATTTGATGAATGAATGGATGAAAGACTTTTTTAAATCTACTTTTCACTCAAATGGATGAAACCCAAAGATATTATATTCAGCAGAAGAAGCTACACATGGGATACACACTACGTAATTCCATTTATACGAAGTTCTAGATTTCAAAAGCATTTTCTTGAAGAGCCAGATAGTAAATATCTTAGGCTTTGTGCAAAATGCAGTCTCTGTTACAACTGCTCAGTTAGGCCAGTGTAGCACAAAACACCCAGAGACAATATGCACATGAATGAGCTCAGCTGTATTCCAATAAAGATTTAGTTACAAAAAGAGGCAGCCAGTCCATAGGCTGTAGTTTACGGACACATTAAAGAACAGGCAAAATTAATCTGCAAGGCAGCTTAGTAGAGAGGAGGGAAGGGGCACTAGGGATATTTCTGGGGTGATGGAAATATTCTATATTTTGATGAGGGTGGTATTTATACATGTATATATATGTATTTATATATGGGTAACATATAAATAAATATATTTATATATGGATATTTATGATATGGATATCTATCCATTATAAATACATAATATATAATATGTATCCACATATAAATACATAATAAATATATATCCATATGTAAATACATAATAAATATATATACGTTTATAATATATATCCATATATATTCATATTATCTATAACATATATATACATTTATAATATATACACTATATATTATAAATACATAATATATATTATATAATAAACATATATACATGTATAATATATACCCATATATAAATACAAAAGACTTGTTTTAATATAACTTTCAAATAACTGCAAATATCAAAGAAATGCAATATGCTTCATTTTATAATGGTGGAAGTGGGGTTTGGATGGGAGTAGTTCAGATGAGATAGATGTTGGTGGGGGAGATACTCTGAGGACAGCAGAGGGCTCCTGATACTAATAAGAGCGGAGGAGGAGAGACCCTGAGGCTAGGGGAGGGGATCAGCCCTGAATGCAGCTGAGGAGCACAGGACTGCAGGAAGACTATCAGTGTAGATTCAGCCAGTGCCACCTCTCCTCTTTACAAGTGGGGCAGTTGTACGGGCCGGGGGGGGGGGGTGTTCTTGAAGTGCCAGAGCAAAGCCAGGCTCGGAACCCCCCCAAAAAAATGACACCCAGGGCAGGGAAGCTACCACCAGCCCCTTCTGCTCCTCCCCTCTCCACCCAGGAATCACTGAAGGCTTCCGGACAGGGGGAGGGGTGTGGGCAGTGTCTGAGCTTCCACCTGGAAATAAATCAATTATTTCTGCCAGCAATGAGAACTGGAGAAGGTCAGTTGGGAGGTGGAAACGTTTTGAAGCCCCCAGCAGAGGAATCACTTCCAGCCACCTCTCCCAACCTCCCCACTCACACTCTGCCTTTTTCTCTGCCCCTCTCTGCTTCCTTGCCCCCAGGCCCTGGCGTCCTGCCGCGACACTCTGGCCTTCTGCTGTAAGGAGAGGCTCCAAGCTGTGGACCTAATGAACCAGCCATTGGATAAGGTTCTGGAGCAGGCTGGCCGCCACTCCTGGGTGAACCTCTCCCGCGTCCCTTCCCCCCGCACTCAGGGCCAGAAAACGCCTCCCCCAGACCCTGTGGGCACCTATACCCCAGGTAAGCCCCCATAGAAAGGAGTCCACTATTGTAGGTACCCTTGGGTGCCCACGCCGCCTCCACTTCTCAGCCACTGCCTTCCCTGGGGAATCGCCCCCCTAGACCAAGTGAGAGGGCTGACAGCCCGTTTCCACTGAGATCAAGTTCTTGATTAGCTCTTCCCCTTGCACACTCCTGCTTCCCACACTCCTACAGGCGAGCACTCCTTCACTCGATGCGGGACACTACTTATACCAACTCCACGAACAGCCGCTCTCCCCTGGACTTGCTCCAATTCCTTCAACAAACCCCCTCGCCCAGGGCCCAACACAACCTGAGAATAGAGAGGGGGACTCAGAAAGCCAGGATCGGGAAAAGGAGGCCTTGTATCTCCACGCGTGACCCCACCCCGCCCGCAGAGTGCGCCACGGCGCTGTACGAAGCCAAGAGACTGTTGATGGAGTCCAAGGACACCTTGCTAGAAATGACAAAGAACGAGGAGGACGTCCGGGAGCAACAACAAGAGATAAGCGATCGCGTGTGCGCCTCGCTGGCACAGAAGATGCGCGAGACCTTGGAGCTGAAGGTGGGCGCGGCGGGCGCGACTCCTAGTTGGCGGCGGGCCGCTAGGGTGGGCTAGAGCTGACTATAGAGAGGGGGGACGCGGGAGCAGAGGAGCCCGGAAGCCAGTGTGATCCCTCTGTGCTCCCACCCACCCAGGAAAGAATGAATATGACCTTAGGACTAATGAGAGGAACTATCCATCGGTGCACGAAATTCAACCAGGAAATGTACATCACTCGTGGTCTCATCAAGGTGTGCCGTGGCGCAGGAGCGTGCGGGGGTGGGGCCGGGGTTGCTCGCCTAGCCTGGGCCTCACTGCCCAGCCCACCGCCCTCCGCCAGGGTCCTCTGTCAAAACGTCACCTGGAGACTCGAGAGAAACTGGATAGACCTCTGGTTCGAGTGTACCAGAGACATGTGGGCACCCAACTCCCGGAAGCCTCGCGCCTCGCCCAGGTATGCCCCTCGGTGGCCCCTTCCGCGCCTTCCCGCCCTCTCTAGGTGCAGCCCCATCCCGGTAATACCGCGTCCTCAAGCACACCTGACCCAGGTCTGCCAGCCCTTCAACTCCCGTCCAGAAGGAGGCCCTCCGGTACCCACACCTGTCTCAAAAAAGTCCCCTCAACCTCTACCCTTCTCACCCGCTCACGATACGGCCCTCTTTCAGCCTAGCTCCTTCAGGCACCCCTTGCCCAGGTGCTCTCCCACATCCCAAGTCCGCCCCGCCCCTCACTCTCCAGGTGCATACCCCCCCAGCCCCGCCCTGTCGCAGCTTCTCTCAAGCGCATCTGGCCCAAGCGTGTTGCCCCCAATCTCTGCGAGTCCCGCATCTCCCCCTGTGCTCCTTCCCAGGCGGAGACCTTCCGCAAGCACACGTGGCCCACAGGTGTGCCCCTCCCCTTCTGAGGCCCGCCCCTTCTTAAAGGTGTGCTCCTTTCACACGCACACCTGGCCCTGGCGTGTTATCCACCCCGCTCCGTGGCCGGCTGTCCTTGCACCGGCTCGCCCGGCCCGCAGCACGGTCCCGCCCCCTCTCCAGGGCACTGACAAGCTGCAGCGCCACATCTCGCACATGGAAAAAAACCTGAAGGAGCTGCTCGCCACGCACAAGAACCTCACCGGGAACCTCAACTGCAAGAAGATCGGGTATGAAGTCGACTACAATGTAGTGCGCCTGCGCCTCCGCCAGCGGCACCCGCACATGTGCTACGAGCAGGCGCAGCGCCTGGTCAACGACTGGGACCCGCGCACGCCGCCGCGCGTCGAGTCGGATGCTGCCACCAAGTGACGGACTCGTCCCCCGCCCCCCGCCCCAGCCATCTGGCCCAGGTCTAGCTGGACCTGCGGAGCAGACTTACAGCTCAATGGCCCGCCCCCTCGCCTGACCTACCCTCCCTCGAAGCATTCTCTAGCAGAACTATAATTAAAAATGATAATAATTACCATTTACTAGGCACCTGCTGTGTATCAATCACTTACCCTACAACACGTTATGGGCGGTATATCCTGGGAGTTAACAGGCTCGATCTGGGCGCCAGATTTCTGGGGTTCAAATCCCAGGTCCCCAATTTCAACTATACCCTTGGGCAAGTCACTGTCCCCCGTTGGCCTCAGTGTCTTCACCTGTAAAATGGAACGAATTACAGCACCCACCTCAAAGGCTTGTCATAAGGATACTGCGTAAGGCTAGTAGAATGGTGACTGCCCAATGTTACACAGCTAGAAAGCAGAAGAGCTAAAATTTTAATCCGTGCATCTGAAGCCTGCACTTGGGGCAAAACTTGAAGCTCCCTTCACTCCTTCCCTCTTAATGAATGCAGGTTCCACACCCATTGGCTGCTGTTATTAACATTACACACACACACACACACACACACAGAGTTATAGAATGTAACTACCACAAATAATGAGAATTAACTGTATTTGCAAAGGTGCAGGCAAGATAGAGAAAAACCTCAATGGACAACACAGAACCAAGGTGCTGGTAATTGTGGAGAGCCACCTTTGCCACTCCTAAATCTGAAAGAACAAGTGGTCAAAAGCAGCCAACCTTGCAGGGCTGCCATGTGGATGCTGGGGGAATAAATGTCCCTACCCGCCTCTCTCCGTTGGCCAGTGTTCCCTATTGGTTGAAGCCAAAGAGAAAGGGCACCCGTGGGTGCAGCCCATACATCCTTGGGGCACAGAGCTGCCACCACTCTGTTGACTTTTGAGCCTCTTGCAGATCCTTCCTGGGGCTGGAAATTGTCCCTTTCCCTACATCTTTGTCCATCCATCAAGCCCCAAAACTTTGCATAAGAATGCAAGTACTGCTTTTGCACACAAGGCATTACACCCTGGGTTGCAATCTGCCACCCTCATCCTTGCTGACACAGCCCCAGCTTGTCACCTCTGCTCATCCAGTATTCCCCAACAGTGATTGCATAATCCCCTCCATTGCCTCTGAGCTGAGATTTCAGCTGCTGCCCCGGGTCACACCATGGGCACCTTGTAAGACTCTCGGTGACACCATAAGGTGGGTGTCATTGTCCCATGGTATTAAGGAGTGCACTTGTTATGCACTGGGTGTTGTATGGAAGAAGGTGTTGTATGTAAATGATGAATCACTAAATACTCCTCCTTAAACTTGAAACAAAAAATAAAATAAAATAAATTATAAAGTAAAATGGGAATAAAATACATAATCCCTTAAAAAGGGGGGGGGACTAAAACAGTAGTTTTCATCCAAAAGAGGTTGGATGAAAACAGTTTCTCAACCAGAAGCAATTCTGCCCCTGACCAGGGGATATTTGGCAATGCCTGGAGGCATTTTTGGTTGTCACAACTAAGGGTAGGGGGTAGGGGACGCTGCTAAGAATCCTGCAGCCCAGGGCAGCCCCCACTATGACAAATAATTACTCTGCTGAAAATAGTCAATGTGTCAAAGTGGAGAAACTCTGGACTAAACTAAGTGCTTCTCAGAGTCATCTTCAAAGTCAAAAAAACTTTTAACAGCTTATTTGAAGTATGATCAACAAGTAAAAATTGCATATATTCAACAAGTACCACTTGATGTTTCATATACGTATATGTGGTGAAATGTTCATCACGATTAATCTAATTAACATATCCATCACCCCACACTTAGTTACCAATTCTCCTTTTTTTTGTATGTGGTGAGAACACTTAAGATACACCCTCTTTGAAAATTTCCAGTATAGAATATTGTTAATTATAGTGGCCACACTGTGCATAGAGATCCAGAATTATTCATCTTGCATAACTAAAATCTTGCGTCCTTCGATCCACACCTCCTCCATGTCCCTCCCCCTCCTCCCAGTCCCTGGCAACTACCATTCTGCTCCCTTTTCTATGAGTTTGTGAAGTTGAAAAATTCTTGAGCAAATCATGGCAGGAAATACAAGACGTTGTGAGTGGTTATTTCAATCCATCCTTCTTTCCATGTAGGGTGATACCCAAAGTCCCATCCTAAATACTTCTACCTCAAACTCCAGGATCTCTGGGTGATGCACGGTTTTCTCCATTAGGTCCAAATGCTGTGGTTCATGGTCTTGTGGTCAGCAAACCAAACAGTAAATTATGTGCCCCATACACATCAAATAAACAGCGATGGGATTCCAATAAGAGAGTGGGGATTTAAAACCCCCATTATGAAATGCGGAGAAGAGTTGACACAGAGCAGCCCATGGTCATTAGCAAATGACAAATCCTTCTGTACAGAATATTAAAGAATTCTTTCTTTGGGAATAAGGTAAATTCCTTCTGTTCAAGAAAAATTTGGGATGTTTAAGGGCACATACTCACACACTCTAGATAAATCAGGCTTGGAGATCTAATACACAGTACAGTAATGACAGACAACAAAACTATATTATAAACATCAAATTTGCTAAGAGAATAAATCTGCACTGTTCTCACCACTAGAAGAAATGATAACTTTCTGATGTGACAGTGATTAGCCAATGTGAATTGGTTAGCCAATCACGTTGCAACATAAATGTATCAAGTCAATATGATGCACCTCTTAAACTTACATGAGTTATATGTCAATTTTATCTCAGTTTTTAATGGTAAAAGGAAAAACTCAGGAATAAATTTGAGAGCTGAGAATTTTTTTAACTTACAAGAGAGTCTCACCTTCAGAGAACAAACTCTCAGAACTAATATTTGATATATATTTAAAAATTAGTCCCACAGAAGTATGGTTATTTTGTTCAGCATTCTAATTAGTAGGGGGAAAGAATGGTTCTTCAGTGTGGTTATATGTAGGGGTCAGCACTGCAGAAATTTCAGCAATATACTGTTTTCTTTTAAGGAGTCAGCAGCGAATGTTTGTATTAGTTATCTCTTGCTATGTAACAAATTACCCCAAAACTCAGTGGCTTGAAATAACATTATCCCTCAGTCTTTTGTCATAGGGTCTCTCACAAAGCTGAAGACAAGATGTCAGCTGGGGCTCTGGTCTCATCTGAAAGCTCTACTGGGAGAGGCTCTTCCAGATTTACTCACCAGGTTATGGCAAGATTCAGTTCCTCACAGGCTGTTGGCCACATGGGCCTTTCCAACATGGCAACTCACATCACAAGAGTATGAAAAATAAGGCAAATGAGACAAGTCAGAGACAGCAAAAGTCACAGTCCTTTTGTAACCTGGTCTCAGAAGTGACATCCCATCACTTTCACCATATTCTATTCATTAAAAGCAAGTCACTAGGTCCAGCCCACACTGAAGGTGAGCAGGTTACACAAGGAAGTGAATCCCAGCAGGTGGGGACTCTTGCCAGCGATGTCAGAAGCTGTCTACACAGGGCCCAACATTTAACCCATTTGAGGATTATTAAGCAAAACTATGGAACCGTTTAGGAAAAGACAAGGTGCAATTTTGGGGTGGTTTTCTCAGGATGCAAGGCATTTTTCCGACTATGGCACGATGCACGTATTTAACCATGATGGAAATTTGGATAGGCTAAGGACAGACTGAAAGTTTCACTTTCCTGCTTTGCTCTTTTTTTTTTTTTTTGAGAAATTTCTTTGTCCACTGTCATCCGTGACTTCTTGCTTTGCCTCTGTAAGGGTCTTTCTTGCTCATTTTTCTCCAAAAATACGTTTTAGGTGGCCATAAGAAATGGAAACTTGAGGAAGGAGGCTGCAGATCTCAAAGTTTATTTCCTGCCACTATCAACTTAGAGCCAGAGATGTTTGGGGGGGGTGAACAATCATAGGCTTTTTGACAGAAGCCATGCTTGTAATTTTTTCAATAAAAGGTTTTTTCCAAAAAGTTAGTAGACTTTCACTCTATTAATTCCTGGTCAGTTCCATCTGTGATAAATAACCATAGTCAACAGGCTCATCCAAATATAATTAATATGCCTAAAAATTCTAGATGGCCTCTCTCTCTCTCTCATCAAACTCTCCTTCAGCAGAGCTTTCTCTCTTACATCCCCAATGTTGGCAACAATCACCACTATTTAGCTCCAAAACATTTTATCATCCCAAAATAAAACACCATGCAGTCACTCCCCATCCCCTTCCTCCAGCCCCTGGCAACCGCTAATCTACTTTCTCTCTCTATGGATTTGCCTATTCTGGTCATTTCATGTAAAAGAAATCATGCAATATGACACCTCCTGTGTCTGGCTTCTTTCGCTCAGCGTGTTTTCTCCTCTTTCTGCTTGTACACTGGCTGACCATTCTGAGTCTGTCTTTTGTTTTTACAGGACTGTGCTGACAGCAGCAAGAAGCCATCAACAGACTCCAACATTCCAAATTTTTTAAGCCATTTCCTCTAGAGCTACAGGCTCTGCCCACATTGTAATTAACAACCTTATCAAGTTTTATCATAGCAAAACATGAGTTACCAGCTTTCCAGCACGTACCCATGTGTCCTCACCACTTCTTGCTAAGCTAGATTTTCTCATTTGTGGCACAGTTGACATCTGGGATCAGATCATTCTGTGCATTATGGGGCTGCCCTGTGCATGATAGGATGTTTAGCAAAATTTTTGGCTCATTAGATGCCAGCAACATCTCCCTCCAACTCAAGACAACCTAAAATGTTTCCAGACTTTGCCAAATGTCCTGGGGGGAAGGGGTAGAATTTCAGAATCGTCCCTGATTGAAAATCACTATACTAAGCCAATGTCACATATTTGCAGTTCTGGTACTAAATTTGCAGTCTCCTGTTACTAAATTCCATGTTTGTTATGATAGAGATGTGATTTTTAAAACACATAAGCCCAGTGAAATGGAGTAGCAAGGTAAAATTTCAGGTGGACTGTCCAAGACTGGAGTAAGGATGGGGGCTTCATGATTATCTTGCTACAGCTTTCACCTTGTAGTCCACCTTGTGCCCCTCCCCACACCTGTGGCCGGCAGGAAAATAAAGGGCGGGAAGAAGGAAAGGGCATGCTTCTCCCCTTTAAGGGCATGACCTGCAAGTTATACATATAAATTCTGTTCGTTCATAGTGGCCACTACTTACTCATATGACCACTTAGCCGCAAAAGGGTTTCGGGGATGTAATCTCTTCTTGGTGATCATATAGCCAGCTCAGGTTTATATTACTCTGCAATCAGATGGGGTATGGATTTAGGGGGGAAACTCAAGGTTTTTGTGACACCCTCCAGCCATCAGCAAAGGTTTACTTGAGGCTGGAGCTCTTGAGGGAATGCTTGAAAGATGGAATAAACAGCTGGGTGATCAGAATAACCACGGGTGGGATAGGGGCAAACATCTCAGTCCTCACAAAGCTGTTAATCCATGGAATTCTGTGGGACATGGTGAAGAACTTTCTAGAACCCAGAAGGAGATGAGAGGAAAGGGGGGGGAATCATTTCAGTTTATAAGTGGAGATGCTGAGACCCAGAAAGGAGAAGCAATTCAATTTGGGTCTCAAACTGAGCTTGTAGCAAGTTAGGGCTAGAGTTGAGGTCCCCCGAATCCCTGCTGAGAACTCTCTTCAAAACCCCATTCATTCTGTAAAGCTGTGGTCTGAAGAATTAAACCATGAGGCTGTGGCTTTGATATGTACAAAGCAGGACACCGCTAGAGCCTTGAGAAGGAAGATCTGAGCTGAGGATGCGTTGGAAGGTTATGGAGAATCCAGAGAGGCTAGGTGTGGCTATAGAACAATATTTTACTAATGAAATGTAAGCAGAAATGACATGTGCAATATTCCTCATACCCTTAAAGGAAAGGAAGATGCTCTCTCCTTCCCCTTTCCTCTTTCTTGCAAACTGGAATGTAGGATGTGATGATGGGAGCTGGAGCAGCCACTTGGGGCCACAGAATGAAAGCTGCATATTGAGGGAAGCCTAGCAACAAAATAGAGTGAGTTTGGTTCCCTGGTTGCTAAGTTTCTGTTCCAGCTCTGAACCAGCTACTTCTATTTTTACCTGAAAGAAAAAAAAATGACCTTTTATTTCTTAAGCAGGTTATTAACAGCCACACATTTTTCTAAATAATACATTTTTTTAAAAAAAGATATATGATTCCTTTTGGTTCCTACTTTGTGCTAGAATGAGAAGTGCACGGCTCCCCATGTCTTTTTCTTCCAGAGACATAACCATCCACCACTGAGCGGCTACCTGCTCCCGCCTCCCCTAGTTCATCACCTGAGTTGCTTACCAACTCGACCCTTACATGTCCCTGCAAGGCATCCTATCTCTATTTGGTGAGAACCAGCATGGGACTTAATGGTCCCTGTTTTCTGGGGTAAGCCCTGAGTGTCAGGCAGACCGATCTTGCTCTGAAAAGCCCCTGCCTAATTCTCCAGCCTTACCCTTCTTCGTTTTAAGCTGCAAAAAGTAGTAAAGAACATGGACACTGGAGTTAGATATCAGTTCAAACCCTGGAGCAGCCAAGTATTCGCTAAGAAACCTTGGACAACTTATTTCACCTCTCCATGCCTGTTTCCCCAACATACAAAACCAGTCAGGTTATCCGTTCTTACTTCACAGGGCTATGAGAATGCAATAAGATGATATATTTAGAGTGCTTAGGATAGTGCCTGGCCCACCATGAGCATGCCATAAACAGGGCAAATTTTGACCTAAGTAATTAGAAGTCTTATGAAGGAGAAGAGCAGGGCACCGGGGTGGCTCAGTCATGAAGCATCTGACTCTTGATTTCGGCTCGGGTCATGATCTCAAGGTCATGAGATCAAACCCCATATCAGGCTCCACGCTGAGTGTGAAGCCTGCGTGGGATTCTCTCCCTCCTTCTCCCTCTGTCCCTCTCCACCCATTCATGCACTCTCTCTCTTAAAAAAAAAAAAAGAGAGAGAGAGGAGCAAGGTGTGATGTGTGCATAAAACTGAGGAGATCTTACCTACAAGAGAGAAGGCAGGTCAGGAAAGATTGCCCCCAAAGAAGCCGACATTAAAGCTGTTACCTGAACTATGAACAAGAATCAGTCAGGTTTTTAAAAGGAGAGTGGGAAAGAACGTTTCAGAAAAAAATGAACAATCTGGGCAAAGGTCCTGGGACAGGAAAGAAAGTATATGAAATAACAAGAGTTGGCAAGGATGTAGAGAAAGGGGAACTCTCATGTACCATTGATGGGAATATAATTTGGTGCAGCCACTATGGAGAACAGTATGGAGGTTCCTCAAAAAATAAAAATAGAAGAACTATACAATCCAGCAATTCCACTTCTGGGGATTTATCTGAAGAAAATGAAAACACTAATAAAAAAAAAGATACATGTGCCCCTACATTCATTGCAACACCATTTATAATAGCCAAGATATGGAAACAACCTAAGTGTCCATCGGTAGATGAGCAGATAAAAAATGTGGTATATACATATACACAGAATGGAATATTACTCAGCCATAAAAAAGAATGAAATCTTGCTATTTGTGACCATATGTATGAACCTAGAGGGTATTATTCTCAGGGAAATGAATCAGACAGAGAAAGACAAGCACTGTATGATTTCACTTATGTATGGAATCTAAAAAACAAAACAAGTGAATAAACAAAACAAAATAGAAACAGATTCATAAATGCAGATAAGAAATTGGTGATGGCCAATGGGGAAAGGGGTGGGGGAGGTGGATGGAATAGGTGAAGGGGATTTAGGGGTACAAACTTCCAGTTATAAAATAAGTAAGTCCCAAGGATGTAGTGTAGGGAAGATAGGGAAAATAGTCAATAATAGTGTAATAACTGTGTAGTGACAGATGGTTAAGTGAACCTATCATAGTGATCATTTTGTAATGTATAAAAATATCAAATCACCATGTGCTACACCTGGAACTAATAGCATATTGCATATCAAAAAAATTAGATTTCAGGACAAGTTTACCAACAAAGATCTGACATTTTATGAGAGAAAGAGAGGAAAAGAGGAGGGAGGGAGGGAGGAAATGGTACATTTGGAAGATGAACAATATTTTTAGGATGGTGGTGGATGAGGCTGGAGAGGTGGCCAGGGACCCAATGTGGCAGATCAGATTCTGATTTGGATGTGGTCCAGATGCCTCCTCCCTTGTACAAATTTAGTGTAGGACTTACCTCTTCTTCTGCATATGCCTTTTTGTTATCCTTACATGGTCTCTGTTGGAAAGTCCCTTTCTTCCGTTAAGAATCCCATTAGCAGCTAAAATTAGCAAGAAACAACAGGTGTTGGTGAGGATGTGGAGAAAGGGGAACCCTCTTACACTGTTGGTAGGAATGCAAGTTGGTACAGCCACTCTGGAAAACAGTATGGAGGTTCCTCAAAACGTTAAAAATAGAACTAGCCTATGACCTAGCAATCATACTACTAGGTATTTATCCAAAGGATACAAAAATACAGATTTGAGGGGCGCATGGGTGGCTCAGTCGTTAAGCATCTGCCTTTGGCTCAGGGCACAATCCCAGGGCGTTCTGGGATCAAGCCCCACGTCAGGCTGTTCCACTGGGAGCCTGCTTCTTCCTTTCCCGCTCCCCCTGATTGTGTTCCCTCTCTCGCTGGCTGTCTCTCTCTCTGTTGAATGAATAAATAAAATCCTTTTTAAAAAATACAGATTTGAAGGGGTACATGCGCCCTGATGTTTATAACAGCATTATCAACAATAGCCAAACTATGGAGAGAACCCAAATGTCCATTGGCCGATGAATGGATAAAGAAGATTTATATAAATATATAGAAGATTTATACACACACACACACACACACACACACACACACACACACAGTGGAATATTACTCAGCCTCAAAAAGAACGAAATCTTGCCATTTGCAATGATGTGGAGGGAACTGGAGGGTATTCTGCTAAGTGAAATAAGTCAGTCAGAGAAAGACAAATACCATATGATTTCACTCATATGTGGAATTTAAGAAAGAAAACAGATGAACATATGGGAAGGGGGAAAAGAAAAAAAAGGAGAGAAGGAAACAAACCACAAGAGACTCAACAATAGGAAACAAACTGAGGGTTACTGGAGAGGAGGTGGATGGGGGATGGGCTAGATGGGTGATGGGTATTAGGAGGGCACTTGTGATGAGCACTAGGTGTTGTATGTAAGTGATGAATCACTGAATTCTACTCCAGAAACCAATATTGCAATGTATGTTAAATAACTAAAATTTAAAATTTTTTAAGATTTTATTTATTTATTCATTTATTCATTTATTTATTTAAGAGAGAGCAAGAGCGAAAGAGAGCAAGAGTGAGAGAGCACAAGCAGGGGGAGCAGCAGAGGGAGAAGCAGGCTCCCCACTGAGCGGGGAGCCTGACGTGGGGCTCGATCCCAGGACCCCAGGATCATGACCTGAGCCAAAGGGAGACGTTTAACTGACTGAGCCACCTAGGTGCCCCAAATTTAAATTAAAAAAAAAAAAAGGAATCTCTTTAGCACTGGTGAAAAGTTCTGCAATCCTTCAGGAGACTTGAGGGCTTAAGTACTGTCGAGATGGGCGGTCCTGAGTACCCAATCTTTATCGACAGACTTCTAAAGAGGTCGACTCCCTCCAGGACACTTACAAAGCCCCTGGTCTAATGCCTTATGAATTGGGAAAAGGCTCCTCTGGGTTTGCTTTGAGTGATCTTGGAGCCACATATATCTCTGAGTCCTGACACTGCCACTTGCAGGAACTGGAGGTCGAGGTGGGAAAATCTGATTCCATTTCATTTGCAGAAAAGTGTATGCTTTAGGACAGAAGCCTGCAGGGTCAGGTCCCAGCTCTGGATCCATTTCCATCTTGGACCTCCCCCCTTCTCCACCAGCCCAGAGCCTTCTGTTCTCATTGATTCTCTACCTGAGCCCCTCTTTCTCACTTCCCCTACTCCATCTCACACCTCTCCTGCAGAAGACACCCACTCAAGCATGTCCCTTCCTCAGGGAAGCCTTCCCAGATTCTTTGACAGTCTTGGTTGGCCTCCAGTTCTCCTAAAACTATATACATCTCTCCTTCAGCATACTTACCTTAATGGATCATATATTCATTAGTGTGATTGTTTTACAGGTATCCCCCACTTTTCAAAAGTTCACGTTACACCATCTCACTCTTTGGAAAGACCTATGTTAGGGGCTGTTTTTGCTAATTAAGGGAAATTTGAAGAGGATTTCTGCTTTTATGAAAAAAGGGTGAAAAGTGAAAATAGCATTCAGCATTTGTTTTGCAGGGAGCGGTTACAGAGGCAGTGCGCACCCCAAGCGGCTCGAGCGTCCCCACCAAGCTCCTTCCCTGGGGACTGCTCTCGGCATCTCTGCAGCTTTAAACCGTGTCTGTGAGCATCTGTGCTCTATCTCAATTTATTTGGTGCATGGATTAGCAAGACATGCCCTAAGGCATCAGAAAAGCCTAAGAGAGGTTACTTTAGGGGTCCTAAGAATGCTCAAAAAATTTTCCATAAAAATTAATAGTAATTGCTTCTTCATTTTATGCCATTTGTGTTCAAGAAAGGTTTCATAGGAGTGCTCTGCTCTGGGAGAGTGGGAGACGCCTGCTAATGACCGTCCCCACTGAGTAAACGTAAATCCAGAACAGTAAGGACTGTATCTGTATTTTCTCCGTTATATTCACCATGCCTGAGACATAGTAAGCATTTAATAAATGCAACAGGAAAGAGAGAAGGAAGGGAGGGAGGGGAGAAGGAAATAAGGAAGTCCTATCTAAAAATGCCCCGCCCCCGATGTGGGAGGAATAAAAACACTTTCTGTGTTACCACCATTAAGCCTTCCCCCAGCTGGAATGGCTCCACGTCTCGTCCACAATCGGGAGACCTTCACAAGCCCAGCATTTGGAAGATCTTATTTCACACAGACATTTTCCACTGACGATGGAAAGGCCCCCAGAAGGCCTTGAAATCTCACCAATAGATTCCCCCCTAGGATGTCTTATCAATGAAATGTAGCGGACCACATCCGCACTTCCGCTCTGTTGAGAAACGGCTCTGCGCCACCAATCCCATTGTAATCCCTCTTTCCACGGTAGATTTCCACACACTTGCCGGGATTCTCTCTCACTCATTCCTTCCCAGCTCTTTCCTCACCCGTTTCTGAACACAAAACATGTTTGTGCTCTCCATGGCAAGAGTAACCACAATTGCCAATTCTGCTTGTTCATGGCAGTCATACGTTATAATTATTCTTTTATCTGTATCTCGTGCCTCATTAATAGCACAACTTATAGACATCATTAACTGCTATTAAGTGATTGCATCCCACAGTAGAGTGAACCAGGTCTCTTCCCAGCACACTCGGCTCAGCCCCTGATAGTACCGATTTGTGGCCACCTGTTCCGCTCTCCTTTGCTCCACCTCATTATGAAAAAGACATACAGCGCACCCATCATGCAGCTTCCAAAACACCAACTGGTTGACCGGAGCCAAACTCATCATGCACAGCGAAGAGGCAGGTGTCCCGGGGTGTGTCAGAGCCTTGTCCAGGTCTCACACCAGCTGGTGGAGATCAGTTAGGAATCTGCAGCCACTGTCCAGGTCATAGATATTGGCCATCTCAACAGGAAGTGATATTGGAGAGAAAGAGGTGAATCCAAGAGGTATTCAGGAAGTAAAATAGGGTGTTTTCTAAGTAACAGACACTTTTTTAAGTGCTTTGAATATATTAACTCCTTACAATGTTCAAGCAAGATGGACATTACTGTCTCTTTACACACATGGAAACTGAGCCTCCAAGAGCTTATATTATTTGTCACTGGGTCAGGCATCCAACCCAAACAGTTTGATTCTGAAGCCTATGTCTTTTACCATTATGTTATGATAACTCCTGCTCAATTATCTGCTTGCTATAAAGTGAAGATTGCCCTCATTTGCATCCCCTCTATCTGTCCCCCCTTCACACACACACACACACACACACACACACACACACACACTCATACACACATACACCCACATCTACATCAAATTGGTGGAGTTGGGAGCAACTGAGACATGTAGATACCCATGGGGCGGGCCAGACCAGAAAACTTGGCCATGCACAGTGGGCTCACTCAGTCAAGGTCAGAGAGAGAACTGTTTTTGTTGCCAGACCTGCTTCAAGTCACCCTGAGCAGTTTGGGCTAGCTCATTCATCCTGCTATGCTTATGTGACCTTCTCAGACTGGACTTGGGGGAGTAGTCAAGCCCTTCTTTGATTTCTTTTTCATTGATCTGAGCATTGAATCATGAAGGAAGGAAAATAAGAGGCCTCAGGAGTCTGAGAGCTGCCTTCTGAGTCCAACTTACTTAACTTTTCTAAGCCTCAGTGTTCTCCATGCAATTTCAAAGTTGTCGGGCATCAGAGTTCCCGTTCTGCAAATGTTCCAAGTGGGCGCCTGAGAAATGACAGCTGCACACCTGTGCTCCCCATTGTATTGCAAGCTCAGTGACTCACAAAACTTTGATACATTCGGGGAGGGAAGGAGTGCCTGGAGCGCATGGGCGTCTTCCCAGACTGTAGCCAACAAAATCCTGCATGATGAGATGCCAGTCTCATCTTGTCAGGCACCCTGGGGTTGTTTACCCCTCAAGGGAGGCTGTGATGACAAGAAGTTGCCAAGTCTTTGAGCAACACCACCTCCTTTCAACACCAGGAGATCTCACTGCTGCAGCCCTGACACAGGCAAAGGGGGACCCAGAGGTCAGGACATGAGGTTCAAATGGAACCGTGGGCTAGTTGAGAAAAAGGGTTGCTGGTGGAGGGGGGAATGGGGGATGGGGTCAGTGGGTGATGGACGTTAAGGAGGGTGCTTGATGTCATGAGTATTGGGGGTTATATGGAAGTGGTGAATCACTATATTTGTACACCTGAAACTAATATTACACCATATGCTAACTAACTGAAATTTAAATAAAAACAAAAATAAAAATAAAAGGGGGTGCCTGGCTGGCTCCAATCGTTAAGCATCCAACTCTTGGTTTCAGCTCAGGTCGTGATCTTGGGGTGGTAAGACTGAGTCCCCAGTAGGGGGGGGGGTCCATGCTCAGCAGGGAGTCTGCTTGAGATGCTCTCCCTCCCTCTCCCTCTGCCCCCCGCTCCACTCGTGCTATAAATAAATAGATTAATTAATTAAAAATAAATAAAATAAAAAATAAAAATAGAAGACTCGGGTGGGGGTGGGAGGGGAACAAAGAATAAAGGCACCAAGCAAGGAAAGGGCTCTATCTCTACAAAGATGGATTCATGCATGTGCCCAGGGGTGAGCACTCTTTGGGTACATGGCCATTCTCTGGCTGCGCAGAGGCAGGACGTTGCTGCTAGGCCTGTGAACTCACAAGAAAATGATGCCCAGGAAGTCTGTGCACATTTGGTGATGGATCTCCCCTCACTTTTTGCAGAACAGTCCAAGGAACCTTTAAGCAGCGTGGGGGCTGGGCACCTCACCCATATCCACCTGAGAAATAAGTCCATTTGGGTCTGGGATGTCATTGTTCATTGTGATTGTGAATCATATCAACCTATGCCTGAACATCAATCTTTGATCAATTGAAACTCAATATGGTATAAGGCGGTGGTTTGCAATCTTCGCTGCACGTCATGGTCATGTGGGGCTTTTAAAAACCCTGTGGCACCATACACTGTGTGCCCTTTTGCGTCTGGAGCTTTTCACTTGAGAGTAATGCTTTCAAAGTCTATCCATCCTGCAGCAAATCCTTTTTTATGTCTGAATAATATTCTGTTGTATGGATATATCACATATTGTTTATGTAATCATCCACTGATGGGCATTTGGGTTACTTCCACCTTTTGGCCATTGTGAATAAGAATAGGCAGATTTACAGAGACAGAATTAATTCAGAGTAATACTTGCAAGAGCTGGGAGAAAGGGAGAATTAACTGATTAATGAGTAGGAGGTTTCGATTTGGGATGATGAAAATGTTCTGGAATTAGAAATGATGGTTGCACAACACTGCAAATGTACTCAATGCTACTGAATTATATCTTTTAAAATGGTTACAATAAAAAATTTAAGAAATTAATAACTTACAATCCTGCTGCCAAAAAAAGATTTTATTTTTTTAAGTAGGCTCCACTCCCAGCATGGAGCCCAATGCAGGACTTGAGCTCAGGACCCCAAGACCAAGACCTGAGCTGAGATCCAGAGTTAGACACTTAACCAACGGAGCCAACCAGGCGCCCCAAAAAAGATTTTTAAAATAAAAATAAAATGGTTACAATGATAAATTTTATGACATATATGTCCTGGGCCCCACCAAATCAGCTCTCTGAGGATAGGAGCCAGGCGTTTGTATTTTTAACACCTGTTCAGTGACTCCAATGTGCAGCCCTGCTGGAGAAGCAGGTGTGTAAGGGAAGGAAGAAGGGGCCATGTGAATGAAGCATGTCCACTTCCCAGGACTCGCTCAAGTGTCCTCTCCTCCAAGACTCATCCTGACCATCCTGTCCGCAAATATAGTCCTTCTGTCACCCTATCTGGTCTATTTTCATTTTAAACATGGGTCACCACCCAAATTATCTTGTTTATTAATTTGTTCAGTTATTATCTGTCCCTTCCCACAAAACCAATGGTTTTCAACCTTGTAACACTTTCAATTCTTCTGGGTTCCTTTTCAAAAATATCAATGTCAAGGGGTGCCTGGGTGGCTCAGTAAGTTAAGTGTCTGACTCGTGAGTCTTTTTATTATGTTCAGTTAGCCAACATATAGTACATCATCAGTTTTTGATGTAGCGTTCAATGATTCATTGGTTGCATATAACTCTTGATTTTGGCTTAGGTCATGATCTCAGGGTGGTGAGATTGAGCCCCATGTCTGGCTCCACACCCAACTTCAGATTCTCTGTCTCCCTCTCCCCCCACCCCATCCCCACGGCAGTATGTGCACATGTGTGTGTCTGCACATGCTCTCTCTCAAAAAAAAAAAAAAAGCCCAATGTCAAGATCCCACCTTGATCACTTAAATCAGAATCTTCTAGAAGAGGACCCAGGCATCTATATTTTTAAGAGCTTCCCAAGTAATTGCAGGATGCAGCCATGGAGAAGAAGTGTTGCCCTGGTATGTAAGCCCCTGAAGGCTCTGTATCCAGAGCTCCAAAAACAGGTTCAGACCCAGGGCCTGCCCAGTGGCCAGATGACACCCAGTCACTTTCCAGAAGTTGTTTTATTTCTTCCTTGGAACTGTTCTCCAAGTAGGTGCTAACAAGTGAGGCAATTCCAGCTAAGAAAGGTTGCCATTTGCCTGCCACCCAACTAGAATGGGAATGCAGTGTGGGGACAGCTCCACCCCCTGTGCTGGGCCAGGTAAGGGGTCTCCTTGGGGCCCCCACAGCCTGCTGTACTCCCATCTTACCACTGGTCACTCTAAACTCTGTCTACAGGCTGTCTAGATGGTCCATGACAGCTCCATGTGGACAGCTCACCATCATAAAATAAAACAATATCATCAAATAATAAAATTAGACCACTATTAAATTAGTAAATAGAAATACAATTCATCAATTTAATTACATGATTAATTAACTAACAGTTACACCAGCCCATGGTGACTCACCCACCCTTTCCTCCTTACCATTTGGATTCACACTCCACAAAGATTTCTTGAACACACTCTTGAGCCCCCACCCCAAGTCTTTTATTAGATGTTTTCATACTACGGTCTTGATGAGGGAGGTGGTAATATTCCCAGTTTATAGCTGTAGGGTTATGGAACATGAGGGTCAATCTGACAATGCCAGGCACTCTCTCCCAATTCACAGACATTTGCTGAACCTTTCCACGAGCCATGCTGGGTGCTGAGTAAAAACTACATGTGTGGCTCACTCTCTCATCAGCCAGCTTGTCCCTGGGGAGGGCAGACGTCAAACCGGCATCATTATAAGAGCAATGTGAATGCCCAGGAGAAGTGGAGGGAGCCCTGGAAATTGGGATCTGACCTGGTCCAGGGAGGGTTCAGAGATGGCCTCCTACAGAAACTTCATCTTACCTGACAATCAATTGATCTTTCAACAACCAGAAAAAATGGTTATCACTGCCCGGCTGAGAATTCCTCAATGGCTTCCTATCTGATAGGTGACCAACTCATTTCACAGGTTTTTTAGTACTGAAATCCCCATATCCCAGAAAACCCATAAGTCCTGGTCAAACAAGGATTATCGGTTTCCCCACAAACCAACACAATCCAGGCTCCCTAGAGTGGATTCAAGCCCATTCATTATCCCATCTCTTCCTGGACGTACCACCTGGACTCACTTCTCACCACCACCATCATTTACACTTGGTTCTCCAGCCACACGGCTGGAGGCATGGTACCCTGAAGCCACCAAGTCCTCTCCTTCACCTATGCTATTGCGCATGCTGGGTTCCCTCTGGCTGGGCTGCTTCTCCCATATGCCCACCTCAGAAAGCACTTATTCATTCCTTAGGTCTTGGATGAAATGCCAGCTCCTCTGGGAAACCATCCTGCAACCCTATAACCTCTAAGCATGCATCCCTTCGTGGAGTCTTTACACCATGTTTTTCCTCTGGATCACTAATTGTTGGATAACTCTGATTAATATAATTATTTTAACTAGTTGATTAACTAACTTGGAGTTACTAAGGCCCATAGTGACACATCTTTCTTTCTCACACTGATACTGTGTAAATATGTTTCTCATCAGAGAAGCCAGGACCTTCTTCAGTCTTGTCATTGGTGTACTGAGGAGGAACTGATGAGGCACTGTCTCTGCCACTCCTCATTTCAGGAGACAGCTAGACATCCCAGAGTATTCATCCGTCCATCTCTTCCTTCTTATGCACCTATCTAACTCTGAGTGATATGTCCAAACGTGGTCCTGCCCTCAGGACTGGATCCACCTGCTTCCATGAAGAAGGGGTGCCTCAGGAAATATCCTTTTCAATCCTGGCCATATGAGCTGGATCCTCCTTTTTTGTCCTTCAAATTTTTCTTTAAATTCTAGTTAGTTAACATATAGTGGAATACTGATTTCAGGAGTAGAATTTAGTGATTCATCTCTTACGTATAACACCCAGTGCTCATCACAAGTGCCCTACTTAATGTCCATCACCCATTCAGCCCATCTCCAGCGACCTCCCCTCCAGGAAGCCTCAGTTTATTCTCTATTATTAAAAGTCTCTTATGGCTTGCTTCCCTCTCTCCCTTTTTTCTCCTTCTCCTATGTTCATCTGCTTTGTTTCTTAAGTCCACATATGAGTGAAATCATATGGTATTTGTCTGTCTCTGGCTGACTTATTTCGTTTAGCATAATACACTCTAGCTCCATCCACATTGTTGCAAATGGCAAGATTTCATTCTTTTTGATGACTGAGTAATATTCCATTGTATATGTATACCACAACTTCTTTATCCATTCATCAATCCATGGACATTTGGGGAACTGGACCCTCTTACAGAGACTCTCTAAAACACTCAGTGGTGTGCTGAAACCAGCTCTTTCCAACTCCACATTCAGTGATGTTGTGTTGGTAACTTGAAATCAGCCACCATGGGAATATTTACATGATGGAAATCGACAAACACTGAAAATCAGGACTTTTTTCTTTGTGTTGCTTCTTTGCTTGCTTGCTTGCTTGCTTGCTTGCTTGTTTATAACAAGCCAGTTGTTAAACATTTTCCAGCACACCATTGCAAACACCCACATTCTCAATTCTTTCCCCTAAAGTCCAGTCTTCTTAGCTGACCAGACTCTGTGAAAAGAATGAGATTTCAAGAAGGCAGAAAGCAGCAGAAGTATAGTTCAGCTAAAATGTTTGATCTGAGATAAGGATGGGACATTGGGTCCTGTTTGATTAGGTCTTTCTCTGGCTTTTATTTCTCTTCTAATGAACAATGTGTGCTTTTTACACCATCTCAGACCAAGGAGATGGCCTGTCTCCCAGGTCACCTCCGCAGATGATTCCATGTACTCTCAGGTGTGTTTTCCTGTTCCTTTTTGGAATGGCCAAACCTTACCTGGGTCATTGTGAAGAAACATGGGAGGGGATGCTTCCCTACAAGCCCCCAAGCCCTACCCCTGCACAGAAAGTTCGTGATTGGGAAATATTCTGTAATTAATACTCATTACAGTGCTAGGGATGAGGCACTTTGCAAGATCTGTGGATGCTATTGTGACAATGAAGATTAGATTGTAATCCTCACAAAGACAAAGACTACTGAGTTTTATTTACCAACACTGGCCCAGGATCAGATACGATACCCAATAAATATTTGTTGAATAAATTAAGTGAAGAAAGAGGAGAACCAGGGAGAGGAAGAGAGGATGATGGAAAAGGAGAAAACATAGCATCCTTCTATATGCCAAGAAGGAACATTGCTGGGTGTTTTACATATGGGTTATCTCTGAATCTCTCAGCAGTCCTAGAAGATAGGTCTTCATTTCTTACAACAGGAAACTGAAGTGTATAGAAATATCTTATACTGTTGATGATGCAGGAATATGGGCACAGTCTCATATATTATTTGAGATAGAAAGCGAATTGCTAAAGCCTTTTGAGAAGGCAAGTTAGCAGCCAAAATTTAGCAAGATTCTTGATGCCTTATGCCCTTTAAACCAGTAATTCCACTTGTAGGAACTTCTCCTCCAGAAAAGGCTCAATCTTGTGCCTGAAGAGGAATGTACAGATTGTTCGTGTCAAGGTTATTCGCCTTGGGGGAAAAAAAATACCTGGGAACACTTGAATGTCCAATCATCAAGGAGATGACTTAAAAAATTACTGTCCCCATCTATTCTATGAGATATTGTGCAATTTATGATGCAACACATGCACTGGAGTGACTAAAATGAAAAAAAAAAGGAAAATACCAAGTGTTGGCTTGGATTTGGAACTCTTAGGGACTGCTGATGGGAGGGTAAAAGTGGTACAATCCTTTGCGAAATGGTTTGGCAATGACAACTGAAGTTATACATATATAGTCTCTATTATCCAGCACTTTCACTTATAAGTGTATACCCAATAGAAATGTGTACATACGTTTATTAAAAGGCATATACTAGATGTTCATAGCTCCATGGCTCATAATATCAAAGGAAAAAAAAAACAGGAACTATGCCAATGTCCATTAATAACAGATTGGATAAATAAGTGGGATACTATAAAGCATGCATCCTCAATGAGATCAATATTTTACCTCCACAGGGGCAAAGTTGACTTGGGGCAAATAAAAAAATATACAGATATATACACAATATAGATATAGAGATAAGTAGATATATGATAGACATATAGATAGTATGTCTGTGGTATTAAAGTTCATGGAAGGACAATTAGAAAAAATGTCTAAAGTGGCTTCTTGTGAGGAGACAATAATGAAAAAGGATTGGAAAATACTGTTATAAAGCAATAAGATTGAAGATCTACAGCCATATGCAAAGAAGATTGAATCTCACAAACATAATGTTAGAGTGAATGAAGCCAGATGCAAAAGAGAACATATTGTGTGATTCCATTTATATAAAGTCCCAAAAGCAGAAAAAGTTAATCTGTAGTGTTCTGTATCAAGACAGTGTTTGGGGAAGGCAGGAGCAGGGTAGTGACAAAAAAGGAAGGAGGAGAGAAAATCCAGGGTGGGGAGCTGTTCACATTATTTTCCTTGATTGGGTCCTGGTGTGTTCAATGTGTGGAAATTCATCAAGTTGCATGCACATTTTGATTTGTGTTCTTTTCTGTGTATAGGTTATTCTTCAACAAAAAAAACACATTTTTTAAGATTTTATTTATTTGATGGATATCATGGAGGGTATGTGTCGTGGTGAGCGCTGGGCATTGTGTAAGACTGATGAATCACAGACCTGTACCCCTGAAACAAATAATACATTATACGTTAATAATTTTAAAAAATATTTCATTTATTTATTTGACAGAGGGAGAAAGCACACAAGCAGGGGGAGAGGCAGGGGAAGAGGAAGAAGCAGATTCCCTGCTGAGCAGGCAGTCTGACATGGGGCTCGATCCCAGGACCCTGAGATCATGACCTGAGCCAAAAGCAGACGTTTAACCAACTGAGCCACCCAGGTGCCCCTCAATGAAAAAAATTTTTAAAGAAAACCAAAAATGAGTTTGTTCCATATGAAGTGACATGGAAAGATGACCCAGACATATAATTAAGTGAACAAAGCAAGTAACAGAACAAGTTGGTGAAATGAGCCAACATATATATAACAAACAGCTATAAGTATGTAAATCGATGCAGAGTTGGGTTTTGGAGAAAAACTACCCAGTCTGGTGCCTGCGTTATGTTGAAACAAAAGGAAGAATTGAGGGGATGAGAATGTTTCAGGTTTTTCTAAATTTTGTTATTGTGGTAAGATATACATAACTCAAAACTTACCATTTTAACCATTTTTAAGTGTACAGTTTAGTGGCATTGAGTACATTCACATGGTTGTGCAACCATCACCACCATCCATCTCCAGAATTTTTTCATCTGGCAAAACTGAAACTCTGTCCCCATTAACACTAACTCCTCACTCCCAGTCCCCTGACCCTTGGTGCCCACCATTCTCCTTTCTCCCTCTGTGAATTTGGCTACTCTAAGGACTTCATATAAGTGGAATCAGACAGGGGCACCTGGGTGTCTCAGTCAGTTAGGCATCTGCCTTCGGCTAAGGTTATGATCCCAGGGTCCCAGGATTAAGCCCTGCATTGGGCTCCCTGCTCAGTGGGGAGCCTGCTTCTCCCTCTCCCTCTGCCTGCCACTCCCCTGCTTGTGCTCTCTCTCTCTCTCTCTCTTTCTCTCTGTCAAATAAATAAATAAAATCTTTTTTAAAAAAATAAGTGGAATCAGACAGTATTTGTCCTTTTTTTGGTCAGGCTTATATCACTTAGAATAATGTCCTCAAAAACCATCTATGAAAAGCCCACAGTGAATATCATTCTCAATGGTGAAAAGCTGAGAATTTTTCCTTAAGGTCAGGAACACGACAGGGATGCCCACTCTCGCCACTATTGTTCAACATAGTACTAGAAGTCCTAGCATCAGCAATCAGACAACAAAAAGAAATAAAAGGCATTCAGGTTGGCAAAGAAGAAGTCAAACTCTCTCTTCACAGATGACATGATACTTTATGTGGAAAACCCAAAACACTCTGCCCCCAAATTACTAGAACTCATACAGCAATTCAGCAATGTGGCAGGACAAAATCAATGCACAGAAATCAGTTGCTTTTTATACACTAACAATGTACCTGTAGAAAGAGAAATTAAGGAATTGATTCCATTTACAACTGCACCAAAAACCATAAGATACCTAGGAATAAACCTAACCAAAGAGGTAAAGGACTGGTACTCTAGAAACTACAGAACACTTATTAAAGAAATTGAGGAAGACACAAAAAGATGGAAAAACATTCCATGCTCATGGATTGGAAGAATAAACATTGTGAAAATGTCTATACTGACCAAGGCAATCTACACTTTCAACACCATCCCTATTAAAATATAATTGGCATTTTTCAAAGAGCTGAAACAAACAATCCCAAAATTTATATGGAACCAGAAAAGACCCCAAATCACCAAGGGAATGTTGAAAAAGAAAAAACAAAGCTGGGGCATCACATTGCCTGACTTCAAGCAATAATACAAAGCTGTGATCACCAAGACAGCATGGTACTGGCACAAAAACAGACACATAGACCAATAGAACAGAATAGAGTCTCCAGAAATGGACCCTCAACTCTATGGTCAACTAATCTTCGACAAATCAGGAAAAAATATCCAACAGAAAAAAGACAGTCTCTTCAATAAATGGTGCCTGGAAAATTGGACAGCTATATACAGAAGAATGAAACTTGACCATTCTCTCACACCATACACAAAGATAAACTCTAAATGGATGAAAGACCTCAATGTGAGATAGGAATCCATCAAAATCCTAGAGGAGAGCATAGGCAGTAACCTCTTCGACATTGGCCACAGCAACTTCTTCCAAGGCATGTCTCCAAAAGCAAAGGAAACAAAAGCAAAAATGAACTTTTGGGACTTCATCAAGATGAAAATTGAAGAGGGGGTGAATCAGAGAGGGAGACAAACCATGAGAGGCTATGGACTCCAGGAAACAAACTGAAGGTTTCAGTGGGGAGGCGGTTGGGGGGATGGGTTAGCCTGGTGATGTGTATTAAGGAGGGTGCATGTTGTGATGAGCACTGGGTGTTATACAAGCCTCGTGAATCATTGAACACTACATCAAAAATTAATGATGTACTGTATGGTGGCTAACTTAACATAATAAAAAAAAAGAATAATGTCTTCTAGTTTCATCCATATTGTAGCCTGTGTCAGAATGTCCTTCCTTTTTAAGGCTAAGCAATACTCCATTGCATGTATGTACCACATTTTATCTATCCATTCATCCATTGGTGAACATTTGAGTTGTTTCCACTTTTTGTCTATTGCAAAAATGTTGCTCTGGACATTGGCATACAAATATCTGTCTGAAACCCTGTTTTCAATTATTTTGTGTATATACAGAGAACTGGAACTGCTGTATCAAATGGTAATTCTATGTTTACTTTTTTGAGGAACAACCATACTGTTTTCCACCATAGCTGCAGCATTTAATGGGAATGTTCTGATTTTGTTGAATACATTTCAGTATTGTTTGAATATTCCACTCCTAGATGTAAGCCCAAGGGAAATAAAAACATACATCCACACTAAGACTTGTATACATACAAGTGTTTATAGCAACATCGTTCATACTAGCCAAAAGATGAAAACAACCCAAATATCCATTAATGGATGGATGGATGGGTGGATGGATGGATGGATGGATGGATGGATAAACAAAATGAGGTGTATCCATAGAATGGAATATTATTCAGCCATAAAAAGAAATGACATACTGACACATGCTATAATGTGAATGAAACTTAAAGATATTATGCTGAGTGAAAGAAGCCAAACACACACACACACACACACACACACACACACACACACACACACAAATACATACCCCATTCATGTAGAATGTCCAGAACAAGGAGATCTACAGAGATAGAAAATGGATTAGTGGTTGCCGAGGGCTGGGAGGTATGGGTGGGGTGTAGATTGGGGGCAATAACTAAAGGGTAGTTTTTGAAGTGATGAAAATGTTCTAAAATAGACTGTGGTGATGATTGCATAGCACTCTTTACAGTAAAAACCACTGGATTATATACTTTCAGTGGGTGAATGGTATTGTATGTGGATTTTATCTCTTTAAATCAGCTAGCAAAACATAAAATAAAGTGAACTGAAATTAAGGCTGAAAAAGAATCAAGGAGGAAGGTCATGAGGAAGAGAAGACAGCAGTTGAGTCTGATGATGCAGATGGACCAGACCCACTGGTGCTGAATGCCAACTGTACCAATCATTAGTTGGGTGACCTAGGGCAGTCATTTCACTTCTATGAGTCTCAGTTCCCTCATCTGCAATGGGAGCAACAATGCTGACCTCTTGGGGCTGTTGAACACTTGATGAAGGAATAAACTAGTGAAGTTGGTATTATCTGCCCAGTTTAATGCAGAAGGGATGGAAGAGAGCATAATGATGGAAATGAAGGATTGATGGTAGCGAGAAGAGCTGGACCCGAGGGTTCCTTTGTGGGTGGGCTGGCATAAAAGTCCTGGCTGATTTGAATGCTCTGCCTCAGCCTCCTTAGCCAGGGGGGTGTTGGTTAAGCTTTGCCATGACTCATTCCATGGGCGTTTGGTGCCATCTCCTCACGAACGCTGTGTCAAGGGTGTGTCCCTCCCACCACGAGGTTTCTTGAGCGACAGAAGACTCGCTTGCAATAAAGGGCCAGTTGGCTGTGCTGCCCAATTTATACACAGGCCTCTCAGGAGAAACGCTGTCAGCCCCATCTCCAAGGTCAGCACGTGGACTTGACTCCTTCTCAGTGCCTAGCCCTGTTGGCAGCTAGCAGAGTGGCAAGACTTGGACTGGCTTTAAGGAGCAGCCATCTCTAGAGTGAGTAAGTGATTTGACAGATACTAGCTCTCTCTCCTCTCTTCTCTCCGCCTCTCCTCTCCTTTTCTCTCTTCTTTTCCTCTTATTCTCTCCCTCTCCTTTATGAATGGATGCTCTGGCCAGTCTGGGCAGAACTAAAGAAATTTCTATCCATCCCATCCATCCATCCATCCATCCATCCTTTCTTTATTTGTTCATTTATTTATTATTTGTTTACTCTACAAAGTTCCTCAGGCACCACCTCTGTGCCCATTCCCACACTGGTGACCCTGATGGAGACAGAGATAAAGAAGTTAGGCTTGCAGTCCTACAAGCCTACAAACTCAGTTTCCAGTTCAGCCACTAGAGTAAGACTCAAAAGCACTACTGCCACACAAGTATAAACACGCAGGGCTCTGAGAGTCTGGAGAAGGGAGAAGTGACTTCCAGTAGGTTAACAGGGATCATAAAACCTCCCTTGCTGTGCCATTGCTCTAAGGCATCTAGCACTCCTTCAAGGTCTTTTTCAGATGGAAAACCTGAGTCGGAGAGGAGAATAAGACACTCAAGGCCACACAGCTGGGAAGGGGCAGGGGCAAGACTTGATTCTGGCTTATCTGGCTCCAAAAACCATGCCCTTTTCACTTTCTTTCTCACAGTGTTTGATTCCTCTTTCCTCATGGCACTGGCTCCAGAGTGTGTGTGTGTGTGTGTGTGTGTGTGTGTGTGTGTGTGTGTGTGTAAGAGAGAACAAGAGAGATTTTTTTTAAGATTTTATTTTTAAGTAATCTCTACCTCCGACATGGGGCTTGAATTTACAACACCAAGATCAAGAGTCACACACTCCACTAACTGAGCCAACCAGACACAAGAGAGATGTAATATTCATTTCTGTCATAGACGAGAGCTCATGAGGATAAGGGAGCATGTTTATTCCCAGTGGCTGGCAAATAATAGGCACCCAGAAAATACTTGCTGGATAGATAGATATATGAGTGGATGGATGGATGGATGGATGGATGGATGGATGGATGGATGGACGGATGGATGGCTGAGTAGATGGCAGGGGGAAAGCATAGCAGACATGATGCCATCCAAATTGGCAGAGAAGAGTCTTGACTAGTAAGAACACTTTCCAGGCTGAAGAGGAAGTGTAAGAAAAAGCAAAGAGATGGGAAAACACCAAGAATATAGCAAAAGTCATTCTGTTCAGCCAGAGAGTAAAACAGAACGCAGAAATGAGAATGAAGAATTCAGATGTTCAGGCTCAAGGCAGAGGGAGGGAGGTGGATTGATCTGGGGTTTTTTTAATATATACATTTTTTATTATGTTATGTTAGTCACCATACAGCACATCATTAGCTTTTGATGTAGTGTTCCATGATTCATCATTTGCGCATAACACCCAGTGATCCATGTAATACATGCCCTCCTTAATACACATCACCGGGCTAGCCCATCCCCCCCAACCTCTCCCCTCTGAAACCCTCAGTCTGTTTCCCAGAGTCCATAGTCTCTCATGGTTCGTCTCCCCCTCCAATCTACTCCCCTTCATTTTTCCCTTCCTTCTCTTAATGTCCTCCATGCTATTCCTTATGTTCTGCATATGAGTCAAACCATATGATAATTGTCTTTCTCTGCTTGACTTATTTCACTTAGCATAATCTCCTCCAGTTCCATCCATGTTGATGCAAATGTTGGGTAATCATCCTTTCTGATGGCTGAGTAATATTCCATTGTACATATGGACCACATCTTCTTTATCCATTCATCTATTGAAGAGCATCTTGGCTCCTTCCACAGTTTGGCTTTTGTGGACATTACTACTATGAATATTGGGGTGCACGTGACTCTTCTTTTCACTACGTCTATATCTTTGGGGTAAATACTCGGTAGTGCAATTGCTGGGTCATAGGGTAGCTCTATTTTTAAATTTTTGAGGAACCTCCACACTGTTTTCTGAAGTGACTGTGCCAGCTTGCATTCCCACCAACAGTGTAAGAGGGATCCCCTTTCTCCACATCTTTGCCAACATTTGTTCTTTCCTGCCTTGTTAATTTTTACCATTCTAACTGGTGTAAGGCAGTATCTCAATGTGGTTTTGATTTGAATTTCCCTGATGGTTAATGATGTTGAACATTTTTTCATGTGTCTGTTAGCAATTTGTATGTCTTCTAAGCAGAAGTGTCTGTTCATGTCTTCTGCCCATTTTTTGACTTGATTATTTGTTTTTGGAGTGTTGAGTTTGATAAGTTCTTTACAGATCTTGGCTATCAGCCCTTTATCTGTAATGTCATTTGCAAATACCTTCTCCCATTCCGTGGGTTGCCTCTTAGTTTTGTGGACTGTTTCCTTTGCTGTGCAGAAGATTATTATCTTGACGAAGTCCCAAAAGTTCATTTTTGCTTTTGTTTCCTTTGCTTTTGGAGATGTGTCTTGGAAGAAGTTGCTGTGGCCAATGTCGAAGAGGTTACTGCCTATGCTCTCCTCTAGGATTGTGATGGCTTCCTGTCTCACATTGATCTGTTTAGATTAGAGACAAACTGGGACAGTTCCAAAGCAGTATTCCCCACTTTGAGGACATTCCCTTTTTAATCCCAATCCCAAAGCATCTCCCTGTCGATGTCTCCCCAGTCAGCTCCTGGGCAGCAAAGGGAAGTACATGGGGCTCTTTCTTCCTCATCAGTCCAGGTCCTTGGGAGGGGGGAGAGGGGAGGGGGAGAAGTCCAGTCTGTCACAACTAGTGAGTGTCCTGAGGGAGGGATAAGGAAAATTCCAGGGAGATGGCATTTTAGGGTCAGCCTAGCAGGTGTTCTGGGAGCATCCAAGGATGGAAGACACCACTGGAGTGTCACACTAGAGAAGCCATGCTTCACGGACTGTCATCTCTTGCCCTGGTCTGACCATGAACCAAGTCCCCACCACTGGGTTTCTATTCAGTTACAAAAATCTGGATAGACAAATTAGTCTGTTCCCTGAGCCCCTCTGCCTTCCCTTAGAGACCTTCAAACTATCTTCTTTTGACCCCCAGGATCAGCCAAGAGTGCTGAGAGCCGGACTGAGAATCAGAGGAAACATGAGCAATCCTCGGCCTTTGGAGGAGGTGGGCTGGGTGCAGTTTGGGGGCGAGGGGTGGGAGCATCTGGATAGAGAGAAGGTGAGGAGCTTAATGTTTCAGAGATAGTGGAGAGGGTGAAAAATCATGATATGTGTTCAGAGCTAGAAGGTGCTCTGTGATCATTCAGATGGAGAAAAAAAACACAGAGATGGAAACCAAGTTGGGGCGGGGGTACCCGCTGTATCTGTCTTGACAATCAAATTCCTATCACTATGGTTGATAGTGAAGATAAGAAAAGAAATTTTGACCCCAATATCTGTCTTCCTCAGACAGAACCAGGTGGGATCTCAGTATTAGCTTCAGAAATTCTGAGACCTCTTTATATGAGAGAATGATGCTCAGAACACTCTTGGGAAGGACAGAGAGAGAGCCAAAGTCACCAGTGTGATAGCTGGAGGGGACCTTCACAATCCCCTAGAAACACACTCATTGTCTATGTTTGAAAACTGAGGCTCAGATGGGAGCAGTGACTTCCCCAAGAGCTAAAACAGAGTCAAATCCCAGGTTAAATCTCCAGATTTGGCAAATAAAAATAAAGGACGCCCACTCAAATTTGCACTTCACATTGACAACAAATAATCTTATAGTATAATTATATCCCATGCTATATTTGGGACATACTCATACTAAAAAAACAAAACAAAATAAAAACAACACTTTTTTTTTAATTTGAAATTTGAATGTAACTGGGCATCCTATATTTAACCCAACCACCCAAACCCCAGGCCTCTTTGGACCACATCTTCTGCTTCTCCTTGACTTCCTCATCCCTTTGATGATTTTTGTCAACTCTTGGCCCAGGAGGTATATGACATGTCAGGCGCCCGCTTAGCCCTGACACTGTGCGTCACCAAAGCCCGGGAAGGTTCAGAGGCGGACCTGGATGCTCTGGAACGCATGTTCCAGCAGCTGGGATTTGAGAGCACCATGAAGAGAGACCCCACCGCCCAGGTATTGTGCTGCCAGCCCCACGCCAATGAGGGAGAGGGCTGGACCAGAAGGTGGGCTCTGGGGCCACCCCTGAGTCTGGCCATTCCTCTCACTCCAGCAATTCCAGGAAGAGCTGGACAATTTTCAGCAGGCCATGGATGCCCGGGATGACCCCATCAGCTGTGCTTTTGTGGTGCTCATGGCACATGGGTTAGAAGGTCGCCTCAAGGGGGAGGACGGACAAATGGTGGAGCTGGAAAACCTTTTCGAGGTTCTGAACAACAAGAATTGCCGGGCCCTGCGAGCCAAGCCTAAGGTGTACATCGTGCAGGCCTGTCGAGGAGGTACGGACAAAGCCAAGAACACGGCGTTTGTGTTCCTAACCCAGCCTAACCTAATCCAGAGCCCCAGCTAAGCCTTGGTGTGCCAGTCTGTCTCGTGATGACCTCCTTTCCCCATCTTTTTCTCTGACGTTGCCTTGTCCTCTTCTTGACTCTTCAGAACAAAGAGACCCCGGTGAAACAGTAAGTGGAGGTGATATGGTGTTGATCACAAAGGACAGTCCCCAGACCATCCCAACATACACGGACATCCTCCAAGTCTACTCCACCGTGGAGGGTATGAGCTCCCAGCTGACACAGGGTGGCCTCCTGCTCCTCCTCCTTGCACACCACTCCTGACTCCTGACCTCTAACACGCTCCTCCAAAACCCACCCTCTCCCAGGGCCTCTCGCACCACACACACCAATCCTCCCACTCCCATCGGAGCTCTCCTGAGCCCTCTTCTCTGGAATCCTTAGGGTACATCGCGTACAGACACGACAAAGAGGGCTCCTGCTTCATCCAAACCCTGGTTGATGTGTTCACAGAGAGGAGAGGACCCATCCTGGAGCTTCTGACAGAGGTGAGTTGGGACAAGCTACCTGGAACCCTCACCCAGCCTGAGCAGGGAGGCTGAGCCTCTTCCAAACCTGTCTGCGTTTTCCCCCTCTCCTGCCCCCAAGCCCAAATCCAACCTAGGTCCCAACACAGAAACTAGGATACCCACCTCCTAGCAATGAGTTTCCCTAAAGCAGGAAATTCCAAATGTCAGAGTAAGTGAAATAATTTAGATGAAATACAGATAAATTTCTGTAAACAAAACCCATAGGTTTAATCATTGGTTGAGCAAACTTTTTTTCTTCTAATGGTTATATGGTTTTACGGTGGATTAGAAAAAACATAACAAGAATGTCTAACCAATGATTCCATAAAGATTATGGCAGAGGGTGAGACAATAAAGTTCTCCTGTTTTAGGACATGGAGATACACCTCCCTTGTTCTCTAACCTTCTCCCTATAAGCCCACCACACCAGCTCCCCTAGGGACCCGATCCCAAGCTGACCACACCTCTTGCTTCAGGTGACCCGGCGGATGGCAGAAGCAGAGCTGGTTCAGGAAGGAAAACCAAGGAAAGTGAATCCCGAAATCCAAAGCACTCTTCGGAAACGGCTCTATCTGCAGTAAAAGTAGAAAGGGCAGAGAGGGGCTGTCTTTCAAGTGCTCTCTCTGCCCCATGGTTATTTAGAGGCAGCTCTCACCACTCCCCTAAAATCTACTCTTCCCAAGGCCAAATGGCACCCAGCCCCTCTTTCATCACACGCCTCAAGCAGGTCATCTTTCTATCTGTCCCTGTCCTTCTTAAAGCAAGCCAGACAAAACATAGTGCAAGGTGCAGCAGTACCATTAACATTCACCTCCTCAGGCTGGAATCTCTACCTCTAGTAATACAACCTAAGAGTATATTTACTTATTGTACTTTCTGTTCCTGTCTTTAACTGAAACCCTTTTCTTTCTCCCATTAATTATACCTATGCAAATATAAATGGATAAAGCTCAAGATTTTCCACTGATAAACCAATGCCCACTCACCACTTTCCACCCCAATCAAACTTCCACGGGGTCCTGAATCTCACTTGGAGTTATAACCTCCTCCTGAGAACCATATCCATTTCCATCTCCCAGAGATTCCCTCCCAACCCCTGGAGAATTAGTAAAGCAGGAATCTTCTCTCTTTCCAAGACTACTCTTCCTTGGGAGGCTGGTACCTTAAATCATTCTCCTTTTAGCTCATGGGCTCTTTCTGGCTAATGGAGCTGTTTCATCCTCTATGCCAAATCCTCTAATGTCACCCTGTGATTTTTCAGACGGTGTGGTAGAGACCCAGAGAGGTTAAAAGGCTTGTCAAATGCCACACAGCAGGGTGGCTCAGTTGGTTAAGCATCTGACTCTTGGCTTTGGCTCAGGTTGTGATCTCATGGGTCATAGGATCAAGCTCTGCGTCTGGCTCTGCACCCAGTGGGGAGTCTGCTTGAGGATTCTTTTCTGCGGATTCTCTCTTTCTGCCCTTCTCTCTCTTTCTCTCCCTCTCTCTCTCACTCTCTCATAAATAAATAAATAAATAAATCTTTTTTTTGTTTGTTTAATTCCACACCATAAATCAGTGGGAGGGTCAAGTTCTGGTTTGCAGCCCAGCGCCCTTGCCACTGCCTGCTAAGTCTTGAAACATCATAAAACTATTCTAATTAGAGGAACTTCCTAATAAAAGCTCTCCCTACTTGGCAGTCGGAGCTCCGTGGAAGACCCACAAGTCCTGTCAAGGCTAGCCCCGTGAGATTCTGGCACTGGGCTGGAATTTGAACCAGACGCATTGACTTCCAAGTCTATGACTCATGTCTCCCCATCTCCAGCCTTGACCTTCCCCACTGAAATAACCCAGAGGCATATCTGCCATCATTGAAAATTCATGGCTAAAGATGAGTCTTTTCTCCCCAGAGACTCCTCCCTGACACCCTCACTCAGAGACCACAGGTTCAGAATTCTGCAGTTATCTATGACTCCCCTCTTCTTATCTCCTTTCAAATGCCACCAAGCGCAGTGTTCAGCACAGCCTGACTTTGAAACAGTCATCACATCTGGATTCCCTTCCCTTACATGTCATTCTTCAGGCTCAAGTCCCATCCTCCATGTCTGCATCTTTACACCATCTTCCTGCCTTGCCTCTCTGCCTGCCCACTTCACCTCTCCTCTGCCCTCCATCTACAATTCCTGACCTCCCTAGAACACTCAAGAACACACAATGGTGCCCCATCTCTTTGATATCAAGGCCAAACTCCACACCCTGATTTCTCACATCCTTACAATTTCCCCCTGTACCAGCAATCAGCTAAACTCATCTCCTACCTCCCCCACCATGAATTCACTCCTCCAACAACACAAATGTCCTCTTACTCATTCCTGCCTCTGAGGCTTTTGCTCACCATTTCTCCGAGCTGGAGTGCCCTTTCTCTCACAACCTCCCACCCATACGTATTCCAAAGAGCCATTCTCAGTATTCTTTCTCGCTGATTCTCCACTCTCACCCAGGATGAGATACTGATGATTACAGGATTGAGAGCAGGAACAAGTCTTGGATCAACATAAAGGATGTTCAATAAACAGATGTCAAACTTTAAAAATATGTGTTGGAATCTCTTCTGTGCTTAAAACGTGAGGCTAACGGGAAAGGCGTTATAGATTTGGTTCCTTTTCCTCAGTGGCCCACTGCCCCACAGACATGTCTATCATGAACAGAGAATCAGGAACCTCATCCCATCTCTCTCATAAAGACAGGTATGTAGGAAATTTATAGTTAGAGGCCACACTTCCATTCCAAACGGTTATGTTTTACATGATTGCATCATCTCCAGAATGTTCCTGAAGAAGTATCCAGACACAGAACTGTAGCTTCTCAGAACCGTGAGGGACCTCGGAGATTAGCTAGTTACAGAATCACAAATATTTAGCAAGTGTGTCACGTCTCTCTCATCCGGGTGCCCATGGCAGACACGACTAATCAATCACACCTTTCCCACTGAACTGGGGTGCAGTCTCAAAGTATTTCTCCTCTTAGCACTCCAGGAAACATAAGCACATCATTAAGGAGGGACTTGTCTAGAGTCGCCAAGTTCTTCAGTAGCAAACTCAAGCTCCTCATTCTACAGTAATAGCAGTAAAAGCATTCTGCAGAAATAGTCATGGCGGCAGTGCAGGCTTTATCCATGGGAATGGCACAGCAACTGGCTGAGGCAGAGTTGAGTACACAGGGCCAAGTGATCTGGGATGATGCATTTACTGAGTCCTATACACTCACCCATGTGAAAACCTGTGGTCCAAACACCCAGTGATTCGAGTCTCCAAATAAACACAGGGATCAGCAAACTATGTCTCACTTGCCAAATCCAGTCTGCAATCTGTTTTTATAAATAAAGCTTTATTGGAACACAGTTATACTCATTCATTTACACGTTGTCAATGGCTCCTTTTACCCAACAATGGCAGATTTGCGTACTTACAAGACAACATATGGCCTGCAAAGCTGAAAATACTTACTACCTGGACCTTTTCAGAAGGGTGTCAGCCCCTGCCCTAATGTCCTTCCAACAAATTCCCATTTTGCTGAAATCAGCCAGAGTTGCTCATCGCCAGAACCATACCTGATACAACAGGTGACAGCACTGAAATTAATGACTTAATTCTTTAAGACCCCTCATTAAGTATTTCCCCCAAGTATTTAGTAAGGATTTGAAAGTGTATCCTGGAAGTTTATTACTGAGTATCAAGGGCACATCCAGGTTTTGTAGGACCTGTACCATTGCTGTGGGAGGAGTTCCTCTTTCAGAAAAATACCAATATATAGAATTAGTACAGCCGTATGAGTGCATTGTCAGGTCTCTCCCAAGGCCTTGGAGAGGCCCATGAAAGTGAGGTACCAGCCACTTATGCTTTGTTAGCTTCACGGAAAACCCACCTCTGTCCACCACCTGTTCTCTAAGTCACTCTCCCAAAGCAGCAGGGATGGTCATTTTTTAAAATGAAAATCTGACCTGGGGAGCCTGGGTGGCTCAGTCAGCTAAGCATCTGACTCTTGATCAGCTCAGGTCTTGATCTCAGGGTCCTGAGTTCAAGCCCCACTGTTGGGCTCCATGCCCCCCAAAAATGAAAATCTGACCTGCCTTGCAACTTCTTAAAATCTTTCAGTGGCTTCCCACCACCCTTTGAATAAGGAAAACAGTCTTCATTTGACTGCTAGGTGTCATGTTTTCATCTCTATCCCTCCCCCTCTTTCTGCCCCAATCACATTGGTCTTCTGTTTTTCCCAAAAAAAGGCTCTTTCCCACCTCAGGTCTCTCTGCCTAGATCATTTTTGCCAACAACCACTTTATCCTTCATATCACAGTTCAAATATCATTTCTTCAGGGAAGTCTTATCCATCACTCCAGACAAGATCAATGTTTACAGTTCTTTGTAGACTTTTTCTTCAAACCACAAGTCACACTAAAATCTGCACTTAATGGCTCCAAGACTAGACTTCTGTTGTCATAGCCAATGCACTTCAAGGTCATTTGTTACTGCAGCATAACCTAACCTATGCTGACTGATATACCAGACAAGGTTGAAGGTCTAAAGTGGAGGATCCAGTTTAAAAATACACATTATAACGAAAGATGCTCTGAGGTTCCTAGCAGCCAAATAGGAAAATCACAGAATCCATGAGATTAAAACAAATCCACTTCTCATATCTACGAATACACTGAACCATATTAAAAGTTTATTCTCTTAATCATCTCACAATACACACATATATGAAATCGTCGCATTGTATACCTTAAACTTACACAGGGTTGTATGTCAATTATATCTCAATAAAGCTGGGAAAAGTTTTAATATTTTTTTAATTTCTAAAAAACATATCCACTAACAAGGGAGGCACAAGGAACCAATGACCTAAGCCATTTTAAAGGCCTCCAGCTTAGCATAAGACATGAGAAATGCGATGGGATGTCTACCCAAAGAACTTGGAATACAAACTGGTCTGCCTTCATTCTGATTGACTAGGTTATTTGGGGGATAAAAACATGTCAGCTGTTTATGAAGTTGTTTTTGCAGATGATCAATTAAAGGAAATGAGGTCACCCACATTTTGGTCAATTAACTAAGCCAATCACCATCCTGCTATATTTCCTTGCCCACAGTCCACACCCATGGCCTCAAGTCAAGCTCCTTATGCCCATCTGATTTCTTGTTATGTTCTGACAGCACACGGCGTACAAGAGGAAGATAGGGAGGAAGAGGAGCGATGCATGACTTGAATTTTTTGGTTTTTGTGGCCAGCAACATCAGCTCATTCTAGCTTCTATCTTTTTTGCCCCATATGCAGAACCAGCATCACCATGCCCTCTCAAGTATACCAGCACCAGCTGATCAGCAACATCTCCTCAGAGCCATCTATGGGTACCAGATCCACATGATATCCCCCTCTTCCTCCTCTAAGCTTCTGGGATCTGATAAGTTCAGCTCTTCCCTTTGTTTCCCAGCCTAGGCTGATCAACTGATTCCCCCAGGATCTCTCTCTGTTTTAACTCTAGTATCAGATTGCCTTTTCTGTCCTCCACCTGTTTAATCAATTCCCATATTCAGTTCTTTCTGTTAAAATACCTTGAGTGTTTCTATACATGGATAAACCTTGAAAACATTATGCTAAGTGAAATAATGCATTACACAAAAGGACCAACATTACATGATTCCACTCATATGCAGAACCCCAAATAGGTAAATTCACAGAGATGGGATATAGATTAGAGGTGCCAAGGTGGCTCAGTCAGTTAATCATAACTCTTGATCTCAGCTCAGGTCTTGATCTCAGGGTTGTGAGTTCAAGCCCTGTGTTGGGTTCCTTGCTGGGTGTGGAGCCTACTTAAAAAATAAAAATAATAATGAACACTGGGTGTTATATGCAACTGATGAATTACTAAACTCTACCTCTGAAACTAACAATACACTCTATGTTAATTAATTGATTTTAAATTAAAAAATAAAAATAATAAAAGAAAAGAAAAATATTTTTTAAAAAAGAGATGGAATGTAGATTAGAGGTTGTCAGGGGCTGGAGGCAGAGGGGACCGAGGGTCTATTGTTTGATGATTACATAGTTTTGTTTGGGGTGAAGAAAAAGTTTTGGAAATAGTGATGTTGGTTGTACATCATGAGTATAATTCATCCCACTGAATTGTACACTGAAAACTGGTTAAAATGGCAAATTTTATGTTAAATATATTTTACAACAATTTTTTAAAAATTAAAAAGGTATCATACCTAAAAGCAATGAATTGTAACACTTTAAATGGTAAATTGTATGGTATGTGAATTATATCTCAATAAAGCTGTTTAAAAAAAGTGATGAGCACTGGGTGTTATACACAACTGATGAATCATTGATCACTACATCAGAAACTAATGATGTACTATACGTTGGCTAATTGCATTTAAATTAAAAACAAAAAACAAAAAAACCTTGAGTGCTTTGCAGTGAAGGAAACTAACCAAGTGAAGGAGGAGTTCATGTGGATTTCATGTAACTTCTGAAATGATGTGATAAAAGGGGCACTTCACCTCTGGTGTATTTTCTCCAAAAATCCATAACCCCAATCTAAACATGGGGAAAATATCAGACTCAGATTGGTTGACATTCCATAGGCTGCCCAACACGTCGTCCTCAAGACTGTCACGGTCATGAAAAGCAAGGAAAGACTGAGAAACTATCACAAAATAAAGCAGAGTGGAGAGACACAACAATTAATAGCATGTGGTACCCTACGTCAGAGTTTGGAACAGAAAGAGGACAATATTGGAAAAACTGGTCAAATCTAAATAAAGTCTTGAGTCTCATTTTTAAAAAATAAATAAATGGGGTGTTTTCATTCCCGATTCCATAACACCATGCTAACGATGAGAAAACATCAAACAAACCTAAAATAAGGGACATCTTACAAAACATCTGACCAATGATGCTCTTTAAAACTGTCAAGGTCATGAAAGACACGACAAGACAGAGAAATTGTCATAGATAGGAGGAGACTAAGCAAACAAGATCATAAATGCAATGTGGCATCCTGCTTTGGATCCTGGAACAGAAAAAGGACATGTGTGGGTAAATTGGTAAACTCTAAATAAAGTCAGTAGTGCTGTGTTAATGTTAGTTTTAACAAATGCACTCGGGTTACATAAGATGCTAACATTAAAAGAATCCGAACATAAACTCTCTGTATTATTTCTTTTTTTTTTTTTATTATATTATGTTAGTCACCATACAGTACATCCCCGGTTTCCGATGTAAGGCTCGATGATTCATTAGTTGTGTATAACACCCAGTGCACCATGCAATACGTGCCCTCCTTACTACCCATCACCAGTCTATCCCATTCCCCCACCCCCCTCCCCTCTGAAGTCCTCAGTTTGTTTCTCATAGTCCATAGTCTCTCATGTTTCATTCCCCCTTCTGATTACCCCCCCTTTCTTTATCCCTTTCTTCCCCTACCGATCATCCTAGTTCTTATGTTCCATAGATGAGAGAAATCATATGATAGTTGTCTTTCTCTGCTTGACTTATTTCACTTAGCATTATCTCCTCCAGTGCCGTCCATGTTGTAACAAATGTTGAGAACTCGTTCTTTCTGATAGCTGAGTAATATTCCATTGTATATATGGACCACAACTTCTTAATCCAGTCATCTGTTGAAGGGCATCTCGGCTCCTTCCACAATTTAGCTATTGTGGACATTGCTGCTATGAACTCTCTGTATTATTTCTGTAACTTATCTTTAAATCTAAACGATTCCAAAACAAAGAGTTTATTGAAAACAAACAAATATTGTAACTGGAGTAGTTTTTGTTTCCCTGACTTAACCCTGATTGCTAAAGAACGTAATCATCACTGAATATAAAATAGGGGAAGTAGATCAACAGTTTCTAATCTATGTAGATGATTTTATTAGTTTTAATCTGTTGCTATTAGAATACAATGTAATTTCCAAGGCATGATAAAAGATTAGCAAATCATAAAATTTTTGTGCAATGCTTGATATTTGTGCAATGCTAATTTTTTCAGCATTTTAGCATTTCGTTTTTTCCAGTTTTGTTGAGATAATATTAACATCCAGCACTACATAAGTTTAAGGTATACAGCATAATTTCTTGACTTACATGTATTGTGAAATAATGACCATAGCAAGTTTAGTCATTTCATATAGATACCGAAAGAAAGAAAAAGAAAGAAAGAAAGAAAGAAAGAAAGAAAGAAAGAAAGAAAGAAAGAAAGAAAAAAGAAAGAAAGAAAAGGGAAGAGAAAAAACTTTTTTTCCTTGTGATGAGAACTCTTAGGATCCACTCTCAACAACTTTCAAATACACTATGCAACAGTGTTAACTATGGTCCTCGTGTTGTCTATTACATCGCTAGTACTTATTTATCTCCTAACTGGAAATTTGTACCTTTTAACCCCCTTCCTCCGTTCCCCCTTCTCACATGCCCCACCTCCGGTAACCGTAAATCTGATCTCCCTGAGTTTGGTTTTTGGGGTTTTTGTTTGGTTGGTTGGTTTTTGGTTTTTGGTTTTTGGTTTTGTTTCCGTTTTTGTTCTGTCATGTTGAATTTTGACATTGTGCTTAACTGGAGAAGAATTTAAATTTTTGCTCCTAGCGCTTGGGGTTAGAACACTATTATGTCAAGATGAATTATCATTCAACTACTCTGTACCATCCGGGTGGGTTTAACTCTTTAATAAAAGCAACATATCTACTCCTTTAGACAGACTTTCTGTGAGGGAAGAAACTAGGGAACAGATACTAAGCATTTCCTGACTATACCCAACATTTTCCCACTGATTATTCTGCAGTATAGGGTGAAGCCAGAGCTGGTGGGAAGACTGAAAGAATAATCCTCCCATTCAAACCACAGAATTAAAGAATGTTTGTCACCCAGAAGATGCACCCTGTGGTTTACATCAATTATGCATATATCCAAATGGGGTTCCTATGTTCCAGTTTCCCAAACTTTGGTCTTTTGCATGCTACTTTCATCCCATATCTACATATCCCTGCATTCATTATTTCATTGATTTTTTAAGGATTCATTTTTTTTTTATTTAAAGGCAGCAGCTACCCACACAATACAATACTATTTGTAAAAAGAACGAAGGATTGATTTGGGCTATAGCAAGAATGAAATTGAAATGTTATGCTAAGTGGGAAAAGCCCTTATTGTATGATTCAATTTATATGAAATATCCATAATAGGCAAATCATAGAGACAGAAAACAGATTAGTGGTTTCCAGGGGCTGGGGAAGGAAGAGATGGGAAGGACAGTTTAATGGGTATGCGGTTTGATTTTGAGCTGATGAACGATTTCTGGAATTCGAATACACCAAAGACCACTGAACCCTATATTTTCAAAGGGTGAGTTTATGGTGTGTGAATTATATATCAGTACAGTTGTTATTTAGGAAACAGTTACCTATTATGATAAGTGGAAAGTCAGTATCCCTTTGCCAGAAATAAGAAATAAACATTAAAATATTATTCAGCCATAAGAAAGGAAATCCTGCCATTTGTGACAACATAGATGGACCTTGAGGTCATTAGGCTAAGTGAGATAAGCAAAGAAAGGCAAATAGTATATGATATCACTTATATGTAGAATCTGAAAAGCTGAACTCAGAGAGAGTAGAATGGTGGTTACCAGTGGGAGTGGGGAACTGGGGAGATGTTTTAAAGGATACAATCCTGCAACTAGTACATAAATAAGTTTTGGAGATTTAATGCCCAAGTTAGTGATTATAGTCAACAGTACTGTATTATATACTTGAAAGTTGCTAATGACGTATTACATGTTGGCTAATTGAATTTTAAATTAAAAAAAGAAAGAAAGAAAACTGCGGGGCGCCTGGGTATCGCAGTCGTTAAGCGTCTGCCTTGGGCTCAGGGCGTGATCCCGGTGTTCCGGGATCGAGTCCCACATCAGGCTCCTCCGCTGGGAGCCTGCTTCTTCCTCTCCCACTCCCCCTGCTTGTGTTTCCTCTCTCGCTGGCTGTCTCTATCTCTGTCAAATAAATAAATAAAATCTTAAAAAAAAAAAAGAAAGAAAGAAAACTGCTACAATGCTAGATCTTAAATGTTCTCACCACAAAAAAGGAAGTTATAATTACATGATGTGATAAAGGTGTTAGCTAATACTATGGTGGTAGCCATATTGCAATATATAAATGGAACAAATCAACACATGGTGTATCTTACAAAATGTTATATGTCATCTCTTCCAGATTGCTTAGTTTATTGGCATATAGCTGTTGATAAAAATTTCTAATAATCCTTCCAATTTCAATGGTGTTCGTCGTGACCTCTCCTTTTTCATTCATAATTTTAATAATCTGGGTCCTTTCTCTTTTCTTTTGGATAAGTCTTGCCAGTGGTCTGTCAATTTTATTGATTCTCTCCAAGAACCAGCTTCTAGTCCTGTTGATCTGCTCTACTGTACTTCTGGTTTCTGCTTGATTGATTTCAGCTTTAATTTTGGTCAACTGCTTCCTTGTGCGTGGATTAGGCCTGTCCCTCTGTTGCTGTTCCAGCTTCTTGAGGTGAGAATATAAAAACTGCATTTTAGATTTTTCTATTCTTTTGAGTGAGGCTTGGATGGCTATGTATTTCCCCCTTAGGACTGCCTTTGCAGTATCCCATAGGTTTTGGACTGTTGTATTTTCATTCTCATTGGTCTCCATAAATTGTTTAATTTGATTTTTGATTTCCTGGTTTATCGAGTCATTCCTGAGCAGGATGGTTCTTAGTCTCCAAGTGTTTGAGTTTCTTCCAAATTTTTCCTTGTGGTTGAGTTCCAATTTCAGAGCGTTGTGGTCTGAGAATATGCAGGGGATAATTTCAATCTTTTGGTATCGGCTGAGACCTGTTTTGTGACCCAGAACATGGTCTATTCTTGAAAATGTTCCATGGGCATTAGAATAGAATGAGTATTCTTTGGTTCTGGGGTGTAGTGTTCTATATATATCTATGAGGTCCAACTCGTCGAGTATGGCATTCAAAGCCTTTGATTCTTTGCTTAGTTTTTGCCAGGGTGTTCTGTCTATTTCTGAGAGTGGAGTGTTGAGGTCCCCTACTATTAATGTATTTTTCCTGGAAACCTATAAACTACCAAGATTGAAACAGGAAGAAATTGATTTCTTAAACAGGCCAATTAATTATGAAGAAATTGAGTCAGTGATAAACAACCTTCCAAATAACAAAACTCCAGGCCTGGACGGTTTTCCTGGGGAATTCTACCAAACATTCAAAGAAGAAATAATACCTATTCTCCTAAAGCTATTTCAAAAAATAGAAACAGAAGGAAAGCTACCAAACTCATTCTATGAGGCCAATATTACCTTGATCCCCAAACCAGGCAAAGACCCCTCAAAAAGGAGAATTACAGACCGATTTCCCTAATGAATATGGACGCCAAAATCCTCAACAAGATACTTGCTAATAGAATCCAACAGTTCATTAAAAGGATTATCCACCACGATCAAGTGGGATTCATACCTGGGATGCAAGCGTGGTTCAATATTCGCAAATCAATCAGCGTGATACATCATATCAACAAGAAAAGACTCAGGAACCATATGATCCTCTCAATCGATGCCGAAAAAGCATTCGACAAAATACAGCATCCTTTCCTGATTAAAACCCTTCAGAGTGTAGGAATAGAAGGTACATTTCTCAATCTCATAAAAGCCATCTATGAAAAGCCTACTGCAAATATTATTCTCAATGGGGAAAAGCTGGAAGCCTTTCCCTTAAGATCAGGAACACGACAAGGATGCCCACTCTCGCCACTATTATTCAACATAGTACTAGAAGTCCTTGCAACAGCAATCAGACAACAAAAAGGGATCAAAGGTATTCAAATCGGCAAAGAAGAAGTCAAAATGTCTCTCTTCGCAGATGACATGATACTCTATATGGAAAACCCAAAAGAAGCCACTCCCAAACTATTAGAAGTTATAGAGCAATTCAGTAACGTGGCGGGATACAAAATCAATGCTCAGAAATCAGTTGCATCTGTACACGAATAACAAGAACGAAGAAAGAGAAATTAGGGAATCCATCCCATTTACAATAGCACCAAAAACCATACGTTACCTTGGAATTAACTTAACCAGAGACGTAAAGGACCTATATTCTAGAAACTATAAATCACTCTTAAAAGACATTGAGGAAGACATAAAAAGATGGAAAGATATTCCATGCTCATGGATCGGAAGAATTAACATAGTTAAAATGTCCATGCTACCCAGAGCAATCTACACTTTCAATGCTATCCCAATCAAAATACCAAGGACATTTTTCAAAGAACTGGAACAAACAGTCCTTAAATTTGTATGGAAACAGAAAAGGCCCCGAATCTCCAAGGAACTGTTGAAAAGGAAAAACAAAGCTGGGGGCATCACAATGCCGGATTTCGAGCTGTACTACAAAGCTGTGATCACAAAGACAGCATGGTACTGGCACAAAAACAGACACATAGACCAATGGAACAGAATAGAGAGCCCAGAAATGGACCCTCGGCTCTTTGGGCAACTAATATTTGATAAAGCAGGAAAAAACATCCGGTGGGAAAAAGACAGTCTCTTCAATAAATGGTGCTGGGAAAATTGGACAGCTACATGCAAGAGAATGAAACTTGACCACTATCTCACACCATACACAAAAATAAACTCCAAATGGATGAAAGACCTCGATGTGAGACAGGAATCCATCAAAATTCTAGAGGAGAACATAGGCAACAACCTCTACGACATCGGCCAAAGCAACCTTTTTCATGATACATCCCCAAAGGCAAGAGAAACAAAAGATAAATTGAATTTATGGGACTTCATCAAGATTAAAAGTTTCTGCACATCCAAGGAAACAGTCAGAAAAACTAAGAGGCAGCCCACGGAATGGGAGAAGATATTTGCAAATGACACTACAGATAAAGGACTTGTATCCAAGATCTACAAAGAACTTCTCAAACTCAATACACGAGAAACAAATAAACAAATCAAAAAATGGGCAGAAGATATGAACAGACACTTTTTCAATGAAGACATACAAATGGCTAACAGACACATGAAAAAATGTTCAAAATCATTAGCCATCAAGGAAATTCAAATCAAAACCACACTGAGATACCACCTTACGCCAGTTAGAATGGCAAAAATAGACAAGGCAAGAAACAACAATTGTTGGAGAGGATGTGGAGAAAGGGGATCCCTCCTACATTGTTGGTGGGAATGCAAGTTGGTACAGCCACTCTGGAAAGCAGTGTGGAGGTCCCTTAAAAAGTTAAAAATTGAGCTACCCTATGATCCAGCCATTGCACTACTGGGTATTTAGCCCAAAGATACAGACGTAGTGAAGAGAAGGGCCATATGCACCCCAATGTTCATAGCAGCAATGTCCACAATAGCTAAATTGTGGAAGGAACCGAGATGCCCTTCAACAGATGACTGGATTAAGAAGTTGTGGTCCATATATACAATGGAATATTACTCAGCTATCAGAAAGAACGAGTTCTCAACATTTGTTACAACATGGACGGCACTGGAGGAGATAATGCTAAGTGAAATAAGTCAAGCAGAGAAAGACAACTATCATATGATTTCTCTCATCTATGGAACATAAGAACTAGGATGATCGGTAGGGGAAGAAAGGGATAAAGAAAGGGGGGGTAATCAGAAGGGGGAATGAAACATGAGAGACTATGGACTATGAGAAACAAACTGAGGGCTACAGAGGGGAGGGGGTGGGGGAATGGGATAGACCGGTGATGGGTAGTAAGGAGGGCACGTATTGCATGGTGCACTGGGTGTTATACACAACTAATGAATCATCGAGCCTTACATCGGAAACCGGGGATGTACTGTATGGTGACTAACATAATATAATAAAAAGTCATTAAAAAAAAAGAAGAAGAAGAAGACAACAATTTTAAGTGGTTATTTCAGCCTTATGTACAATTTTAAAACGCAACAAAAAGGTGGAGTAAATCATTATTTGTGCACCCCGTGGAATATTAAGCAGCCATTGAAGAGGTCATCAGAAAGAGTATGTGACAGTAGAGAGAAGAGTGAGCACAGAATGTTAGGTAGACATAAGCTCAGAGGCCAATAGTATGCTTCATGCACTCCCAACCAAGCTCAAAAAAAAATATGCATATGGGCCAAGAGTAGAAGGAAACCAAACTGTGCAAAATTCTCCAAATACAGCATGATTTTTTACACGTGCTATTTCCTCTGCCTGGAATGTTCTCACACACACACAGAAACAGACACACACAGATGGACAAATTCATATACACACATATAGACTCATAGGTACATACACGCCCACACAACACACACACACACACGTACACATACACACACAAGTATATACATGCATAAGTACACATACACAAACACATATATACATCCATATGCACACATGGACATGCCCAGCCAACACAAACACACACACACACACACAAGTGCACGTACACATGCACACTTATGCACTCATGTGCATAGAACTAGGGGCTGAATTGTGTCCTCCCAAGATTCATACATTAAAGTCTTAACCCCCAGGGCCTCCGAATGTTTCTGTATTTGGAGATAAAGTATTAAAAGAGCTAGTTAGGGTAACCTGAAGTCATATGAATGGGCCAATATATGAATAATCCAATGTGGCTGTTGTCCTTATAATAAGAGATTAAGACATGGACAGTTACGGAGGGAGAACCACGTGAGGACACAGGGAGAAGACAGCCAGCCGCAGGTGCAGGAGAGAGGCCTGGGGAGAAACCAGCCCTGCCGACTCCTTGATCTCACACTTCCAGCCTCCAGAACTGTGAGAAAATAAAATTGTTGTTTAAGCCAGTCCGCAGTACTTAGTAATGGCAGCCCCAGGAAGCTAATACACACACACTCACATATGCCCACACAACACACATACACACGTATGTGCACATTCACATATGCACACGTACGTGCACATTCACATACACACATGTGTGCTCATATACACGTATGTCCGCATCGCACACATAAACATATGTGCACATTCACATGTGCACACATATGTGCACATTCACAAATTATACACGTATGTACACACATCTGTGCTCGTACACACATGTGCCCACACAACACACATACACACATATGTGCACATTCACACACATGTGTACTCATATACACATATGCCCACACAATACACATACACAAACACTCCCTTCTTCTTCAAGACCTGACTCACATCACCACGTTTGTGAAGCATTCCCTGGCCCTTTCAGGTATATAAGTTGCTCCTTCCTCGAATATCTAACACTATGGAGACCTCCCTTCATCCATTCATTCTTTCATCCCACAAGTATCAGTTGAGCACTGACATTCCTCCAGGAGCTGAGAATAAAGCAGTAACCAGCCCAATCTCTTCTCCCTGGCACTCACACTCAATTATAATGCTTATCTCATTGTACTGGAGTTCTTGGTTTATATGCCTGTCCTCTTCCTCAGGCTATGAGCTCACAAGAGATCTACCAAATGAAATCCGTCTCAGAAGATTAGGGAATTCGGTGGATTTCTGATGACCTCATCAATAGTAGGATGGATACATTTGCCAAAATGTGTGTATGTGAATGTGTACTTCCGTGTTTGTGTATACTTAGGTTTGTGGAGCTCTAGATTCCGTGGTTTTGTTAACTTGGATTCTCCCAAAAGCAGACACTAAGACAAGATCTTGGGTGCTTATCTCTGTTGGGAGATGGCAGCGGTGGGGAGCAAAGTGGAGATATTTAACCCATCTTTCCGACTGTAACTTTGGTTAACATAGAGAACAAAAGAGTAGGCTGTCAAAAGAGGTCATCATTAGAAGTGATCTAGCAGAGGCTGGTGCCCTGACGGACTGAAACAGCATGCAGGACTAGGCAGTTCCGAGTGGGATGCCCTGAGAGCAGACTGAATACCCATTCAGGACAAAGGATCAAGGCTTGGGAGGTAGGAGGATGCATGGAAACAGTCCTGAGAAACAAATAACAATAATTATCAATTCTTTTTCACAGATGAAGAAACTGAGACTCAAGAGGTAATACCACTTGCTTACATTTTTGCAGCAAGCAAGGAATAGGGGTGATATTGTAACTGTGGTCTGCTTGCAGAGCCAGAGCTCTTCTTGTTCAGTCCATTGTTGTCAGTGGAAAAACCTAGAAGTGCCTGATTACAGCAATAAATCCTTAAAGGTCTGTGTCTATAGTGCTGAGATGGCCCAACACCCCCACACATATCTCGCCAAGGGCATCAGCCTCTAGAAGCCCAGAGGTACAAACGTGCAAAGTTCTGGCTTTGTACATGGCAATTGGCCAGCCTTGCACAGTAAGGTGTCCCCACCACCTGCAGGAGAGCCAGGAAACAGCCTTGCTCAGTGCTCTTCTTTACAACCATGACTTCTACCTATGAGCACCATATTGACCAACAACCACCAAAATTAAGGAGAAGCACAGTCTGAAACTTTCCGCTTTGCCTCAAGTGAATCAATTCCTCATGGACTATATACCTGGCCATAATCAGTCAAACCGATCAGAATAGCCTTTCTCTTCCCCTTCCCCCCAGCTAGACTTTACTCCTTCTTGGCTAGATCTGACTAAGGGCTATGACTTTGAGGATGCAACACTGTCAGTTGAGATCTGGGGCAACATGTCAGGTGCTGGAAACATAAGCAAGCTTGCTGAGCTCTACAAACTACCAAAGAGCTACAGTGCAATGACCACTGGCACTTTTTTTGAGTGCTGACTGTATGCAGTAGCTGCCCTATGCACTTTACATACATTACATCATACAAACCTCACAACCTGCCTGCGAGGCGAGAAATAGTATCATCCTCATTTCTCAGGTGAGGAAAGGAAGGCTCAGTTGTATTTAATGACCTCCCAAGGATCTCACATCCACCAGGTGGCAGAGCTAAGGCTTGTCTGACTTTAACCGCTACCCTTTTCTGCCTCCCAACATCTGCAGAGACCAGCAGACATATACAGGAGAGAATGCCTACTAGCATGGGAATAGACCAAACAGACTGAGCTCCCATCGTCCACCTGAGTGACCGAACCAAGCTCTCACAGAGAATGTTTACTGAGCACCTCTATGTAGATTCCCAGGCCTTTGGAGTATTTTATTTACGACGCTCACTCAAACACTGGATATTAATTTAAGGGATCGTTTCCAAGAAAAAGAAACTCAATTCAAAATATCTTACCCAAGTTATACTGCGGAGCAGTGAAAAGAGGTAAACGACTGTTATACACAGCCACTGTAATGACTCTCACAAAGACAATGTTAAGTAGAAGACAACAGGGGAAAATGTATGACTGTGTTTAAATGATGTTCAAGAAAAGGCACACGAATCTAAGGTGTTAGAAATCCAGAAAGCGGTTATCTTTGAAGAGAAGAGGTGAGTAAGAATGTGGAGGCATAAAAGGGCTTTGGGGCACTGGAGAGATGATAGATAGATAGATAGATAGATAGATAGATAGATAGATAGATAGATAGATAGATAGATGATAGATAGATAGATAGATAGATAGATAATAGATAGATGATAGATAGATGATAGATGATAGATAGATAGATAGATAGATAGATAGATAGATAGATAGATACATGATAGATACATGATAGATACATGATTGATAGATAGATAGATGATAGATAGATAGATAGATAGATAGATAGATAGATAGATAGACGATAGATAGATGATAGATAGATAGATAGATAGATAGATAGATAGATGATAGATAGATAGATAGATAGATAGATAGATAGATAGATAGATGATAGATACATGATAGATACATGATAGATAGATAGATGATAGATACATGATAGATAGATAGATATAGATAGATAGATAGATAGATAGATAGATAGATAGATAGATAGATGATAGATAGATAGATAGATGATAGATACATGATAGATACATGATAGATAGATAGATAGATGATAGATAGATAGATAGATAGATAGATAGATAGATAGATGATAGATAATGGATAAAATGTATATAGCTTTATATCCAGTTTCTTACAAATATATGTGTATATAAAATATATATAGTAGTACATATATAGTTTCTTAAAAATTTAAGCATACACTTCTAGAACCCAGCACTCATACTCTCAGAGATATGAAAACGTATGTCCACACAAAAACCAGCACATGAATGTTCATAACAGCTTTATTTGCAATAGCCAAATTGGAAACAACCTTCCATGAATGACTGGAAAACACATTACAGTTCATGAATACTACTTAGTCATCAATAGGAAGAAACCATGGGTACGTGCAACAACTTAGTTGAATCTCAAGAATATTATGCTCAGTGTAAAAAACCAAGCTTTATCAAAAGCCTACATGCTGTGTGATTCCATTAACATAACCTGTTGGACGTGATAAAGTGTGAAATGATATGTGTACCAAGTATTCATTTTAGCAAAGACTGGAAACATTCATCAGAAGTAAATTGATGACAGAGATTGTGGCACCATCGACTCATGGGAAATAAAGAGCAGTAAAAAAAAAATTTAAGGACATGAAAATACCACCAAAATAAATTGAGTAAGAGGGAGGAGATAAGATGAGTGCTGGGTGATCTATGCACAATGAATCACTAAATTCTACCTCTGAAACTAATTTTAAAAAGAACGCTAAAAAATAAACTAAGTAACAAATGCAAGACTCAGAACAGTATTATAGTATGCTACTTTGATGTACCAAAAGAGGGGAGAGAGAGAGAGAGAGAGAGTGTGTGTGTGTGTGTGTGTGTGTGTGTGTGTGTGTGTGTATAAAGAGACTCTGGAAGGTTACGTAAGAAATCATTAATAGGGGCAATCCATTGAGAGGGCTTGTTCAGAGCTGGAGGGATGGGGACCTAGATTGGGGGACAGCACTTCATTACTGCACGGCATGACTATTTTTTTAACCCAGAGTGAGTATTACACATTTTAAAAGTTAAATTTTTTAAAGATGACAGAAAGCCAATGGAAGAGAAGGTAAAAATAAGAGGATTCCAGGAGATAGGGGAGCAGAAATTGGGGTCATGATGTGAGCACCCCAACAAAGGCTCACCAACATTGTTGGTGGCAAGAGTAGAACAGAGATTCCCTAATTCCCCTGCAAAGTGCACTTGGCAGGGTTAATGAAGACTGAGCCCTTCGTGTGGGTGACAAGAGGGCGTTTTTAACAAGGATGTGGTGTGAAGCCCCAGTGTCAAGCACAGCATCTTACCTATGGCAGGCGACGGGAAGTGTTTGATAAAATTCATTTGACCTTACTGACTTTTCTGACTTCCTAGGAGCTTTCCTTGGCAAACCCAACTGCATAAATTCTCCTCCTTGTGGAATTCCCATCATGACGGAATGAAGGAAAGGACATGGCATCTGAGTGCCCTGTGGAGGGTTTGGACCACCAGACCTCCCTGGCTGGGAACTGCTATGAGGCTCAGTCTGGGCTAGGAGAGGATTTTGGGGGGTGCTCCGTGAGAGTGAATCCCTGGTGACTTTTCCATCTCCTCAGCCCTCTGTCATCTGAGAGGGCACATACCCCAGAGAATAAGCCACACGTGGCAAGATTAGAAACAAAACAATTAGCACTTTCTTTCTTAACAAGGAGCCGTGGGGATAGAGTCCCAAAGAGCCCCCAAACTGTAAGTACCCTACTGCGTCTCTGGCCCCCTGCTCACCTGCCCCAGGCTGGGGCCAACACGTCATTCCCCTACCCCCACCCCCACACATCAGACTCGCCCCAACCATCACAGCTTGAGTGGTCTCCCTCTGCCCTTCCCAAGGGCTTAGCACTGACCTCGGGTTCCTCTGGAAGTCAGTGGAGAAGGAGGTTTGCCAAGACCATCCTCTTGGTGATACCACCCTGGTAAGTGAGTGAGGGATGGGCAAGGGGAGTGAGCTGGATGGGACTGGGAAAGAGGAGCTCCTTCCCTTTCTCGATACCCAGAGAGAAAGGAGGGTCTGAGACCAATTCTACACCCTCTGAGGGCACAGAGGGCACACCCTCTGTAGCAGGTCACGAGAGAAAGAGTAGGTAGGGTCTGTACTCGAGGGACACCCGCGCAAAGGCGAGAGATTGGAAAACAGCGCTCTCCACTCTGGGTGGTGGTTCTCCAGATGGGGTCCCCCGGCTAGCAGCAGCAGCATCCCTGGGAACTTCCTAGAAGTGCTGGTTCTCAAGCCCCACCCCAGACGCTCCGGGGCACAGACCAGCCCTCTGGGAGACACCGATGCAGCTCAAGGTTGAGAACAACTACTCTAGTGCAACCAAGGATTTCACGTCAACAGCCAAGGACAGCTGCAAATGTGTTGCCAGGAAGGGACTCTCAGTAATGTACACAGCCCAAAGGAACCTGAGCCTCACCTTACAAAGCCTCAAACGGAACTCTGAAAAATCACGATAAGCAGTACAAGGCTTGGCTAGAGATCTCTTGAGGTTACCAAAGAGGAGATTATGATGCTTCCCTTCCTGAAAGCCCCCTTTCCGATACTTCTTCCACGTCCGGGAGGACCTGCTCCTCACGGCGGATATTTGCATCCCTCCCCTTGTTCTCACAACACCTCAGGTCACCTATAACCTCCCCTATACACACCTATCTACCTACTGTGCGCTCCCACACACATTCTGATCCCCCTCCAGCTAACCTTAAATCTTTCTGGAGACCAGCGTTCCTTGGAAGGCAGAGAGATGATAACTTTTGATGCTCGCGATTGAATAGTTTTCCCAGCAAGTGTTGAGAGCGCTTGCCTCTCCTCATGAAGCATGCTCAGAGAAGCAATGGTGTGTGAGAGAGTAAAAATAAATCTGTCCAGACGGCAGATGGTGCAGGTGCAAGCTGAGGGCCCCTAGCATTGCTCTCAGCCTGGCTCCTCATTGTCAGGTGTGGCCAATACCATCTCCCTCTCGTGGATGTTGAGAGACCGGCACGTAAAGAACCTGTGACTCCTAAGAAGATTCGACGCTCCGCGTACCTGGGTGGTGCGGTCAGGTAAGCGCCCAGCTCTTGGTTTTGGCTCAGCTCATGATCTCATGGGTCTTGAGATCCAGACCCATGTCAGGCTCTGTGCTCAACACAGAATCTGCTTGAGTTTCCCTCTCCCTCTCCCTCTGCTCCTTCCTCCAGCTCACTCTCTTTCCAAAATAAATAAATAAATAAATCTTAAAAAGAAGAAGAAGAAGAAGGCTCAACACTCTACAGATATGATCACTAAATGCTTCTGTTGTGTTCTTGTCCGCAATTGCCTTTAAGACATGGGGACCTAACCAGGTAAACAATGAGTTAAAGAAGATCCTCTCTTTGCTGAAAAGAGTCAATATTGAGGTTTTACGAAAATGTGGTGAGTGATACCATGCTGGGCTTTTTCTATATCATCCATGTATCATAAGAGAAATGCGTGGCACCTAACACACTCTCCGTAAATGTTCATCAAGTGAAAGGAGCAATCACTTGTTGGAGGGGGAAGAATCACCAGGGGATGGAGACCTGGAAAGGCAAATGCAACCAGGCTTTGGTGGTCTCGTGCGGATGGGATAAACATATGCTTTCTTGGGCTTTGGACACAAAGCTCTTCCTAAGTCCCAAACCGCTGAAGCCAAAGCAGAGAGGAGCTCAAAGGTCACCTCTGACTCTGCGGATTAGAAGGGACTTGGATGAACTCCCAATTCCCTTCTAAATACGTGGGGAAATAAAACCAGTGTCATACCCTGCAGCAGTGTTAAATGGGTGAATGAGAATATTATCACAACGTGCCTATACGTGGGCATTTCCTTAAATGTGGGCATTTCCTTAAATGTTGGTCTCACATTGATCACTATTTTCATATCCGTTCATATCAGAGTGTTCTTTCATAAACTCACTTTTCTCGTCATGATATTTCCTACAGCAATAAGCACATGGCACACTTTGCTTTCCATCGAACAGGCACTCGGGCACATTTGTGTCATTGTTATGAAACCAGCTTACCTTTGAACCATCCAGCCTGTGTCTGGGAGTTTTATTCTGAATAAACTTCTTAAGCAGCTGTTTGACATGCTCTAACAATGTATAGTTTCCTGAGGGTACAAAGCTGTTTCAATTGCTAGGGACAGCCTCTCTAGAACATAACAAAATATAAAATTTTTCGTCTTGCAAAGCTACTACTAATGACAAAATATACTTCCAAAATACCATTAGCTTTAAATCTCTAGATATTCTTTTTCACCATTAAAGTTTTCTTTAAAATCTCCATTTGACCAGCTTTCTGGGTTCATGCATGGTCTCTATGTCCTCCTGGGCATATATTGGGTGCTGTCTCACAAAGGATGAGAGGGGGTTTACTGTGGTGATGATGTGGTGGAAGATCATGAAGTACCCCAAATAAATTTGGCATCACTGGAAGCAGAGGAGAAGGGTTATCTGTCCTCATACCCTTGGTCATTAACCTGAAATGGATGCTAAATTGTATCATGTGAAGGAAGGATGAAAGGGAAGGAGGGGAAAAGGAAGAAAAGAGGCTGAGAAGATTCCCTTTCCTTGTGCTGGGTTTCAGTTTAGGTTTGGTTCAGCTTAATTTTGTTTGCGAAGCACTGCTCCACTGAAAACACAAAGGTGCTTAGGGCAGTGCCTACATTATCTCTAAACAACCGAGTTAGGTTTTTGAGCTGCAAATTATCTCAGGCATGGATGGGTTTGTTGGGGAGAAACAGAAACCCACAGATCTTTATAGAACTCTGCAATCCAGGGCGGGGGGGGAGGGGCAGGACTGGAACGCCACCTCTGACTCCCAGCTTTATGTCGTTTCCTTTCCCCTTTTTCCCTTTGCAGTAGACACAGGCTGTCCATGGAGCCAAAAAACCAAACAACAGTCTCAGAATTCCTCCTTCTGGGACTCACAGAAAAGCCAGAGCATCAGACTCTCCTCTTTGGGCTGTTGCTCTCTGTGTACCTGGTCACCATCTTTGGGAATCTGCTCCTCATCCTGGCCGTCATCACAGACCCCCGTCTCCACACCCCCACGTACTTCTTCGTCTCCAACCTGTCCCTTGTCGATACCTTCTTCTCTTCCACCACTGTCCCCAAGATGCTGGTGAACCTTTGGACCCAGAACCAGGCCATCTCCTTTGTGGGCTGCCTTGCTCAGATATACACCTTCCACCTGTTTGGGACCATGGACAGCTTCCTCCTGGCTGTGATGGCCATTGACCGGTTTGTGGCCATTGTCTATCCTCTACGCTACTCGGTCATCATGAGCCCTTGTGTCTGTGGGTTGCTGGGGGGGGGCGTGGCTTATCACCAATCTCCAGTCACTCGTGCACACCTGTCTCATGGCTCAACTGACCTTCTGTGCTGGCTCCAAAATCCCCCACTTCTTCTGTGATCTCATGCCCCTGTTGAAGCTCTCCTGCTCTGATACACACACCAACGAGCTGGTGATTTTTGGTTTTGGCATCCTCATGGGCATCAGCCCCCTCTTGTGCATCCTCCTCTCTTACACCTGCATTTTCTGGGCAGTCTTCAAGATCCCTTCTGCTCAGGGCAAATGGAAAGCCTTCTCCACTTGTGGCTGGCACCTCACCGTGGTGTCACTGTTCTATGGCACCATCTTTGCTGTGTACTTGCAGCCCACATCTCCTGCCTCCTCCCAGAAGGACAAGGCAGCTGCCCTGATGTGTGGAGTGGTCATCCCCATGCTGAACCCCTTTATATACAGCCTAAGGAACAAGGACATGAAGGCAGCCCTGAAGAAGCTCGCTGGCAAAGCAGTCTCCTCTCAGTCCTAGGGTAGAACAGTTGCTGGGCACTTAGCGTGTTCCAGAACCACTGTTGGGTGGTGGAAACACAGAGATACATCTCATCCCTGCCCTCAAGGCATGCAGAATTGAGTGGGGAATGTGTAATGTGTACATGTGTAAATAAATCATATGGCCCAACGTGGTAAATGCATCACAAAGATGAATGAAAAGGGAGAGGTGTGCATTTTCCCCACGATTTATCTTCCCCATGAAGATCAGAAGACTTCAGAGTAGTCTTAAATTCGTCCTCCCTGGGGTATTGGGCTTATGGGATTGCTACGTGGGTAATATAGTTGAACAAAAGATTGGCTACACCGTTTTTTTTTTTGGCTACACCATTTTAATATTGATAAAGACAACACATACTAGCCAGTTACATCACCATGCTTCCTAAGTGACGTGGAGAAGGACAATGAAACCATCTGTTGAGATCAGCTCACTTATTATTTGCTTCAGAAGCCACCAGCCTCAGTCTCATAGGGACCTTGTGGCCCCCTCTTGGGCCCATGACTTTGGGGATCTTTGTTATCATTGGGCCTCCCGCGTGCACCTCCCCCACTCCCCATGCATTGGATCATAAGAGACAATGACATTTGGCTCCCAGGTATTGTGATTCAACAGGTTGGTGCTGAACCCTGGAATCTGCCTTTTTAACAAGCTCTCCAGGTGGCCCTGAAGCAGGGATTACACAGACCTCTGTCTGAGGACACAGGCCCTGGACTAGATGCAGAGGCCACGTGTCTCCTGTGACGTCCGTCACCTGACTTCAAACCCAATCCAATTCTACAGGCACAACTGTAAACAAGCAGATAGGATGGACTGGAATGCATGGAAAGTTAGTGCTGGGAGGTGAATTGTGTCCTCCAAAAAAGATGTGTCAAAGTCTAACCCCCCTGCAGGACCTCAGCATGTGACCTTACCTGAAAATAGGGTCTTTACAGAGATAATCAAGTTAAAATGAGGTCATTAGGATAGGTCCTGATCCAGTATGACTGCCAACCTTATCTAAAGGGAGAATTTGGACACAGACACACACACAGGTAGAAACGCAGGCAGGGATGAAGGTGATGGCTCCACAAGCCAAGGAACGCCAGAGATTGCCAGCAAACCAGAAGCCAGGACAGAAGCATAGAACAGATCCTCCATCACAGTCCCCAGAAGGACCTAACCCTGCAGACACCTGATCTCAGACTTCTGGCCCCTAGAACGGTGAGACAATAAATTTCTCATCCGATTTGTGGTCCTTTGTTATGGCGGTCCTAGCAAATGCATACAGTGAGTTTAGGAAGAGCTGGCAGCAGGCAAAGACCACACCCAGATTCATCCCCTCAAGTCCATGCCTCACGGCGTGTCTGGTTAAGAGTCTGGGCTACATTACATCGAAAACCGGGGATGTACTGTATGGTGACTAACATAATATAATAAAAAATCATTATTTAAAAAAAAAAAGAGTCTGGGCTACAATCAAAAAGAACAATTTCACAACATTTGCAGCAACATGGACAGGACTGCAGGACATAATGCTAAGCGAAATAAGTCAAGCAGAGAAAGACAATTATCATATGGTTTCACTCATTTATAGAACGTAAGGAATAGGAAGATCAGTAGGAGAAGAAAGGGAAGAATGAAGGGGGGGTAAACAGAAGGGGGAATGAACCATGAGAGACTATGGACTCTGGGAAACAAACTGAGGGCTTCAGAGGGGAGGGGGGTGGGGGACAGGGATAGGCTGGTGATGGGTATTAAGGAGGGCACATATTGCATGGAGCACTGGGTGTTATACGCAAATAATGAATCATGGAACATTACATTGAAAACTAGGGATGTACTGTATGGTGACTAACATAACATAATAAAAAATTATTATAAAAAAATAAAATAAAATGGGAGCTTGCCAAGAAAAAAAAAAGAGTCTGGGCTAGAGGAAAAGATGAAGGATTTCAGTTGTATGGATTTGGATTCATTTTCTGGGTCTCGGTGTGATGACAATGATGAGCTTTATTGCGTGCCCGGCACAGTGCTAAGCCCTTTGTACGCATTATCTCATATTTTAAACAACAACCCTACAAGGTTGGTGATAGAGGTTCTTATTTTACAGATAAGCAAGCTGAAGCTTGCAAAATGAAGCTGCCAAAAGTGGTAGCCAAAGTCCAAACAGAGGACCCATCCCAAAGCCCCAGATCTTAACATCACATGATGCTGTCTAGAAGTTGGCACCCAGGGGCGCCTGGGTGGCTCAGTCGTTAAGCGTCTGCCTTCGGCTCAGGGTGTGATCCCGGGAGCTCTGGGATCCAGCCCCGCATCAGGCTCCTCTGCTATGAGCCTGCTTCTTCCTCTCCCACTCCCCCTGCTTGTGTTCCCTCTCTCTCTGGCTGTCTCTATCTCTGTCAAATAAATAAATAAAATCTTTAAAAAATAATAATAAATAAAAGAAGACTATTCTATGACGGATTAAAATTATATAAAATTCTAATTTTAGTGCTCATAAAGTTTTATGGGAACACACCCATGCCCATTAATTTATGTATCATCTACAACTGCTTTCAAACTACAGAGCAGAGTTGAATAATCTTGACAGGCACTCTATGGTTCACAAAGCCTAAAATATTTACTGTCTGGCCCTCTACAGAAGGAGTTTGTTGACCCCTTTTCTATAGAAAAAGTAGCAACTGATACTCAAGTAGATCCTTGAACCAGAAGCGTCAGCATCATGAGGATTTTGCTAGAAATGAAGACCCAGACATCATCCCAAACCACTGAATCATAATTTTAACAGCAACCCACAGGGCTTATATGAGCCTTAAAGTTTGGGGTATATGTGGGGGATGGAAAGGAGGGCTGTAGAGATGTGGGACTCAAACAGGTCTTCAGTTCAGAGATACAGGAGAACCGAATCTGGGGCGTTTTTCATTTTCCGTTTTTCCCCACCATAGATATGGTCCTGGAGCGGAAGGTGCAAAGACCACACCAAACGCTTTGGACGAATTGCAGCTGCAGCTCGAAGACATGGCCACCAGGTGGCGATAGTGCTGTTTCACAAAATGGATTTAGAGCTTCTCTTTTTTGGAAACACTTATTCCGGCTGCTGTAAACTGGCCCAGCTCCCCTACCTCAGGTGTAATCGTCCCCGGAGGAGGGACAGCGTGTGCAAAGTTCCCGTGGTGGGACGGAGCTTGGGTTGTTCAGAGAAATCACGGAGAGCTGTGTCCCCAGCCCACAGCAAGAGGAGTGGGGTGTTTGTGGGAAACCGTGGAGGACAGCAGTGGTCGGTTACCAAGAGGACTGGTCCACAGAGCAGAGGTGACTGCGACATTAAGCAGGGTTGTAGGGAGGGCCCCAGAATTAATCCACTGATGAGTCATCCCATGGATGGGGGGGGTCAGAAAACCTATAAATGGCCAGATAGTAATTATCAGCTTTACAGATCATACAGTCTGTCATAATGACTCATGGTCTGCTGTTCCAGCATGAAAGCCACCGTAAACAATACATCAAAGAGTAGAAACTGAAACTTGCATTTCATATCATTGTACGTGTTATAAAATATAGTCTTTTTTTTTTACTCTTGCAATAAAAAATGTGTTACATCATCAAAATGATTCAGAAAGATTCTCAATGAATATCTACCTTCCATGTGCTTCTCTCCCCCCAAATTGCAGTGATAAAATAGAGCAGGTGCCTTCTTTTTTTTTTTTTTTTTTAAGAAAGTAAAATATATTGCAGAAATGGATCTGGCTGTCTGGGTTTTAGTGACTGGCATATCTTCACTCCTTTTCTCTCCTCACCCCAGAAACCCTCCCATATACTTGCCTCTTCTAATTTGACTCCCTGGAAACATGGGTTCCCAAATAAATCAACTACCAGAATATTTCAACTGTCACCTATAAAGAGGAAATTAAGAGGAAGTTTCCACCTTCTGAATCAACCGGCTGGGCTCCAGGATCACAGGAAAAAAACCAATTAATTTACAAGACAGAAAATCCTGTCTCAAATCTGCCATCCAGTGTGAGCTTTCTGACATTATATATTACTGGACACATTAATCCTATGGTTACCACTAAGGTCCCCTTCATGAACACAAGGTTTAAAGTTTTAATTATCAAACAAAATTATCAAAAGTAGCTCATGAAATGTTTTCTTTTGATTTGTTTCCAACCATTTAAAAATTTGAAAAATAGTTCATAGTTCAAGAGCCAGATTTGGCCCACAGGCTCTAGTTTGCAAATCCTGGTACACATGGATGAGAGCGACAAGAAGCAAAGAGACCAACAGGGACCAAAGAGTGAGAGGTGGAATGGGCTGAATCGCAGGACCAGAAAATGAAGGGATGGATGGTGCCACAGGACCTTTGCATAGCTAATGCCTCCTCAGCTTTGAGATTTCAAGGCAAACCCCACTTCCTCAGGGAAGCCTCTCACCCCTCCATCCCAGCTATGTCAGGTGCCCAAATACATTCACTAGTCCTCATTCTCTTCATCACATTGGTGATTTTATATTCATTAATGTGATTCTCTGATGAATGTCTATTTCACCCACTCAACCGTGAGCTGAGAAACCATGTTTTCTTTCTTATCTTACCTAAATCCCTACAGCAGCCGCTCAAAATATAGTTGTTGACTGAGCAAATGAATGAATGAACAAATAAATGGATGAACAAATGAACGAATGAGGAGGCAATGCAATGGTAAGACTCTAGGAGGTAAGCTGAGTTGGAACAGAGACATTTAACAGTCGAGGTTAAGTTGCTGTGGTATGCGATGTAAACTCTCCTTCCAGTCCCCCAGCCTCAGCAAAACCTGTCATACACCCAGGAACCTTGGCGAAATCAAGGAGAGAAGCCAGTGCCCCTCATCCCAGAAACCAGGAAGAGTGAGCTCACCGTGAAGCTATTTAATTCAGCAATAACAGGAGACCGTAAGAAAATAATCATCTAGTAATTCTCCAAAATCTCAGGAAGGGTGTTGGAAGGGGCTGGAGCCCATTTAAGTGGCTCAAGTGACCCTGGCCAGTATTAGAGCACAATAACACTTTTTTCTCTATACATGGGATTTTGTTGGGTGATTCAAAGCAATTTTGGAGACTCAGACCCTGAGACTCAGAGAAGGAAAGTGACTGTCCCAAGGCCTATGCTAAATCAGGGCAGAGGGAGCATTCCAATCCAGTGTAGTGTGACCTGAAAACCTGACCCGTCCCTCCACCATGCCAGATGGCCTTCCAGGTGAGTGATTCGCCCAAGGTCATGCTGCATGTGGGGCTCTGGGGGGCAAAAGGTGGATCAGCTGGTGAGAAAGAAAGCCACTTCCAGCAAGTGATAAGAAAAGACGCAGTAAGTCTGCAGCCTGAGGTCCTGGAGGGGAAGCTCCTACTCCCCTGTACATTTACAAGGGATTTGGGGAGTCACTGCCATACCTCTGTGAACCTGTGTAGTGGGAGGTCCCCAAGACCACCCTCAGGTTCAACGATTCACTAGAAGGAGTCAACAGAACTCAGCAAAATTGTTATATTCATAGTTTATTACAGGGAAAGGATAGAGATTAAAATCAGCAAAGGTCAAAGGCACATGGGGCAGGGTCCAGAAGGGACCAGCCACCAGGGGACCAGTTGTCTCCTCCCTGCAGATTCATGTGGACAGCACGTAATTCACCCAGCAACGACCTTCGACCACACACGTGGTGTACTGCCAACCAGGGAAGCAAGCTCCTTGAGTCTTGTTGTCCCGAGTTTTCCTCAGTATTAGTTTCCTACTGCTGCCATAGTAAAACACCACAGACGGGGTGGCTTAAACAAGAGAAACTTATTTTCTCAGTTCTAGAGGCCAGAAGTCCAAGATCAAAGCATCAGCAGGCTTGGTTCTTTCTGGGACCTGTCTCCTTGGCTGGTAGATGGCCGTCTTCCATGCCCTCATATGATCTCCCCTCTGTGCACACATCCTGTGTCCAAATATCCTCTTCTCATGAGGACACAGTCATATTGGATTAGGGCCCACCCTAAAGACTTCACGTGATTTAAGCACAGTTTAAAGGCCCTATCTCCAAATACAGTCACATCCTGAGGAACTGGAGGGGGGAGGGGAGGGCGGTTAGGGCTTCAATATATGAATTTGGTGTGGACACAATTCAGCCCATGACAGCCACAGAGACACGGCTGACTGCCCATGTGGCGTACCTTGGTTTCTCAGACTCTGGCCACTCCAGGTTAAACTGACACATGTGGCCCAAGGCTCCCACTATAAATCACATCGTTAGCATGGCCTCCAGGTATACGAAGAGATTCTTATCAAGTAGGATACTCCACAGGCTTAGACGCTACCTCCCAGGAGCCAGGCAAGGGCCAGACGTTTCTGTGGAAGTGCAGCTGAGCCCAGAGACCTGGAAGAGAGGAGGGAGGAGCTAAGGAATGACATGGGGTCTCTGCCTGGCCCTACTCACCCCTGGCCACTTGCCCCAGCTGACCAGTTGGTCGCCGCTCTCTAGGCTGCCTCCCCTTTCTCTGGGACAACCAGAGGTCCTGCAAGTTGGACACTACAGCAGCGCCTGGCATGGCTGCTGGTGGCCAGTTGCTGAAGGTGTCCTGGGGCGTCTACAGGGGCCTGGCCAGCAGGAAAGCCCAGCAGACCTGCAGCTGATGGAAGGAGGGCCCTACAAGGGGGGCTGGGGTCTCTGCTGCACCTCAGCTTCAGCTCCACAGCTGGCCTGCTGGGCTTTGCCATTGGGAGGCTCTGGCCAAGATATGTTGCCCCACTAAGTGCCTGCCAGGTGACGCCACATCCCACCTCAGGAAGCTGCCTCATGGTGACTTGGCCACCCTCTCTCCCTCTAGGTGCTTGATGCTGCCTTGGTGGACATCTCTGGGCATCTCTTCCCAGGTTCCTCTAATGATGGGCTCCCAGTCAGGCAAGTGTCACTTCACCCTGGAAGGTGCCTGACACAGGGGAGCCTCAGGCAGAAGGACAACTGGGAATGTCAAAAGTGGTTGGGGGGAGAGCTGGGAGCCTGCTCCCCATGATCTTCTCCATCTTCCATTCCCAGGAACTAAGGATCGCGGGGAGATGGCAGACAGGAGGCTTAGCCCACAGACACGTGCCCCGCCTCCATTATCCCCACCCCACCCCCAGCCTCGGTAACAGGGGGAGTTGTTCTTCCTTTTGGATGGACAAAGACATTGAGGCCTAGAAAGAGTGTCTGCATTTGGGGTCCCCAAGAAGCTGACCCTGAAACAAGGATTCGAGTGCAGGGAGTTTATTTGGGAAGTGATCCAGGAAATGCTGGAAGGAGGGTAGAGAAATGAGAAACAGAAGGGAAGGAAGTCAACGAAGAGCATACTGATATTCAAGTTCCCACTCTGGGCAGTTGGAGCTCCATCCCATGGGGACTTGCGGGGGTCGATGTGAAACATACACCTGCAGGCATCCCACAGGAAGGGTGAGGGAGCTGGGGTTCATACCCAACCCCCGCTGTCTGCCGCAGAGATGCAGAGCTCTGCTCAAACCTCACCAGCCCCCTCCACCTGCATTTCTTCTTTCAGCAAATCCCCATTTTGCTGGGGGCTGGATTTATCCATCAGGCATCATAAGTACCGCACATCATGTCTGCAGCCGGTGAGAACATCTGGGGGAAAGAGAATACACACACACGGGCTCCTAAATAAAGCAGCAGCTACCAAAATCCAGATCTCACAACATGTGAAATTCAGTATTCATAACCATTTTATCAGCACTTAGCAAGAACTTCTGGTTGCTGAGAAAGAATCATAGCCAACTGTGAATTAAATGAGCTAAATAAATGAGCCAAACAAATGCAACAGGAAAAGTAGAGAAACACTGTCAAAAGTGTTTACCAAGAGTAAGTAAATATGGATATGCTGTGTGAGTGGTGGTTAATCATTTGATATGATATGGGTGGGGCCAAGGGCTGCTCTCATCCCCATGCCAGCCTCCAGCTTCTCCGAGGTGCTGGGATACCCTGGTGGGGCCCCCCTCCAATCCCCCCTGCCCGGGACTTGTGAACAGGTGTTGTCTTGACCCTGACCTCTTCCCCACTGTCAGCGGCTACCTCAAAGACTCCTGGGGTGTATCCCACCAGTCTCCAGCCTGACTCCTCCCAAACAGACGTCCAAGAAAAATGAACAGAACCTGAGAGACCCACGGGACACTAACAAGCATATTAACATATGCATAATGGGAGTCCCAAAAGAAGAGAAGAGAAAGAGATAGAAAAAAAAGTTGAAGAAATAATGGCTGAAAAAAAAACTCCCACAGTGGATGAAAGATATGAATCAGCACATCCAAAAAGCTCAACAAACTCCAAGTAGGATAAACAGCGAGATCTGCTTTGAGACACAGGATAAGCAAACACACACATCCTCCTCTACGCAAGACTCTCAGCCACCCCCCTCTATGCAGGCCTCTGGCACCTGGTACCTGACCTCCGACCTGAACACTCAGCAGTGAACAAGACAGATATGCATCTGGTGGAGTCCCAGTTTTGACAAGGACACTGATAAACTCAACACTGAAGCTCTTATGTTCAAGCCATGACCGTGTTCAAAGAAATGAAACACTAGGAGGTAATAATGTGTGGACAGTGGTAGGTACTCAAGGAGGGCCTCCCCAGGGGGTGCTTTTGGAACTAAAGGATGAGAAAGAGGCAAATTCAGAAGAACCAGGGCTTCCCAGACAGAAGGGACTACATGTGCCAAGGGCCTGGGACAGGTACAGTTGGATCTAAAGGAGGACCAGAGAGGAGGTCATGGTGAGCAATGGGGACAACAAAGGGGAGGAGGCTGGAAGTCTTACTGGGAATCTGGATTTTATTCTAAGTGAGGTGAGCGGTCATGGGAAGTCTGTACAGAAGAGGTGTGTCATAATCCGGCTTCAGTTTTTAAATCCACTCTGGAGAATGGAAGCAGGTTAAATTTTCCAAGAGGGCCACAATTATCTCCCATCCTACATCTTCTTTACAAGGTCACCTTGACATAAGGCCCACTGAGAGGGGTGGGGTCTTGATTCTGGTGCCAGAAGGGACACAACATGAAACCTAAGGCTGGGTTAGGAAAGGTAAATACAGCTTTGGTCTTGTTGACTTTTGGAGTCCTGGGTGGCCGTGTAGGACACCTGATGACACTGACTGGTGACCTGCTGGTAGGAAGCCCAGGCCAGAGGGAGAGGCCCGTGTCTCTCTTTCTCTGTGTCGTCGTCCACAGCCTGTGAAGAGGTCCCAGCCCTTAGCGGTGATCAGTTGCAAACCCTGTGAGTGAGTATGCCTGCAGATGATTCCACTCCCCAGTTTGTTGAGTTACCCCTAAACCTCAAAGCCTTTCCCACCAAGGAGCAGAAACCATCAATGTCAGCTCTGCCCTGCCCAAAGTCCTTACCCACAGCATCTGTGGGCATCGTAAAATGGCTTTTACACCACTAGTTGGGAGATGGTCTGTGAAACATCGGTAGTAACTGGAATTTAGGGGATGGGAAAATTGGGAGGCACCCGAGCGTCATCCAGGAGACTGAAGAAGAGGAGGTGTCATGGAAGGAACGGGATGAGGCCAGGGCTTGCACCAGGCTGGAGCAGTAGATGGGGGAAAGGGGAGGAAATACGCGCAGGATGAGTTTTGAAGGTAAACCCGAGAGAACTTGCTGTGTTCGATCACCAAAATAGGGTGGGTAAGAGGCAAGACGAGGGCTCAGGGCTGTGCCACGATATTCACAGTGGGAGCGAGGAAGGCCGCCTAGAGCCCCCATCCCCTCCCCACCCGGCCCGGGCGACTACATATCCCAGCATCGCTCGCTCAGGCCGCGGGATGGGAAAAAAAAAAAAAAAAAAGTTTGGGCCAAGCATTCCCGGAATGCGCTTCCTGCTCACGCGGAGCGGGGGGCGGGCGGGGAGGCCCGGGTGGGGCGGGGAGGGCGGGGAGGGCGGGGGGCGGCGTGGCCGGAGCCTGGGCGCGCACTCGGCCCGGCCCAGGCCCCAGCATGGCCGAGCCGCTGCTCAGGAAAACCTTCTCCCGCCTGCGGGGCCGGGAGAAACTTCCCCGGAAAAAGTCGGACGCGAAGGAGCGCGGTGAGCCGGGGAGGCGGCCGAGGAGGGGGCGCCGAACCCCGCCCCGCCCAGGAGATGGTCCCGGAGCCCCAAGGCGGGACGGCTGGGGGGCGAGGGGGAGCCCCGCGGAGTCCCCCGCGGCCCCGGGTGGGGGACCGAGAGTGGGCAGGGGTCCTGTCAGGAAGGGGCTGGGAGGGGGGAGAGAGGGGGTACGGACCGTTATGTGCGCCTGGCCCGGGATGCCAGCGCTGCGGGCTCCTTGCGAGGCCCGGGAGGGGGCCTCGCCCCTGACAGGAAATGGGGCCGAGACCGAGCGCCTGGAGGGCGGAGGGGAGGAGTTGGGAAGCTGGCGAACGGGCCCAGTCAGGCCAGGCTGGGGACACCCTGCGCCCTGGAGACCCGGGATGGGAGATGGGTAGCGAACTCCTGCAGAGGAGGGAGAGGGGCGGCGCATCAGCCACAGTGGCCGCCCCCTAACCCCCTCGCACCTATTAACCAGTCACTGCAGCTGCGCGCACCTTAGGCAGCCCTAGGAAACTGTCCCTTTTAGACGAGCGGGGAAACTGAGGCACGGAGCTGTTGGGTCATTTGTCCAGAGCCAATGAAGTGACTTAAACAGCTCTTTGGACATGCTACGAATAGAGACCGCCCCGAGACAGGGTCAGGGCGTTGGAAACCAGAGTTGACCAGAGGAGGGAGTCCACCAGCAAACAAAACAAGACCTTAAGGAAATGGGAGCTGTGCGGGACAGAAAGTCCCGGGAAGGAAGGAGTTAAAGGAGGAAGGCCTGACGACTCCAGGATCTGACCTCCCCCCCACCCCAATCCCTTCCCAAAGAGTCCCAAGGTTCCTAAAGCAGAAAGAAGAGACAGGGGTGCCCACGCACAGACAGGAAACAGCCAAGGATGTCAGAGAAGGGAGGATGGAACAAAGGGGAGGCCCCAAGGCGTTGACCGTGGGGATCTGGACGGGGCTGAAAGACAGGGCTCACTCCAGGATGGGGGCAGAGTCTGGAAGACAGGAAAGGGGTGGGGGGTGGGGGGAGCACTGGAGAAAGGGAGGACCCAGCTCTAGTTGGTGTGCCTGCCCCTCTCTTCTGAAAGGAGCAAGCGAGCTTCACTGTAGGCTGCGTGCTTGCCCATAACCCGGATGCCTGGGAAGCAGTCCCCACACGCAGCTCTCTGATGCCTCCCTGGAGGGGGGCATTGAATCTCCCCATTTCACAGGAGGACACTGAGGCTCAAAGATGGAAAGCAACTTGCCCAAAGCCACCCAGTAAGAAGGGACAGGGGCAGAGCTCCATGCCAGGGGTGGGAGGTAGAGCTGAGAATGAAGGGCCCAGGTCTGGACCCTGAGGTTGAAGGACAGAGGGACACCATTTGGGACCCCAGGGACTAAGAGCAGGCGGGCTCTAAGCTGGCAACCAATGAGATTGCTGGCCTGTGCCCGCCCATTCCAAACAAACATGTGGAGTGCCAGTACTGCGTGCACCCCAGCCCTGGCCCCTGGTGGGGGACAAGCCAGCGGGCTGGGGCTGCACTGGGGGCAGCAGAGTGGTAGGTGGGTCTCACTCCCCTTGCTCTCTGCCAGGCCGCCCAGCCCAGCGCCAGGAGCCCAGTCCTCCAGAGCCAGAGCCTCAGGCCCCTGAAGGGTCCCAGGCTGGAGCAGAGGGGCCCCCAAGCCCTGAGGCATCTCGGAGCCCAGCGCGGGGGGCCTACCTGCAGAGCCTGGAACCCAGCAGCCGCCGATGGGTGCTGGGTGGGGCCAAGCCACCGGAAGAGGCTGCTTTGGGGCCCAGGGCAGCTGGCAGCGGAGAGCCCGCGGGTGAGATCTGGTACAACCCTATCCCTGAGGAAGACTCCAGACCCCCGGCACCTGAGCCCCCAGGACCACAACCAGGCTCAGCTGAGCCAGAGGGCCTGGCCTCCCAAGGTGAGCACAAGCCTCATACCTCCAGCCCCCCAAGATGATCGCAAGCCTCACCCCCGTCCCAAACCCTGGCTTCTGAACCCCGAGATCTGCTCTTCCCCCAGGCGCAGCCCCTGCCAGCCCCCCAACCAAAGCCTCCCGCACGAAGTCCCCTGGCCCAGCCAGGCGCCTCTCCATGAAGATGAAGAAGCTGCCGGACCTGCGGCGCCGACTGAGCCTGCGGGGCACCCGGGCTGGCCGAGAGCGTGAGCGGGCCGCCCCCGAGGGCTCCGTCATCAGCCGCTACCACCTGGACAGCAGTGTGGGGACCCCGGGACGGGCGGCAGGGGCTGGGGCCACAAGGGGCCCTCGGGCCGGTTACCTCAGTGATGGTGACTCCCCGGAGCGCCCAGCAGGGCCCCCATCGCCCACTGCCTTCCGGCCCTATGAGGTGGGCCCATCAGCCCGAGCACCCCCCGCCGTACTCTGGGGCCGCCTCAGCCTACACTTGTATGGGCTGGGGGGACTGCGGCCGGCACCTGGGGCCACCCCAAGAGACCTCTGCTGCCTACTGCAGGTAGATGGGGTGGCTCGGGCCCGAACGGGACCGCTGAGGGGGGGGCCGGACTTCCTGCGGCTGGACCACACCTTCCACCTGGAACTTGAGGCTGCCCGGCTGCTGCGGGCCCTGGTGCTGGCGTGGGACCCCGGTGTCCGGCGGCACCGGCCCTGCGCCCAGGGCACTGTGCTGCTACCCACAGTCTTCCGAGGTAGGATCCCTGGCTGCAAGGGAGGAGCGGTTGGCACAGGATTCAGCTCCCCCTCTTCCCCCAGAGTGTCCAGGGTGGGGGTGTGGCTTGCAGCAGGGGGCCGGGCATAGGAGCCTGGGGGGCCAGACCCCACAGATCCCCTTGTGTCTTCAGGGTGCCAGGCCCAGCAACTGGCCGTGCGCCTGGAGCCCCAGGGGCTGTTGTATGCCAAGCTGACCCTGTCAGAGCAGCAGGAAGCCCCAGGCACAGATGAGCCCCGAGTCTTTGGGCTGCCCCTGCCGCTGCTGGTGGAGCGGGAAAACCCCCCAGGCCAGGTGCCCCTCATCATCCAGAAGTGTGTTGGGCAGATCGAGCGCCGAGGGCTGCGGGTGAGCCCCCTGCCCCATCCCAGCTGGCCCTCAGACCTATACCCCAGGACACCCAGCATACAGAGGCCAGGCCTTCCCCACACATACACTTGCCTGGGACACTCCTAGCTCTGATCCAGCTTAGACAAGGTCAGGAGGCTCCCCTAGACCATAGCACCCAGCCCAGAACACATGGGTCATCCATCCATTTAGTAATACATGGTCCCAGACCTTCTGGAGCTCAGAGTTTGATGGGAGGAAAGACATGATTCCAGTAACTCACAAGTGTAAAACTGTGGCTGGAACAAGAGTGAAGAAGCTGGGAGAGCTTAAAGCAGGATCTGATGCTGGTTGGAGTAATCAGGAAAGGCTTCCCAGAGGAGGTGACAAGTGAGCTGAGGACGAGGGCGGTGCCAGAATGCATGATCCAAGCGGAGGGTTTACAGGGTCGGGTTGTTCAGGCAGCCAGGTAGGGACCCAATGACAAGTGTCAGAGGAGCAGGAAAGCAGCTGGTGAAGCCACAGCCAGCCCCCAACCCCTCAGCCCACTGCCACCTCACCCAGACCTCCAGGCCCCACCCTACCTGGCCCTGATCAGTTTGTAGCACTGGCAAGATCTCTCTCTGTCCCCACCCCCAGGTGGTGGGGCTGTACCGTCTGTGTGGCTCGGCAGCCGTGAAGAAAGAGCTTCGGGATGCCTTTGAGCGGGACAGTGCAGCCGTCTGCCTCTCTGAGGACCTGTATCCTGATATCAATGTCATCACTGGTCAGCATGCCCCCTCTGTCCCCAGCCTGCTCCCTATTCAAACTGCACCTCAAGGAAGTCCCTGTGGTCCCTCTGGGACCTATCCTTTCTGTCTGGTTTTGTTTTCACTTCCCCCTCCTCTTCCCCCTCCCAGCCCCAGCTGACCCCTCCAGCCTCAGAAGCCAGGGGTGCCCTGACCAGAATGGGCCCTGTGTCCACAGGCATCCTCAAGGATTATCTTCGGGAGTTGCCCACCCCGCTTATCACCCAGCCCCTCTATCAGGTGGTGCTGGAGGCCATGGCCCAAGGACCCCCAAGCAGGGCACCCTCCAGCACTGAGGGCACCCGTGCGCTCCTCAACTGCTTGCCGGATGTGGAGAGGGTAAGTTGGGCCAGGTGGGAGTGGGCACGACTGAATGGGCTGACACCAATGAAGTGCTTCACCCACACCTGAGCCCATGATGTGCATGAACTTGTGGCATTGTCAACAATCCTAGAAAGTAGTTGCTATCAGTACCCCACTTCACAGCTATGGAAACCTAGGCCCAGAGCAGTTAAGTGAGTTGCCCGAGGTTGCACAGCCAGGATATCATAAAAATGCAGGCTCTGAAGGCAGGTCTGTCAGCCTAACACAAGGGAGGTTCCTGGCTGTGGGATCCTGGAGAAGTCGTGACCCTCTGTGCCTCAATACCCTCATGGGGTATAAACCCTAACATAGGATTAATGCTAGCCCTGTCTGACACACAGAGGAGTGGGTTCAAATCCAAGCTCTGCCATTTAAAGCTAAGTTGCCTTTGTCCTCAGTCTCCCCTCCAGCAAAATGGGATCATAATACTAATACCGAAGCCTTAGGTCAGCCATCAATCAGCTATGAGATCTCGAATTTCCCCACTCTGGGCCGCCTTAGTCTCCCCTCAGGTTTGACAGGGGACCAGCTTCCCCCGCCTCATGATTCCCAACCGTCTTCTGTCAGGCCACGCTGACACTTCTCCTGGACCACCTGCGCCTCGTCTCCTCTTTCCACGCCCACAACCGCATGACCCCGCAGAATCTGGCCGTGTGCTTCGGTCCCGTGCTGCTGCCGGCGCGCCAGGCCCCCGCCAGGCCCCGCATCCGCAGCTCGGGCCCGGGCCTGACCAACGCAGTGGACTTCAAGCGCCACATCGAGGTGCTGCACTACCTGCTGCAGGCCTGGCCAGGTGAGCCCGCCCCTGGCCCGCGCCGCCAATCCGGGCCAGGCCGCCGCCGCGATGCTTTCTCGGGCGACCAATCAGAGTCTCGGACTTCAGGCGTGCCACGCCCTCCTCGCGTGGCCCCGGGCGTAAACCGGTACCTGGTAGCCTCAGCAACGCGTTCAGATTGAGCCAATCCGAGCTCGACGCGCTCAGAGGGCCGGTTGCCTAAGCAACCAGGTGTCCCTCGGCCAGTGAAATCCCGATGCGGTCGCGGGTCCGGTCTCCCGTCGGGCCAATCAGGGGCCTGGTTAGCTAGGCAGCCAATCACGAGCCCGCTCTTCCCCCTCAGATCCCCGCAGGCCCCCGGAGCCTCCGGACCTCGCCCCGTGCCTGCGGCCCAAACGGCAGGCGCCGCTGCACTTGCAGCTCGCCGGCTCCGAAGTGGTGGCTCGGCCCCGCGGCCGGGGCGGCCCCGAGAGCCCCCCGAGCAACCGCTACGCGGGCGACTGGAGTGTCTGCGGACGGGACTTCCTGCCGTGCGGGCGGGACTTTCTGTCCGGGCCGGACTACGACCACGTGACGGGCAGCTACAGCGAGGACGAGGACGAGGAGGCGGGCGACCCGGCGGGCGCCGCAGACTTCGACGACGACTTTGAGACGCCCTTCAACCCGCACCTGAACCTCAAAGACTTCGACGCCCTCATCCTGGACCTGGAGCGAGAGCTCTCCAAGCAGATCAACGTGTGCCTCTGAGCCGGGCGGGGTGGGACCCCGGTCACAAAGGGCCGGGCTCCAGGCTGCTGAGGCCGATCCCGGGCGACGCAGGGAACCAGAGTGGACCAGAGCGGTCGCCCGGGCCGCCGTCCCGGTTGCTGGAGAGTTGCCTAGTGACCAGGCAGCCCATTGCTGAGAATCATTCCTCGTTTCCAGTGCTCAGTGGTGGGGCATTGGCTGCAAAGGCTAGGGACTAGGGACTTTTGGGACCAGCTGTTGGGGCCATCTTTTCTGAGTACCAAGGGCTTCTCCCCATGCAGCTAAAAGGCACTTCTCCCGCTTGCTGGGCTGGCCTCTCTTGCCCCCTCCTCCTTGGCCAGGGAAAAACCAGTTACTGTGAGCATCACGCCAGGATGGTGAGACGCCGCCCCCCTTCCCGCCCCCGTCAATCCTCTTGCTGCTGCCAACCAAATCAGTATTAGCTTTAAACACCGCACTCTGCTTCTCCCTCCCCTGGAGGGTCCAAGGATATTTGAGGCAAGGTGGGGGAAAGCCCCTATCCTGGGCTCTGGCTGGATAAGGGCAGCCGAGGGCCTTTAGAAAAATGGCTGGTTTCCGCACCCTCTCTTCCAGGGAAAACCCCAATTGCCTCAAACCAGGAAATGGAGATAGCAGAGTCTGGCCCTTCCCCTCCCCAGTTCTTCCTCCACATCCCTGAAGAAACTGAGCACTTACAAGACCTCCCTTTCGGAGGGGCCCCACCTGAAATGTCAGGCTGGGGGCACTTTTGGTACGGAACATATTTATTGCCTCCGTGCGTGTGTGTCTGTGTGTGAGGACTAGTGTGCATGAACAGGTCTGGAGCAGGCGTATGGGGCTCTTTCAGGGACCTCTGATGGGGAAAGAATTTGCAATGGCTAGGCACCCTGAAATCCCCAGTAATGGAGCCTCAGTGGGCCCCAGAGTTCCAGTGGGAGAGTAGGTCCCCTCCTGTCTCCCCCTTTTCCCTCACTTCCATCTTTGTGGACAATAAATCAGTATGCACAAGTTCTGGAATGAGTGCTTGGGCCCACATGGACCAGAGGTGGTTTATTCAGTGCGCACAAGAGGAAGGGAAAAAGGACAACGGTGCCCACAGAGAAAAAGGCCCAGGAGCTCTGCAGCGCTGCCAGGGAACCTCTCTGAGCCCTGACCCCACCCCCACCCCACCCTGTCTTCAGGGAGGATTATAGAGTCACTGGACATGAAAGGCCAGGTCCAAGGCAGGCAAGGATGAGACTCTAAACCAGCCAGGCACAGTCCAGGGGTGGGAAGGCCAAGGATACTGACCCATGAGGCCCTACACAGAAATGGAGCCATCTCGGAAGTCCGTCCTCCCAATGAGGATGTTGACCACAACCGGGTGGCCATCTCGGCACTGCTGTTGAGCATCACGAAGCACCTCAACCACCTGATCTTCTTTCTCCCGTGACAGCAGCAAGCCCTGGGCCCCAAGTCCCATGGCTGCCTTGTGATAATCTAAAAGGGAAAGTCGGGTCAGACGGTGGCAGGGACCCAGGCCATCATGCAGTCAGCCCAGGAGAGGAATGAATGAAACAGCTTCCCCCTCTCTCCACCCTACCCCAGCCTCTCACCAGTGTAAGCCAGGCCACAGGCTACATTGCTGCCCAGAGAGGGCACCTGCTCCCGAGAAATCTGGGTCCAGCCAGCATCATTCCCTATCAAAGCAATCACTGGGATCTGCAGGGAAAGGATGAGGCCAGGCCACAGCCTTCAGTTTTAAGGCTTGGCCAGCCGGAGGACAAAGACAGGGACAGGACCTTTGCCAGACAAAAGCAGCTCCCTCCCTAGCCCTACCCACACCTGATGACCTCTCCCAGAACCCCAAGCTCTGAGCTTCCCTCAGGGCAGCTCGGTCACCTTGTGCCTGACGAAGGTGTCAAATTCAATGAGGCTATAGCCAAAAGCTCCATCTCCAAACAGGCACCACACCTGAGCAGGGAACAAGGCTGGCTGAGTGGCTCATTCCCCCAGAAAACAGCTCACTGCCCCTGCCTGCAGCACCCTCACTTACCTCGGCATCCGGCCGGCACAGTTTGGCCCCGAGTGCAAATCCTGCACCAACGCCCAGAGTCCCAAAGGCCCCTAGGAAAACCAAGAGCAGGTGGGTGTAGAGGGGCCTGGACAATGCAAGCTGTCCCAGGCAGAGGCCCCTCCTTACCAGGATCAAGCCAGCACAGGGGACCACGGGGCTGCACCAGGTGGGCGGCTGTGCCCACAAAGTCCCCACCGTCAACCACCAGAATCGAGTTGTCGGGCAGAGTTTCCTCCACTAGCTGCAGTACCCGCACTGGGTTCAGATGCTGGGCTACAGGCGTCAGTCCCTTCTCCCTGCCACGGAGCAGCGCATGTCAGCCAGGCCAGCAACAGAGCCTTCCAGGAACCCACAACCACACCCCCAGCCCCTGCGTCCACTCTACCCGGTCCCCACCGAAAGGCCTGCTCCTTCTGCCGGTCAGCTTGACGAAGCTCCTCTGTCCAGTCTGAGGCCCATGTCTGGCCCTTAAGGCCCTCCACCAGCTTCACCACAAAGGAGCCCACGTCTCCTAGAGAAGGAAGAGGATACAGCTGCAGGGAAGTGGCCTCCTGTCCTTTCAGCATCAGAGGCCCAGCGAGAGCAGGAATACAATGGCAACATTCCAGCAGAACACAAGGAGGCAGGCCGGGGATGTTCCTAGGGCAAAACAGGTAAAACACACCCCAGAGACTGCCAGAACTAGGCTAAGGCAGCCACGGTGAAGCAGAAAGCAAGGCCAAAGAAAGCACAACATGGGTTAGACACCCAAGCAGCCTTGTTGCCTGCCTTCTCCTCACACCCCAGATCAGGCAGTGCTATCAGTTCCGCCTCTAAAACACGTCCCTCCAAACACCTCCATCAGCCAAGCACGCCTCTCCAACCCAGACATGCAGAGTGTTTGTGAAGTGATCAAGAAATGGGCCAGTGATGTACTTTTCATCTCGGTCTTAGAAATGATCCCATGGAGGCTCAGAGAAGCAGAGTTTGTCATCCCTGTCTGTGCCCCCTCCAGGCCTCGTCCTTTCTGTCCTGGCCCATTTTAACAGGCCCCTGGCCTCCACCTGCCCTCTCCAACCCACTGCCTACCAGCTACTCCAGTGGACCTTCCCAAACACGAATGCAGCAGTGCCACTTCTCTGCTTGATGCAAGTTCCGTGCAGCACCGTCAACGTGCTTGGAACGATGGGCAAAAGCAGAGCACATAAAGGCTGTGGGAGCACACTGAACAGGGATAGTATGACAGGACAACAGAGGCCTCGGGGGCCCAAGAGGGAGATCTCTGTCCTCCAAGCAGCATGGGAGGGCTGGCCGCCAGCAGCACGATCACATGCACATTCCCAGGCCTTCCCTCTTAGGCGCACCCCACCATTTGTTCAGCCAGAAGCACCCATCAGTCTGAGTGCCAAATGCATATCTCTGGCTGACTGAGTGCCCCCCGGGGCAGGGTCTGGGCCTTGCTCACCAGCACCTGGCTCAAGCCAGCTACCACAGAGGTCAGGAAGAGAAGGACCGGGAAAAGCATATATGTGTTGGGCGGGGGGGGGGGGTCCCAGGAGCTCACCCTGCACGGCTTCCTGGGGCTTCCAGAACATGTCTGAGTTAAGCAACATCTCTTTCCGGTTACGGTTGACAATGATGATCTTGCTGCTACGGCTGAGGATGCGGCCATAAGACAGGCGGAAGTCACACACGGCTCCTGGAGTGGGGAACAGGGTCTCAGTGGCTGGAGAGCCAGTGTCCCACCACCTTACTTAATCCACCATGGCAGACTAAATGCAAAAGGGTCCCCATTCTTCCTTTCTCCCTGTAGTGACTTCACAGCTCCCCACCCCTCGGATCTGGGCTGGCCTTGGGGACGTGCTTTGGCCAATACAGTGTGGCAGGTGAAGGCAGGCGTTCCTGTGACCAAGCATCAAGAATTATGGCTTCTACTGTCTCTCTTAAAAAACCTTGCTCTCCCATCCCTGCATGTTTCTCATCCTTCACCAAGTGAGCAAGCCCAGGCTGGCCTGCTGGATGATGAGAAAGCCGAAAGAAGAGGTAGGGAGAGTGAAAGAACTCAATTATCCCAGCAGAGGCCATGTCAGCCTAACCTGTAGTTAGCCAAGGCCAAGTATATGCACCAGCCCAGCCCGGAGCAGCCCAGATGCCTTCTTGCCTCTCCAACTAGACTAGTGAATGAGCCCCAACAAAACCAGAAAAACTACCACCTAACTTCTACGTGGACCTTAAGAAATGGGAAGTTCATTTTAAATCACTGATTTTAGGGATGGTTATTACACAACAGCAAACTGATACAACTATGTGTTGGGCAGGATTCCAAAAATTTGACATGAAAATGTACATGCCGTGTGTGTATATGCCATAGAAATCCTGTATAAAGCATACAATGCAAATGCTCCATATAAATACTGCAGGTGCCCACTATCTGTGCGCTCCCCTGAGCCCTACAACACAATGGCAACCTTGCGAGAGTTTACCTGGACTTCAAGTACACAGTTGTCCAAACCCCTGAAAGGGGAAGGGGTGGGGCCAAGGTAAGAGGGTGGGTGATTATGAGAGTAGGGTGCCAGGAAGTACCTGACTAGGAGGGGCAGGGTCACAGAGGAGGGGGTGCCTGGAGGAAGGGAAAGGGAAGAGGGCAGAGAGGCCGAGGCCCACCTGCCAGAAGGACAACATCTGCTTTCTTCAGGGCAGCGCTACGGTTCTGCCGGATGTGGAGGGGGTGGTTGCGGCCCAGCAGTCCTCGTGCCATCCCTCCCAGGAAGCAGGGGATGCCAAGGGTCTCCACAGCAGCCCTGGGGATCCAGGAAGGACAGAGGTGAGTGTAGTGTCAAGGGTGAGCCCCCCCCCCCCCGCCCCACAAAAGGCATCAGGGGGCCAGGGACCAGGTATTTGATAGTAAGGGCAGGGCTGAGCCTTCTCACCGAAGTTTGTCAGCGGGTGTCGGGGGCAGCAGAGCCTGGCTCCCCAGGACAATAAGGGGCCTTTTGGCTCGGCTCAAGATTTCCATACAGCGCTGAACCTGGGATGACAGATGGGGCTTAAAGAGCGAACTGTGTGAGTCACCATCAGCCCCCACAAACAAGGCCCCAAGACTGACTCAAAGAGAGACCGTCCTGCCAGGTGGGGATCCTCAGCCAGGGAAGAGAGGCGAATCACCTGCTGGGGGGATGCCTGGGGAATGTCCAGAGGCAGAGGGCCCTCGGGCCGCGACTCCCAGGCTCCTGCAAAGAGGTTGGCCAGGTGATTCTCTAAGTACCTGCAAAAGTGAGAGGAAGAGGCGGTTACCAGGATGAGTGACCAGGGCTCCAGGAGCTGAAGGAGGCCAGGGTCAAGGAGGGAAGTGAGACAGGCTCAAGAGTGGACCAGCAACACCCCTGGAGAGGCACACTCCAGCGGCCAAGTCTCCAGCAGCCTGTTTCTCTCAGAAGCTTCTGGAGACTCCTCAGCCGGACACAGACCCTCAGAAACAAGTGACACAAGTGTGGACTGCCACGATCAGGGCCACGGCTGCAGGGGCAGCCACGTGTGGCTCCACCGCTTCCTAGCAGGCCCTCTACCTAGAATGCTCGTCCCATGGCTGCCCTCCCCCGACTCAAGCCGATGAATGAGTCAAAGGAGGGACAGATGCTGGGAGGAAGTTACAAAAGAGGGCAGGGGACTGGAGAGGGCATGGTGGGAGTGGGGCTACTCACCAGGAGACCACTCGACCCATGAGGCCCTTGGGGGGCTTGGCTGGCACCATCTCCTTCTGTACCATGAAATAGGGATACAGCACATCAATGGGCAGCTCCACAAACACTGGGCCTGCAGAGGGGCAGGGAGGATACTGAGCCTGCCATGCCTCCCTAGATCCGGGCCTTAGGGCCTGACCACTGCCCAGCACCCCCACTTACCTGGGGTGCCCGACTGGGCAGCAGCCATCGCAGCCCTCAGAGTGGGCATGAGGTCCCGCACCCTCCTCACAGAAGCACAAAACTTGCACAGTGGTCTAAACAGGGACATCTGATCAATGGCCTGAAGTGCACCCCGGTTCTTGTGGAAACAGAGGTGTCCAGAGAGTCAACACATGAGCCCTATGAGGCCCCCCTGGGGCCCCCACCACCCACCAAGGACAAGGCACCTGCAGGAGCGTGCTGGCAGCCCCACCCAGAAGCAGGACTGGGGACTGAGCTATCTGGGCGTTCTTCACTGCAGTCACCGTGTTGGTGAGGCCAGGGCCTGCTGTCACTGCAGCCACACCCACTGTCCCTGAAACACAGAACCCATCACAGCCGTGCCCACCCTCCTGGCCACCTCTGAAAAATCCTCTGCCCCTCGAAGACCTCCCACCCCATTCTCCCCAGCCCTCAGACCTCTCTGTTCTGCCCTCACCAGTCAGGCGGGCCACAGCATCAGCGGCAAAGACGGCTGTGACTTCGTGGCGTGTGTCCACCACACGGATGCCCAGCTTCTCGCAGGCCACCAGCAGCGGGGAAATGTGCCCACCGACCAGTGTGAAGAGGAACCGCACGCCATGGGCCCTCAGCACAGCTGCCACGTTCTCCCCACCATGCTGAATGCTTGCCGTGTCCACCTGGGCCCACGGAGGGGGAGGAGCAAGATTATCAAGGACCAGGGCAAGGGCACCAGGGCAGGTAGGAGAGGGCAATCTAGCTCCCCCAGGAAGGAGAGCAGGACAAAGTCAGAGGAACTTTGACATTGGTTAGGAACCTATCCAACTATATGCCAGGCCCAGAGCTGGACATGTCATCCTATCAGATGCTCTGGTGATTATATCCTTTTGCAGCTACGGGGACTACAACTTGCCCTAGCAATAGTCAAACTCCCATAGAACCAATGCTCTTAAACGCCCTCTTTATGTTACACTGTCTGTCTAGAAGACAGTGGGAAAACAGGGTGAAAGGAGAGGGAAAATGGATCCGGAGTGGTTTGATAGCCAGGGGCTATCTGCTGAGATTCCAAAACTTCCTGCCCTCCAGGGCCTGGAAGGCAGACTGCTGATTCCAGCCTGCTAGACTTCCTCCCACTCACTGGGCAGGCCCAGCTGACCTGCTGCCAGCCACCAAGCACTGGTACAGGAGAGACCTGCTGGCACAGATCATGCTGAGGCTTCCGAGACCCAGCATCCTCACAGCCCCGCGCAACAGAGGCCACTGCCTTAAATCTCCACAAATCCTCAAGGCTACGAGCCTTGCTCCAGTTGCTCCAGGTAAAGAAAGGAAGGACTGGGGAAGGAGTCCCAGGAAGGGGTCGATTCCTGAGGGAGGAGCCAAGTAGCTCAGAGTGAGATCTGTGGGGTCCATGCTTCCCAAAAAGATCATCTATGGCAAGTTACCACACAAGCTGTCTCAAGCCTGCATCTTCTTGTGGAAAATGAGGGCAGACACAAACACCACTATTCAGGGATGTGTTGAGAGGTAGATGGCAACTGTCAGAGTCCCCCCTCGGGCGCCTGCCTTTGGCCCACTCTGACCACACCGGATTTAGGGAGCAGTGCTCTGTGAAACGGGCTCGTGGCCGCTGGGGAAAGAGTGGGACAGGGCGCTGAGTCAACCGCCGATATTCCAGATCCTCTCTTCCTAGAGGCGAAGTCCAGGGCCTTGTCTGCAGCCTAGCAATGGGGACAGGGAGGTGGACAGAATTTCCCGACCGAGCCCCCTAGATTAGTCGGGCCTCACTTTCTCCTCCTGCAAAATACGTGAGCTAGAGGGAGGGCCAGGAGAAGGGCCCGAGCTTGTTCCTTCTTTGGAGGCCCCCAGCCCGCCGTTGATCCTTGCCCCCGCACCTTGTGCATCAACTGATAGAAGAGCCCCAGGCGGTGCGCGGCGCCCAGCAGAGCAGCCACTAGCGTCCCGCAGGCCAAGAACACGAAGGAGGGGAAGAAGTTCCCAGCAGGGGCGGCGGCCGTGAGGGTCTCCATGACGGGGCACCTGAAAGAGAAATGACAGGGCCAGGAGCTGGACGTAGTGGTTTTCCGGAACAAGGTCCGCCCCCTCCCACACGGATGCCGGGCCACGCCTCTTCCCCCCCAGTTTCTGCGCGGCCACGCCCCTTACGCCGCGCGCCTCGGGACGAGGCCACGCCTCTCGGGGGGACCGCTTGCGACGCCAGCCCCCCCCTTCTTACGTCACCACCACCACTGAAACTAGACCAACACAGGTCAATGTGGCCAGAACGGCCTCAAGATAGCTTTTTACACTCACCTGCTTCTTAACGAATCGCCGGGGAGCCCCACCTCTCTCTTACACCTGGATCCAAATCTCGGTCCTAAAGGTGAGCCCGCCCACCCCGCGTCTACGTCACCTAGGACGAGGCCACGCCCCCAGGCTAGCGTGGGCGCCCCTGTCCTAAAGCCGGACTTCTACCCAGTGCGAGCACCCGAACCTGACCCCACACCCCAGGCCGCGGGTCGAGGTCAGATCGCATCAGAAGACTTCTCCCACCCCCGGGGCACTTTGGCCTTCATCTACGGGAAATGGCGCTGACTCCAGAGGAATTCGTATCACGTGACCCGGGCGCGCGGCCTGGGGTGGCTGGGCCCGGAGCTCTGGCCGTGCCCTTCTCTCTCCCTAGGATTATTGGTGCCCTATAGTCCGGCCCGACGCGCGTGCGCAGAGCGGTAACCTTGCTCCCGACCCAAGCACCTCTTACAAGGACCCTGTCCCTACTGGCCGCTCGCGCACAGGCCCCGCCTTCCCCCGCTTTTCATTGGCGGTCACTTCAGGCCTAACACTTTTCTTTACAAGAGGCCACGCCCCTCGGCATCTTGGGTAAGCCAACACCCCTGGAGCCGACTTTCCGCGGCCTTCCGTTGGCCCCACGGTTCAGCCTGTAGTCTTCGGGCTTTCCGAGCCTGTCCGCTCTCACACCAGCCGTGTCGAATGCCCCTTCAGATTAGCCGGACGTGGACGTCACAGGCCGCTCCCCAGAATCCACCACCCAGCACCACGTCCCAAACAAGCCCCACCCCTCGCTCTTGCACAGGCCCCGCCTCCCATCCCACCGTAACCCTGCAAAGGCAGAGGCCCGCCCCCTCGCTCGTAGGCCCGTCTCTGCTCGAGGCCCCGCCTCCTTACCGACCCTTGGGGTTTCTCAGTTGAGAGTGAAGAGGAGTGGACCTTCCGCAGCCGGAGGGGCCTGGTTCCAGCCGTCCTGGCCTCTGGGAAATGATCTCCCCATCAGCGAAGGGGAAGTAATTCTAGTACTAACCACCCTGCTACCTTCCAAAACTAATCTTGCCATTTTAACAGTGGCTCCCGTCCCTTGTCAACTTCTGGAATTTCCCTCTGAGGATTCCACCCGTTGTTAATTTTATCTTCTGTCGAATCATTCCTACTTTTCACACATTAAAAAAAAGAAAACTCCGTTTGCCCCACATTTTCCACGTATTACTGTCCCTTTGCACCTCTTTTTAGTAAAATTCCTGCAATGACTTCCTTGTACTTGCTGTCTCCATGAGCCCTCCTTCTATTCTCTCTTGAACCCACTCCAAACAGCCTCTCACTGCCACTCTGTGAGAGCTGTTAGGAGTATTCCAACAGTCTCCGAACCGGTCCCTCTCCCTTCTGTCTCTCATCTACCAGCTCAACCCCACTCTCCCTGCCTATAATTAACAGGATAAAATGCAAACTTCCTAGAAAGGCCTTCTAGGTCCAATTAAATTCCCAAAACAAATAATGAAATAGTGATCATTACTTTTCATTAAGCCCTTATTGTGTGGGAGGGGCTGTTCCATACACTCTTCACATCAGCTCATTTAATCCTCACAACAGCCCTTTAAGGTGGTTTATATTATTAATATCCCCATTTACAGATGAGGAAATGGAAGCACAGAGAGGTTAAGGAACTTGCTCAAAGTCACACAGCTTGTAAGTGAAAGAGGCACAATGTGAACTCAAGCAATGCTGCCCCAGACTGGGAGCACGTCAAGAACAGGTACTGTGCTTCAGCCACATGGCTTCCCCATGCCTGTCTGGGTGTAACCCAGACACACTTGCACTTAACATTGGATTTTATTCTGATTTGGAAAGCAGAGAAAATTTTGAACAGCCTAAGTCACACAAAAGCTGCACACAGTTATTCATAGGGGCTTTGTTTGTAATAGCCCAAAACTGGAAAAACCAAATGTCCCTTGTGAAAATCAGTAAAAGGAAACCTCATTTAAAATGGAGTTGGGAGGCTAGAAGGGGAGCTCAGACGCCCTACCACTCATCAACTGCAGACCTAGCAGGAAGAGACTTACTTGCAAGTCTTGAGAATAGATACTATTGTACTACTCCAGCAGGAGAAAGAAAGGTTTTCCTCCTCTCCCGGCAACAGCCCAGCTAATGACGGACTGTGACAGCTCAGCCAATGAAAAGTCACTACTCTTGGAACTCCCAGTTTACTCCAGTGAGCTTTTGGTTTATAACAGCTCCTCCCAAACCTCCCTTTTCTTCTATAATAAACATACCTTGCCTGTGTTCTCCAGATTTGCCTATAGATTTGCTGTAGCTTGTGTATCCTGAATTGTAATTTTCTGCTGTACCTGAATAAGCCCATTTTTGTTGATAAGTAACTGATGGTTTTATCGTTAAGGTTAATGCCCTCAATAGGTGAATGGTTAAACAAGCTGTGGTCCATCCCTGTCACGGAGCTCTACTCAGCAACAGAAGGACAAACTATTGAAACACACAGCAACTTAGATGAATCTCAAAGTAGTTATGCTCAGGAACAGATTGTGGTTTCCAGAAGCCAGGGTAGGAGGGAAAGTGGTCAAAAGATACAAACATCCAGTTAAAAGATAAATAAGTCCCGTGGATGTAATGTACAGCTTGGACACCACAGTTAACAATATTGTACTGTAGATCTGAAAGTTGCTAAGAGAGTAGGTCTTAAAAGTTCTCATCACAAAAAAATAATTGTAATGATGTGAGGTGACAGATGTTAACTTATTGTAGTCATCATTTTGCAATATATACGTATATCAAACCATTGGTTGTGTACCTTAAAGTACAATGTTATACACAACTAATGAATCATCGAGCCTTACATCGGAAAGCGGGGATGTACTGTATGGTGACTAACATAATATAATAAAAATCATTATAAATAAAAATAAATAAATAAATAAATAAATAAAATAAAGTACAATGTTATATGTCAATCATACTTCAGTAAAACCCGGGACGGGGGGCAAGAAAACCCAGAACTACAAACATCAGTCATAATTTAAATTATGTTTAGTTCTGGCAAAGGCCTGTGGGATTGTGTGTTGTATATCTTATTATTCCTAGACAGACTCTTGAGTTTCTATTTCAGTGTTCTGGCCCTTTATCTTTTGATGAAATCAATGATATTTTTGGTGAAATAGTTTTAAAGAATGAATATGTTATAAATTACATCAGATTAATATATCAGATATCAGCATTCCTTATGCTGGTGTCATATAATCCTGACTATTTAAAATTATGTTAATCTCCAAAAACATTTAATTTTCTGTGTTGAATGGAATGCCATTTCTGTTATAGAGAAATAAGATATTATTTAAAAGATTTATTTTATTTGTTTTTTAAAGATTTTATTTATTTATTTGACAGAAAGAGAGACAACCAGCAAGAGAGGGAACACAAGCAGGCTCCCAGCGGAGGAGCCCGATGTGGGGCTCGATCCCAGGACTCTGGGATCACGCCCTGAGCCGAAGGCAGACACTTAACGACTGAGCCACCCAGGCCCCCCAAAAAGGTTTATTTTAAATATCACTTATTCTTTAATTTTAGAAAGGCTATTAACTCTGTGTTCTCAGATTATCATTACAAATCAAATCATGCTGTACATTAACGAGTATGACAGAAACAGATTATCCTAAGCAAAGAAATTGTATGTTTCAGGCATTTCAAAATTTAAACTTTAGCCTGGGAAAATTATTTTTAATTGTTAAAAGATGTCAACAAAAAGAAGAGCTTGCCTACCTTTAGAAAAAAAAAAAGTCAACAAATAGACCCGACCACATAAGTATATTTGATAAGCTTAAAATTACCATTTTTTTCTTTTTAGAGTGTTTAATTCACTAAGGAGTGTAATTAAAACAGAATGAGAGTTTGTGAAAATTTTTATTTTCACTTAGAGATAAAAATATTGGCAATAGTGCCAAACTAAATCTAAGTCATAGCAAAACAAAAAGAAACAGAACCCAACACACAGACACAGTGTGTTAGAGCCTACTCTTAATCTTAGAAAACAAACTGAGAATTGCAGGAGGGGAGGTGGATGGGTGGATGGGGTAATGGGGTGATGGACATTGGGGAGGGTATGTGTTGTAATGAACACTGGGTATTTTCTAAGACTGATGAATCACAGGCCTGTACCTCTGAAATAAATAATACATTATATGTTAATTAAAAAGTATATACTGGAAAAAAAAAACAAAAAAAAAACAGAGGGGTAGTATTCTGTATCGAAAGTTATACACGCACATACACACACACACACACACACACAAAATTATGCTGAGTCTCAAAAGGTTACATACTATATGATTCCATTAATATGATATTCTCCAAGGACAAAACCATAGTGGGAGAGGACAGATCCCTGGTTGCCAGAGACTAGGGAAGGACGTGACTATAAAGGGTGTAGGACGAGGAAGCTTTCTGAGGTGATGTTCTGTATCCGGATTATAGTGCTGGTGGCATGTGTTAAAATTCAATGAATTGTACACACACAAAAAAAATCTGTTTTAACGTATGATGCTTTTAAATTTGGGGCCCCTGAGTGGCTCAGTGAGTTGAGCGTCGGACTCTCGGTTTCAGCTCGGGTCATGATTTCAGGGTCACAGGATCGAGACCCGCATTGGGTTCCGCACTCAGCACAGAGTCTGCTGGAGATTCTCTCTTTCTCCTTTTCCCTCTGCCCCTCCCCCTCTCTATCTCGCTTTCTCTAAAAATAAATAAATAAATCTTTTTTAAAAATATAAATAAATTATACGTACAATTTCATACCTGTGTGTATATAGATGGATATTATACATACACGATGTAAATAAGTATTTTTTAAGATACACTAGCAGAAATAAGCCAGACTGAGAAAGACAAATACCATCTGATTTCACTTACATGTGGAATCTAAAAAACAAACAAAAAAAGAATAAACAAACAAAGAGCAGAATCAGACTTAAAAATAAACCAATAGTTGCTAGAGACAAGGGGGATAGGAGGATGGGCAAAATGGGTGAAGCGGGGGTGGGAGGCACAGGCTTCCAGTTAGGGGACGAATAAACCACGAGACTGAAGGGTACAATATAGGGAATACAGTCAATGATACTGTAATATCGTTGTAGGAGGACAGAAGGTGTGAGGACAGCATAAGGTTTAGATGTGGAATCACTATGTTGTACACTTGAAACAATGTAACATTGTGTGTCATACTCAAATTTTTAAAATGTAACAAATAAATAAAAGATCCACTCACATCAAACTGAATTTTTCCTTGAAGTAGTCAGTAGCCTTGTGAGAGAATTAGGAAAAGGAGTGCATTTCCGCCTGGGTAATGCAAAGTTTTCTTTAACGTCATATGCAGGAAATGTTGCCGCTATGTTTCACATTTTGGGAAACAGTGACCTTGCCAGACCTTCATATCCTCATCAAGCCTCATATTTATGAGCTCCAGAAACAGATAGGGTCTGAAAATGTCCGAGAGAAGAGATCATTGGTGTCGATTCCTCCATTTAATGACCTCTGAGTCACAGAGAAGGGGAAGGATCTGTCCATGCCCCCACGGGTGGTTCAGAGGTAAACTAGCACCCAGATCTCCAGATTCTGGTTGAGTGGACCGTGTTTCTAAATGCTCACACAGCCTTTGAGAGGGAGCGCAGGGTGCCCAGAGCTCCTTCTAAACTGATGGGAGCCCCCCAGCCTTGCTTCCATCTGCTTGAGCCGGGGGCAGCACCACTGGGGCCTCCAGTCATCCTCAGGAGGTGCGAGTCACCTGGCCCCACACCTGCACTAAAGGCCTAATAAGGAGGGCCAAACCCACACTTCCGTCCTCCAAAGCAGAGAAATGAAAGCCAGGCAGTCCTCAAACTGAAAAAATTTAAAAAAATTAAAAAAAGAAGTCCACGGAAACCACAAAAACAGGCATGCCTCAGAGATAGTGCAGACTCAGCTCCAGACCACCACAATAAAGCAAGTGGAATGCATTTTTTTAGTTTCCCGGTGCATGTAAAAGTGATGCTTACACTATACTGTAGTCCGGAATGTGTGCAACAGCCTTGTGTCTGAAATAACAACGTACAGACCTTAATTAGAAAATACTTTATTGCTAAAAAATGCCAACCATCATTGGGTTTTTGGTGAGTAGTGATCTTCTTGCTGGTGGAGGCTTTTTGCCTCCACTTGTTGGCTGCTGACCAATCAGGGTGGTGGCTGCTGACGGCTGGGGCGGCTGTGGCGGCTGTGGCAGTTTCTTAAAATGAGATGACAGTGATGTTTGCTGCATCGATTGGCTCTGCCTTTCGCGAACAATTTCTCTGTAGCATGCGATGCTGCTTGGTAGCATTTGACCCCCAGTAGGACTGCTTTCAAAATTGGAATCAATCCTCTCAAACACTGCCACTGCTTTATCAGCTCATTTTCTGTAATATTCTAAACCCTTTGTGGTCATTTCAACAATCTTCACAGCATCTTCGCCAGGAGTAGATTCCAGCTCAAGAAACCATGTTCTTTGCTCATCCATTAGAAGCAACTTCTCATCTGTTCAAGTTTCAGCCTGAGATTGGAGCAGTTCAGGCCCTTCCTCAGGCTTCAGTTCTGATTCCAACTCTCTTGCTGTTTCTATCACACCTGTGATTACTTCCTCCACAGAAGTCTTGAACCCTCAACGTCATCCATGAGGGTTGGAATCCACTTCTTCCAAACTCCTTGTTCATGTTGATATTTTGACCTCTTCCCATGAATTGCAGGTGTTCTTAATGGCATCTAGAATGGTAAACCTTTTCCAGAAGGTTTTCACCTGACTTTCCCCAGGTCCATCAGAGGAATCACTACCTATGCAGCTGTAGCCTTACAAAATGTATTTCTTAAAGAGTAAAACTTGAAAATTAAAATGACTCCTTGGTCCATGGACTGCAGAGTGGATGTTGCGTCAGCAGGCATGGAAACAACATGAATCTCATTGCATGTCGCCATCAGAGCTCTTCGGTGACCATGTGCATTGTCAATGAGCAGTAATACTTTGAAAGGAATCTTTTTTCCTGAGCAGTAAGTCTCAACAGTAGGCTTAAAATAGTCTGTAAACCATGTCGTAAACTGATGTGCTGTCATTAGGCTCTGTTGTTCCGTTTCTAGAACACAGGCAGAGTCAATTTCGCATAATTCTTAAGGGCCTTAGGATTTTCCAAATGGTAAATGAGCATTGGATTCAACTTAGTCACCACGGCGTTCACCCCAACAAGAGAGTCAGCCTGTCCTTTGAAGCCAGGCATTGACTTCTGTCTCGCTGTGAAAGTCCTGGATGGCATCTTCTTCCAATAGAAGGCTGTTTGGTCTGCACTGAAAACCTGTTGTGTAGTGTAGCCGCCTTCCCGAGTTATCTCACCGACATCTTCCAGATCCCTTGCTGTGGCTTCTACATCAGCACCCTCTGCTTCACCTTGCACTTCTTAGGTTATGAAGTTGGCTTCTTTCCTTAAACCTCATGAGCCACACTCCGCTGGCTTCACACTTTCCTTCTGCTGCTTCCCCACCTCTCTGAGCCTTCACAGAATTGAAGAGAGTCAGGGCCTGGCTCTGGACTAGGCTTTGGCTTAAAGGAATGTTGTGGTGGTTTGATCTTCTGTCCAGACCACTCAGACTTAGTCCACATCAGCAATAAGGTCGTTTCACTTTCTTATCACCAGTGTTTGTTCACTGGACTAGCACTTTAATTTCCTTTGCATCGCAAAGTGACTACCTGTTTGGCACAAGAGACCTCGCATCCAGCCTCTCTCTACCTGCAACCTGCCTTCCTAACTAAGCTTGATTGTCCTAGCTTTTGCTTTTAGGTGAGAGATGTGTGACTCTCCCTTTCACTTCAACACTTAGAGGTTATTGCAGGGTTGTTAATTGGCCTAATTGCAATATTGTTTTGTCTCAGGGCACAGGGAGGCCCGAGGAGAGGCGAGAGGTGGGGGACCAGTTCATCAGTGGAGCTGTAAGAACACGCACATTTATTGTTTAGGTATTCCTCCTCATATGGGCGCAGTTCATGGCACCCCAAAACAATTACAGGAGTAGCATCAAAGATAACTGATCCCAGATCATAACAAATATCTACCAGAACTACCAAAAACTGACACAGAGATGCGAAGTGAGCAAACACCAGTTGGAAAACTAGTGCCCGTAGACTCGCTCGACACAGGATTGCCACACACCTTCAATTTGTAAAAAGCACAATGTCTGCAAAGCGTGGGGAAAGGAAGCACAATGAAGCTACGTGGCAATCAAATGAGGTATGCCTGTGCTACTTTTTTTTTTTTTAAGATTTTATTTATTTATTCGACAGGATAGAGACAGCCAGCGAGAGAGGGAACACAAGCAGGGGGAGTGGGAGAGGAAGAAGCAGGCTTCCAGCGGAGGAGCCTGATGTGGGGCTCGATCCCATAACGCCGGGATCACGCCCTGAGCTGAAGGCAGACGCTTAACCGCTGTGCCACCCAGGCGTCCCTGTGCTACGTTTTTAGTAGTTTCTAGTAATTTATGAATCATCTGATTCCCAAATCAGAAAGAAAAATGGAAGCGTCATGCAAAAGTTTTAATGTGCTTAATATGACCTTTAAAATAGAAATTGAAGGGGCCCCTGGGTGGCTCAGTTGGTTAAGTGTTTGCCTTCGGCTCAGGTCATGATCCCGGGGTCCTGGGATCGAGCACTGAGTCGGGCTCCCTGCTCAGCGGGGAGCCTGCTTCTCTCTCTCTCTCTCTCTCCCTCTACTGCTCCCCCTGCTTGTGCCCTCTCTCTCTCTCTGTCAAATAAATAAATAAGCGTATCTTAAAAAAAAATAAAATGCAAATTGAACAAAGAAAAGAAAATAGAAATTGAAATCAAATATCCTAGGGTCAGCTTTATTTGTAATGGTCAAAAACTCAACAAAACAAAACAAAACCAAACGTCCCTCACTAGGCGAATGGCTAGACTATGCTACAACCACGCTATGGAGTACTCTCACTGCTGCGGTAGGCATTCGTACACACGTACGTTATATTATACCGTATCTTGTATTGTGTATTATAAAATGGAAGGTGATTATTATTGGCAGAGAAGAGAGGCGGAGTCTTGCAAATGCACCCTGCCCAAACGTGTCCCTTCTTAATCATGCCCAGAGGCTGAAGGGAATAAAAGAACTCCCATTCCCAGAAGGAAAGTTTCAAAAGAGTAGATAATCATGAACACACAGTATCTAGAAATTTGTCCAAACTTCATTATTCTCTTGAGTCATCCATCCAATCACCTGAGATGGAAATCTGGGAATTTCTTTGCTCTACTCTCCCTTCCACTTCTCATCCCCCCTTTCTTTTCAATTGTATATAATCTCTCAGTTCCGCAGGGTCCTGGCTCCCAGTGAACTGGTGAAGCTTGCTAAGAGTACACGCCACGTGGGACCGAATCCCGGCTTGGGTCTTCAGCAGCTGTGTGATACGGGGCAAGTTTTTTAAACTCTCAGGGTTTCTCATCAGTAAAATGGAAGTAATAATCTTGATTCGTGGGAGGATACAAGTAATGTGTTGCTACTTGTCTGCCAAAAAATTATTCTCACCTTCCTCCTTTAAAAATAGAACTCTCAGGGGGTGCCAGCCTGGCTCAGTCAGTAGAGCATGCGACTCTTGGTCTTGGAATTGCGAGTTCAAGCTCCGTGTTGGGAGTAGAGCTTACTTAAAAAAAAAAAAAATAGGACTCCCAAGATGTGGCCCAGGCCATGGCAATCCACCTAAAAAGCACATGTCCAGGGGCGCCTGGGTGGCGCAGTCGTTAAGCGTCTGCCTTCGGCTCAGGGCGTGATCCCCGCATTCTGGGATCCTGGGATCGAGCCCCACATCGGGCTCCTCCGCTGGAAGCCTGCTTCTTCCTCTCCCACTCCCCCTGCTTGTGTTCCCTCTCTCTGGCTGTCTCTCTCTGTCAAATAAATAAATAAAATCTTAAAAAAAAAGAAAAAGCGCGTGTCCAGACCCCTTGCTGCCTGCCGTAGGGTCACAGTTCCAGCCAATGGGACATGAACAGATGGATAACTACCACATCCACACCGTGTCCTTGAGAGGAAAGGGCATGTGCTCCTCTGAGCCTTACACCCTTTCCTGTAGCCTGGGATGTAGATACAATGGTTGGAGGTAACGAGCTTACTTTGGACCGAGGGACTGAAGACATGGTTTATAAGGAAAGCAGAACCACTTTACCAGCCCCAAACCAATCACCACCTCTAGACTGCGACGTCCAGTTTCAGCTACTGTGTTTTGGAGTCCCTTTGTTAGAGCAGCCCGCACTGTACAATAACGAATATAAGAGTTAATGCCGGGGACGCCTGGATGGCGCAGTCAGATAAGCATTTAACTCTTGCTTTCAGCTCAGGGCAATATCCTGGGGTTCTGGGATTGAGACCCACATGGGGCTCCCTGCTCAGCGGGGAGCCTGCTTCTCCCTCTGCCTCTGCTGTTCCCCCTGCTCGCGCTCGCTCTCGAGCTCTCTCTCTCTCTGTCAAATAAATAAAATCTTAAAAAAAAAAAAAAAGACTGTTGAGTAGTTGGCTCATAAAACAATGCCCCAGGGTTGCACCATGAGGTCCCCAACACCACAGCAGCAGGAAATGCACTGAGAAAGCTTCAGAAGTGGTGAAGAAAGACAGGGGACGGTGAGGAGCCTCAGGGACCACAGACCAGGAAGACAAAGGACAAAGAACTGGCTTCCAGCAAGGGGAGGAGCCTTCACAAGTGCTGCCTAACAAAAATTTTAAGTTGCTAAGTTCAGTGAGTTCCGTGCGTTTCCCATGCTTCCGCGGGGGTTGTTGGGTTTTGTTGTCGTTGTTGCTTACTGTGGTTTTAACATCTATTTCATGCAGAGATTAGATTTTTCTAAAGTTCATGGGGTCGCCAGAATGTGAGAAGCTACTACAGGGCTTGAAGAGCAGAGCTGCTATTTCAAACACGACTCAGAGAACAGGAGATGCATTAGGCTACGTAATGGGGCAAGGGTGCTGGGTGCAAGAGAAGGAACGGTTTGAGCATATTTCATGACACTCAAAACAGCGACACCAGTCCTTCCGGTTCAGCTTGTCCAGGGACAAGCTTTCAGATCTGTCAGCACCCAGATATCTGCAAGACAAACAAATCCTTCTCTTGCAAATAGCCACCCCCTCTCACAGCATAACTGCTTCGATACCACTTTTCAATTTTAGTTACAGTAAAATACACATAACATAAAATTCACCATCTTAACACGTAGCCCACTTACACTTTTAAGTGTACAGTTGAGTCGTGTTCAGTACATTCACAGGGTTGTGCAGCCGTCCCCACCCTCCATCTCCAGAACTCTTCCTCTTGCAAAACCGAAACTCTGTCCCCACGAGACAACAACTCCCCATTCCTCCACGTCCCTCAGCCCCTGGCTCCCACTGTTCTGCTTTCTGTCTCTATGAATGTGACCATATAAGCAGAATCCCACAATCTTTGTCCTTTTGTGTCTGACTTATTTCATTTAGCATAATGTCCTCAAGGCTCCTTCATGCATCCATGTTGCAGCCTGGGTCAGAATTCCCTTTTTTTTTTAAGGCTTAATAATATTCCATTGTATGGATAGACCACATTGTGTTTATCCAATTATCCCATCAGTGAACAATTGCTTCCACCTTTTGGCTATTGTGGATGATGCTGCTATGAACATGGGTGTGCAAACATCTCTTTGAGACCCTGCTTTGAATTCTTTCAGATATATACCCAGAAGTGGAATCACTAGATAATTCTACATTTAATTTTTTGAGGAACCACCATAATGTTTTCTGCAGCAACTACACCATTTCACACTCCCACCAACAGGGCACGAGGGTTCCAGTTTCTCCACATCCTTGCCAACACTTGTTAACTTCTGGGGGGGGTGGGGGGGAGGGGTTGTACTAACCATCGCAATGGATGTGATTGCGTAACTTTTAATTCACCATTTTGTCCAGATTCATTCTTTCTTGGATTTTGCCAATGTTTCTCAAAGAGAGAGAATGAAAGCCCTATCCTGCCACAAACACACATAATAAATTTCCATTTTCCCCAGGAAGGGGGATTAAGGCAGGGTGGTAACACTAAAGGAACACTACAGTCTATGACTCGGAACACGATGTTCAAGTACTATTTGTAACTAATCAGTTTCTAGAACAAATCCCCAGGCCCCCAAAATTTTCGAGTAGGAAACGAGCTGAGAAAGCTTCAGGAGTGGCCACGGGAGACAGAAGACAGTGAGGAGACTCTCACAAGACAAAACTAGGTTTGGAAAGAAAATGGGCATCTTTACTCTCTATAACTTTCCAAATCCTGCCCCTCAGTCCTCGGCCCCTGGGTAGTGTGGCAGTGGGTGTGTTGAAAGGTAAAACATTGCCTCAAATATCTGTTTCAGTTTGAGGGGTGGGCTCCAGGCTGCAAATATCAGAAAACCAAATACATGTGAGTTTAAATGATATGGACAATTTATTCTTTCACACAAGTCAAGAAATGTCATTGAGGATACCGTTTTTTCATCATTTCTACTCTGCCAGTCTCAGATGTTGTGTCACAATATAGCTGCAGAAGCTCCAGACATCATCTCACACAGACTCAGAGGCAAGACAAGAAAATATCCTTCTCACAACTTTTGTAGATGCAAGGAAACTTCAGAATCCCCCTGTGCTGACTTCCCTCCCACTCTTATCGGACAGAGCTGAGTCATGTGCCCCCTTCTACATCCCTCTCTAGCAAGACAACAGAGTTCTTATAATTGGCTTATAATAATCAAAATTCTCAACTCTGGAGCTAGCAGGGGCCCAGCTTCCAAGACTTCCCTGAGGCCAAATTAAAAGAAGCTTTTGTTAGCAAGAAGTAAGAAGAAAAATAGGGGGTGTGAGACAGGAATCCATCAAAATCCTAGAGGAGAACATAGGCAGCAACTTCTACGACATCGGCCAAAGCAACCTTTTTCATGACACATCCCCAAAGGCAAGAGAAACAAAAGATAAAATGAATTTATGGGACTTCATCAAGATTAAAATTTCTGCACAGCCAAGGAAACAGTCAGAAAAACTAAGAGGCAGCCCATGGAATGGGAGAAGATATTTGCAAATGACACTACAGATAAAGGACTGGTATCCAAGATCTACAAAGAACTTCTCAAACTCAATACACGAGAAACAAATAAACAAATCAAAAAATGGGCAGAAGAAATGAACAGACACTTTTCCAATGAAGACATACAAATGGCTAACAGACACATGAAAAAATGTTCAAAATCATTAGCCATCAAGGAAATTCAAATCAAAACCACACTGAGATACCACCTTACGCCAGTTAGAATGGCAAAAATAGACAAGGCAAGAAACAACAATTGTTGGAGAGGATGTGGAGAAAGGGAATCCCTCCTACATTGTTGGTGGGAATGCAAGTTGGTACAGCCACTCTGGAAAACAGTGTGGAGGTCCCTTAAAAAGTTAAAAATTGAGCTACCCTATGATCCAGCCATTGCACTACTGGGTGTTTACCCCAAAGATACAGACGTAGTGAAGAGAAGGGCCATATGCACCCCAATGTTCATAGCAGCAATGTCCACAATAGCTAAATCGTGGAAGGAGCCGAGATGCCCTTCAACAGATGACTGGATTAAGAAGTTGTGGTCCATATATACAATGGAATATTACTCAGCAATCAGAAAGAACGAGTTCTCAACATTTGCTACAACATGGACGGCACTGGAGGAGATAATGCTAAGTGAAATAAGTCAAGCAGAGAAAGACAACTATCATATGATTTCTCTCATCTATGGAACATAAGAACTAGAATGATCAGTAGGGGAAGAAAGGGATAAAGAAAGGAGGGGTAATCAGAAGGGGGAATGAAACATGAGAGACTATGGACTATGAGAAACAAACTGAGGGCTACAGAGGGGAGGGGGGTGGGGGAATGGGATAGACCAGTGATGGGTAGTAAGGAGGGCACATATTGCATGGTGCACTGGGTGTTATACACAACTAATGAATCATCGAGCCTTACATCGAAAACCGGGGATGTACTGTATGGTGACTAACATAATATAATAAAAAATCATTATAAAAAAAAAAAGAAGAAGAAGAAAAATAGGGGGAACCCAGGTGGCTCAGTTGGTTGGACATCTGACTCTTGGTTTCTCTTGGTTTCAGCTCAGGTCATGGTCTCAGGGTCATGCAATCAAGCCCTGTGTCGGGCTCCATGCTCAGTGGGGAGTCTGCTTGGGAGTCTCTCCCTCTCCCTCTGTTTTCCCACCCTCTCTCAGTGTATATATATACATACATATATACATATATGTGTATATATATATATATATATATATATATATTTTTTTTTTTTTTTTAAGGAAGAAAAATAGATGTTGGGTGGGCCACCCTGCATGGCAGGCTGTTCCAAGAGCTCATTCCCAGGAGAAGAAAAGAAAACCCTTACTTTTTCACCCCAAGAAATATACCCTTATTTGTTACCTATTAATTATTTGTTATCTATTGCTGCATAACATATTACCCCAAACTTAATCACTTAAAAATCACACACGTTTATTATCTCAACGTTTCTGTTCAGGAATCTGAGCAAGGCTTAGAGGGGACCCCTGTGACACAGCCTCTCACAGGCTGTGATCAGAATGTCAGCCGGGACTAAGGTCTCATCTGAAGACTCAACTGGGAAAGGATCCTTTTCCCAGCTCACTTACTCGGTTTCAGACTAGATTGTGTTCCTCAAGAACCATTGAACTCTGGACCTCAGGGCCTCACTGTTGGCTGAGAGCTACTCTCAGTGGGCTTCTCTAACTCTTATGTGCAATTTGCTTCATCACAACCGGTAAGGGAAAGAGTCTGGTAGCAAGATAGAAGTCAGAGTCTTTGTAACCTGACCGTGGAAATGGCATCCCCTCAATATTTTCATATTGTGCTGGTTAGAAGCAAGCTACTCACCCTATGATCCAGCCATTGCACTACTGGGTGTATACCCCAAAGATACAGACGTAGTGAAGAGAAGGGCCATATGCACCCCAATGTTCATAGCAGCAATGTCCACAATAGCTAAATCGTGGAAGGAGCCGAGATGCCCTTCAACAGATGACTGGATTAAGAAGTTGTGGTCCATATATACAATGGAATATTACTCAGCTATCAGAAAGAATGAGTTCTCAACATTTGCTGCAACATGGACGGCACTGGAGGAGATAATGCTAAGTGAAATAAGTCAAGCAGAGAAAGACAACTATCATATGATTTCTCTCATCTATGGAACATAAGAACTAGGATGATCAGTAGGGGAAGAAAGAGATAAAGAAAGGGGGGGTAATCAGAAGGGGGAATGAAACATGAGAGACTATGGACTATGAGAAACAAACTGAGGGCTACAGAGGGGAGGGGGTGGGGGAATGGGATAGACCGGTGATGGGTAGTAAGGAGGGCATGTATTGCATGGTGCACTGGGTGTTACACCCAACTAATGAATCATCGAGCCTTACATCGGAAACCGGGGATGTACTGTATTGTGACTAATATAATATAATAAAAAATCATTAAAAAAAAAAAAAGAAGCAAGCTACTCAAGGGGAGAGAATTACATGAGATCATGAGCATCAGGACGTAGGATCACTGGGGAATAGCTTCAAGGCTCCCTGCCATACTGTGCCTTCTTCTGGATTTCAGGACTCCGGCGCTTGACCATTTGTTTCCCCAACTTCTACCTGAGCCCTCTCTCCTTGTGTTCCCCTGCTACTGGAAAGGCTTTCTCCATGCCACCCCCACCCCCACTGACACCTTCCTGAAGTAGGAATCACCCTTCTTTTTCTGCAGGACCACAATGACAGAATCATTCCAGGGGAATGCAGAGGATTTCAATAAACATATCTGTTTGGCATTTTTAAAATCTTATCCCTGAAAGAGTCATATAATCATTTATGAGTTTAAATACAAAGAATGAGTAACAGAGTTAGAAAACAGAGAAGCAAGGAGAGGCATCTCTGAGGCAAGGCACAGGGGTCTGCATGAGAAGTCAGGGTTGTCAGAGACAGTGGCTTGGTTTCCCCTGAGCAATCAGAGGTACATAGGGAAAGTTTTCTGAGGTGTTTTCTCCTTCTTTTTTAAGGGATTCCACTTGTACGTGTATCAATAGGATCCAATAGGAAATGAGTGATGCATTTCTGCTGATTAATGCAGGGGCAGTTTTTAAAAGGGGCTGTTTGTAAAAGTGTGAGCAGAGTTAGGGGCTGGAGCAGCACCCCAGAGCTAGCAGGACTGGAGAGCTGTTAGCAGCCACATGCCTGAAGAAACAAAGGAAACAGTGGTTATAGCCAGAAAGATTGGTTGTGTGGAATGCACTGTGACCTCTAAGAGTGGCCACCTGTTGGCACATGTAGTGAGAGACTGGGGAGAGTAATACCCTGGCCTTTCTCTCCTCCTACCCTCCATCTCCTGACAGTGCCTCCCATTGCCCAAACCCAACCAGAAGCCAGAAGGCAGAGAGCCCATCAATGTGATCCATACAGGTTGATCTCCTGAGACAGAGATGAGCACAAAATGTGGTCTTGCTCTGACAAATGGAAGATACAGCATTTAACACACAGACCACATTTTTCTGGAGAAACTCGAGGTGGAAACCCCATCCTCAGTGTTTAGCTTGCTCTTTTGTTTCTAGTTCCTTGAGGTGTATAATCAGGTTGTTGGGTTTTTTTTAAAGATTTTATTTATTTATGTGACAAAGAGACAGCGAGCGAGAGAGGGAACACAAGCAGGGGAGTGGGAGAGGAAGAAGCAGGCTCCCAGCGGAGGAGCCCGATATGGGACTTGATCCCAGAACGCCGGGGATCACGTCCTGAGCCAAAGGCAGATGCTTAACGACTACGCTACCCAGGCGCCCCAGTCAGGTTGTTAAATGTGCATCTTTCTTCCTTTTTAATGGAAGCACATACAGCTATGAATTTCTCTCTGAGCACTGCTTTTGCTGGATCCCATAAGTTTCGGTATGTTGTGTTTTTATGTTCATTCATCTCAAACTATTTTCCAATCTAACAATGATCCCATTGTTTAAGAGTGTATAGTTTAATTTCTACATATTTGGGAAATGTCCAGTTTTCCTTCTGTTACTGATTTATTTCATCCCACAGTGGTCAGACAAGATACTTGGGATGATTTCAAGCCATCATCAGTGTTTAATTAGACAAAAGTGAATTACTAAGCCATTTCACATATACTAGGATGGCTATAATTTTTAAAAATGGAAAATAAATTTTGGCAAGAATGAGGAGAAACTGGAAAACTTGTTCTCTACACATGGGAATGTCAAATGGTGCAGCCTCAGTGGAAAACAATTTGGTAATTCCTCAAAAAGCTTAACAGAATTACCTTATGATCCAGCAACTCCAGTCCTAGATGCATACCCAAAGGGATTGAAAACAAGGACTCAGATACTTATACAAGAATGTTCATAGCAGCACTGGTCACAATAGCTGAAAGATGGAAATAAACCAAATATCCATTAACAAATGAATAGATGAACAAAGGGTGATCCATCCTTACAATAAAATATTATTCAGCCATAGAAAGGAATGAAGTTCTGGCATATGCTACAATACGGACAAGCCTTCAAAACATTATGCTAGGGGTACCTGGATGGCTCAGTAGTTTAAGCGTCTGCCTTTGGCACAGGCCGTGATCTCAGGGCCCTGGAATCAAGCCCAGAGTTGGGCTCCTTCCTCAACCGAGAAGCGGGAGCAGAAAACCAGGGCTCCCGGTCAGAGGTGAGCTATGGGTCCCCTGATCACCGAGTACCGCGGGGGATGGCACATGGCTATACAGCGGTCCTAGCCCCGCAGCGGAAGGAGGAAGCCGCCCTCCCTGCTCGCCGCCAGCACTACCCTGCGCCGCCAGCCAAGGCTTGGCAGTGTCCGTGGCGCCATCTGCTGGTCACCATCTGCACTGCAGAGGGACGTGCATCCCAGCAAAGTCAAAGACGCAAAGACCAAAGGAAGAGGCAGCCTTTAGGGACTTCATGATGGGTCTCAGCCACCGTCCACCGCCTCTTTCCTTCAAGGCTACGGGAGCGGCCCCTGTTTTCCAAGTGGGGAAACTGAGCGTCAGGCGGGACGTAGGTTCATGAAAAAGCTAGAAGGGGAATGTGGATCAAGTGCTTACTTAAAAACCCCGCGGCTCCACCCCAGGGACCTCCTCAGGGCCACCCTCACCTCCTTGTTGCGCAGGGTGTACACCACGGGGTTCAGCAGCGGCGTCACCACCGTGTAGAACACAGCCACCAGGCGGTCCTGGTCTGGCCTTCCCCCGGACTCGGGCCGCAGGTAGATGATGGAGGCGCAGCCAAAATGCACGATGACCACGGTGAGGTGGGCGGCGCAGGTGGAGAAGGCCTTGCGCCGGCCGGCCGCCGAGGGGATCCTCACGATGGCAGCCACGATGAAGGCGTAGGAGAGGAGGATGAGGAGGAAGGAGACCAGCACCACGAGGACGCTCAGGAAGAAGATGGCCAGCGCTTTGCCGGCGCTATCCGAGCAGCTGAGCTTCAGGACCGGGGCGATGTCGCAGAAAAAGTGCTCCACGCGGTCACTGCCGCAGAAGGGCGAGGAGAAGATCATGCTGGTTTCAATCGAGGCCACCAGGAAGCCGGAGCAGAAAACCAGGGCTCCCAGGCAGAGGGAAACTGTGGGTCTCATGATCACCGAGTACCGCAGTGGGTGGCAGATGGCCACGTAGCGGTCATAACCCATCAGGGTAAGGAGGAAGCAATGGCTGCATCCCAGGCCCAGGAAGAAGAACATCTGAGCCCGACAGCCAGGGATGGAGATGGCCTGGCTCTCCATGAGCAGGTGAGCCAGCATGTTGGGGATGGTGACCAGCGTGTAGGAGGTCTCGGAGAGGGACAGCGCCGCCAGGAAGCGGTACATGGGAGTGTGAAGGCTCCGATCCACCTGGATGATGGTGATGATGGTGATGTTGCCGCTGAGGGTGACCAGGTATGTGAGGAAGAACAGCCCGAAGAGGGTAGTTCTCAGGTCTGGGAGGTTGGAGAAACCCACCAGCACAAACTCGGTCACCAGCTGGCTGGCATTTTCCTGCTGCTTCTCAGGAGCCTGAGAGGAGAGGACAGAATAAATAGACTGGGACAATTTCGTAACGATCTGCCATGCATCTGGTACCGACAGGATAGGAAATCATCCCTGTCTTACTAAAGAGGAAAGAGACTCAGAAATTATGTCCCTTGTTCTCCTTGCTATCACCCAGCTAGCCAGTGTCTCTCAATAGACAAGAAGATCACAGATATGGAAAGAAACTGTGTCGGTCAATGGAGGAATGAATAAAGATGTGGTATAGGGCCACCTGGCCGGCTCACCGGTAGGGCAAGTGACTCTGGGGGTGGCGAGCTCAAGCCCATGTTTAGTGTAGAGAGCAAGGAGGAGGAGGAGAGGATTGAGGAGGAGAAGGGCTATATACACACAATAGAGTATTAATCAGCCTTGGGAAAGAAGCAAATCCTGCCAAGGGCAACTAACATGGCAGATCTTGAGGTCATTAGGCTAATGAGATAAGTCAGGTAAGGAAAGACAAATGCAATATGATATCACTCGTAGGTGGAATCTAAAAGAGCCGAACTCTCAAAAAAACAAGAGAGTGAAATGGTCATTGCTTGAGAGTTTCTACTAGGAGGGGCATGCTGGGGTGGCTCAGTCAGTAAGGCAGGTGACCCTTGATCTCAGGGTCATGAGTTCGAGCCCCACGTTGGTTGTGGAGCCTACTTAAAATAAATAAAAACATTTAAAAAGGAAAAAAGAGTTTCTACCAGGAGGCATGAATTTCCCAGTAATTCCCACTTGACATGTACGGGGAATTCTAAGTCCCCATCTGACGAGAAAAAAACATAGAAAGGTCGAGGGGATGTGGGAGAGGAATTTACAGGGTCTGCTGCAGTCCATGTGAAAAGAACACCCAGAAAGACAAAGCTTGTAACAGTGATACCTGCAGTGAACAAAATAACACCTTTAGGAAAATGAATACTAGGGCTACATCATGACTTCTATGGGCCCTAGGCAATTCTGCCTTCCCCACAAAAATTTTTTAAATTTTTATTTAAATTCTGTTCAAATAAAATTTATTGAATCAAATAAATAAAATCTAAATTTTATGTAAAATTATTTAAATATTTTAACATTTTAGAGGTGTGTGTTATAGGACTGTGGTGGTATAAAGATGAGTATATTCTTCAACACTCAAAGTTTATTTATTTCTTCTGATCTGAGAAATTAACACAATTGCATGGCCCCTCACCCCTACCCAATAGTACTATGGACTCTAGGCATTGTGCTAATGGCTACATCTGTGTTAATTAAATGAAAGTAACTCTGAAATTATTGACCATTTTAATTCAAATGCTGAAGCTTCAGTAGAAATCCTGGATTGGCGATAGCTTAATTGTTTTATGATCAATTAACCTGCTAGCTCAGAAAAAAATATACCTATATTGAAATGTTCCTCAGAGTATTTTGCGCTCATTCAGAACATGGGACTTTTTTAAGGAAAATGCCCCCTAATGCCATCTTTCCCTGCTGATCAAGAGTTCATTGGCTTGATAAGCAACACTCAGGCTTGAGTTCCTCAAATACCAACTCAGAGACAGGGCAGGTGGAGAGGAGGGTGGAGAGGACAGTCCTGACTTAGGAGCCACCTAGTGGCATTGTGGGTAACCTGCAAGCCAGTGACTCCTCTAAGAAGAGGAAAAATGAATGGCTGTCTCCCTGACAATTCTCCACCGCAGCAATGGGGCCATAGAAATTGAGAATAATCATTTAAATGTTTTGGAAGGTTGCTGAAATTTTAATTTAGGAAACATAATTTTAGATTTTAGTTCTGAAGATATATAAAATAGAGAAAAACAACAAAAATGTTCTTGATCGATATTCTGGTTATAAAGAAAAGATGAGTCGGGACCATCGATGGACTTAACAGGAGGGAGAAGGTGGTGAGGAAAGGAAGAAACAGGCAGCCACGTCAATCGAGCACAGGGGTGCAAACTTATTCTGTAAAAGATCAGATAGTGAATATGTTAGAATTTGTGGGCTACACAATCTCTGCCATTACTGTTCAACTCTGCCATTCTAATGTGAAAGCAGTTATAGACAATGTATAAACAATTGTGCACGGCTGTTTCAATAAAACTTTATTTACAAAAACAGGCGGAGGGCAAGATCTGGTCCTCAGATGGTAGTTTGCCAACCCCTGATCTAGCACAAGTAAAACTAAAAGAATATTCAACCTAGGGAAACTCTAAAGAGATCCTCTGAGGAATTCATGTTATGATAAAAAGCAAAGCCTGCCTTGAAATCTGCAGAAACTAAAGCAAAATGAAACTCAAAAACTAAGAATCTTGGACTCCACTTAAGAAATCTAGAGCTGAGAAAACTCACACTGGGCAGAGACATATGTGTCTAAAGGAAGCCTCTTTACTGCAAATTAAACAGAATCAGAGAGAACATCAGAGTCTTTATATGTGAGAATAATAGAAACTCAGTGACCTGGAAGACTTCATGAAGTGATTAGATACGACCATTTAAAAACTGTAATTTCCAAATATCACAAAGCATTGTTAAGTTGAAGCAAATGTACAAGCAAATCACAAACTAGAAAAGGTTGTGGCTCTAAATTGTGTTTAGCTCTTACAAATCATTAAGAAGAAGATGAAAACTTCCGGTTATAAAATAAGTAAGTCATGGGATATAAAGTCCAGCATGGTGACCATAGTTAATAATACTGTATTGGGGGGCGCCTGGGGGGCGCAGTCATTAAGCATCTGCCTTCGGCTCAGAGCGTGATCCCGGAGTCCTGGGATCGAGCCCCACATCAGGCTCCTCCCCTGGGAGCCTGCTTCTTCCTCTCCCACTCCCCCTGCCTGTGCTCCCTCTCTCGCTGGCTGTCTCTCTGTTAAATAAATAAATAAATAAATAAATAAATAAATAAATAAATAAAATCTTAAAAAAAAATAATAATACTGTATCGGGTATTTGAAAGTTACTGGAGAGTACATCCTAAAGTTCTCATCCCAAGAAAAAGAATTCGTAACTGTGTATAGTGAGGGACGGTTAACTAGACTTATGACGGTGATAGTGTTGCCATATATATTGACATTGAATCACTATGTCGTGCAACTGAAACTTATATAATGTTATATGTCAATTATACTTCAGTTTTTGAAAAAAGAAGAAAATGAACAGCCAGGCCAACTTCCCAACATCTGTGGGGTTCAAATTATGACCCACAAGCCTTATGACTGAACAGTTAAAGTTAAGAATAAAGTGAACACACAGTTAAATGAAATATGTTCTCACTCCTTACACTGAGAAACATACCTTCATAATGGCCTGGAAAACCGGACTAGAATTTAGAATTCCTGGGCTCTTTAGGGTCCCACACTGGAGTGTGGCGGTAGGCAGAGTGCCCTGGCCCTGCCGCTGGCCCTTGGACTATCCCCTTCTTCCACCCCAGCTCCACATAGCACTTCCAGAGGCCTCACATGTACGTGTATGGATACCCCTACCATGCAAGTTCAAGCTGTACCTACACCCCCTCTCCAGCTGCCACTCCTTGACCACTGCCAGCAGCATGGTCCATGTCAGAGGGATGGACCCAAGAAAGGCGTACACTCTCAGGCCCTGCTAGTGACTTGGAGACACCCAGACGGGGATATCTGGGATCGCATAGAGCATTGTCTACAGTGGGATCACTCAGCATGGAGCCTGCTTGGGATTCTCTCTCTCCCTCTCCCTCTGCCCCTCCCCCCCAACTCACATGCATGCGCTCGCCTGCGCAGTCTCTCTCTCTCTAAAAAGCAGAAGAAGAAGAAGAAGAAGAAGAAGAAGAAGAAGAAGAAGAAGGAGGACGAGGAGGAAGAGGAGGAGGAGGAGGAGGAGGAGAAGGAGAAGAAGAATCAATAACTTGGGGCATGAGTTTGAGCCCCACATCCCACGTAGAGTTTACTTAAAAATAAAATCTTTAGGGGCACCTGGATGTCTCAGTAGGTTGGGCGTCTGCCTTCAGCTCAGGTTCCGATCCTAGGGTCCCGGAATCAAGCCCCACATCGGCCTCCCTGCTCAGTGCGGAGCCTGCTTCTCCCTCTCCCTCTACTGTTCCCCCGGCTTGTGCTCTCTCACTCTCTCTGTCAAATAAACAAATAAAATCTTTTAAAAAATAAAATAAAATCTTTTTTAAAAATTTTAAATAATTGATAAGATGAGAGGAATTCTTATGTTTGTGATTTGCAAAAAAAATGGAAAACAAGACAGTAAGATTCTAACTGACTGACTACATATGCATGTGTTCTCTGTGTGTGTGTGTGTGTGTGTGTCTCAGATTTTCTATATCAAGTGGGAATTTTTTTAAGTAAAAGAAACAAAAATTTCTTAGAAGGATTTTTCTTCTCGGTAAATTTTTGTACTGTTCTTCAAGAAGTTTAATCAATCTGGTTTTGACAGGGGAAGCTAAGCGTAGAGATGAAGAGGCTCCTTTCTGAATGTAAAATATGCTAACACCATTTCTGATTAACGTTTTTCAATATGTGACCTGAACAGCAAAGGTCTAGTAAAAACTGCACATAGGTAGGTGACAAGGCTTCTTGGTCCGCCATGAGGCAGACGATCATAGGAAGCTGAATATGAGGACATCAGGGAGTTAGAGGAAACTTCCAGAGTGAGGTGAGGTTTGTAGAGGGAGAAGTCAAAACCAGGCTGATGGACTCCCAACTGTTAGTTGCCATATAGGGAAGGGGCCCTTCGTGGTATTAACACAAGCTTCCTCCAACAATAAGTCAGCCCGTCTTGGGCACCTTAAAGAAGGGGATCGAAAAGGAAACCACCCCTTCAATATACACTCAGTGTAGGAGTCTCCTCTTTGGCAATTATACAGCCTCTACTCTCATGCCTCCAGTGATGGGGAGGTCACTATCTGACCCAAAAAATCCCCATTACATAGGGCAGAAATCCCGTGCTCAAGGCAGCCCTTCGGTAACCTGCAGGAACAACAGGGATGAGCCCCAGAATCAGACAAGCCTGAACTTAAGTGTTGGTACCTTCCTTCCCTGGAGGCAGTGTGACCGAGGACCGCTGGTCTTGTGTCTCTGAGCCTCATCTGTGAGGGCTGACATTGATCCTGTGAGTTCACGAATAATAGTCGGATAAGATTCCCGGAACAGTGCTATGAACCTTTTGGTGTTGGACTCCTTGAGAGGCTTTGCACTGCTGGGGAAGCAGGGTCTAGGGGGATAATCTGCTCACATTCTTGCGGGCCCGGTACCAGGATTCGAAGCCAGGGGGCTGTCTCTGGATGCTGTGCGTTAAGGGCTGTTTTACAGGCTCACCTTTCATCTTGCTCATATCCACTAAGTCTCTGCTCAGGGCCAGGTGCCGCTGTGGACACAGCAGGAAGCTAAACAGGAGGCAGAGATCCCAGCCTTGGAGGAGCGGAAGGTTCTAGAGGGAGGGTGTTGGGCGATAAGCAACAAACTTGATAACTAAACAAGTGAGCCTGTATGTTAGAAGAGAAGGACTGCAGGAGAGAAAGAGCAGAGTACTTAGGGGCTCCCTGAGGGGAAGGGTTACAGTTCTGGGTAGGACAGTCAGGAATGGGCTTGTTGAGGATTAATGCTCAGTCCCTGGGGAATGCTTCCCTTCCTTCACTTTCAGATCTCACTTCTAGGGCTGGGGATGGGCCAGGGTGGCTTCAGCAGGGTGGCCAAGGCCCCAAATTCACACTTGAAAAAAATTTTTAAATCAGCCCAGAGGATATGTGAGGGAAGACCAGGAGAAGGCATCAGCCGGTGCAAAGGCTCTGGGGCTGGGAGGAGGTGCTGAGCTGGTCCAGGTGAGGGATGATGGGAGCTGAACCAGGGCGAGGGCCACGGAGGCGGTGAGAAGTGGCCCGTGGTGGACAGGCTGGACTTCCGGACAGGGTGGAGGCAGGTGTGAAAGAAAGAGCAGGGTATGGGGCTGGCAGAGCTGCGTCAGGAGTATGTCGGGGTAAGACTGGTCCAGGGTCCAGTCAGGGGATGGAGGGGACTCCGTCATTTCAGGGAATGCTGGAGGCAGACACGCTGAGCTAAGCTGGGAGTTGGGGGAGGGGGCAGGAGATTCATACAGACAGGAGAAACAGGAGGCTCCTCTCCATCTGCTCCAGCCCCCAGCACCCACCCCCCAGAGGGGGAAGAAGAAAGCAGGAAACCTTGAACATGGCCGAAATTTAACCCCACAGCAGATGAGAAGCCGTGGCTTTTTGCCTCAACATGTCCAAATTCCACTTTCCAACCGTGACAGGTGGGAGTGCGTAATCAAAGGAAATCAGGTTGCAGGTCTAGAAAGTACCTTATTTGCATACCCGGAACCCGAGAAAATTGCCTCCACAGAAAGAACCCCAGGCCAGCTGCTTCTTGGAGAGGGAGTTGGCAGGAGCCAGTGGGTGGTGAGTTCTGGAGCTCTGCCCAATGCCACCTTCATGGTGAGAGTGAGACAGGAGCACATGGGATTAGGATCTAGAGTCTTTCCCCTTCCTCTTTCTTTTCTTTGGGAATCCCCCCCCCCAAAAAAAAAAAAAAACAGGAGCCCTTTCCCCACCACCTCTGAGCCCTCACTGCTATATAAGCGTGTGTGCATTTGTGCTCACGAAACTCCAGTGTACGTGTGTGTGCATGCGTGTGTGTGTTGCTTGCAGGACACACACATTTCACATGTGTGCATTTCACACCCCATGTGCTCAGACCACGGTCCCACGGTCTGCTAGCAAACCTGCGCGTACCAGCGTTCTGTGTGCGGGTGAGCGTCTGTGGCTTTGGAGGGTTCTCCTTGAGGTTCCCCCAGAGGTCTCTCCTTCCCTTCCTGGGCAGATGTCATATTCTCCTCCATTCTACATTTTGTCATCCACAGAAAACAGAACTGAACACCCTTTGAGCAAATGCCATCCAAGCCCATCACCGTTGGCTGTTTTCAGGTTTAATACTCAGTCACTCTGGCATTTCTCTCTTCCCCCACTCATTTTCAGATTTCACCCGTAAGGCCAGGAATGGGCCCGAGTGGCTTTTCCTGTCTTGCAAAGGCTCTGAATCCACACTCACCATGGCCAAGGGAGGTTCCCACAGTGCCTGCCCACATCGCTCTCTGCTCAACAGCCTGAGAAGTTCTGGAGGGGCTGAGGACCCAGATCCTGTTATGCAGGGGGTCCCCGGAGCTCCTGTCCCAGGGGCTCCCCAGCCACTAACAAGCACCCCAGGGCTCAGGCTAGTGACTCCCTGCAGATATTCTCCCTACTGGAAACTAAAGACCCCAGGGTCTACTTCCCCAGCCCCCTGGGCTCTGATGGCAAAAAGTGAGGCAAGAACTAATTATGATTTATTTTTGTGGTGGAGATCACAAACACACTCCTCACTCCATCTGTGCTCCCCATCAGTGCTCGCTGTGTGCTGGGCAAGACTGCTGTCCGCCCACGCGCGCGCGCGCGCGCGCACACACACACACACACACACACACACACACACACACAGGAACACACACGCACCCGCCCTGCTCCCAGGGCTGGGAGAAAGAAGTGGTTCACTTGATGTTATACAAATGCTCTCCAGGCTTAACTTCTCATAGTGACCCCAGCCCCCTCGATCCCACTCCCTACTCTCCCCAGAATTATAGTCAAATGTTTTCTCTGTCCTTCCTCCTTTTCTATACTCCCCCCCCCAGCCCCACCCTAACTCAAGTGCAATCGTTCTCACCTGGCAAAAGCCTACAGCGCCACCTCCCTCTTGTCCATCTTCTGTATTGGCCACTAGAACAAAAGGCTCTGGCTGTGTCCCCTCTCTCCTCAGAGACCTCTGTGGCTCCCCATTGCCCCCTGAGTAAAGTTTAAAATTCCTCATTTTCACATCCAGGACCCTTGTGATCTGGCCCCTGCTATCTTCTCTAGTTCCAAACCCAGCCATTGTTCCATGCAAACTCACACACAACCATTTATCCAATTAGTAATAAGGAAGTGAGGTATAGACCCAGCCATTCCAACTTGCTGACCCATCCTCTGAGGTTTCCATGCTGTTTCACATCCTTTTGCCCCTCCCCATGTTATTCTCTCAGGAATTTCTTTTCCCCTCCTCCTAGCCTCCTGGCAAATTCCTACTCTTCCGAAAGGACGCATCTCTACATCACCTCCCCTAGGAAGCCTTCCCTGATCACTCCAGGCTAGTCACCTGTGGCATCTGCACTCCCAGACATCTTGGGTTTCCTCTTCATATTGTCTGTATCTTGTGTGTCTCCCCCTAGCCTGTGAGCTCCCTGGAACTGTCCTCATCCTACTCCAACCTCCAGGAGCTTCAGACCCAAATAATGAATTCCCTCCTTGCCATGGCTACTCTCTTGCTTTCCATGGCATCTGCTTTTCCTAACCTCCATACACCGTGCTTTCTCAGTCTCTTCCTCTCACAGCTCCTAAAATTAGAACTCCCCAGAATTCAGTCCTAGACCCTCTTCTCTCTCCCTAGCTGAGAAATTTGCTTTTTTAAATTTTCCCCAGCTTTACTGAGATACAATTGATGTATAACATTGTGTAAGTTGAAGGCTGTACTACCTGTTGATCTGATACACTTGTATATTGCAAAATGATTACCGCCAAAGTGTTAGGCAACACCTCCGTCCCATCACATAATTACCATCTCTTTTTTTGTGGTGAGACCATTTAAGATCTACTCTCTTAGCAACTTTCAAGTATATAATACAGTATTATTAACTACAGTCACCATGCTTTACGTTAGATCCTCAGAACTTGTTAATCTTATAAATGGAAGTTTGTGCCCTTTGACCAATATCTCCCCATTTCCCCCACCTTCCAACTCCTGGTAACCACTACTCTAGTCTCTGTTTTTCTGAGTTCAGCTTCTTTCGATTGCACACACACACACACACACACACACACGTAACACCATAAACAATGTATATTATATTCACAATGTATGTATACGTACACACACATCTTTATCCATTCATCTATTGATTGACATTTAGGTTGTTTCCGTATTTTGGCTATTGTGAGAGAGCTGCGGTGAATATGGGAGTCCTAGCGAGACACTTAATCTCATGCGTTCAACTTCATGAATGTACGTGAGCACAGTCTCCTGATTTCACAAGCCTGCTGTAGACCAACAACCCCGGTCGTAGTTTGGGGCCCCCCAGAAGCAGACCCGGTGACAAGGATTCCAGCGGAGGTAATTTAATTTGGGAGGTGACCCCCGAAAACACAAGTAGGGGAGTGGAGAAAGGAGAAAAGAAAGGAAAAGAAGCATGCGTGCTCGAGCAAGCTGTCCCGGTGGCAGTTGGGGTTCATTCCCTCTGTGAATACAGCCTATGACCTTCACTTCAAAGGGGCGAGGGAGCTGAGGTATGTAGCCACCAAGCCCAGCTGGTCATTGTTGTGGGCTGCTGCTGGGGGCGTTAATTCCCCAGTAGTCCTGGCGGGCTGCACATGTGAGTAGAGAGTAGAGAAAGCCCTCGGACAAACAGATGTGAGCACTGGCTGTGGGAAGTCAGGCTGATGGGCACTGATGTGGCCAGAGCAAGGAGATATGGACAGGAGATACTGACGGCATCTACTACACCTGGTTTTCCCCCCTTGATCTCTGAAACTCCTTCCCAGTTTCCTTCTCTTCCCCAGCCCTAACACTGGAGCTGTCCAGGGCTTCGGTCTTGACTCTCTCCTCTCTCCCTAGCTGGTCAGTGCAATCATACAGAGGTAAATACCGTCCCCATGCCAGTACTCCCCAAATCTACACCCTACATCAGTCATTCCCGCTGAACGCCAGACCCATAATACCAACAATCAAAACTCAATCAACATGAGGAGAGTGATGTCAGCAAAAATTTCAGGGTGATGACTTCCAAAAATTCTCTCCCTCAGAAAGCAATCATAAAACTGGAATTGGACACTGAAGTTGAGTACATAACCATGTGAATATACTATAATCCACTGAACTGTATATGTCTAAATGACGAATGTAGGAATTAATAATTAAATGGTGAGTGGTGGGGTGCCTGGGTGGCTCAGTCGTTAAGCGTCTGCCTTCTGCTCAGGGAGTGATCCCGGCGTTCTGGGATCGAGCCCCGCATCAGGCTCCTCTGCTGGGACCCTGCTTCTTCCTCTCCCACTCCCCCTGCTTGTGTTCCCTCTCTCGCTTCCTGTCTCTCTCTCTGTCAAATAAATAAATAAAATCTTTTTAAAAAATAAAAATAAAAAATAAATGGTGAGTGGTGAATTTTATAGTATGTCTCAATTTAAAAATCAATCAATGTGGGGTGCCTGGCTGACTCAGCTGGTAGAGCATGCAATTCTTGATCTCAGGGTCATGAGTTTCAGCCCCACAATGGGTGTAGAAATCACTTAAAATAAAATCTTAAAGGGACACATGGTGGCTCAGTCAGCTGAGCATCTTACTCTTGGTTTCATCTCAGGTCATGATCCTGGAGTCCTGGGATTGCCCTCTGCCCCTCCCGCCCCCCCCCCCCAACTTGTGCTCTCTCTCAAATAAATAAATAAAATCTTTTAAAAACAAACAAACAAACTAGAAGCTTCTCAATTCTCTGGAAAGTGCAATATGGTCCATGCTCTTTGCACTTCTTTTGCTACCCAGAAGGAGGCTTAGAGCTGTGTGGGGTGGGAAGAGAGGTTAGGTTGGGTCCTATGTGGAGCCTGAGGCTGAAACTGATGCCCAGAGAAAAATCCCTAGAGATAAAGAGAAAATCAGCCCTTGTTCACATTTGAGCCACTAGATCGAATCTCCCCTGAAGCTGGTCCTTTTTAATTATATGAGCTAATAAATTCCTTGTCTGTTTACACCAGTTGAGGCAGCTTTGCGTCCCTTGCAACCAAGAGCACTCCAAACGGATAGCGCAGGCAGTCAGCTAGACGTGAGCTCGGAGCAAATGCTTTCCAACTGATCAAAGGGCCGAAACTAAGTTCCACGCAGCAGAGAAAGCTGCGGTGGGGGGCGGTGGGGGGAGATTCGCATGCGTTCTTCCCTACAACTGCTGCCCTCCAGTAACCTCTAGCTTCAAAAGAACACATTTACCTTGCGGGTTTGACACCCCTGCCGGGGCGGGGGGGGGGGGGTTGGGGGGGGTGCCAGGACCCTTCCACAAGGACCATGGGGGGAGGGGGGCAAACTCCCCCTCCCAAGCGGTAGGAGGAGTCCCTTAGATGATGGGAGGCAAGCCCAGGCAGACACCGCCCTAGCTGGGTGGCCATGTTTTAATGGCCATGTTTTAACCTTATAAAACTGATGAGAGCGAAGGGGAAAGAAACCTATTATAAAGCAGGTAAACAGAGAATAGTCTTTTGTATCCCAGGTGTGGCTTCCTCAACCGAACAAGGTGCGATGCAGTATGGATTCCACAGAACCTCCACTTCAGTGACGTCTGTCTCAAAAATGGCTCCAAGGATTTTGTACTGCAAAATAAAGACAAACTCTGGAAACCAGAAAGAGAGAGAGAGAGCCGTAGCTATGACCTATAACCCAGCAAGCATAAAAGCAAGACAACGCTGACCGCTGGCACAGCTGCCACCTCAGGACCTGCCCACTTTCCCATCTGGACAGTATACTTCTCTTTAACTGCTACCAAACCCTTGCGGGAGAGTTAGCTCTGAATTCTTTCTTCGCCAAACTCAGGAACCAAGAACCAAGGTCGGTGTGGAGGCAGGGAAGGGACCCCGCCAATGACAAAATGACAGGAGGAATCAGTGAACATTACGTTATCCTCCTTTCCTGGAGGGTCCCAGTGTAAACGCAACCTCGTTTGGGGGCGCAGTTGGCTGCAAGACACGGAAACCCATCCAAGCGGGTATGTGTAAGGGAGGATCTATTCCACGGGGCAGCATCGTCTCCAGAACCCAAGGGAGTTGATCGCCTGGGTGGCTCAGTCAGTTAAGCGTCTGCCTTTGGCTCAGGTCATGATCCCAGAGTCCTGGGATCGAGCCCCGCATGGGGCTCCCTGCTCAGCGGGGAGCCTGCTTCTGCCTTTCCCTCTGCTGCTCTCAGTCTGTCTTGTGTGCTCTCAGTCTGTCAAATAAATAAATAAAACCTTAAGGAAAGAAAAAAAAAAAAAGAACCCAAGGGAGCATGAGGTGGAGGTGAGATTCCTGCTGAACCACCGTCGGGCACTTAGGAGGCAATGAATGAGCACCTGTTGATGGCAATGGGATACACGCTCAATTAACCGGAACTGACGCTCCATCTGGAATTGAGACAGTGCCTCCAACTCTCTGGAGCCATCTGAGCACTCATCTCTGCTCTTCCCTGCATATCAGCCCCCTTCTGTTCTGTTTGCTCATCTGTACCCACCACCCCAAACTGGCCACCCATATTTCTCCATCCGCCCAGGCCTTACAAGTTCCAACAGCTGCCGGCTTCCTTAGCATCTCCATCAAAGAACTTCAGGGGCAAGGGTCTCTGATTGGCCCACCTTGAGTCAGGTGACCACCTCTGAGCTAATCAGTGGCATCACCTGCCCAAAGAGGAAGCAGGAGCGGGTGACAAGCTAAACGGATTCACCCCAAGATGGGAGCTCACACATTGGCCCTGGCGATACGGAAGGCCCGCCAGTACCACCCCTCACCTTACCTAGACACAGACCAGTGACACGGAATGTTAACTATTCCTTTATTAGGCGGTGAGGGGAGTAGGGGCTGTACAATGCAAGGCCTGGGAATTGAGCTACACGGGATTGTGACCAGAAGTCACATTACAAAAATAGCCTAAAAATACTTCTATTCTGCCCCGGGGCTGGGCCAGGGGAGTACCAGGAGGAGGGGATGCCACCCAGGCGGCTCCTTCCCTTCCTGCAGTCCCATATTTACAGCAAGACAAAGTGAAACGCACGCATCTCCCCAGTCCTCGTGTTCTCGCCAGCCACCCCCACCCAGTTCCCCAACGGAGTGGCCCAGGCTCTAGGCTGGGGGGACCCGGGGCGGGCTCTCTGGGCCAGAAGGGCCCTTCCCCCCCGGCAAAGCTATAGAACAAGTTCCATCTGGAATGCAGTGAAGTGAGGGAGGTGGGATAGGAAAGAGGCTCCCAAGTCTCACAGGACCACTGCCCCGGAGGGTGCGCCCAAGGGTGCCTACTTGGTACACACCAGGGTTGTGTACTCGGTACACAGGATCCCGGTCATGCCTGTGTACTCGGTACACAGAATCCAGCTTGGCCGAATGGGCCCACAGACTCAGCCCCACGGGGGCACTGGGGGGTTTTGCAGGGGCAGGGAGTGTCTCCATATATATATTTTGTAAAAAATAATAATAATAATGTTTGCTTAAATGAATGTTTCTATACAAAATGTAAAAAAAAAATAAAATAAAAATAATCCACTCATGTCAGAGTGTAAGGAGAGAGACCAGAGGAGGCAGGAAGGGAAGGAGGGAAGAAAGGGGTGGGGGAGGGGTTGCAGGAGGAGGTCCCAGGCTCATCACAAGGCCCAGAGGGCAGGGGTCAGCCCGCACCCCCTATAAATAAAGGAGGACTGAAAAAGCCTAGGCTGGTGACCTATCTCAGTCAGCTTCAGGGGGGTGGGAGGGGTACAGAAAGGCCAGGGGAGAGAGAAGAGAATGGGAAGGTCTAGAAAGAAAAGGGGAGAGAGAGAGTCAGGATGGGATATCTGTTCAGCCCCCCAAAATCCAGGAACTGAAGAGCCTTCAGGCCAACACCTGCCTCTTGGGGGTGACTTCCGGCTGGGGCCCCAGCTGGGTCTGAGCCTGAGCTAGGGAGCCTGGGACAGAAAGGGGGAGTGGCTGGGCAGGCAGCGCCCCAGCGGCTATGGCCGTGGGCCCGGTGGCAGTGGCTGGGCTGGGCGTGGAGTCCGACCAGTCCGAGAGGGAGGGAGGTGAGGGACTGGCCCAGTGCTCGGGGGACTCGGGGGATGGGGTCAGATAAGGGTGCTCGCTCGGGACCCTCAGGAAGCGGGCCTTGGGGGGGCTGCCATGGGCACCGGCTGCCGGGTACTCCTCGCTGTGTCCCGGAGCCGCCAGATACGGCGGGGGCCGCTCCTGGGGGGACACGGGGGGCCCGGGATTCAGCAGCTGGGGTCCCGGCGCCAGCGGCAGCAGGAACGAGGGGCCTGGCGGGGCAGGTGGAGGCAGCCGGGCCCAGTCGAGGGGAACTGCCACGGGGTTCAGCAGACCCAAGCTGAGCACGCAGCCCCCGGGGGGCTGGCGCCCTAGACCCGCCCGGCCCGCGCCACCAAGCTGCGCCAGGGACACGGCCGTGGCGGTGGCAGCCGCGTAGGGCCCCTCGAGGGAGAAGCCGCCAGGGGACGCAGGGGGCCCACCAAAGGGCCTCGGGGAGTCCAGCGAGTCCACCGGAGATAGCGTGACCGAGCTCTCCGCCAGGGGACCCGGGCAGGCCAGCGTCAGCTTCTTGCCCCGACCCCGGGCGCCCTGCGGCCCCAGCCCCGCCTTCCCCGGTGGCCTCCGGCTCTTCTTGCCCCCCGACTGTGCCACCTTGAGGCCAGGGAGGAAGGCCCCAGGTGGGCAGAGGAGGGGCCCGAGACCATGCGGGCCGTGAGGGCTGCGGGGCCCACTGGGCTGGTCCAGCAGGCGCACGATGTCCTGGTGCAGCCGCTCCTGGGCCACATCCCGCGGCAGCCTGTCCAGGTGGTCTGTGATCTCACGGTTGGCAAAGTGGTCCAGCAGCAGCTTGGCAGCCTCGTAGCTACCCTCTCGGGCGGCCAGAAACAGTGGCGTTTCCTCCTGAGGGGGAGTGGTGCGCAGAACCCACCAGATGTCAGCATCACAAGAGCCAGGACTAACTCCTGGCCCAGGTCTCATAGGCCCCTAGCCCCTGGTGGACACTGACAGTGAAGAATCCACACTCTCCAGCCCAACAGACTTGGTTGGAATCCCACCACTGCTAAGGGAAACTGGGCAAGTTCTTTCTTCTAAAGCATTTTCATCCAGGACCTACTAAGCACCATGCCCCAGAGGCAGGACTAGGGTAAGGAAAGTGAGGAACTTGCTTTATGCACAAAATTTAAGGGGTATCAAAAACCAGTCATCAAAATAAATGATATTTTAATGCATTACTTTTTAAATTAAGATTATTGCAAAAAAAATCCATAATGAATAAAATATCAAAATGTCAGATAAGGACAGAATCTACCCCTGTGCCCCTCCGAGCCTCAATCTTCCCATTTATAAAATAAGGAGAGTAATTCCACCTTGCAAGGGTTCTAAAACAATGATCATAATAGTTATGTTTTACTGAGGATCTGCTTAGCATTTTACAAATGCTTGATTTCACTGAATCCTCAGGAGACAAAAGTGAAGTGCGTACTGGTGCTTTCCCACTTCACAGATGAGGACAGTAAAGTTCAGAGATGTTAAGCAATTTGTCCAAGGTCACACAGAAACTGACACACGCTTTCTCCTCTGATCCACTGTGGGAGGATGTCAGGTCCAAATCCTACCCCTGAAACCCCGCTGCAGGCAGGATGAAAGCCCCCACTAACCTACCCTACCCTGCTCTTTGCCACATATAGGGGGTTGTGCCAGGTCTGAATGCCTGGCGGGTCAAGGGCTGGGGCTTACCTTGCTATCCTGCATGTCCTTGTTGGCTCCATTTTTGAGCAGGGCCAAGGTGGCCTCCACATTGTTGACTGCTGCTGCCCAGTGTAAGGCTGATTTCCCTGGAGGGTAGGGGCAGAGGTCAGGGTTAGGACTGGGTTCATTTGCTAGGATCCCAGGGCAGGGAGAGAGGAAGTATCTAGAATATGCCCTGGGGAGGTGGGGGGGGGGCGGGTGACCTGCCACAAGTATTTGAACATGTGTTTGGGTCCGTGTACGTGCACACTTATTGAGCGACTCTCTGTCCAAGGGATCTACAGGGTGTGACCTACAGGGTGTGACTGTCCACATACAGGGGGTAGTATGCGGGGTGCTGGTTGTAACTAGAGCTGTGCTTGTCCAGTGCAGTAGCCGCCAGGTCCACATTGCTCTTTAGACTTAAATCAATTACAACTAAACAGCATAGGTGCCAAGGCCATTCAGTGGGGGAAGGACAGGCTTCTCAGCAAATGGTGCTGGCTTTCCACGCGCAAAAGAATGAAGCTGGATCCCTACCTTAAACCAAATACAAAAATTAACTCAAAATGAACCAAACGCCTAAACGTAAGAGCTCAAACCATAAAACATTCAGAGGAAAACATAGGGGTAAAACTTCATGACCTTGAATTAGGCAAAGGATTCTTAAATGTGATACCAAAAAACAAGCAGCAATAACAAGAGAAATAGATACATTGGACATCACCAAAATTAAAATGTTTGTGCTTCTAAGTGAAAAGAAACCCTACAAAATGGGAGAAATGGTTATAAACCATATACTAATAAGAGACTTACACCCAGAACATATACAGAACTCTTATAACTCAATAATGAAAAGACAAAAACCCACTACATTAACTATACTGGAATTAAAATTTTTTAAATAATAAAATAAAATGTAAAAGACCAAAAAAATGACAAAAACCCAATTTAAAAACGGGCAAAGGATCAGAATAGACATTTCTCCAAAGAAGATCTACAAATGGCCAATAAGCACAGGGAAACACACTCAATATCATTAGTCATCAGGGAAATAAAAATAAAACCACAATGAGATACCAATTCACACTCAATAGGAAGGCTAGCACAAACGACAGACAATAACAACTGTTTGGAAGGAAACAGCTGGAAACTGGAGAAACTGGAATAACTGGAACCCTCGTGCACTGCTGGCAGGGACATCAAACAGGGGCAGGCGCTGTGGGAAACAGTCTGGCCACTCCTCACAAGGTTCAACACAGAGTGATCACACGACTGTACAACCCAGACCCAGCAATTCCGCTCCTGGATGTATATCCAAGAGCAATGAAAACCATATGTCTACACCAAAACTTGTACATGAATGTTCATAGCAGCAGTAGCCAAATGTCCGTCAACGGATAAAACGATAAACAAAATGTATATCCATACAACGGAATATTATTTGATCATTAAAAAATTAAAAACAAATTAAAAGTTCTGATCCCTGCTACCGCATTTCGTAAACCTTACAAACATTATGCTGAGCAAAAGAAGCCAGTCAAAAAAGACCACATATTATTTGATTCCACTTATAGGAAATGTTCAGAGTAGGCAAATCCATGGAGAGAGAAAGTACATTCGTCGGTGGTTGGCCAAGACTAGGAAGACAAGATTGGAGGGGGCCAACTATTGGTGAGAGCTTGTTTTCCAGGTGATGAAAATGTCCTAAAATGTATTGTGATGATAGTGGCACAACTGTGTGATTATACTAAAAGCCATTGAGGGGCTCCTGGGTGGCTCAGTCGTTAAGTGTCTGCCTTCAGCTCAGGGCATGATCCCAGAGTCCTGGGATCAAGCCCCACATCAGGCTCCACCGCTGGGAGTCTGCTTCTTCCTCTCCCACTCCCCCTGCCTGTGTTCCCTCTCTCACTGGCTGTCTCTCTCTCTGTCAAATAAATAAATAAAATCTTAAAAAAAAAAAAGCCATTGGATGTTTTATTTCGATGGCTGAATTGTATGGTATGTGAATTATATCTAAATAAAGCCTTTTAAAAAAAACAGCAGGCAAAACAAAGGTTAAAAATTAAATGAGGGTGCCTGGGTGGCTCAGTCCGTTAAGCACCTGCCTTTGGCTCAGGTTGTGATCCCAGGGTTCTGGGATTGAGTCCTGTGTCCGGCTTCCTGCTCAGCAGGGAGTCTGCTTCTCCCTCTCCCTCTGCCTCTCCCCCACCAACTCACACTCACTCTCTCTCTCTCTTTCTCTCAAATAAATAAATAAAATCTTTTTTAAAAATTAAATGAAATAAGACATTTAGCTCTTCATTCACCCTGGCCACATTTCAAGTGCTCCAAAGCCACCACGTGTAGCCAGTGGCCACCACACTGGACAGCAGAGACCAAGAATATTTCCATCATCATGGAAAGTTGTTGGACAGCGGTCTTCCAGAGCCACAGTTCTCAGCTGGGGTGATGCCCCCACCCAGGGACATTTGCCAATGTCTGAAGACATTTTGGGTTGTCACAACTAGGGAGTGGGGTGCTGCTGGCATCTCGTGGGTCAAGGCCAGGGATGCTGCTTAATACCCTGCATTGCGAGGACAGCCCTCTACAGAAAGAATCATCCAACCCCAGGTGTAAATGGTGCAGAGGTTGAGAACACCTGCTCCAAAGGATGTTTATGAGCATCTGAGTGTGTCTGCAGCTATGTGAGGTCCTCTGGACATGAGGGCAGGTTGCTGTGAATCTGCACGGCTGGGACCTGGGCCAGCAGCCACCTCCGCAGAGGTAGTGACATCACGTGAGGATTTGGCCAATTTGCAAACGTAGTATGCCAGCTGTCCAGCAGAGGGCAGCAGAGTAGGTTCTTCTAACAAAGCAGATGGAAATGTATGGTCTGGGGGAAGGCCACCTTTTTCTAAGCCACTGAGGTGTCATAATGGGCTAGGGGACGCCATAAAAAAAAAAAAAAAAAAAAAGCATGTGAGTTTAAGTCCATGTCGAAGCCCTATTATACGTGCACGAGTTTCAGTGATCAGGTCTCGAGATGATTCACATAATTCACGCACCATACAAGACAGTCAGGGCCCAGGTGACACTGTCTCAGCCCCACCCACTGTTACACCCCAAAGCTTACCAAGCTCATCCACGGCATTGACATCAGCATGGCTGGCAATGAGCTCTTCTACCATGCCCTCCACTGCCAGGCGGGCTGCCAGAATTAGTGCCGTTGAGCCATCCGCCATGCGGGCATCCAGGTCTGTGGAGCGGTTCCGGATGAGAATCTAGAAGAGAAGGCACGCAGAAGGGAGGGTCATGGCACAAACAGAGAGGCCAGGAGCATCTCCAAGTCCCTTGAGTTCCCCAACCCCACATCCCCTAGACTCCATGAAGTTCGGGAAGCAGCTACCTGCCAGGCACCGTATATCACCATTTAACAAACGAGAAAAACAAAGCTCTATTTTGCAGGGCCAGGGCTCAAACCCAGGTCTGCCTGATGCCCGTGCCAGCTCCAAAGTCCAAAGGGGCAGGTGTCTCTCACCTGGAACACGCCCTGGGCATCCGCGGTGACAGCAGTGTGCAAAGGAGTGCGCCCGGAGTGGTCCTGGGCATTGGTGTCTGCCCCAGCATCCAGCAGCCGCTTGGCTGCATCAGCCCGGGCGTAGCGGGCAGCCAGGTGCAGGGCTGTCTCGCCTGTGCGGTCAGTCCGTGCCCCAAGCTGGGCTCCCTGGCAGATCAAGTCTGAGATGATGCTGGCTGATGTGTCTTCCGCCTCATCCTCCTCAGCGGGCATCGGTTCCAGGGCCCCCCCACAGAAGGAGGCCAGCATCAGTGGGGTGAAGCCATCTGCAGGGACCAGGAGTATGTCACAAGGGAGGTGGGCACAGGGGCCTTTCCAGGGAATACTACTACTGAGGGCACTGCATTCGGAGAAGTGTGACTCATGGGAGCACAAGAGGGAGTGGCAAGTCCTCCTGTCTGCGCACACGTGCGCGCACGCCCACACACACACACACACACACAGCTGTGTCAGGTACCCCAGAAGCCAACCCAGGATGAGGATTCGCGGGCAGCCCCTCCTTAATTTGTCACAGTAGGGGATCCAGGAGGGAGGGAGGGAGGAGCAAGCATTCAGCCTCAGGCAAATTCTCAGGCGGTTACTTGAGCTTGATCTTGAAGGGGGACTCTGGAGGCTGAGCTGTACCTCAAGCTGTAATCTGGCTGGAGGCAAAGGAGCTGTGCCTTTCACACGCCCCCACCCACTGCTGAAGAGACATCCCAAGGACAGAAAATCCCAGGCACCTCAGACCCTGGGAGCCTGAGGAATTTCGAAAGAGAACCATAGAGGCAGGTCGTTTGGAACAAAAGCAAAATGAGCTGGGGGAGGACTACCCTGAAATGTGGCAAAGACGGATCCAAGAGGATCCAAATAATGTGATCTGCTACGCTCCGCGTGAGCATTTGCCCTCGTTTCCCTGAGGGAGCCACATGCACCCCATTCCCCATCCTCAAGCCCTGGGTAGAGCTAAACCCAGTCCCTGGCTCAGAGAGGCCTTAGCCCCTCCCCCTATAGTCAATCTGCATATTCCAGCCCCCAGGGCACACTGATTAGTTGAGAGATGGGCACGTGACTCCAACCTATCCAATCAGAAGTCATCCTGGGACTTTTGCTAGTGCAGCTGGTAATAAAGGTTTATAAGGCTGGTCAGGCCTGTGGCTATCGTGCCCCCAGAAGAAAGCATCCCTGGGCTGGAGCCAGGACACAGTGAGTCCTGGACCCAAATATCCATGATGCTTGCAGTTACAAGAGCCAGTAAATCCCTTGTTCTACTTCAACTAGTTTGATTTGGGCTCTTATCACTTACAACCAAGAGTCCTGATTAACACACACCCTTACAGATGGATGCTAGACACACCCAACTCTCCCCAGAACACAGACCCAGATGCAACTTTTCACAAGTAGGACGGGGAAGGGGCATCCTTGGCGGCGAGACCCCCATCGCTGACCTGGGCCTCGCACATTGACATCCATGCCATCAGCATCCACGTCACCCTGCGGGGGTGTCAACGCCATGGCTGGTGCCACACGGATGTCAGCAGCAACCAGGTGATGTTGAGTCCACTGGCGGCAATCCACAGCATCCTCGGCCCCTGCACCGGGCTCCTCTACCTGGAGGCACAAGGACCAGGTTCTCACGAAGAGTTGGGAGAGAGACAGAGGGACAGTCTGGACACCCTCACAGGTTCCTCTCATGGAAATGCACTCACAGCCCCAAGAAATCATGAACATCCTGCTTCTCTTATACATACGGAAACAGGAAGTTGACATACTGGAGCTCAGAGAACTCATAAAAGGAAGAACTGGGATTTGACTCTAGGTTGGAAGAGGGGAGGGCTAGGAACCCAAGGTGGGTCATCAAGGAAGAGACACAGAGCATAGCATCTGTCAGCACACACCTATCTATGTACTAGACACAACACACCGAAAGTGAAATTAAGAGAACAATCCCATGACCACAGTATCAAGAAGAATAAAATATTTAGAATTAAATTTAACAGAAGAAATGCAAAACTTGTACTCTGGAAACTATAAATCAGTGGTAAAAGAAATGTGGGGGTGGAGACAGGTGGTCCTTCATGGATCAATTACAATCTGAGAAAAGGGTGCATGGGTGGGAGGGAAAGAGAGAAGCAGGGGGATGCTCTGAGTACCACATGGGACTCCTACCCAGTACCATGAACATGAACATAAGGTATCAGGACAGAACAGTCATACACACAAAATGTTATCGATTTACCTGCACAAGCATAGCACCTGGGTCCCTAGCAGAAGCTTGATAAATTTCAGGCTCACGGTCCAAAAGGCATAGTGATGTTATGGAAACAGGACAGAGTATTAACTAGCCTGCCAGGACATTGAAGAGCCTTCAGGCACCAAACACAGCCTGATCAAGCCAGACCCGAGCTTAAGGACCCAGGTAGAGAGTTGAATTTCATGGAAGGGGAGAGCCAGGGGATGGACAGCTATCCCATCCTCCCTGACCCTTTCTGGCTAGCTGTCCATTAGCCGGCAAATCACACGAGAGCTCTGAGCTTCTCATTAGCAAAATCAGGAGAATGCTGTCATTCTGCAATGTGTAAATGCCATCAAAAATGTATTGCACTCTACTTAATATCCACTTTGGGATGAGAAAGAAAAAGAAAAGCCTGAGATGAACAGATTTCTTCAGGTGTCAATTGTAATAGATATCTCCATTTCACTAACATTAAAATCTAGGCAGGGGGTCCCCAGGTGGCTCAGTCAGTTAAGCATCAGACTGTTGGTTTTGGCTCAGGTCACGATCTCGGGGTGGTGAGATTGAACCCCAGGATGGGCTCCGCGCTCAGCACAGACTGCTTGAGATTCTCTCTTCCTCTTCCTCTGCCCCTCCACCACTTGTGCGTGCACTCTCGCTCGCTCGCTCTCATAAAAAAAGGGGAGAGGCAGGCTGAGAACTGAGGTGTATATTAATAGCTGCTTTATAGAGTCCTCATAAAGATGAAATAAGATGTTCGTGCGTGTCCAAGACATTCAGCAAGTAGGAAGACACGCTAGCAGGAACCTGTTACAGACAGGTGCTCCCCCAAAAGTCATATGTTGAAGCCCTAACCTCCAACATGACTATATTTGGACGTAGGACCTTTAAGGAGGTAACTAAGGTGGAACAAGGGTGTAAGGGTGGGGCCCTAATGCAACAGGACCGATATCCCTGTAAGAAAAGGAGGAAACACCAGGGCTTTTCCCCTCCAGACAATCAGAGGAATGCCGTGAGAGGACACATGGAGAAGACAGCTGTCCGAAAGCCGGAAGAGAGTCCCCTCCAAGAACCAACCCTACCAGCACCTTGATCTTGGACTTCCAGCCCACAGAACTGTGGGAAAATAAGGATCTGTTGTTTAAGCCCTCCCGTCTGTGGTATTTCAAAATGGCAGCCCAAACTGACTAACACAGAGCCCGTGGGTGTGGCCCCCACAGAGGACATGGTATAAAACCAGCTAGGAGCACTTTCAGCCTCGACACGCTGCACAAAGTTGGACCCAGCAGAGAGAAAGCAGAGTCGCTGTCTGGGCTAGGGGCTCCCCTAGCCCTCCCCTTCCCTCCAGGAAGACCCCACCTTGGCCTGGGAGCAGGGGCCTGGTTATAGAGGGGTAGGGTGGGGCAGGTGCCATGACTGTTCCCCCAGAGCCAGGGAGAGCAGAGATTCCCCTGACTCTCCCCCTGACCATCGGGGCCCCCACCCAGGATCCTGAGGGCAGGGGTCAGAGAAGGGGGCACAACCTTCAGTCGCTTAGCCTCTGGGCACTCTGTGTCCATCCAGTCTGTGGCCACCTCCCCCATCAGACTCTCACTCTTGGCCATGTTCCTGTGGGGACAATGGGAAGGGGGCAGGGGAGAGGAGACAATGGAGACATACAACCTGGTAGGAGGATTTGTGGTGGGGTCAGAGAAGAGCTCCCAGGGGCCAGGTCTGGGTCTGGGGTTGGGTTCTGGGGTCCTGGGTCAGTAGGCACAGGGGACAGGATCAGGATACAGGGTCCAAAGAGGGGATACAGGATGAAGTCAAGGTCAGGGTGAGGGGGGTGTCAGAGGTTATGATGGGTGGCAGCCAGGGTCTTAAGGTGGAATTGGGGAAGGGACAGGAGTGGGGTCAGGGGTCAGAACAGTGGGCTGTGGGATAGGTGAGGGTCACAGGCATGTAGCAACGATTACAGAAGATGACATCAGGAGTCATGAGGATGGAGTTATCCTCACCACAGGTAAGACATGCAGCCAGGATCAAGGAGGCTGTACTGAGGAGTCAGGGGGTCATGGGGGTCACAGAAGAAGGGTAAATTCAGGGGGTAGGTCAGGGTGGGGTTAGGGGTCTTGAGGGACATGTCAGGGAGTTAGAGGTGAGACCCAGGGCCAAGGCCAGGATTGAGGATCTTGGAGAATGAACACTGAGTTGGGGTAGAAAGAGGGTCAGAATGGGGTCAAAGGTCAGGGTGAGTTAGAGCCAGAGGTGGTACTGGGGGGTCATAGAGGATAGGGTCAGGGGTCAGTGAGGGGTTGAGGTGCAGACAGGGATCATGGGGCCAGCAGTCACGTGGGAACAAATTTGAGTATCATGGTGAAGTCGGAGAAGCCAGGATCAGGGCAGGGTCATGGTGGGGTCAGAGTAGGATATGAGTCAAGGGAACTGAGCTACAGGAAATGGGGTCGGGGGGGTCATGAGTCTGGGATGATCCCCAGGGATCATGGAGTCGGTCAGTGGTCAAGCACCGGGGTCCGGGCTGGAGCCTGAAGTTAGGGTCAGCTTGGGATGAGAGTTCAGAGTCAGGTCAAAGTGGACTCAAGGGCTCCCAAGTCTCCCCCCCACGGTCAGACACGGGGAGTGGGCAAGGTCCTTACTTCATGCCCAGAGCGTCTTGGCCCACGGGCTCCCGCCGGCCCTTGTGGCCGGCAGCCACATCCTTGTGGAGCGCGAAGCCCTCGGGGAACCAGAGGGTGCTGTGCTCCCGCTTGCGCCGGGCCACCATGACACCCAGGACGAGGATGACCAGCAGGAAGACGGCGCTCGCGGCCAGCAGGGGAAGCAACGGCACGCTTGGCTCTGGCAGCTCCAGCGGCTCCCCTGTGGGGGGGAGGCAGGGGGGCTTCAACCACAGGCCAGGGCCCACTGCACCCCTCCGCGGAGCCCCGGTTCCACCCTCGTCACCCACCGGGCCAGGCCTCACCCCGCACGGCCCGCAGTGGGTATGGGAAGTCAAGGCGCTCCACCGCCGACAGCGCTCCCAGGTAGTCGGCCGCGCTCTGGGCGTCGGGGAAGCAGTGGTCATTCTCCGACGACTGCAGGCACAGCCGGTTGTCAATCTCCAGCATCACCACAGAGCTTCAGGGGCACAAGGGAGGGACAGGCAGGTTCCATGGGGCACTTTGTAAGCCAGGCACAGAGCCGCATCCCCAGGGCTCAGAAGAGCCCTCTCCTTTCACCACATTGTGCCCCCAGTCTGGCATCCAACCCCACCACGTCCCCAAAAACAGTCTTGCTGTGGCCACCAGTGTCCCCCTGGCTGTGAATCCAGTGGCCATTGTTTTCATGTCAACAACTTTACTGGATGCCGTTGGCGCACACCCAAGTCTCCAGCTTCTAACAGCTGACAGCCGCCTCTTCTCCAGAAAACTGACCTCAGCAAAGTGGGGACCTCTTCACTTGGGAGGTGACACCTCTTTGGGCAGCCCTCAGCCAGTGACTGGCTGATACAGGGTATACACAGTGGCCCTCCTCTCTCCAGGGGGCACCGACTCTGGGGTGCTATTCGCACTCTAGAGCTTCCTGAAGAATCACACTGAGGCCAGACTGAGACTCCTTCCTGCCCCACCCTGCTTCCCTCACTCCCTCTCTCCTGGGAGCACCCCTTCCATGAGGCACATACATCTGAATCCCCATCGCAGACTCTCCAAACTCCCTCTTGCCTTGAGATCCCTAGTGCTGCACGGCCCAGTTCTCCCATCTCTCTGGCTGCTCCTTCTCTTTCGTGAGCTGATTTCCCCCAACCAATCCTTAGGTCTCAGTGTCCCCACATCATTCTTCTGTCCCCACTTCTTTGATCCCTCCCATGGCGTCAACGCCCTTTTGTCTTTCTTGTCCGTGTCTTCAGCCTCTGGCTGTCTCCTGGGGGGCCCTCCATGATACCCCCAGATTCTTCAAATTCTGCAAGCCTGAAAGTGACCCCTGCTTATCACCCTGTGTCCTTATCTTGATGAGACACCCCCAACCCTGTCCCCACTGCCCCCAGAGACTGTATCACCACACCCAGGGAGCATCCCGGGACGGGTAGGTCAGCCACCCAACCCCATCCACGCCCCCATGCCAGCTGTCCCTGTCAGAGCCCCGGCCCTCCATCTCTAGAATCCAGCCCTCTGGGGTCAGAGGCCCCCTCCCGGCTCAGAGGCCACACCTCCCCCTTCTGGCCTCTCTCGCAGGCCACCATCAGGAAAATTCTGTTTTCCATTTCTAAAAAACAAAAGCAAAAACTACACATGCCCTTAACCACTCTGCTTCCCAAAGGACCCTTGCTGGCATCCGGAGGCACTTCTGGTCGGCACATCTTGCCCCAAATGACAGAGGTGCGGAAGGTGGGCCGTGCTGGTCCCATCGCCAAGAAGGCTCTCCAAGATGTTAAGGGCAGTGAAACACACAAGACCCGATCAGCAGGGACCCTCCCCTCCCAGATCAGCTCCTCAAGGGCCCTCGCGGCTCCTCCAGGGTGGAGCACTCACCCGATCACCTCCGGGGCCAGCTCCCGCCGGTTCCGGGATTCGGAGCCGGGACCGGGCCGGTGGTAAGGGAAGACCATGGCCTGGCCGTGTTCGTCCAGGCGGAAGCGCAGCGAGGTGCGCAGGATGCCGCTGAGCCGCTGCAGAAAGTCGGCGCTGGAGCGAAGCAGCTCCTCGGGCGGCAGCAGCACGGTAAGCACCAGCACGCCACGGGCCAGCAGGGCCGGCACCTCACCCGCGCAGTCCAGCCCGTCCCAGCCGCACTCCTCTGTGTTGCAGCCCTGGTCGCAGCGGCCATCGGCAAAGTGGTCCGCACAGTACTTCTCGTACACAGGGCTGGGGGAGGAGAGGAGTGGGGTCAGGGTCATCCTACACCCCTGCACACACACCAGAGAGCACCCAGACTCCAGAGACACAAGGAGGACGGCCGGCGAGAGCAGAGGGCTAGAATGTACCCAACAGGTGTCAGGCCTTCTGCAAACCCAGCCGTTCCTTCAGTAACTAGTAATAAATATATATTGACAGATGCCCGCTGTGTGCTGGATGCTGCTGGAGGCATCCAGGATATGGCTCAGACACAAATCCTTGCCCAGGGAGAACAGGCGTTCCCGTGGGCGGGCAGACAGACATTAAAACAGATGAATGAGCAGCAGAATACACAGCATTTCAATTACACATCAGTAAAAGCCAAATACAAACACACACATACACACACTCTGTGGAATTAAATGCTAAGGAGAAATATAAAGCCAGGGAAGTCCTGGGGATGGCCAGGGAGGAGCTCTCTGAGAAGGAGCCGCTGTTTGAGCAAAGGCTTGAAGGAAGTGAGGGAGGAGCCACGTGGCTTCAGAGGGGAGAGGATTCCAGGTGGAGGGAACAGCCAGGGCAGTGCAAAGACCCTGAGGTGTGACCAAGCCTAGGGTATCTGAGAAATGGCAGAGGCCAGGGTGCTTGGAGCAGAGTGGGTGAGGAGGAAAGTGGGGATAATAAAGACAGGGAGATAGAAGTGAGGGAAGGGTTCTAGGCAGACAGAGGGACAAAAGAGGCAGAGCACAGGGATGGACAGATGGAATGCATAGGACAGAAAGATAGCACTCGTGAAGAGACAGAGAGAGGGGCAGGAGATGGGCAGGGATAGACAGGCAGGGGTGTGGACAGATGAATGGGCATATAGGGAGGCAAAAAGGGTGGGTAGATGGACAGAAGGACAGACAGAAGAGGCACATGGATGAACATGGATGAAGAGGCACAGATGAACAGACAGATGAGGCACATGGACAGACTGGCATACAGTTAGACAGATGGACAGATGAGGTCCAAGAATGGACCAGAAGACGTGTAGATAGGGGCGCCTGGGTGGTTCAGTTGGTTAAGCATCTGCCTTCAGCTCAGGTCATGATCTCGCCACCTAGGATAGAGCCCCAAGTCAGGCTCCCTGCTCTGCGGGGGGCCTGCTCATCCCTCCCCCCAGCTTTTGCTCATGCTCTCTCTCTCTTCTCTCAAATGAATGGATAAAAGCTAAAAAAAAAAAAAAAAAAAAAAAAAAAAAAAAAAAACCAAACGATGTAGACAGACATTTGGGTGTACTGAGGGACAAAAGGAATTCACGGATGGACAGAACAAAGTCCAAAGATGGACAAATAGGACATAGGGAGAGACAGATGGAGTGCACAGGCAGAAAGAAAGACAGGCAGGGCACATGGATGGACAGATGGATGGGCACACTGATGGACAAAAAGGTCATGTCGTGTGTGGACGGAAGGACAGACAGCAGTGGCACATGGACGCGCAGATGAGCCGCACAGACAAACAGCACTCAGACGGGCAGACAGGGTCCACGAAGAAACAGAGGGGGCGAACGAGTGGACATCCAACGGACAGTCTAAGGGCGGACTGACATTAGGCCAGTGAACAGGCAGATAGAGAGGCGGGGCCCACGGCGGGGCAGGTGTGGCACACGGATAGAGAAGACCGGTCAAAGAGACGACGGACAGGCGGACGGACAGACGGAGGGGCTCACTTGCAGACACGCTCCCGGCCGCCAGCGCGGCAATCGAAGTTGTCGTAGAGGCAGGCGGGCGAGCTGCAGGCGGGGTCGCAGCGGCTGTTGTTGAAGAGGCGCCAGCACTGCAGCGCCGCGCACTGCCGCCAGGGGTCGCCCACGCTCAGCGAGCAGTCGCCGCCGTCCCAGCCGCAGCCCGGGCTGTTGCACTCGCGGTCGCAGCGCTTGTCCCCGCTCTTGGCCTCGCAGGCGGCGCTCGGACACAGAGGCTCCTCTGGGGCCTCGGGCGCCGCCGCTGGAGCCTCGCACCTCGGTCCGGCCCAGTCCGGCGCGCACGCGCAGCGGAAGAAGGGTGCGAGCGGTGCGGGGCGGCAGGAGCCACCGTGGAGGCACGGGGAGGCCACGCAGCTGGCGTTGGCGGCTCCCGGCTGCGACCCCCGCGCGCTCCGGCAGGCGGGCCCAGACAGTCCGGGGGGACAGGCGCAGCGCGGCCCACGAACCGTCTGTTGGCACGGGACGCCCGCCGGACACTGCAGTTCCCGGCAGGAGCGCGCTACCCGCTCACAACGCGGGCCCCAGAACGGCTGGAGATCAGATCGGGTTGGGGAAAGACAGGGGAGGGAGAGATTTGGAAGGGTGGAGAAGAGAAAGGGGGAGGATAGGGGGGTCAAGGCTTGAGAATGTTGAGCCTCCAATCTCCCCAGGTCCCGCCCAACCTCTCCCCTGCCCACTGGAAGCCCCACCTTGCAGATAAGCCCCGCCTTCCCCAGGAGACCGTGCCTCCAAACCCCAGTGCCTCCCCCCATCCTCCCCGTCTCTCTCTCTCTCTCTCTCTTTCTCTCTCTCTCTCTCTCCAGGTATTTTCAGTATTTCTCAGGAACCCCCTTCCCTTCCACCTCTTCCCCCCTAAAGCCACGCCCTCCAACGAGGCCAGGCTCCCACTCCTCTCCCAGAGACACATACCGGAATACAGTGACAGGTAAATGTCAGCACACCCCCAGGGCCTGGGCTGGGACGGCACTGGCCTCCGTGCTGGCATGGCTGGGACTCGCAGGGAGACAGCACGGTCTGACAGCGGGGACCTAGACGAGCGGGAGCTCGAGGATCAGCTCCAGTGTAGGAACACAGACAGGATCCCAGGGCAGCAGCCTCTCCCATGCTTACCTGTGAAGCCTGCATGGCAAACGCAGCGGAAGCCCCCACCTGGGTCCTGCAGACAATCCCGAGTGTGTGCATCATGGCAGGCACCCGGGTGACACTCATTGATGTCCGCCTCACAGCGCAAGCCAGTGTATCCCGGGGGGCAGGTGCAGCGGAAGCCACCCACCAGGTCCATGCAGGTACCGTTGTGCAGGCACCGGGGGCCCTGGTCCAGGGGTGGGCCTGGGCCACAGTCGTCTTCATTAATCTCACAGAGCACTCCTTGGGGAGGGGAGGATGGGGGAGCAGTCAGGAGGGGATGGAGACCCAGCCTCCCATCCTGTCCCCCAACCCTGGCCCTGGCATACCCAGTGTTCCTGGGGGGCAGGAGCAGAGATAGCGGGCCACAAGGTCAATGCAGAAGCCCCCATGCTGGCAGGGCTGGGAGGCACACTCGTCCACATCATCCTCACAGTTGTCCCCAGTGTAGCCAGCTGGACACTGCAGTGATGTGAGACAGGGACCTCTAAGCCCAGAGGGACACAGATACTCCCCATGAAGACACAGAGATCACAGAACAAAAGGACATAGTCTCATCCAACACACAGAGGCATGCCCCAGGTGCAGAAACAAACACACGGTACAAGGAAACACACCCAGTCACAGAGGACACTCAGACACAGCCAGTGCAGAGGGACACACACATACAGATGCGCGGGACAGACACACAGGAGAAACATCCAGATGCCCAGATGTACCCAAGACACACACAACCAGACATGCACTCAGACACTGGGACATACATTCATACCCAAAAGACAGGGTGCACAGAGGGACAGAGATACATCCAGAAAACAGCCAAAGACAGAGGCACAGCCAGACAGACAGAAAGTCCCTCAGATCAACCAAGAAATACACCCACAAGATTATACCCAGAGACACAAAAGCAAAAACTCAGACATGCCCAGAGAGACATACCTGTGCCAGGTCACAGACACAGAAATGTGTGTACAGACACACCCAGCAGGACTAGGTCCCCTCTCCCCGACTCTGGGTGCCCCTTACCTCGCATACATAACCCCCCATGTAGCCTCGGCAGGTGCCCCCATGCTGGCAGGGCTGGGCGAAGCAGGGGTCCACCTCCTGCTCACAGTGGCTGCCCGTGTGGCCTTCCGGGCACACGCAGTAGTGGGAATTATCCTTGTCCACACACTGCCCACCTGTCTGACACAGCTCTTCCAGCCGTACCCCTGCACAGAGGAGAGCGGTGTCAGGCACGCATCGGCCCCTCCCTGCCTGCATCGCTCACAGCATCACCGAACATCCCTGCTGGCATCAGTCACCAGGGTCTCACGCACACTCCATCGGGTTGTCACACAGCCCCCCCAACTGGCACGGTGTCAGTCACTGACACACTAACACATACCCACACCTTTGCTGCCCACACTAGCTCAGTCACACACACAGCAGCACAGAAGTCATTCCAGCTACCTCATGGTGACAGAGACATGCACCATCCTGGCCCCGGCCAGCTGTCCCACATTACACATCCACAGACACTCAGCTACACATCCCATCCTGCCCATATGCTCTGCCATAGCCTTATTCGGCTCACATGAGCAAGACGTCTGTGCACCCACACCCACACCCCACCTCTGTGCTCCCCCTCACCGATCTGGGCCGCGGCCTCCCTGCAGGGCAGACTCCGGATGTCACAGAGGCGGCCACTCCACCCCGGAGGGCAAAGGCAGTAGAAGGTGGCCCCGCTCCGGGCACAGCGACCCCCGTTCTGACAGGGCGTGCGGCTGCACCAGTCTACCAGCGTCTGGAGGGGAAGCTCTCAGCGTCAGTGCTCGAGGACCCCCGAGGGGCCGCACCCCAGCTTCTCCAGGGTCCCAGACAGGCCCCTGCCCCAGAACAGCCCTCCAAATTCCTCCCCCAGGCCCCCCGGTGGCCCCGCCCACCTGGCATTGAGCGCCAGTGAAGCCCTCCAGGCAGGTGCAGCGGAAGCCAGGTTGGGCAGCAGTGCAGACGCCCCCGTGCAGGCATGGCCGAGAGAGGCAGAGGTCGGCCTCATGTTGGCAGTGTGCGCCCGTGTAGCCGGGGCGGCACTGGCAGCTGAAGGAGTTCACGCCGTCCACGCAGGTCCCGCCATGGAAGCAGGAGCTGGAGGGGAAGTGAGGGAGGGGTCAGGCTCCGCCCCCATGCAGGCCCCGCCTTCCCAGCCCCTCCCCGCGTCCAGAGGGCATCTCTCTGGCCCCTACGCCCACAAGAAGCAGCAGCCGCAGCAGAGGTTCCGCCCCCTCGTGTCCCTCAGCCCCAACTTACCAAGTTCTTCAGAACTAAGGTGGGAGCCACGTGGAGGCCCTGCCCTGGTCTTGCTCCCTTAGGGACCAGCGTCCCTAAGGTGACCTCCAAACAGATGCCCTGACCCTTCCTGGACACTGCTCCATCACGGATCAGAGTTGTGAGGTGGGTGCCAAGCCGAGAACCCCCTTCTTGTCCCCACCCCTTCTCATGTTCTACAACCCATCCGACGCCAAGGTCCCTGAACTCCCAGCAGCGGCCCCAAATACCTGGGGCTGCAGTCCGGTAGGTCCTGCTCACAGTGGAAACCTCCATAACCAGGTGGGCAGGTGCAAGTAAAGGAGGCCACGTGGTCGGTGCAGGTGCCCGGCCCACAGGGGCTGCTCAGACACTCGTCCACATCTCGGGCACAGCGGGGACCAGCGAAGCCAGGGAGGCAGGAGCACAAAAAGGAGCCCACGCCATCCTGACAGGAGCCACCATTCAGGCAGGGGTCTAAGGTCCAAAGGGAGAAGGCCTGGTCATACACCTCGCCCCCCATCAGCCCAACCTGACCCAGCCGTGCCTTTCATAGAGGGGAATCAGGAGGAAACCAGGCTTAACTGGGAGGGGCACATTTGGTCAGAGGGATCAAATTCTGTCCCCTCTGTGGCCTCATCTCCTCCCTTATCTGGAAACCTCACCTATGCGCAAGGAGGAGGGAGACAGGGGAGCCAAAAGGTCCCATTGGGCTGCCAAGTACATGCTGCTAGTCGTGTCTATTTAATTCCTGGGCACAGCACAGTAGGCCTCCTCCAGACCTGTGCCAGCCAGTAGAGTGGCCACTGGCCACGTGTGGCTATTAAGCCCTTGACATGTAGCTGGCCCAAATTGGGATGTGCTGTAAGTGTGAAATAAACACTAGATTTCTGATTTTGAAGACTTAGTATGAAAAAAAGAGAGAGAATGTAGAATATCTCAGTAGTTTTATATTGATTACATATCAAAATAACATTTTTACATGTTAGTTTAAATAAAACATATTATTAAATTTAATCTTTTTTTTTTTTTTTACTTTTTCAATGTGGCTACTAGAAAAATTTTAAGTATGTATGTGGCCTGTGTTATTGGTCTATCAGTGCTCCTGGAGGGCACACTGGGGGTCTATTACGTCATACTTTACACATAATGTTAACTTGCGTGTTGCCAGAGGCAGTCTATGGGCTTCAGACAGACCTGTGCTCCGATCCCACCTCACGCCTCTTGCTTTGTGACCTTGGGCAAGTCACTTAACCTCTTTGGGGCCTCGGTTTTCAATAATAAAATGAGGAAAGTAAGAGAAGAGTGAAGATGAAAGCTCAGTGTGGGCTTGAGGAACACGTTCTTGAGAGCAGTGCCTCCAGGAGCTCCCCTGAACTCACTGGGGTCACAGTCATCGATGTCCTGGTCACAGGAAGGGCCACTATACCCCCTATGGCAGGTACAGCTGAAACTCCCCTCCAGGTTGATGCAGGTACCGTGGGAGCCACAGGGTGAGGGGCCAGCACATTCATCCACATCCTGCTGGCATCGTGGGCCTGGGGATAGGGAGCAAGGTAACATCTAGGGTTAGAGGGTGCAGGGTAGGGCCTGAGGATACCTGGAACGCAGGAAGAACCTGAAGGCTGAGGTGGGTGAATACAAGAACAAACTACGCTGTCATTTGCCTCTGGGCATTTTGCACATGCTGTCCCCAAACTGCCTTCCCCTTATTTCAGTGGGTAGTGAATGCATTCTGATCGACGTTTGCCCTTCCAGGAAGCTGTCCCCAAACCCCCCACCTGAGTCCTAGCTTCCCCACCCCCCTATTCCTTCATCTTCTCCAGAACTGATGACACAGGCTGCAAGTGTCTGTGTCCAGCTCGGTCCCTTCCTAAAAAGAAGCCCCCTCAAAAGACAGAGCCAAGGGTACGTTTCCCTCTGGGTCCCCAGCACCACCCAGTATGCAGTGGGGTGCAGAGGAGGTGAAGGGGAGGAGGAGGAGGAAGAAGCAAGTGGTGTACCTTGCCAGCCAGGGGGGCAGGAGCAGACAGGCAGCTGGCCAGGGGCAGACTCGCAGTGGCCCCCATGCTCACAGGGATTTGGGGCACAAGGGGACGGCAGCTCACACTGACGGCCTGTGGTGGGCAGGCAGAGTGAGACAGTCTTGACAGATTCCTTGTCCCCATCTCCCTCCAGTGTCCCCACCTTGCTACCCACCTCCAAAACTCCTGGGAGCGGGGGCAGGGGCGGGGGGGTGGGGAAGGGAAAAAAAGGCAAATGTAGAGGAGGGAGAGTGGAGCAGAAAGGAAATGAGCAGGAGGAAGTGGGGAGGGAGAGCCTGGGGTAGGAACGTGGGGACACACACCCTGGACACCAGGGGGACAGGTACAGTGGAAGCCCATTCCATCACTGGTGCAGGTGCCGCCAGACCGGCAGGGCTGGGATTCACAGGCATCTCGAGCAAGGCTCTGGCTGCATCGGGGACCACTCCAGCCAGGCTCACACACACAGCGGAACCTGGAGGGGAAGGCAGTCAGGGAATGCCCGTGGGCAGGGAGGCAGCAGGGGTTCAGGGGTTGGGGAGAGGCCTCACCCTCCGGGAGCATCATTGCAAACACCGTGACTGCAAGGTTCTTGGGCACAGGGATGACTCGGGGGGAGGCAGAGTGGGGGCAAGGAGCCGGGAGGGCAGAGGCAGCGGAAGCCATTCTCCCCATCCACACAGGAGCCTCCATCACCGCACGGACTGGACGCACACTCGTTGATCTCCACATTGCAAAGGGGCCCTGGAGAACACGAAGGCAACCTCATCCCAGGACAAGGACAGTGGTGCCAACGGGGACGCATTTAGCACGGCCATACCCTCAAGCAAGAACAATCTCATCTTCATAACACATCCGCTCTTGTACAAATTAAGACAGCCACCTCCTCAACCCGGAGCTGCCTTGCCCCAGATCATACTCGTCCACAGATTTACATGAAGTCACCTTCATTTTCACCAAGGATTAGTTTGGTCCCACACAGAAACACCCCCATCCCTGAGATCGGACACCCTTATCTGTGTTCCAGGATAACCTCGAGCTGATATGGGGACAACCCAGGCCAATGGGAGAGAGCACAACTGCAAGGCTAAGTGTGGACAATCTCTTCGGACAAGCAAATGCAAAGAGAGGGTCAAACTCAGCCAAGAATAGGGTGCTTTCATCCTCACCCTCTCAGCCTATGAAGACCCTCTTCCCATGGCAGCCACTTGCCCACCTGTGAAGCCTGGCTGGCAGACACAGTCATAGCGGTTGATGCCATCCCGGCAGACTCCAAAGGTGCAGGGGTTGCTGGCACAATCATCAATGTTCACCTCGCAGTTCACTCCTAGGGAGGGGAAACACCGCAGGGGTAGCCACCACTAAACCCCACCAGGGGCACCATTCCTAAACCCTCTGTGCCCTTCCAGATGTACTGTTTCTGCCCTAGCCCAGCCTCCAGCCCACCTGTGGTGCCAGGAGGGCAGCGGCAGAGATATTTGTCCACCAAGTCTAGACATTTGCCTCCGTGGCGGCAGGGCTGGCTGCGGCACTCATCCACCTGGCTCTCACAGCGCGTGCCTGTGTATCCCGGGGCGCAGGCGCACGAGAAGCTGGCAATGCCGTCCACACAGCGCCCATGGTGGCAGGGGTCCGGGGAGCAGTCATCCACGTTGAGCTCACATAGCGTGCCCTCGAAGCCTGGAGGACCAGAGAGTCAGACTCCACCCACGTGCCAAGGTCCTGCCCACAGCCTTCGCCTCTGCCCAATCCTGGCCCAGCTCTACCTCAGGCACTGCCCATCTAGCCAGCAGGAGGTGGGCTCAATTCAGGCCCCGCCCCCTCACTCCATCCAGCCACAAGCTCCAGGACTAGCCCCTGGCCAAGACACTTCCACAGATAACTTCCAACCCCAGCTGTAACCCTGCGTCCAATCCTTACATTATCAACCCTGTTCCACCTCACTCTCTACTCTGGACTGGAAATGGGGACACATGGGAAGTGCCTGGGGATAGAGGGATCTGGACACGCCCCCTCGACCAAGGTGCACTGTCTCTGCCAGAACCACTGGCCCCACCCCTAGCCTTACCACTGCTTACATCCATCATTGGCTCCGCCCCCTGGCTCTGTCATTGGCTCTACTCAGGTCCTGCCTTGCTGCAGCCCCCCCCCCAAATTTTCCCTAAGGCTTTTGCCTTCTCCCTCCCTTGCCCCGCCTCCACACTCTTGCTGGCCTGTCATTGGCCCTCTCTCACCCTCTGCGCAGCGGCATTCGTAGCCGTCGGGCTGGTCCACACACTTGGCTCCATTTCGGCAGGGTGTGCTCGCGCACTCATCCACATCCAGCTGACACATGGCCCCACTGAAGCCTTAGGGTGGGGAGTGGGTTGGGTAGAGGCCCAGAGAGGGTCAGAAAAGTCATCCCTTGCCAGCCCTGCCTTGTTTGGGTGGGATGAGTGGGATGATCATTTACTTAGTTTTTTTGTGAGCACAATGCAGGGCTTGAACTCACAACCCTGAGATCAAGACCTGAGCTGAGATCAAGAATCAGATGCTTAACCGACTGAGCCACCCGGGCGCCCCAAATTAGTTTCAAATTAATTTCAATGTTTTTCATAACATGTGGTTTCTGTTATGATAGTTATCCACTAACATGGTCTTGTAGGCTCCCCTAGAGCCTTTGCCTCTGCAGGGACCTGTCTTTTTCAGGCTCCCTGGCCCAGGGTCCTCACCCGAGGGGCAGGTGCAGCTGAAGCCATTGACTCTGTCCTTGCAGACCCCACCATTGACGCACGGGCTGCTCTGACATTCATCCATGTCCACCTCACAATAGGTGCCTGTAAAGCCTAGGGAGTGAGGGAAGGGGATTAGGGCAGTGGGGGTTAGCCTCTGGTCTAAAGGGAGAGCAAATGGGAAGGCACTCCCTTTCCCTGAGCCTTGCTTGACCTTGCCCCCCGCCCCCCAGCCCAATCCCAGATTCATCTTTCGGCCTCATTGTGGACCCTCACGCAGCTGTGGATCCAACTGGTCCAAGGCTTATGTGAGTCCGTATGGACCTTGCCATTAGACCACCCTCTTCCCTCTGTAGTGCTCACACTATACCAGGTCCTCAGCTACCAGCCCCGGGGCCCACTATAGCCTTGGGCCCAGCCTCAATCCCACCCCAGCATTAGTGCATGACTGTCTGCAGGCTCTGCCTTGACCCGCTGGGCCTTGACCGGCTCCAGCTCGCGATCCACCCTCATATCCTCTCCCACCCCCCAGTGGGTCTAAGGCACGACTCCACTCCCAACCCCTCTGAGGTTCTACAGACCACATTTGACCATGGCCCCAGCCTCGCACAAAGATTCTGCTCTGACCCAGCCTCCTCGTCTCAGGGCCCCGTTCCAGACTCAGTTTCACCGGCTTCCCTTGCCTCGCCCCCAGCCTCAGGCTCCGCCCCAGCCACACCCACCACGCACCTGCCATGCAGATGCAGGTGAACTGGCCTATGCGGTCGAGGCACGTGGCCTGGTTGCGGCAGGGCCCGGATAGGCACTCGTTGACATCGGTCTCGCAGCGCGGGCCAGTGTAGCCGCGGCCGCACTGGCACAGGAATGAGCCCTGTGTGTTCACGCACCGGCCCAGGTGCTCACATGGGTTGGCGCCTGCGGGAGTAGGCGTCGCCAGTGTGAGTGTGGGTGGCTAAGGACCTGCCTCTCCCCTCCCTCCCAGCTCTCAGGCGGCGCCCCGCTCACCAATAGAGCACTCATCCACATCCTGGTCACATGCCCCGCCGGTGAAACCTGGTGGACAGGTGCAGATGGCCCGGCCGTTCACGGGGTTCGTGTCGCAGATAGCATCCTCGTGACAGGGGTTGCTGACGCAGGCGTCATCCAGATGACACAGAAGCCCTGGAAAAGGGCAGGCAGAGTCCAAGGGCGGACCCTCCAGCTCTGCCCAAAGGTCCCATATCCCCCACATATTGTTTTGTGTTTTGTTTTTATTAACCTGCAGTGTATTGGGTAGCCATTTTCCCGTTACTTATTATGAAAATTTTTAAATGTACTGCAAAGTTGATTCATACGCCCACCACCTAGATTCAACTCTTGTAAGCTTTACGTATTTTTTTTTCTGAACTATTTGAAAATTAGCTGGAAACATCCACATATTGTTTTAAAGTCTGTTGACTCCTTTTCTGGCTATATACCCTCAAGTCTTTCCTTCTGCAGTACCCTCTGCCTGACATGCCATGCCCTCCACATCCAAGTCCCCCTCCCAGACGCCTTCCCTGACCTTTGCCACTTGCAAAGGTCCCCGTCTCCTCAGTCACGGGATAGGTCTCTATTCCCATGGCTACTGCCCTGGACTGTGGGCCAGCCTCTTCTTAGGCCCCACCCAGGCTCACCCTGCACCCCAAATCTAGCCTCCAGCATAATCATTCTAACACTCGAGTCAGACTCCGTCCCTCCCCCGACTCCAAAACCATCAATGGCTCCCTGCTGCCTATAAGGAAAACAGCCACTCACCAGTCTTGCCCATGGGACAGGCACAGTAGAACGAGGCCACACGGTCATGGCAGGTGGCTCCATGGAAGCACACAGCCGTGGCACAGTCATCGATATTCTGACTGCAGCTCTCGCCAGTCCAGCCATTGACACACACACAGCTGTGGCCACCCAAAGTGTTGAAGCAGGTGCCCCCATTGTGGCAAGCGTTGGGCTGCAGCTGACATTCATCCACGTCCTCCGTGCAGAACTGGCCTGTGGCACACAGACGCACCAGTCCATACCCGCTGTGTGCCCACCCAGGGTCTGCCACCTGGCTGTCTTCAGCCCCGATGCTCACCTGTCCATTCAGGAGGACACTGACAGTTGTAGGTGTTGACGCCATCCACACATGTCCCCCCATTTAGACATCGGTGCCCTGGACAGTCGTCCACATTCACTTCACAGTTTTGGCCCTCGAACCCTAGCATGGGAGGGGGAGGCAAGATGGTCACTGCCAGGCTGGCCAGCTGTCCCTGCACTCCTGCCACCTCCCCAGGGCACAGCTCCCTCACCAGGAAGGCAGGCGCAGTCATAGGTGAGATCGCCACTCTGTCTACATGTGCCCCCGTTACGGCACAGCGAGGGGGCGCAGGGCACTGCAGGGTTCTCACACAGTGGCCCTGTGTAGCCAGCTGGGCACTGGCAGCGGAAGGAACCAGGCGTGTTGAGGCAGGTGCCACCATGGCGGCAGGGCACTCCCACCCGGCACTCATCCACATCGCTTCGGCAGCTGCGGCCCTGGTAGCCCGGCGGGCAGGAGCAGAGGTAGCGGCCATCGGGCCCCACCGAGCAGCGGGCCCCATGGGTACAGGGGCTGCTGAGGCAGGGGTCCGGCAGGGAGCAGTCGGGACCTAGAGGGACCAGGAGAGGGTGAGCTTGGGCTGTTCACACCCTTGCCTGTCTTGGGCTCCCCTCCAGACCGTCCCTTACCTCGGAAGCCCCGGGGGCAGCGGCAGGAGAACCGGGCGGTGCCTGCCACCACGGAGCTCTGGCAGACGCCCCGGCCGGCACAGGGGCCGGAATGGCAGGGGTCTTCCAGCTGGCACCGCTCGCCCACCCATCCTGGTGGGCACCTGTGGGCAGAGATAGCTTAGTACAGGGCAGTACTAGGGTGATACCGGGCAGGTGCCTCCCAGACACAGAGATACACACATGTGGCAGTCAAGAAACACACACACAAACAGCCCAACCAACAGGCACCCTCGTTCATTCGTGCAACCAATATTCACTGAGTACCTACTGAGTTCTTAGCAATAGGAATACAGTCGAAAACACAATAAAAATCATCCCCACCCTCCTTATGTTCACAGCCAAGTTGGGCAAAGAGAAGGTACACAAATAATGAATTATATAACACGCCAGCTTGGGGTGGTAAGGGCCATGAAGAGTTTAGTGGGTTTTGAGTGATGGCCCCAGAAAAGAAATGCCCATGTCCCAGAACCTGTGACTCTGACCTTATTTGGAAAAAGAGTCTTTGCGGATGTAACTAAGTGACAGAGAGCAAGATGAGATCATCCTGGATTTTCCAAATGGGCTCTAAATCCATTGGCAGAGGGAGATTTCGGAGGAAGAAGAGAAGGTCATGTGGAAGACAGAAGCAGACCCTGGAGTGTTGCACCCACAAGCCAAGGAGCTCCAGGAGCTTCCAGTAGGTGGAAGAGGCCAGCAAGGGAGCTCCTGGAAAACCACTGGAGACAGCGTGGCTGCCAACACCTGGATTTCAGACTTCTGGCCCCCAGAACTGTGAGAATAAATTTCTGTTGTTTTAAACCACCCACTTTTGAGTGGTCTGTTATGGTAGCCAGGAAACTAAGACACAGGATGAGGGAGATGAGTAACAAGGGAGGGCAAACATGATGTTTTCGGACTGAAGAAGGTAAGGGAGGGGGCCACGGGGCTGTGTGAGGAAGAGCCTTCCAGGCGGAGGAAATGGCAAATGCGAAGTCTCAGACTCCAGAAGACAACCACTCAGGCACACAGACAGACTCAGAAACATACACAGATAACACGCCGGGACAGCCCATTCGACATACTGGCCTGGCCAACATTCAGACCCAAATCCACAGCGCAGTTCACATGGGTAGCTCCCCCGTGCACAGACAGTGTAACTCTCACAAATCCTCCACTCCTTTCCTGGCGGCACATGCAGTGCTTCCTGCCACTGGGAGGAGGAGGTGGGCACCGATGCTGGCGTCCTCTTACTGGGAGAGAGTCCTTCCGCCTGCAGCCCCTTCCCCAAACCCACCAAGGCAACCTTGAGTAGGAGAGGAATAAGGCGGTTGGCCTAGAGACTGGAAACCTCCAGAGGGCCCCCGGCGGCGTGAGAGAGGAAAGGATTTGGACTGGCAGGAGGGTCCAAGGCCCCGCCCCCAACGCTGCGCACCCCTCGCACGGTCCCTCCCTCTGGCTCGTCCCAGTCGCTTGGGGCTAACCTCAGGCAGCTGACTCAGTCCCTAGCGTCACCCACAAGATTCCTCCACCCCAGGCCCCAGCGAAACAGGCCAGGACACGGCAGGACAGGGGTGCCAAAGGTGTTAAGAAGGGAGGGCCAGGCTCCCAGCCCCCTCCCCAAAGACTCGCAGGGAGAGGATGTCCGTCACGACTGCGCGCCGAGAGGGGGCGCGCTGCTCCGGGCGCCTGGCGCCGGGAACTGCCGGTCCCACCGCCAGGCAGGGCGCGGCCGCGCGGCCCCCTCCCGACGCCCCGGGCGGGTTCCCACGCTCTGCGCCCCGCTCCCCTGCCGACCGGTCGGGCCGGTTCCAGCCTCAGCCCGCGCCCCGCCTCACAGCCAGGGCTTTGGGGGAAACCGACAGGGGGAGAGCACACTTGGTTGGGGGTCGGCGGGAGCGGAGGGGGTGCGGCGAGGACTGCGAGACCGAGACGACGGCTTGGGAGGCTACTTTAAGGAAGAGGCTAAGGGGGATCCGTGGAGGGGTGACCTATTGGGGCGTTCCTGAAAAGATACGAGTATTTAGAACCTTGAAGGAGATTGGGGGGGCCCGTGGGGAGTGGTTCCCACGGCCCAGCTCTGGGAACAGCCCGCTCCACTCCGGGTAATCCGGGCTCCGGGCGGCCGCGCGCGCTGGTGATTCACCTGTTGAGGGGCGGGGCAGCCGCGGTAGCATTCACCTGTCGGCTGTATTCCAGGTGCAGAGCTCCACTGCGCAGGCGCCCGGCCCCGCGGCCCCGCCTCCCAGGTGAGTGGCTTAGGATAAGGTCACACTTTCCCCCGCCCCCACCATCGCAGACTCCCAACCAGAGGAACCCGCTCGGCCAGGCTAAGCCCCCACCTGGGGGAGCCCAAGTGGGCCTCCAGTCAAAATGCGTGTGTAACTTCAAAGGGGCTCTCCGGAATCAGAAATCACCCCAGACCCACCCAGCTTGGCACACATGTTGTTGAATAAACGAATACATTAACGAATCAATCAATGGCTACTATTACTAATGACCGATATTATAAAAGGAACCAAGCATTTCCCAAAAACCTTGAGACGTTCCCCTTTATGGCGCGTATTTCCTGTGCCCCTACCATTATTCACCACCATCATCACCACCATCATCATCACCATCATCATCATCATCATCCCTATTTACGGAGCACTACTGTTTGCTGAGCACTATGATGAGTTCATCATATGAAGTGTCTCTTAATCTTTATAATCAACCCCATAAAGAAGGACCTTTACCCCACTTTCCAGGTGCAAAAACTGAGGTTCAGAGAGCTCAAAGCACTTGCTCAAGGTATCCCAGAGCCCAGAATTCAAGCTGAGTTGTCTCCCTCTGCTCGGTTCTTTCCTAACCTCTCTCTGCTCAGCAACTCCAACCCTCTGCCTTTCCCTGTATTATCCAACAACTGAATTCTTGAACCCCTTCATGGTCACAAGCCAGGGAAAAGCACCCCTATTTCACAGATGCAATGAAATCTAGAGAGAAGTGACTAACCCAAGGTCACACAGCAAGAAAGTGACAGAGCAAGGCTGTATTACAGGCTCCCTGTACCCCCCCCCCAACTACATGTCGAGACATGGGAGGATGCAACTGGTGTACCCACTACTGCCAAGTCACTTGCCATTGGTCCCTGAAGATCTGCTGGCTGAATAATAACTACCTCCATCACAGGCTTTACACATGACCTCAGGCAGCCAAGAACTCTGTGAAGTGGGGGGTAAAGTACGCCTGTTTTCCAGACCAGGACACCGAAGCTTAAAGAGTTTAGGTCCCAGGCAGTGAGCAACACGATGTGGAATCTGAACCCAGGCAGGGCAAATTGCAGAGGCCCTGCTCTTAACCTTCCTCCATTCTTAACCCTGCTTGATTCCAACAGGGAAATAAGAGGTTACCCAAGCCATACGCATGTAGGAAGTGGCAGAGGCATCCAATGGTGGACACAGAGGCAAGGGGAGAAGACAGACTACCTCCCCACACAGGACCCACTAATGGCTCAGAGCCAGGCACTCACAGGCAGGCAGCCTCCCGGGAGGGTGGCTGGGTGCAGCGACCTCCATTCATACACGGGTTTCCGTCCAGGCAAGGGGGTGCTGTGTAGGGGCAAAGGAAAATGGGGGGTCAGCCAGGCACCCAGGAACCCCAGCTCAGAGTGACAGGGCCCATTCTTCCCTCCCCCAGGCAACAGCTGCAACGGGCTGGGGGTGTCTCTGTGGGTGCATGGAGGCCCCGCATCCACAGTTCCCACGGCCCCCCGCCCCGGCCCCAGCTGTTGGGGCTGCAGCTGTCCCTGCCAGCTCAAGCCCTGGGAACCACAAGGCAGGGGCGGGCAGGAGGAGGTGCTGACTTGTGCCAGATGTGGGGACTCAGGAAGCTGCCAGAATGGGGGGTGCTGAGGCAGGAAGTGAGGGTGCTGAGCGTTGAAGGGAGGTTTGGGGCTGTGTGCCCAGATCCCAGGGTAATGGAGAGGGCAGGGGCAAGGAGGCTTGGGGCCATGGGTCTTTCTTGCCCTGATGTTGGACATCTGCTCCAGCTGGGCAGAGCTGAGTGGTGCTCTGGTGAGAGGGGCCAAGGCCTGTACCCCACGCACAGCCAGCATTGGACTTTGCAGGGATAGAGTGTGGGTTGAAGGGAGGAGCTGCTGGCACTAGGCATGTGCTGCCCTGTCCAGCGTCCCCATCCCTGAGGGCTGTGTCCCTCTGGGGTGTGGCAGTCTAACTGTCCTGCCAGACTGGTCTGGGGTGTTGCTGGGTGTGAGCTAGTGGAGAACTGTGTGTGCCGGCAGGTGTGGGGCCAGTGTGTGTGTGTGTGTGTGTGTGTGTGTGTGTGTGTGTGTGTGTGTGTATGACAGATGGAAAGAGAGAGATGGAGGGAGATAGAGGAAAACGGAGACAGACACAAAAAAGGAAACTAGAAGCAGGCCGACACAGAGAGGAGGCAGAGATCAACAGAGATAGAGAGGGAGAGACAGGGCAAGTCGAGCAGGACATGAGACCAGGACAACATGGCGTGTGTCCCCTTCCTCAGGGGACAGGCAGAGACAGAACACGACCACCCAGACAGGGGCCTGTGGATATTTGTGAACTCACACTGGGAGCCACATGATGCAGACTGTGGGCCTCACCAGACTGTGGGCCATGTGAGCCACATGTGTGTGTGCCTGAAGTACATGGGTGTATAGGTGTGCCATCTATGTGCAGGCTGGACCTGTCGCGGTGCCCGTGCATGAGAGCCGTTGCTCTGGTGTGCAGCTGTGTGTCTCTGCGTGACCAGTGTATCCTCAGGTGTGTCTGTGTGTGGGTTGGATGTGCCCATCTGGCTGCATGTATAAACTGGGGATAGGCAGGCCTCGGATCTGTGTGTGTCTGAATGTGTGCAGGCAGAGTGTACAGGGCCTTGGGCTGGTGATCCCTGGTATGTGTGAACATGTGTAACTGTATGTGCAAGTATGTTAGTGTGTGAGCTGCGTATCCACTCTGCCGGTGTAGTGCGTGTGCGTGTGTGTGTGCACGTCTCCATCCGCATGTGTGACCCAGGGCTCTGTGTGCCTGCGAGTGTGTGACAGGCCATGTGTGTGTGCGCTGGCCCTGCGGGGGCGGCAGCTCCTGCCCGATCCTGCCCGATCAGAACGGGGCTGGGCGGTGCAGGCCCTTCCTTCCCAGCGCCGAGCCCCACAGCGGCTCCCCGGGACCCCGGGCCAGGGCCGCTCGGCCAGCGTCCCTCTTCCGCCGGCCAGGCCTCCCTTGGGGGTGTGCGCCCCCGCAGCCTCCGCCCAGGACCCGCCGCCCGTCCCGCTTTGTCTGGCAAAGAAAGCGCGAGGCCGGCCCGGGGGGGAGGGGGTGTCTAGACGGCGCGGCCATTGTCCCGAGCGGGGGAAGGGAGAGCGGGGAGGGGGAGGGGCGGGGGGCCCCGGCCGGCTGGGGAGGGGCTCGGGCTGCCGAGACGGGGCGCTGGAGCTGGAAAGGAACACGTGGGCTCGCGCCCCCCGCCCTCCCTGGCCCTCCCCTCGCGGGGGCGGGGTCCCGTGGCCGCCGGGTCCCTGCGACCAGGGGAGGGAGCAGGGCCGCGGGCGGGGAAAGGGGAGCGGGCGCCGCTGTGGCTCCAGCTCCGACTCCGGCTCCGGGTCTTGCCGCGCTCCGGCCTGAGAAGTTTTTCCCCGAGTTCGGAGCTCCGAGAACTTCGCGCCCCCTCCCCGTCCCCCACCCGGACAGGCCAGCCCTGGGTGTGTGTGGGGGCTTTTGTGCGAGGGGTCCCCAACCTGGGGGTATTGGGCTCCAATCGTGACCTTCCCAGGGCCCCAGACCGACGTGCATTGGGAGCGAGCCCCAGACTCTTGATCCCCCCGATCTTGGGTCCGTGATCCCCCACACCTCAAGCTCCCCAGTCCCTCATTCCTGGGTGCCTTCATCCCCAGCTCTGATCGCTCCTGGGCCCCTATTCTGCGGACCTCTGGGGCCCTGCCCCTCCCCCCCATTAAGCCCCTGACCCCCGGGAGCGACACGTAGCCCCCGGGCTCCTGCTCCCTGTCCGCTCTGGTCCTTGGCTCCTAGACCAGCGCCCCCAGCCCCAAACTCGGGGGTCCTTAAACTCCGCTCTTACCCTCCCCCATCCCACCCACCCAGTCCGGCCCGCCAGGTCCCAGCCCCTCACCTGCAGCCCCGGGCCCCGCTAGCAGTAGCAACAGGGGCAGCGCCCGCACGGGCGGCAGCGGTGGCGGCGGCGACATCGGGCGACGGCGGCGGCGGCGGCCCCGGGTCCCCGGTCCCATGGCGGCCGGCCGCGACCCTCCCTCCTCCCTCCTCCCTCCTTCCCTGGGCTCCGGGCGCGTCCCGGGCCAGCCTCCGCGCCGCCAACTTCGCCAAAGTGAGGCTGCCGGGCTGCCCCGCCCCCAGCCCTGGGAGGCTCGCCCCGCCCCGGGGCCGGCCCTGCGCTCCCCCGCACCCCCCCACCACCACACCACCCCACTCCCACCCACCCCCAACCGGCTTCCCGGGGTCGCTGCCCACCCTCCACCCACACAGCGTGGGACCCGCAGACCCTAGGAAATTCAGGCGGGCCATGCGGTGAAGCGTGGGCTGAACCCGCAGTGACAGACACACCGGCTTCGTGAACACCCCGGCTCCCAACACACACGTAGAGCCGGGGACACACGCAGAGCCAGGACACAAACGCAGACCTCCAGATATCTCAAAACTGAGGCCAAGCACGTCCTGAGAAGCTCATGCACACACAGCTACCAGGCACAGACGCAGACACATGCACGGAGCTTCATGGGGACTTAAAACATAAAACACAAGTCCAAAGCTCAGGCCCAGCCAGGCCTTGAGGCGGCGGCAGCATTTGCAGCCTCAGACCTCAGACGGGAGCCTCATGCATGTGGGCGAACACACACACAGAGACACACCTTCTTACTCTCAGCTCCTAGAAAGCTCCTTATTACCCAGCACAAGCTCCAAAGTTCCATCCCAGCCCCCAGCCCCACCCATACCCTACCCAGCTTTGCTGCTCAGCTTTCGCTCAATCTGATCAACTGCCTTTTCCAAAATCAGTCTTGCTGCAAAGCTGCGGAGCAGCCCACTCTGTCTCTGTGGTGATAATAGGGACCCCGAGAGGCCCCAAGCCCAGCCCTGGAGGAGCCCTCAGTCTGGGGAAGAAAAAGCTGGACACAGACCCCCACCCCCCACCCCCAGCTCTGTGGGTTCAGAGCTGGGCCAGAGGGAGGGAGTCTGGGATGGGCATACAGAGGGGTTGGTGAGGGCTCTGCCTGATGGTAGTTGCTTATTTGTTCATTCATTTATTCAACAAGTAGATATAAAGCTCCAGCTCGATGTCTGACTTTGTTCCAGGGACTGGGGGTATACCTTCTTCCCCCAGAGAGGGCTTCCCAGAGGAGGGTCCAGTGGAGATCAGCCAGGGAGGATGAATTAAAGGGAAAACATCCCAGCAGAGACACAGGCCTGCACCCACAGGAGGGAGCAGAGAAAGGAGAAGGAGTGGTCAGGCCACACTGGCCTGGGATGAGGAGGAGGAGAAGGAGGCCAGGGTGCCTCCCTGGTATTTGGCTTGGTGGTGAGGCTGCAGGGGGAAGGAATGGTTTGGGGGTGAATCCATGGAGCCTGGGGGTCGCCTATGTGCAGCTGAACACTGGGGCTGAGCATGGGGAAGCCATGGTGGGAGATAGTCACAAGGGCACCCCGAGATCTTCAGGCAACTTTTAACCTTTTTATTTTAAAATAATTTCAAATGTAGAGTAATGTAATTTCCATGTGCCCTTTGTCCAGATTCACCAACTCTTTCCACACTTTGTCACATTTGCTTTATAATCATATATATATGGACACACACACATATCTATGTGCCTTTTTAATTTTTTAAAGCTTTTATTTATTTTGAGAGAGTGAGAGAGCCTGCATAAGCAGGGGGAGGGGCAGAGGGAGAGGGAGAGAATCCCAAGCCGACTCCCCACTGAGCACCTCACCACCCAGAGATCTTGACCCGAGAGCGGAAACCAAGAGTCAGGCGCTTAACCAACTGAGCCACCCAGGTGCCCCAATATGCCTTTTTATTTTTGAGAGCAAGTTGTGGATGTGATGTTCCTTTATACACCACTGTGTGTTCCCTGAGCACGAGCGTGTTCTCTTGCCCAGACAGACCACAGCTGCCACCCTCAGTCTGTGTTCCAAGTTTTCTGTTGCCCCAATAGCATCTTCTATAGCGTGTTTCTTCGCTGGTCCAGGATCTAACCCCTGACCGTGTGTTTCTTGAAATGGTCATGTCTCTTGGTGTCCTGTAATCTGAATCAGTTCCTCAGCTTTTCCCCATCTTTTTGATAGTAACATTTTTGGAAAGTGGAGATCACCCATTTCACAGAATGTCCCCCAGTAGGCCGGCCTGCTGCTTCCTCCTGACCCGGTTCAGGGTGTGTGTCTTTGTCTGGAACCGCAGAGGTGATGCTGGTCCTCCCCAGCGTCTCGTATCCGGAGGTACCTGACGTCATTTCCCACCATTGGTGAGGTTAGACTTTGATCACTTGAGTGAGGTTGGCCAGGTTTCCCTACTGTTGCCGTACCATTCTCTTCCCACCCCTCCTCCCGTAGTAAATCGATATCGGCATCATGTGGGGAGATACTTTGAGATGATGTGAATATCCTGGTGCCCACCACACGTTCACCCACTGGTTTGGGCAGGGACTGATGATTTCCTCTGAGGTTTTTTTTAAACTGAGATAAAATTCACATACCATAAAAGTAACCACTTACCATTTTAAAATGTACAGCTCAGAGACCTTTAGCGCAAGCATCACTTCTATCCACTTCCAAGACACGTCCATCACCCCTAAAGGCAGCCCTGTCCCCAAGGGCAGCCACTGCCCAGCCCCCTCCCCCAGCCCCTGGCAGCCACCAATCTGCTTTCTGCCTCTGTGGATTTGCCTGGGTACATTTTGTGTACATGGAGTTGGACAATGTGGGGCCTTTTGTGTCTGGCTTTTTTTCCCTCAGCATAATGTTTTTGAGGTTCCTCCCTGTAGCATCATTCTTTCTCATGGCCGACTAATATTCCATTGAATGGCTATACCATATTTGCTTATCCATTCATCCATTAATATATTAGATGATTTTTAAAGGCTGAAAGAGGAAGAGGGGATGGAGGCCGAGAAGTACTGTTAGCGAGAAAGAAGAAGCATGAAGAGCCAAGGGGGCAAGTTGAATGACTGGCCAGAGCCTGGCCTGGCGGGTGTAGATAGGCCCCTGGGGACAGGAACTGAGGCTGCTCTGCCCGTCCCATTTCTGGATACAGCTCCCCCAGGGAAGGAGTACCTGCCCGTCTTACGGTGACTTGCTGGAGGCTTTCTAGAGGAAGACCTGATGTTAGAACCCAGGTCTGAGTGACTCCAGGCCACACAGAGTGTGAGGGGTGGGGCGGGGCGGGACTGGGGATTGGGCAGCAAAAAGGACGAAAGTTGCACAAGAAGGGGCACAGCCTGATTCACAGTGAGCGTGCTGAGTCAACAGGCCCTAGGGCAGGGGCAGCTTCAGTCCCTTCCCGTGCCCATCACCCCAGGAGGAGATCCAAGCCCCCCCCCCAACCCCTGGCTTTGCTTTCAGAGCCCTTAGCCTGTCCATACCCTCTCCAGCCCTCCCCCCCATCACAATGAGTCACTCCCTCCTCACCCAGCAGGCCTTGCACCCTCATGGCCTTTGCCCAGGTTCTTCCCTCTGCTGGGATACCCAGCAAGTTAAAAGGACCCTTTTGCTTCCTCCCCCAGCAGGAACTCACAGCAAATGCGTTCTCTTCAAAAATATATTTTCTTCTAGTTACAGGGAATGCTCTGCTATTTCTCACCCGTGCCACCCCTTTGCCCATGCCGGTCCCGGTCCCTCTTTCTAGCATGCCTTCCAACCCTCCCCCCATTCCTGTACCTGGGGAACTCCCATTTATTCCTCAAGTTTCCAGCTCCAGGGGCATCTGGGTGGCTCAGTCGGTTAAGCGTCTGCCTCAGGCTCAAGTCAGGATCCCGGGGTCCTGGGATCCAGCCACGTGGCGGGCTCCCTGCTCAGCAAGGAGTCTGCTTCTCCCTCTGTCACCACCGGCACCCTTGCCTCTGCTCATGCTTGCTCTCTCTCTTTTCTCTGAAATAAATAAATAAAATTGTTAAAAAAAAAAAAAGAAAGAAAGGAAAAGAAAGTTTCCAGCTTCAGGAAGCCCTCTCTGCCCCTCCAGGCAGAGGCCCCCTGGGCCTTCCCAGCACCCTCCTTCTCTACCAGCCTTATCCATAAGTGGCTGGGATATCTGTGTCCTGCTCTGTTTCCTCACCTAGACCGGGAGCTTCGCAGGAACCAGGCATCACACAGCATGGTATGGACACAGAAGGGGTAACATGGGAGGGTTTGGTGACTCAGGAATTGGCTGAAGGAGTTAGGATGCCCAGCCCAGAAGGGCTGCCATAGGGGGATCCAGACCACTTTCTTCAGTACCATTCTGGAGGTCTGGGGGGTCCATAAATGGGTTTGGGGGTCCAGGGGCAAAGGTAGGGGCTTTAGGAGGTAGGCTAGCTCTAACCCTGACCCATCTGAGAAAGGACTTTTTGCTGGAATGGATGTCCTAAGAGGTGCTGAGCTCCCCATCAGAAGGAGCAACCAAGGAACCTAGACCCACATTTTGCTAGACAGGAAGTCTAGAGTCTGTGACTCTGCTGATCTGGTGGCTTCCAGTCTGTGGCAAACAGAGACAGAGAGGGAGCAATAATAGTAAAAACACAGGCGAGGCCAGCATGGGGAGTTGAGTGGGCACAAAAGAAAGAAAGTCTACAGAGTGCCTACTGTGTGTTGGTCCCTCTCTGAAGTCCCCATGGCTCAGCCACCAGAACATGGATTCCTGGCTCCAGCTTCCTGCCACCCTCCAGCCACAGTGGCAGATCCAGACCAAGGTGTCAGGATCCTTGGGGGACAGGATAGTCTGGAGCGACCATTCCCACAGCCTTGCAGTGGGCTGCCACACAGTTCCCAACGTGGTGGGGGTAGGGGTGAGCTGGAGCCCTCTCCCCTGCCCCTGCCGGCCGCCTTGGCCCAGGACTGCATTTCTCCTCAATGAGCTCAGTCCCCGGGGACACAGGACCTGGGGCCAGGCCAAGATACAGCTGCCGGGCCCAGGGCTGATGACCAGGAACCTGAGAACATGCCCTCGGCTTCTCCTCCCGGGACCACAGTCCCACCCTCGGCACCAAAACTGGGGCCAGGGCCTTATGCCCAGACAGTGGGCCATGGGAGTCCAAAAAGAACCAGCAGGGGTGGGGGCTGCTGGGTGTGGGCCCTGGGCAAAAGTGGGAAGGGTGGACTCCAGGGGCCGTTGGCTATAGGCTCAACTATTTCTTTTGGCTACTGCCTCCCTAGGGCCCTCTCATGTTCCAACCCTCTATGGCTCCCCAGTGCCCAGAGTGACACTGTCCTCGCCTTACCAGGTTCACTTCTGTCTCCCAGCCTTCCCAGTCTTGGCACAGGTTGCATCCACCGGAGGGAGCACCTTTCTCAAACCCTGAAGGCTTCTTTCACCTGGCAGTTCACTCGGACCCTCTAGCTCTTCTCACCTTCATTCATTCATTGAACAAACATTACTGACTGCCTACTTGGTGCCAGGCCCTTTTAGAGCCAGAGGCGACAAAGAGCTGTTCCCTGCCCTGATGGGGGAGACAGACCAGAAACAAGAAGGCAGACAAATAAGAACCATTGAGTGTGACATAAGGGAAGGAGAGATTTCAGTGTCGGGGGCAGGACAGGCCTCACTGAGTTGGGGGACATTACAACTGAGACCTGAAGGAGAAGGAGTCAAGCAGGAGCAAACAGCCAGTGGAGGGGGGTGCCAGGTAGAGGGAATGGCAAGTGCAAAGGCCCAGAGGAGAAAGGGGCAAGCTGATGACAGGAACAGCGACGAAGCCAGGGTGCTGGGCACAGAGCGAGCAAGGGGTGGGAGGTGGAGGAAGGTGATGCGGGCCAAGTCTCAAGGGGACACAGGGTCTGGGATTCTATCGCAAGCATGGTGGCTGCCACTGGAGGGTTTTAGTGCGGAAAAGCTGATCTGTCTGAGGTTGGAGAAGACCACTTTGGAAGCTCTGCCTTCTTCTCTCCCAGGAAGTTGTCCCTGAGGCTTCACACAGTCTCCTCTGGGCTCCCATGGCCTCTTCACTCCACGTGATCCTTACTGCCCCCCCCCCCCACTGAATCCCCAGTGTCTAGCATAGATCTATTTCACAGTAGGTCGAATGAATGGCTATACCAAACAGATCTCAGTGCAGAGCAGGACCCAGGAGCTGGGACATGAATGTGCCCGGTGCCATCCCTTGAGACGTCCCCATTAGATCAGGGCTAGGTCAGAGGCAGGGATGGGGGCTGGTGGGGCTTCTCGGAGGAGGAGACAGGGTGAGAACTGAGTATGGAAGAGAGTGAAGAGAAGGGAACTCGTTACAATTGAGAAGCTATGGGCTCTGCAGCTCTGGACAAGCGAAAGGAGAGGCCACCCCCCCCCCCACGCCTTCTGGAGGTTTCCCTGTCTTAGGACCCTCCATTGGGTGGGACATCCACTGGATGTCTTGGCCTCACAGATTCTGGGCTCAGACCACTCTAATCTTCCATGTCCGTGACCTTGCCCCAGACCCCACCTCCTCCTGCTCAAGTCTGAACCATGATGGTCTCATGTCCCCTGCCTGTCCTTGAAGCTCGTCCTCCTTCCTGTAGGTGTGGCACCTGTCTAGAAAAGAGAATGCCTCCCCAGGGCTTTCCATTACCTGTTCCCTTGGCCACAGGCTGAGGTCTCTTCCATGATAAAGTGAAGTTCACAGGAATCCACAGCAAATGCTCGTCTCACATTCCCCCACCCCCGTGACTCTCTCCCCTGCTTCTCTGCACATGCCTGGCTTCATTCTTCCCTTTCTCCACTCCACTCCGTGCCCCCAGAGGCTGACCTCTACAGACGGCATCAATGGACAGCCTTGTCCTCTGGGTTCCAGGTGGGTTTGGCCAATAGGAGGCACTGGCGAAGATGAAGCCAAGGGAGAGAATGGGATATTAATCCTCCTGCATCCCTTCCCATAGCATCGCCTCTGCTGGTTGTATCCCTTGACGAAAGGCCCTGTGCACGTAAATCTATCCCTGGGCTCTAACATTCTTCTTTCCCTTTGTCTGGTCAGGGGGACCAGGAGATGGTAATGGCTCTCCATGGGTGCTCGCCCCTTTGGTTTCCCCAATGCTGCCCACTGCATATGCCCTGTAGCAAACCTGCCTCAAATTACCCCACTTGAAGGTGCCACTTATTTCCCCTAGGCTCCCAGCTGGGGTCCCCATGCTTCCCTCCTCACTCCTGCTTAAGGGTGCTCAGAACGTTCAAGTCCTGCGTCCTTAGCCTCCACTCTCAGATTCCCTCCCTCACGATGTGCATGGCTCAGTCCTCTCAATCTGTCAGCAGCTAGTGACTCCATGGGCTGTGCCCCTCCTCCTTGACACCCACCACCACCACCACCACAACCACCACCGCTGCTGGGGCACCACACTTGCCTGCTTCCCCTCCTAACTCTGTGGTTTCTCTGCTCTGCCTATCCCTTAGATGTTGGGGCCCTAAGGGCTCAGTCTCCAGTCTTGCTGTCTGCTGTATTCTGGGGAGACTTCATCCTCTCCCAGCTTCGGCATCCCTCTGCCCCACCACACAGAGACAGTCGTTTGGCCATCTTTGTCTTTAATCCGCAGATGCGCCTGGGTCCTTGCCGCAGGGACTCAGGCCCCTTCGACTGAACATGACCCAAACCTGCTTCTGGCCTTCCTTTCATATCTGCTCCTCACCCAGTGCCTGGATTTAGGCCTCATCCTTTTTTGCCGGAACCATGCCCATCCTCCTTCCAGGCCTCTCGACCCTCAGTCTTCCCCCTCTGGTCCTTCCCCCTCACCAGCGCCCACGTAAGATTCCAAACACACAGATCTGTCGGGAACCCTCCCCTGCTGGGGATCAAGCTCCTCGCCTGATGTTCGAAGTCCTTTGTAATCCCATGTCTTCCCATCCAAAACTTTCCCGCGGAACACAATCAGCTGTGCGTGGAGGCTTGCGTGGGTTGGAGCACAGCCTTGTAGGGTTTAGCTCCAAGGCTGCCTCCTCCAGGGAGCCTTCCCTCCCACTCCTCAAGTATGCAGCCAGTTCCTTATTCTCCTCGAACCTGAGCCCGGCTGCGTCTCCCCCCCGCCCCTCTGGTCTTAGAGCTGGTAGTAGGGACAGATGAACGAGTGAATGACTGACTGACTGACTGACTGAATGAATGAGTGGTGAAAGGTGATCTGGAGGCGGCTCAGAGCAAGGAGAGGGAGTTGCCGGGCCTGGGAGGGGCCTCAGCCGGAGCCACCCTCCTCCCAGCCCTCGGGTCCCTTCCCTTCTCCCGCTCGAAGGGTTGCGCGCGCGGAGCCCCCCCCCCCCCCCGGTCCTGGAGAAAGGCGCTCCCGGATTGGCTCAGGCTGGGAGAGGCGGGCTTCGGCCGGGCCACGAGTCTCTATTGGCTCATCATCCAGGACTCCGTCCAGTCACCGCGAAGAATTCCCCCCTCCACCCCCAGACTCTGATTCCCTCCAGCCTGCGGCAGAGGAGGCGGAAGACGGCGCCTTCTGGTTGCCCTGGCAACCGTCAGCGGATCCGTCGCCCCGGCAACTGTCCGAGGCCTCCCGTCAGCCTTCGCCTGGGCCCCTTCAATCACCCAGACAACCGCTACCCGTTCCGGTCAACCATCAGCCCTCTCCCCGTCACCCTGGCAACCGTCGCCAGACCCACCGCCCCCTGGACACAACGTCCTCATCCTGCCCGCAGGCCTCCTGGCCCCAGGCTCCGAGATCGCGGGGTCCCCTTCCCCTCCGGCCCATCTCCTCGCCCCTAGGGGGCACTGCTCCCACCCTGGCAGGGGTGGTGGAGGGCCCCCGGGGCGGGGCGGGCGCTGGGGATCCCGGCTCCCGTCGGGCCTAACGGCCGCCCTGTGCTGAGGCTATGCATAGCCCCCTGCCTGTCACCCCGCTCGCTCTCTTGCGTGGGACTGTCCAGCCACAACAGGGAGCTTTTCAAAATTCAAGCCATGTCCCTCCCCTGATGAAAACCCTCCCCTGGCTCCCCTTGAGAATCGAATCCAAAGTCGTGGCAGCCCCTGGCGGTCTGGCTGTGTGACCTCTTCTCCTCCTTTTCTCTGCCCTAGCAGCCGCTAATCCCCACGTTGTTACTCCAGTAGCCCAAGCTTATTTCTGCCTCCGACCTTCCTACTTATGCTCAAAAGTGCGTCCCCCAGCGAGGGAAGCCTTTTCCGAGCCATCATACGCTTACATAGCTCTCTGCACCTGTTCTCTGCTAACTCCACAACGAGGGCCTAGATCAGTGCCTGACACACATGATGAGTGGAAGGATGTTACGTTGGAGACAAGAGAGGACAGAGGAGGATGACCAGCAGGCAGGCGTTAGCCAGGCTGGCCCATCCCAGGAATAAGAGAATGTATTTCTGACACTGCTGGTCCCCAGAGAGATTCATCATGCAGCAGGTCATGGCACTGTCCCCAAAGGCCAGGTGAAGGCTGGGGAGATAGAAGTGCTGAGATAGAAGGGCTGGATGGTTCGCCCTCTACTTGTACCACCCTTTTCCGAAGGCTGGAGCCAGACGACCCCAGAAAGAATCCCCAGACACTGTGGTTCATTTAGAGAAGATTCCAGGAGCTGGAGAGGCAGGCCTCAGTCCTCAGATGATCCTTCGGGGAGCTGGTCCCTTCCTGTGCCAGTCCAGAATCTCACACTCCCAACCTAACAGAGCCTAGAGCTGTTTTTCCATGGATCGGAGACAGGGGTCCCAGGGATCCTTCGCAGGCCGCAGCAAGAGAACTTGACCTTACGAGGCCTGGAGTCACAACTGGGAGGAAGACCGTGGGAGCTGTTCAGGGCCAGGCTAGACAGGACTCTAGACACCCAGCTGCTTGCACATGAGGGCCCTCCCTGGGGGAGCGGGTCAGGAGCCAGGTGTGGATACCCCTAGTCTAGGAGCACCCTCCTCAGCACTGTCCAACTGAATGCTTTCCACTGATGTGGCAATTGAGCCCTTGGAGTATAGCCAGAGTGACTGAGGAACTGAATTTTTAATTGATTTTAATTACTTTGCATGTGAACTGAAGCAGCCAGATGTGGCTGCCAGTACCCTGTTGGACACTGCACCATTTAGCTGAAGACTCGGACTGGAGAGGAAAGCCAGGGACAGGAAGGTCAGGGTCTGGGGTTGGTGCTGCTCTGGGGGCTGACTTTGGTAAGAAGAGTAAGGCCCCAGGGGAGGGGAGAGGTAGGACTTCCGCATCTAGCTCCAGAGAAGAGTTGTACCTGGTTCTCCAGGGTTGAAGGGCTTGTTCACCTGCACACACACTCACACCTGTGAGTGAGCCTACAGGCTGGTGTGCCTGAGGGCATCCACAGACACCCTTGTGTGCGGCCTAGGAGTTCCACGCCTGCGCACCATCTGGGAGCCCACCCTTGTATGTACGTTGTGTGGACTCCTACGCGCACACAAGCCAGCGAGCGAGGGCCACTAGTCCAGCAGGTCTCGCAAGAAGGCCCACATGTACTCGTGCATCTCCCCAGGGTTGCTCTGTGGGATCCAGTGCCCCACGCCTGGCAGGATGTGGGCCTCCAGCCGGCCAGGCACAAAGCGACTGCTGATGGCTCCCACCAGCCCCTGCTCGAAGTAGGTGTCCTTCTCTCCCCACAGCAGCAGCGTGGGTGTGGCCAGCTCCTGGGGCTCCAGGGGGAAGTTCCTATGGCCAAGACATAGACAGACAGAAGAATCACCGCCCCAACTCCCTGCCCCCACAACTCTCCTGAGCTTTCCGCCCTGGGTCTGCTCTCACCTGAAGAGGTTTCGGTAATAGTTGAGGGGCCCCGTGAGACCACCGGGCTGTGAGAAGTCATAAAGGAAGGCCTCAAGCTCGCTGGGGGTTAAGTGTGGGATGCCTCTCTTGCGGTGTGTGAGGGTGGTCTTCAGGATCTGGGTACACAACAGGACTGTGGTTTCAGTGCCCAGTCTTCCCAGGCCCAACCCGCTACCCTCCACCTACGGACGGCCTTCGCCCCACTGCACCTGGAAGTCAGACATGGACAGTAGTTTCTCAGGCAGCCAGGGAAGCTGGAACAGGAAAATGTAGTTGGAACGGAAGAACTGGCCGATGTGGCGTATAGAGTAGTCTGGGGGCAGGGGAAAGGCAGATGTGAGGCCTGGGCCTGAGGTGGCCCCACACCCCTGCACTCCTACAGGCACCCAGGTCAGGCACACAGGATGCGCCAACACTCAGGAATGTCGTCGCTGTCTGCCAGAGCCCGTGAGGACTCTCGACACTCCTCCGGGCCTGGATAGCAGCTCTCCCCCCCCCCCCCGCAGAGTTGTCACTGTACCCACAGAATGCGGGCACCTCCCTCTGCAGCTCCCAGGGGCCCCCAGAGCCACTGGTGTGCTTCCCCTGCCCAGGCCTGGATGCATTTCAGTATTTATTGAGCACCTACTGGGTACCAGGACCCGTTTAAAACCCTGGAGACACAGTAGTAAACAGAACAGACAAAACTCCCCTGCCCCCGGGGAGCTGACAGTCTACAGACAGAGACAGACAAGAAAAGATAACCAAGAGGGAGGGAGAGAGGGAGAAAAAGGGAGACAGAGAGAAAGAGAAAAAAGATAATAGAGGCCATGTCACTATGTCACTTCGGCTGTGACACTGGGAATTAGGATCAGGTGAGGTGACAGGCATCTCATGCTATTGTAGTTGCTTACTGATCTATACCTTCCTTGCCAGAAGAAAGGCATTTAACCTCTCTTGCCTCAGTTTCCCCCAACTGGACCACGAAGACAATAACACTTTCATACGCTCAGGAGGCTTGTGTCGGTTACTGTATGCAAGCTCCTTGTCAGAACAATGATTACCTGTAAGTGCTTAAAACATATGAGTCACTCCTAAGTGTATTGTCATTGACTGTAGATTGGGAGTGTCATGTGTGTCCCCAGGCCCTGAAGTGTTGACCGGTGGACCAGGAGGTGAAAACACAGACACAGGCTCCTCCACACAGGCATATCCCAGTGCCCTGGACTCCCCAACACACCTTGGTACACAGACATGGGGGCAGCACTGACAATTACCATCCGCTCGACCAGGGATGGGTAGTAGATGGAGAAATTCCAGGCGAGGAGCGCACCCCAGTCATGGGCCACCAGGATACACTTGGAATAACCTGGGGGGCCAGACGAACCGGTGTAAGTAAGATACCAGGGAGAGGCGAGGCAGGGTGAGGGAGGCCAGGCCTGGGATGTGGGTACCCCACCCAGGCCCAGGATGACATCTTGGATGTCCGTCATCAGTAGGTCCGTGGTGTAACAGTCTACATCCCGAGGGGCATCTGAGGAGCCGTATCCCCGTAGGTCCACAGCCACCACGTGGAAGCGGCTCTGGAACTCCCAAAGCTGGTAGCGCCAGGAGAACCTGTCAGGCGGGTGGGGAGGGAGGCTGTCAGGGTCCCCAGGCTTCACCTCTGCACTACGCCCAGCAGGGGCCTTCCGGGGGCCCCACCTTCCTGCCCTGGGCTTCCCAGAAAGGAAGATGGGGGAGCCCCAGGCCTAGGGCAAGGTCAGCTGCACCCTGGATCCAAGACCGGATTGTCCCATCCTGTCAGGGCCTCCTCCTGTACACAGACCCCTGTCCTCCAGCACCCCATCTGTACGCTTTGTGCCCTCAATCTATCCAGCCCGAGTGCCCGCCTCCTGGATGCCCTGTTGGTCCAAGTTCCACTTCCTGCTCCACCTCCAGCCTTGTGTGCCCCGGGACCCTGGCCTTCAGACCTACCAGTTCTCTGGGAAGCCGTGCAGAAACAGCATGAGGGGCCCATTGCCACGTCCAGCTGAGACGTAGTGCAGACGCAAGCCCGAGCTCTGCGGGAGGGCACCGTCTGAGACCTGGGGAACCCTTCCTCGCTAGGCTTGAACACCCCGGCCACGTGCAGACCCAGATTTGGATTCAACCAGTTGCTGTCTGCTCACCCCGCCCGCTCCAGCCCCACAAGCCCGACCTCCCGGGCTGCTCGACCCTCCAAGCCCCCACGGCCACACCCCCTCCCCCCCGCTCCGGGGCGCGCGCGCGCTCACCTTGAGGGTCAGGAAGCAGTGTTCGCCCAGTGTCGGGTTGCTCAAACAGGCGGGCGGGGTGCTCCGGGGGCGCCCGCAGCAGCCGCGCCGGGGCCGGCACAGCACGTGTGTGAACGCGATGCAGCCGTAGACGGCGGCGGCCACCAGCGCCGCGGAGAACACGAGGCTCCACATGAAGGCGCGCAGCAGCTTCAGAGTGAGGCGCGACGGCGCCAGTAGCGCTGTCACCACCAGCTCGGGCATGTCGCCGCGACCCGGGACGACTTCGGCGCTGCCTTTGGGGGTGTGGGCGGGGGGCGCGAGCAGCCGCACGGAGGCGGGACCCGGGCTGGGAAGCCCACCGCCTTTGGTCTGGGGCCCCTCCGTGCCTTCGGGGCTTGAGGAACGCTCCGGGAGAAGAGGCGGGAGGCTTAGACCGAAACCGCCGCCGCACACGACTCACCTAAGTGCCAGGTAAACACCTGGGCGCGACGGCGACAGGGAACAGGATGGGTGCGGGGATGGAGCCTGCGAGGACCAGGCTTCGGTGGCTGGGGAGGAGCCTTGAGGAGAAGGGATGCGAACTGCGGGCAGGGCCTAGGCAGGCTTGGGCGGGGCTTAAGAAGGGGGCGGGGTCTAGTAGGACTCCCGCCGCGGGTGGGTTGGGATCTGAAGTGTAGGGGGAGATTGATAGGTGGACTAACGGAGGCGGGGGGTGGGGGTGGGGTACCTGGGTGAGATGGGCGGAGCCTGGAGCGAAGGGGCGGGGCAACGCAGGGTAGGTGCGGCCTACGAGCCAGAAACTTGACCCCAACTTGGCCTAGAAGCTATGCAGGAGTGGGGCGTGGCTTAAAGGTGGGCGGGGAGAGGGTGGGGCTTAGATGAAGTGGGGCCTGAAGTTGGGCGGGAGAAGGCCCGAAGCTGGGCCCTATGGTTTGGGTGCGAGGGCTTGAGCCAATAAGCTGGGGGTCGGCCTGAGTCCGGGCCAATGAGACGGGGGGCGGGGCCGGAACCTAATATGGCGGGGAGGGCGGGCCCGGAAGCGGAAGGAGGGGGACAGGTAGTACCTTGGCTGGGATTAGTAGGGAGGCGCGGGTGGTCGCCGCAAGCAGAGGAGGCCGGGGGGGCCCTTGCCGCCGCCCTCCGAGAGCTCCCCTTCCTGGAGCGCGCGACCCTGTCCTTGGCCTGGATGGGAGAGACCTAGCAGCACCCTCACCCGGGCCTGGTTCCAACGGCGGGTCCAGTGGCCTCGACCCCGCGCCAGTCTCCAGTTAGTCCAGCGGGCCCGTCCGTCGGCCCGCCCCTGCACGGCTGTGATTGGAAGGCGGTGGTTATTGACGTGCGGGCGACAGGCCTCGCCCGGCAGCCAATCAGCAGGTGTTGAGGCCCAGGGCTCCGCCGGTGCCGACCAATGAAGACCCGGAGACAGACTTCTAGAAAAGACAGGCCTGGCCTGGGAGCCGGAGGACCGGGCCGGTTGAGCCGCTGGAGCTCTGTCTGAAAGAGGAAGTGGGGCAGGGTCGGGCGACAGGCCAAGGCCAGCTTCCTCCTGTTTTGCAACCTTCCCCCAAGATCCTGAACATTTCAGGGTCACTCATCGTTTAACCTGTATAACACCCCTATTAAGTGCAGGCACTATTATCACACTCCTGTATTACAGACCACGAACCTGAAACTCGGGGATTAAGTCATTTGCCTAAAGCCACACAGCTTGCTAAACAGGATTTACAGAAAAAAGCAACAATCTCGGGCTCCACCTCTCCTTCCGCCCGGAGGCAGCCATCAGAATGCTTTTAGCTTTCTTCTGGTGGTTATCCAGGTAACTCTCAATGCGCTTGTGTGGCTATTTCTTGATGACCAATTTGGGGCATTAAGCATTGCATCGACTCGTCGTCACCACTGGACAGGCCCTACCCGTTTTTAGTTTTCCTATTGGTTTCCTTTAACTGTAAGCACTCCACTCATTGTTTTTGTCACCTCCCACTGCTAACCTTACCTTTGCATTGTTCTGGCTGCTAAACATTACACTGCCCTGGGACCATAATTAAGTCTGTGGGCTCCTACGTAAAGTGGAATAGTGGCTTATGTGGTTCTGCCTCAGTAAACAACGTATCTCAGCGTCGGTAGACGGTGAGGTATTGTACAAAGGTTTATTCTCTCTTTACTTAGTACCTTTCTTTTCTTGCACTATTAGCCTGTATCAAAGCTTTGGTTTCTTTTACACTTTCCATCAAATCCGTTCTCCAACCACTGGATGATCCCGGTATCCCTCCCAAGTCCTCTAATCTGGCTGCATGGCTAGTGGGTGTCTGGGGATCTCCCTTCTTCCTCTGCTACACAAAACTGACTCTCACCGTCCCCCGACCCCCAGCTCTACCCTCAAATAAAAAGACAGCGGTAGTCACAGGTTGGTAATTTTATATTCAGTACAAATGTTTATTTTTGCAATGAGAACTGCACAAAAAAAAAAAAAACCTTTAGTATATAAGTGAAAAGTCTACGAATTCCCTTCTACAAATGTCTAAAGTGTTTAATACAAGTCTCAGATTCACTGACATAATTATTGGCCAAGCGATCCGTGCATACAGTACAGTGGGGGCTTTTGTACACACCTCTTACTCTTGTATAGGACTAAGATTTCTAGTACTGTGGGAGGGAGTGGGAAATGGCCAGAGAAATTAAATAGTAGATCAAGTTTTAATTACAACCCAGTTAGAGAAACACCCATCAGGAAGGTGTGGAGAGGGCCATGGCAGAGTTCTATCTTTAGAAGGAAGGTGCAGACAAAACCATTTCTCCAGCTAAACAGTCGGACCTGGCCTGGGGAAGTTACTGAACAAAACACAGAACAGAAATGAGGGGGCGGGATGAGATGGAAGAAACCCCAAAGAACCAAAATCTAAGTCCCACTTGAACCAGCACAGTGACACGAGGAAGTGCCTGCTGGGGGTTGGGGGCAGGGGCAGAGAGGCAACTGGGGGCCTCTGGCTAGATGCCTGAACTATACCCTTGCCGGGAGGTTTCACAGATCCCAAACACAAGATGATACAAGGGCTTTTCTGGTTGAAAAACAAAGGGGGATAAGGGTTAATAAACAGTGCTAGAAATACTTCAGTTTGTGTCTCTGCACACATAAATGATACACTTTCATCTTACATCCCGGGGCCACTTTTGAGTGCTGCCCTTGCCTTGTGCATGCTGATGGGCACACCGGCAGCCACACGGCAGGCTCTCTTAGGTAGGAATGTGTGCGTGCCTACATGCGTGGGAGGTGAGGATCCTGGTTGAGGGGGTGCGGTGTACACTTATCTAGGAACATCTGGTAACCCTGAGCTTAAATGAAAGGAGTAGTTAAGGTAGAGGCAGACAAGGTGGGAGAAGCAGCCCAAGTCCTCTGGTGAGTGGGGGACCAGGACGGAGGAGGGCGAGAGGGAAGAATACTGTCTGGAGTTTGGCCAGGTTCTGCTGGAGCACGTTACCCACCTAGAAGGCCAGGGTCCACAGGAAGAATGGGTACCTGGGCTCCCTGTCACAGCTTCAGCTTGGTCACGGGAGATGGGCTAGGTGGCCCCTGATGCTAATTCTTGTACAGAGGTGGTCGGGGATCCGGAGGGGCCCCTGGGCCTAGCCTAGGCAACAGGTGGTTCACAAAGAAATGTCAGGAAGACGCCAGCATTAAAAAAGAGAGATGTGTTTATTCCATGATCAGTACAGACCAAATGCATATTCACCGTATGAAAGTCAAACCAGTCAGTGACTCCAGAGTTTGGCCAACACTGAGGCACCAGCGTTGTGGTGTAGAGTGGGTTCTCATGGCACACGTAACCTCACCAAGGGCTCCAATTATAAAATTTAAAAAAAAAAAAAAAATGGGGAAGGGGCAGCCAGCTGGTCGGGCTGGGTGGGGAGCCTCTACCTCAGCAGTCTGCGGCCCCCCAGCCCCTGGTGCCTGCCTCGTCCCCTGGCCCTTCCTTTCCTGGTAAAAAAAAACAAACAAACAAACAAAAAAAAACTCAGAAAGATCTGACGTTAAAAACAAACAAGGGGGGGAGGGAAAAGAAAACATGGCTTTATAATTAAAAATAGACTAATAAAGTTTGAAACTGAGTAAAATATAGGCAGTTTTTTTTTTGTGTTTTGTTTTGTTTTTTGTGGGGTTTTTTTTTTTTTTTTTGAGTTTTTTTACACCAGTTTGGTGGAGTCACCAACAAACTTCAAACAAAGATATGCCAACTATGTTCACTACACAGTACAGCCACGGTCACACACTACCCACAGCGCGGTGGCAGCCGCCGCTCAATGAGGAGACGATCACACCATTTCGGAGATAAGCAGTGCCATTGTGTCTGGAGGAGAAGAGAGAATTAAAAATAAAATAGAATCCGACAAAAAATATATATATAGAAAGAAAAAAAAAACACCCAGAAACACAGGTGGGAAGGAACTGACTTTGGTTGGTGGCCTCACTCACTGGGCGAGGCCGGCCCACACACGCACGTGTGACAGTCACCTCGCTCCAAATTGCCATGGACACACACACACCTCCACGGCACTATTCCCTTTTGCACAAGCGAACACTTACAGAGAGCGGCTCTCGATTAAAGGCTTGTGGGGGGAGGGGAGGGGTGGGGTCTGTTCAAGGCAAAGTCAGTGCCAGCAAGGGGGTGGGCCCGCGCCCTCGCCCGCCTCCAGCTCGCTTGGGCCTGCCCTGGCCTCCTGGGAGCGGGCGGTGGTGGCTGGGATGTGGGGGAAGGACTCCTGGTGGGCAGGACGTCACAAACGTCACGTTCTCGGGGACAGAAAACCAGTCACGGTGGCGGCAGCAACAATGTCCTCTGTATACTGTGTAGACATTTGGCGGAGAGCAGGACCTCTGCCCCGCACGCGGGGACACGCGGCTTGGGTCTGGCCGGCACTTGCTCGTGGAGAGGCGTGCTCTGAGCTGACGTCCTGTGAGGGGGTGGTGGGTGGCGGGACGTCCAGCTGGCTGTAAGGCAGACAGGCTCTGCGATCCTCAGCTGCCCGTCAGGCCTGCCCCGGGCATAGCATGCAGGAGGGCCAGGCCCGGAGACACCCCCTTGCCGCTGCTACCGCCTCCACTGCCGCCCCTAACACTATGGAGAGTCAACGTTTCGCCAGAAAATCAAAGTCAGAAGTCACCTAGGTGCTCTCAGAAAAGATTTTCTTCAAATATTGACAATAGATCACTCTGGAAATTCATGTCAATGGTAGCTGCCATCTGGATGGGAGAGGAGGGAGGGAGGAAGGCAGTAAGACTAGGTGTCCTACCCTTACTACAGCTTCCAAATCCCCCACCCCCACCCCCAGCACAGGCTAGGCCCCCAGGGCCACACCCAGGAACCTCCCAACACTGGGCCTGAGCCTGAGCCACCTGTGAGACCTCGAGGCCAGCACAGTGCAGACAAGCAGGAGCCCCGTCCTGAGCACCCACCCCACGAGCTTCCCACGCACCCCACCTCTCAGAGAGTGACTGCCCTCACCCCGAGGTTCCCAGTCCCCTTCCCAAGCCCCTCCAAGGGTGGACCCCGGCCCAGAGGTCCCCTAACTCACCGCTTCCCGGCGCCTTCGCTCTTGCTCCCGCTTTCGGGCCAACTCCCTCTGTTGGTCCAGCATGGACTGGGGCTGGGAGCTCTGGGCCTGGGGGGCTGCGGCGGCGGCCACAGCGGCGGCCTGCTGTTGCTGCTGCTGCTGCTGCTGCTCCTGCCGTTGCTGCTGCTGCTGCTCCTGGCGCCGGCGTGCCTCCTCATGGGCTCGCCGGGCCTGCTCCAGCACATCCTCATCCTCTCGGCTCCTGAGCAGAGCAGAGCAGAGCAGAGCTGCCCGTCAGCACGGGGGCGGCGCCAGCCCCAGAGGCCCCAGGCTGCCTGCGACCCCAGCCCACCTCATGCGTTCCTGCCGAAGTCGCTCCTTCTCCTTCTCAGCGTGCTCGGCCTGCGCCTTCAGGGCCTTCTCGCGCTCCTCCTTCTCCCTGGCAGCCCGGCGGAACTGCTCGAAGCTGTCACTCGAGGACTTGGCTGTGGAGGACGGGGTGGTGGGATGCTTCTGCACCAAGCTAGCCCAAGAGCCCATGTTCTTGATTTTCAAGTCCTGCCAGGCAGAGAAACCACAGGGTGGCTGAGCGGCTCTTCCGCACCTGGACTCCTCCTGACAGTCCCAAAGCATAAGGGCACACCTCCCTCCCCCAAGGTGCCTCCCTGGCATGGGGACACTTGTGGACTCACTGTTCCTACCTTTTTGGGTGCAACTGGCGTCTTAGGCTCCTGTTTCTGTTTGTCCTTGTCAGGCGCCCCTGCTGGGGGCGCGTTTTGCTCAGGGGGCCGGATCACAGGCCTCCCGACGTCCACAGGCTTCATCTCAGGCCCTGGAACACGAAGAGCTTGTGGGCCTGGGCCGGGGCCCATTCCCCCCTGCCCCCAAGCCCAGCAGGGTCGAGTCAACCAGCCCACAGAAAGCTCCCGTCCAGTGCAGGCCAGGGGCAGAGAGGACACTCACGTTGGGGCAAGTGAACAGGCGCCTTGATGCTCTCCGGGTGTTTAGGGGGCTCTGGCCGCAGTGAGGGGCTGAAAGGCTCGCTGCGAATGATGGGTGAGTGGATCTTCTCCTCCTTCACCACCACCAGGGGCTGGGGCTGGACCACAGAGGCCGCACGCAGCTCCTGGGATGGCACAGGCACGGTGGCCGGTGAGGCAGGTGGGTGCTTCTGGCACCGGCCCGCACCTGGCCCTGGGGGCTGTGGCCCAGCCCTGCCCTTTACCTGCTTCTTAGGCTGAACGTTTTGCTGGGGTGGCGACTGGTGGGTTAGGCTCTGGAACGGTGGCATCTGGGGGGAATGTATCATAAGCGGGGAGGGGGCTTCGCGGAGGTGACCTAGGAGAGGGGACAAGGAGCATGTCAGAACTTGTGTGGCCGCCACTGGCCTGGGCCCAGCCAGGCGCCCTCCTAACCTGGGGGGGACCCACACTGGCTGAGCCCCAGGCACCTCAGGCCCTGAGCTCAGCGTACAGCAGGGCTTCTTGGAGCCATGAGATCAGTCCTGGCATCTGATGCCCTGTGTGTCAGAATCATCAGGAATCTCTGACAAGTGCAGATCCTGATGTAGTTGCTCACAGGTAAGGTCTGGGCCTGAGTACTTTTTAGAAGTTCTCCTGGTGGCTCCACGGCACAGCCTGGGTTAAATACAAGGGACATCAATAGGATGCCTGGGTGCCTCAGTTGGTTAAGCGCCTGCCTTTGGCTCAGGTCATGCATGATCCCAGGGTCCTGGGATTGAGTCCTGCATGGGGGTCCTTGCTCGGCAGGGAGCCTGCTTCTCCTTCTGCCTGCTGCTCCCCCTGCTTGTGTGCACGTGCTCTGACAAGTAAATAAATAAAATCTTTAAAAAAAAAAAAAAAAAAGGAACATCAATAACCTTACAGAACAGACAGCCTGGGCTCCCAGCTATCCCTGTACATGGCTTAACCTGCCTGCATGGACGAAACCAAACCGGGACCGGATCCCCAGGAGACCCTCCCCACACAACTCAGTCTGCAAGCCCCACACAAGAAGGATGCCTGGAACTGGCCTGCACCATAGCAGAGCTGGTAGAACAGGTCCTCGGCTTATGGTTCTTACAGGAATTGGGCCAGCCCACCACCCACCTCCCTCAAAGCAAAGGTGGGTGGGTGGGAGAGTAGAGATCCAGGCAGCCACAAAGTCCAAGTTACCTGGCACAAGGCAGGAGCCTGGAAAGCACTATCAGAGCACTTAAGTCTGACACCTCAGCTTCACTGAGGAGAAATAGCCCTAGGTCACAGTCACCAAGACCTGCCTTCAACTCTTCTACCTGCTCTAGCATGGAAACACCTTCCTGCTTGCTTGAATCCCTGACATGTCTTGGCCAGCTCCAGCATGGGACAAGCCGCACTTGTCCACAAAACAAAGCCACCTCTCTGCAGTGCACTTGCTCCTGGCCCTGAACAACCTAACCCAAGCTCTGCATGGAGCCCTTCCACTGCCCTCCTTCAGATTGGATTCCAGCTGCCATCTGCCAGCAGACACACCAACACCCTCAGTCTTCCACCAGCCCCCTGGGCCTGGCACAGACCAGGCACAGACCACAATGCCTCACGTATGGTGGACCCTCCCTGCCCATCTCTCTAAAGCCAGAGCTTGCTCCTAACCCTAGAAAGGCAGAACAGCTGCTCGGAGACAACATGGTCGTGAAGACCAGCCCACACCTGCACCTTGGTCTCCAGCCCCATGTGGCTGGTTTCACCAGCCTTGGTGTTGGGGGCCCCAGTCCAGGCCTAGGGATCTGCAGGCACACGACTGTGACAGTCTCTCGTCCGGGGTGGCTCCCTCAGCAGCACCTGCTGAGGCTTGACCTGGGTGACAGCAGGCAGATGCTTGGATCTATGATTTGTATCAACTGCCAGCCAGTGGCTTCACCCACCAGCAGCTGGAGGGGAGGCCCAGTGGCTCAGGGGTAGTGCCTGCAAGCTGGCCAGGTGCCCAGGGATGCACCTCCTTGGGACTCCAACTCGGCTTTGGCCCAAAGTCCTGAGCCACACTCCAACCCACGCTGCCCCCTGTGACCCACCCCAGGCCACAGGAGCTCAGAGGAGGGGGGCATGAGGACTCACAGTGTAGGTCGCCAGAGGAAATTTGCCCCACTAAGAACTAGCTCCACCAAAGGCATCTATCTCCTGCTCATCACTGCCCCCCCCACAGGGAAGCCTGGCCTTCCTTAAGGGTGAAAACAGGCACAGCTGCACAGCTAGCTGCCAGGACCAGGACCAGCACCAGCCTTCTCAGGGAGGCCAGCCAGCTGTTCTTGGCTCAGGGCGTCCAATGATCCACTTGGTACCTGGAAGCTTTTGCAAGGTCTCGGAGCAGTCACAGCCTAAGATCAACAGCCTTGTTGTTCAATTTGTAGGCGGCACCTGCACTCCCTCGCCAGGCTACATGGTCTGTACTGCCAAGTCCAGGAGCCCCAACCCTGAACCTCACATGTCACCACACCATGAGGCATTGACTGGAACGATTCCCTTGCTGAGGCCGGCCAGCACATTCTGGTCACAGACACTTAGGAAACAAGTGCCAGGAAAGGCGAGAGGGCGTGGCCTGATAAACACTACCAACAGAAAAAGGACAGCCTGGATCACTGTGGAGACATGGACCAGGGAAAGGGAAACAGCTCCCGTGTACACCCCAAGATACCTTTCAGCTTTAGCCCAATTCTCTCCCACAAGGTCCTGACTCCCACCAAGTGAGCCTCACTGAGAGCAGAGCACCGAGTCCTATAGGTTCCCAAAGAGCCCCCGGCTGTCCAGGCCTGCCCCTAGCTCTGCCTGGGCCTCACCCCCTACTCTGTTTGTTAAATTAGCTCTGGCTCACCCTCTGATCACCTCCTCCAGGAAGTCTGCCCTGACTTCCAGAAACAGATCAGGTGTCTCCCTGTCTTCCCCAACTAGCAGGATCACGATGCACTGTAATACTCTTAACTGTGAGTTCCAAGAGAAGCGTCAGTGGGGACCTTGTTCCCAGTCATCAGGTTGCAAGCCAGATAACAACACTATGTGAAGGACCAATGCCCCCTTTCAGCCACCTCTGGAACCAACCCAGAGCTTTCAAGGTGGGGCTCTGAGCCCATCTCAGCCTGAAGCATGAGCTGACCAGTCTGGCTTCTTAAAGACAAAATTCTGGGCCCAGCACCAGCCTCCCCAGAGCCCAGGGGCAAAAGCCAACTTACCGGTTGAATAGGGGTCCGACTTGTGGTGCCGGGGTGAAGGGTGATGCTGGATGACTTGCTGAGGCTTGGCAGGCTGCGGTGGTGGCGGCTGCTGGCCTGGGGGTGGGTGTGGGGGCTGCTGGCCTGGGGGCGGTGGGGGCTGCTGGATGTGGGTAGGGAACTGCATGGGCTGCATGTGCACGGGCCGTGGGGGGGGCTGGTGCTGCTGCTGGGGTGGTGGCTGTGGCTGGGGGGGTGGTGGCGGTGGCTGCTGCTGAAGCTGCTGCTGCACTGAAGGGTGGGGTGGAGGGGGCAGGGGGGGTGGGGGCTGGGACTGCACCTTCACGGAAGGGAGTAGTGGTGTGGGGGGCTGCACCTTCTGCAGCTGCTGCAGGTAGAGCTGCATCTGCATCGAGGTGAGGGGTGGGGCGGGTGGCTCTTCGTCCTCTTGCAATAGCACTTGGGGGGGCTGAGCCATGGGGGGCTGTGGGAGAAGGGGTGGCTGGGCCAGGGCAGGCGACACGGCCGGGGGCCGGGCAGGCTTAGGGGGCAGGGCGGCGGCTCGGTTGCTGGGCCGCGATGGCTGCTGGGGCAGCGCGTTGTGCAAAGCTGGAAGGACACGACAGCGTGGCAGTGAGGCTCACAGCTTCTGTACCCCATGGCCCTCAGCCCAGCCTTTCTGCTCCATCATGACTTCCTGCTGGTCTCCCTCCAACTAGCCATCTCACTCCGCCCTCCTTGGCTTCCCATAAACTCCAGGTAAGAACAGCTTCCAGAGAAGTCTACAGGATTGGGATGCTCACCACTGCTATTCTACCTTATACTCTGCACCCCCAACCTTCCTCCCTTCCCTTCCCTTCAGCTGCTCCCTATTTTCACACTTGCCCTTCAGGTCTCAGAGTAGGCAGGCCTTCCCTGAATCCCCCAGGTGTGTGTGTGTCCCAGCACCTCCATCCTCAACTGGGAGCTGGGGCGGTGGCGGGGAGGGGGCGCACACATCTTTTTTCCATCTCACACAATGCTTGGCCCAGCAGAAGAAAAGAGTATCTTCCATACTGAGGCACTACCTATGCAGACCCTGGGCCTCAGTGGCTCATGTTTTCCTTAATGGCTTGGGTAGTCACCGACCTCCCCTTGGAGGCAAGACAACATGGGGACTCCACAGGTCGCCCAGAGTGCCTAGTCACAGTGAAAGAGCAGGGTGGGAAGGGGGCCTCCCTGCACCTGGGCAGGCGTGGCTGCAGCTCACCTGGAGGAGAGACCACCGAGTGCTGGTTGAGATGAGGTGGAGTGCTGTGCTCGGGCGGCTGGGGCAGGTGGGGGGGCAGCTCAGGCTGCGGCAGGTGCAGGATGGGCTGGGTGAAGTGGCCGATGGGGTCGAAGACGCTGCTTGGGAGCTGGGGCTCCAGGACGGGCACCTGGGCGGCGATGAAGGGCGGAGGCGAGGACTTCATCGTGGGGGCTGCCTGCGGCGGCATGGCAGGTGGGGGCGGTGGGGGCGGGGGCTGCTGCTGCTGCTGCTGCGCAGGTGGGGGCGGCGGGGGCTGCTGGGGAGGCGGCGGGGGCTGCTGGGGCACAGGGGCCGGGGCCTGCTGCATCTGCTGATGATGGTGGTGATGGTGCTGCAGACAGACAGGCTGACATCAGGCAGGCGGCACACACCCGGGTACCCTCCGGGTCCTCAAGGGCAGGCAGTCACTGCTCACCTGCTGGAGGACACCCCTGAAATCACGTACCTTCTTCTGCTCCCTCCCGGGATGCCCCTTCTTTTTCGACTTCGGAGCCATCTCTGCAGAGGGAAAGAGAAGGTGGTGAGGCTCTGGGGGAGCGGACTGTGAGCTGGCCTCGGAGGCAGAGCAAGGAGAAAACGGAGGGTAAGCTCAGGAGAAGGGCCAGTGACGGTGAGATGGAGGGTAGCTGGGTTCTGTCTGGGATGGGAGTCGGTCACGGGAAAGGGAAAGACATGTGGGGTGTCACCTACCCATTGCCTGCCACTTTTCCTAGTGGGGACCATATTTGAAAAGGCTCCCTGCCAATTTCCAGACCACCAGCTGGCTCCATTAAAGGATGACACCTGGGTACACTGGGAGCTGAGCTACGGACACACCTCCCTGCCCAGTGTCTCCCCCTACTTGCTGGTCAGACGCCACTATGGTGACCCAGGTGTCTGCACCCCAACCTGCCTTGCTTTGGAACAATCGTGGCATTAGAAAGCATCACACCCATTTGATGGAGCAGCCAAGTGAGACTCAGAGAAATTAAGGGACTTGCCCCGTGTCACACAGCTACAGAGTTAACAACATGCTGGCCTCCAATTGCACTGCCCTCTACGCTGGCTCCTTCCCATCCTCCCAGGAGAAGCAGATGCACAACTGGGGGTGAGAGAGTGCAGTGGTGCCGGCCCATGCCAACAGGCCTGGCCACAGAGTGAGCACTTTAAGGGAGGGTGGGAGGGAAGAAACAGGCCGGCCTCCCAGGAATGACCAGGAGGAAACAGGGAAGGTGCTCACTACCACTGGCCAGCCCAGGGAGGCCACCAACCAGCACCCTCTTCCTCCTGGGAGACCGGCATCAAAGAGGTCCCTGTGTTGGGACACAGCCAATGTGCTGCAGGGACCCTCCCTGCCGTGTGTGCCCTGGTCTCTCAAGGGCCGATGGCTGGTTGCCGCCGTCGTGTGGATTCGTCCAGGGTGGGCCTGCGCCTGCAAGGAATGTGCAGGAACCAGTGCACACCCACCCCTGCACCCGCCCCCCAGAGTCAGGCTAAGGATCTTCTGCCAGCTGTCTGCCCCTCACCAACAATCGCTGGCGTGCAAACCGCAGTGAGGGAGAGGAGAACCAGTCAATAATACTCATGGGCTGGGAAATGATGAAGTCACCAGCCAGGTGGGAGGGGACCCATGGTGCTTTTCCAATTCCTGTCACCAAGAGACACCTCATGGCTTTGTGTGGCATCCCCTAAGCTCCTTGCCAGGGTGCCGGATCTTGCTGGTGTTGGAGGACACATGCTCTGCTACCCCCACTTGCAGCTGCTTCACTGAGGGCCATGCTAAGCTTCTGTGAGGTGCAAGGCCACACTGGGCAGCGCGCTACCAAAAGGGATGAGAAGGGACCTCGTGCCCTGCGAGAGCTCACCACTCCATGCAAGAGACAAGACAGCGTGACACAGACCTCAGCAGCTACAGACACATGTCCTCATACAAATGGCAGCAACTGGGGACATCTGGGACACGGGCACCGTATGCCCAGCCTCAAACCTGGACACTGGAGATACCAGGATACAGGGTTCAGGGTTCTTTGGGTCACAGCAGGAAACCAGGTGAGAGGAACACTCTTGTGGGTGGGACATACAAAAGGGGACAGTTTGAGTGACTTGCAGGATCACAGCCACGGGACTAGCAGCTGCAGGGTAAAGGAGGCACACTGAACTACAGAGGTGGGAGGCCCAGGACCAAAAGGACTGACCCTACATGCGCTGGGGGAAAGCACAATATTCAGAGCCACTGAGCCAAAGGGAGCAGGAGAAAGGGGCCGAGGGTCCCTCCAGGATAGGCACCTCTCCCAGCAGATTCCAGTAACATAAATTGAAGCTCGAGGGAGTCTGGAATAGCTGCTCGCACACTGGGCAGGCCTTTCAAAGGCTGGGGGACCGGAAACGGGGGCTAAGAAAGGGGCCAACCGGTAAAGTCTGACCAGGAGAAGACACTGTGTTGTGGGGAGAGGACTGGGGTAGCCTGTCATCTCATGGCCCCAGGGGAAGCACGGTTTTTTCCACCATAAAGAAGGGATGGTGGCTCTGAGCCTTCACTATCTCCCTGCAGCCAGTGAGCAGAGAGGACCACATGAGCACTCATGGGGATAAAATGCAGTGGGGCCCAGGAGATCCAGAGAGCGGGTCTTGGCTGCCTTGGAAAGTGTCCCAGGTCCAGGTCTCCATGAGGAAGTGCTGGTAGGGAGAGGGGGCAGGCCTAGAGTGGGAGAGCCAGTGGGACGTGTACAACAGATCTGCAGGACCAGAGGACACTAAAGGGGCTAGCGTTGGGGACCAAGGAGTGCTGGAGCCTGTTTGGGACAGCTGCATCTGGCTCACACGGCCCGAGCCTCCTGTCGGGAGTTACTGGTAGGAAGACAAGACAGGAAGTGCACAGCTTCACAACACACCAGCCCCAAGACACCCCACACAAAACTCTCTAGAAAGGGTTACATGAAGATGGCCTCAAGTACTGTGTGATCTTTATTCCATGAAAATCTTGAACTCAACACAAATTTCATCTTTACATAGGATGGTAATTGTACAAAGAATTAAAACTTTTTTTTTTGTAAAATCTGATTAAAACACTGATTCCTCCCGCCCCCCACCCCCACTCAAGGGAAGGAGACAGGATTGAGGGTAAGGGTAGGGCAGAGGCACAGAGCCCCTTCAACTCAACTGACTGGGGAGCCTCTGCACTAGCAGAGGCCCAGGCCACCCACCCCTCCCACAGCAACTCCTCAGGCCCCCACAGGCCGGCTGGTGTGTCAAGGTGGCATTTCCCCTGCCTGCACACAGGAGGCTGCCAATGAGGAGTGAGTTGGTACTGCTCTCTCTGCTCTATTCCTGGGGTACTGGGCACAGGTGTGACGGCTCGAGTCTAAAGATCAAGTTCTCTGACAGATGGAAGCCCCACGGGCAAGGAGGCCAGGATCCACGGACAGAAAGGGTGCAAAGACCCTGCAGGAGAACTGGCCTGTGGCTATAGCTGGTATGCACGAGTGTGGGAAGGGGCGGGGCAGCACATAGGCCGACACTGTGGGAATCCAGGCTGCCATTTGTTCCAAGACAGCAGAATCTTCCCAGAAAGACAATGCCAACAGCTTCCCAACTGTCCTGTGGGAATCTCCGGGCATGAAGCCCCCTGGCTCCAGCCAGGCCGAGCTGCACTGGGAACACATCAGGCACAGGCCAAAGGGCAGCTCAAAATAGTCTGTTTGGCAAATGGAGCCTGACTGGAAATCGACTGGCCAGAGGATCAGAGAGCAGCCTAGGAACTTGCAAGCATCATGGCAGGGCCCTGGAGGCTCTGGAGAAGCTGATCTAGAACACAAAACCCAGAGGACAGGTCCCAGGGTTTCTGCACAGGAGGAGGCCAGTGCCCGAGGGCCTGCTGACGGTGAACTACACCTCCTCAAACTTGCTTCCAGCTCCAGAAGGCGGGCTCCAAGACGCCGGGAAACTGCTATAGGCCTTCAAGAAGTACACACAAACTACACTTTAAAAAGGAGAAGGGGGGGGAGCACTCCCTGAAACACAGATGCTGTTCCTTAGGGGACTTTTCATCAGGCAGTTTTCTGCTGAAATGCTGGATTCATGACCAAAAAAGGGCCGATATTTATTTTTAGAGCAAAAAATCCTATTCAGTGCCTCTCAGAGGGCTTGGATGATGCAGCCACCCTGGCCTGCCCCACCCCCAGAGGCTGTCATTATTCTAGGGCACTGAAGAATAGGAGGGTGTCTGCACTGCCAACACCCCTCAGAGATGTGCACGGAGCAGGCCCCAAGGACTCGGATGGCCTCACGAGGGACTGGTCCAGTGCTCTGGGTTAGAGAGCCCTTTCTCGTCCACTTGCCCAGGGCCCCAACCCCACTGGGGACAGGAATCATGGACTCGAGGGGCTAGGTCAGCTGGCTGCACGGCTGTTTCTCCTCGAGTGCCCCTCAGCAGTGACCTTCCTGAAAGCAGCTCTTGCCCACTGCAGCCTGCTTCTAATTCCTTGGGAGGGACAGGGAGGCAGCCCAAGAGGTACTTTCCCCTCTGTGACTTTAGGCAAAGAGGCCAAAAAAGTTGGGAAAATGCCCAACAGGCAACAATGGGAACAATGAAAACAGAAGAAAGACTCCAGGGGCCTGGGAATCAGCTGTAGCTGGTTACAGCCTCCAGCTGATGGAGTCTCACAAGCCACCAGAGAGAGGGCATGCTGAGGGACAGCCCCACGAGCCTTCAGGTCCCCCTGGTTCCTCACTGGGGAAAACTCTAGATGTTAAAGAGTGTTCTTCCTTCAGCTGAATGAGACCTTCCCTGGGCTAACATCATTTTAAGGTCCAGGAGGAAAGCAGTTAGAATCCAGACAAAGAGGGAGGGATGAAGAGAGAAAACATACTTGTGATGGGGCCTTGCACACGGAGCAGCACCACATGTATGTGTGTGCAGGGGGGGATTGTCATCACCCGCTGGGAGATGCCACCCACCCGAAGACCCCAGACGACCAGGGAGGCTGGGCAGGACAGCCAGGCAGTCTTTACACAGGAGGCCCAGGTGGCCAGCCAAGCAGGCAGCCTTCCCAGAGGCAGGACTAGGCGTGTACTGCTGGACATGACTAATCCACCCTGGGGGACAAGCCCAAGGCTCTGAGGAATTCCATAACTTGATGGAGTCCTGTCCCTTTCACAGAAGAAAATGGACTTAAGCTATAGCTTGCTGGGAAGGAATCTGGAACTGAAGACCGTTTTATTAAGAGTCCGTGTCCAATGATTAGGCAGGACCTACATAGAGGGAGAGAGAAACCAGTGTGAGAGAAATGGTGTGGAATGTACCGTTCAAGTCACAAGAACAGAAGAACCACAGACCGAGCCAGCCTCCTGTGCCCTGCCCGCTGACAGGGCACGAGAGAACAGCGCCGGAGCCTGGCAGCCCTGCCCCCTGCCTGGCCAGCCACAGGCGGCGACAGACCCACCTTCCTTTTACAAGGGGCACAGTTCCGGCACATGCGGACATCTCCAAAACCACCCAGAGCCTTGTTTATGCTTCTACACAGAACAGCTGCTTCCAGTAACAAGTTCCATGTGCACCCTGAGTGCAGGCCGGCATTTCCTTTACTGAAGGTCTCTGAATGTGAGAGGCGCCCTTGCCTGCCCTACTTGCCATCACTCCTGAAGACCAGCCAAGTGTGCCACACCCATCAAGCACCCCAACTCTAAGCTTGTCCCCTCTGGATCTGCTTTTCTGCACACTGTCTACCTCACGGAAGTGATGCCAGCCCTTCCTCAGGGCCTGGGCAGAGATAAGGAAGTTCCCCAGAAAGGGCCTCTGGAGTGCAGGACGTCCAGCAAACAGCCTCATTTCTGCATTCCTACAAACCCCAAGAAACAACCACCACCACCAAAAAATAAAACAAAAAACAACAACAAAAATACCCCACCAAAAACAACAAAAAACTCCACCCAAATCATAAAAAGAGGAAGCAATTATACAAACTGTCAAGGTGGGGGGAAAAACAAAACGAACACAGGCTGAGGAGCAAAGCTGTCCTCCTTTCCCAGGGCATCGAGTGTGTTTCCCCTTGACCGGAGAGGGGCGTGGGGCACGTTCCCACCCACACAGAAGAGCGGATGCCTCCGTTAGAGTTGCAGATGCAACCAACACTGAGCTCCCATGGTCTTCGAGTGTGCGCGTGGGAAAAACCCACCCACCGGCCGGCCTATCATTCAGGGCACATTCCACAAGGCTCGCCCTTGCCCATGAAGCCCCAGAGTCCCTCCAGCTGCGACCCCTGCATGTGGGTGTATGAGGGGTCACGTGACAGTACAGGCAGACCAGCTACAGTCCCATCCACCAAGTCTCTTCCTATCCCCACCCCACCCCCATCCCTCCATCAGGGGCCTCTCCCTTTTCCCAAGAACAAGCGTCACACCCCTGGAGCAGGCAGCAGCAGGCCCCAACATAGGACTGGGACCTAGTCCCTCAAAGACCCCAGGGGTTCGAAGCTGAGGCTGGTTGTCTGGGAAGAACGCTCCATGGCCTCCGTCTGCACTTTCCGGCTCAAATATTTCCAAAACATCAAGCATTCCTTTTTCCCCTGGAGCTATTAAGAAACACCCACATGCTCTAATCCTGGGAAAAGGAAACAAGGAGACTAAAATAGCTGGAGTGTGCTCCCACTGCAACTAGAAGACCAAGCCCAAATCCAAGAGCATTGCCCCCACACCTTCCCGAACCCGTCCCAGCCCAGGAAGCTGGGGTAGGAGGATATGCTCCTAGGAGGGACATGAGCTGTGGTGTCCACCCTGCCCAGAAAGACCTGTGGATGGCATGTGGAAAGAGACCATCATCAGCAATGTGATGGGTGGAAGGCTGGACAAAGAGTCCTGAGACATCCCTCCTGGCCCCATGAGCCAGACAGACATGATCCCAGCACAGGTGACAGGGAGGCACAGCTCTGCCCATAACCCACCTGGGATGGCCATGGAAAAGGAGCATTTGTATCCCCTGTCCTGTCCCCAGTACTGAACCCTGAAGCAGATTCAGTCGTTAGTCAGAATTGAAGCCCAACAAAAGACCACAACCCAAGTAATAGCTGGGTTCAGAGGATGTGGCAGGACTGGTCAACAGCGTGCTTCTGGGCGGGTGGTGGGGGAGGCGGGACACACCACATGGTGGCCTGGGAACAGAGCTAGGAAAGTCCAACCCACCTCCCCAACCCCAATCCCCATCTGTGCGGGTACCACCTCCCTGAACTACAGCTTGGCACCATGGACCAGCCCCATGCCTTGAGCAACCCACAACATCCTTATCTACGGAGAGAGACCAGGAGGGGTCTAAGAAACCACCCACCCCCATCAAGTCCCAATTTCGTGCCTCTGTTCAGTTTCTTTTGGTGATTCATGTCTCTGAACCCTGTCAGCAGAAATGACCCTTAGTACAAGTGACAAAAATAGGCCCTTTCAGGAATTTCGGCTCCGGTCCAAATGGAAACACAAGAACAAGGAGAGCAAAACAATTAAGCCCCCAAAGACCAAAGGAAATACCTTCAGTGCCCCCCACCCTGCCCTATCCCCACTAACTGGTCACAGAAATCGGGGCTGCCTAGCTCCAGGGACCCAGCTCCAGCAGCTGCTGGAGGAGCTGCCCTGGAAGTGAGTGCGGTTTCCTGTGTGGGATGGGGTGGGGGATGGCTGTATTCAGTGGTGTAGGGGTGGAAGCTCCCACTTTGGGGCTGACAGTGTCTGACCCCGAGGGCACAAACCCACGGGATGGAAGTGCCCAGTCGACCCACATAGAGCTCTCCAGAGCACACAGATGAAAAAGGAAAAGCCAGGACCTTGAAGACAAATGGGAGCCTTCCAAGACTCAAGGTGGGGAGGGTGCCTGGAAAGAGGGATGAGCCGGAAGCAGCCAAGCAAGCCATTGGGGCCGAATTGCTGGAGCCTGGGAGCCTGAAGGCCGGCGGCTCAGAGACTGTAAATCTCACCCTCCTTCCCGCCCAGACAGCTGTTCCCAGGACTCTCAGATTACTTGTTGCACAATCTTTCCATTTCTTTCAAAGGGGGGACAAAAAGGGAAAAATAATCTCAGTAGTCAAGAGCTGCTGGAGATGCCGTCACAGCCACCCCGCAGCACACGGCACGAGGTGGGTGCAGGGCACTCGGAGGCCCAGGAGAACTCCCTCCTCAAGCAAACATGCCCCAAAGAAAAGCTTGGGGATCAGGGACAAAGGCCACAGTCACAGACTTGCAATCAGGACCTGATGGCCGGGTGCCACGTCGGGGCCAAAGCGGTCTGCCCTCACTGTTTTAACAATCTGGGCCCCGGCCAATTCCAACCTTTGGAGCTTTCTTTTGGTCAACTCAGATCCTTAGGAGAAAAGGCTGTGAAACCCCTAGTAGGAGCAGCCTGCTAGGAACCACAGGAGGTGCAAAAGCCCAGAGCAAAGTCAAATCCGAGGTGTGGCTGGCACCGAAAGTGAGAAGTCGGTGGCCACCAGGAATGCTAATTGGGCCCAAGAATATGGCCATTCATCCTACTGAGGGCAGTGGGACCTGGCTCCGGGCCAACCCTTCCGGGCAGCCTTGGCGTGTGGCGCCCCCTGCTGGTTGATTAAAAAGCCATGCGGTGGGGGGGGGGAGTTGCTGGTTAGGAAGAAAAGGACAAAGGATGGAGACAGGAGGACAGCAAACTGCCCACAACAAGTCTCTGCACACAGTGGAGCTTAATAAATACAAAATATAGCTTAATGAGTCTCACTTGAGCCCACTGGAAATGAGGTGGTCCACAGAATTTGGAGTCCTGGAGAAGCCCTTAGCCCACCCCAAGGCAAGCCCTCCAACCCACTAGGGAAGTCTGGTACCCTTTACCATAAAAGCGAAGAGGAAGACTGAGAAGGCCCAGAAACCCTCCCATCCTCCACGTCCCCAAACAGAAGCAGGCTGAGCCCACACAAGAACCTGTATGTGCACAAGCCTTGGAGTGGGATCACCCAGCTGCTGTGAGCAAGCCTCACACTTTTCTTGGCACAATCAGATCACATTATTTTCATGAACTGATTTAAGTGGGGCTTACTGTTTATTTCCATTAAGAATAAAATGCCAGAGAGGGGACAGACCTATGAAAGAAAACACCAGGGGTCTTTGTTTCCCACTGTGGATATGCAGACCACAGCCTGCCTGGAGGGACATGCCTAAGGCCCCAGGGCTGGCTCTTCGGTGGTCTGCAGACTGTCTGCTCAGCTGCTGGAGCTAGACCTACCCGGGGGCAACCTCACTCACCCAGACACGTACGGCCAGCTCCACCTCACAGCCCAGCCTGGTTGCCAGGCTTCTTCTCTAGCCTCTCCTCCAAGCCAATGTTAAGCACTTGCCTGCTCCCCAAGAATAATCAGGAAAGCACACACCTGGAGGAAAAGCTCCTCTCCCTGGACCATGCGGCTCTTAGCACCTCTGCCTGCCCTTACTTGCTCCCACCCCCCAAACTGAAGCCGCTGCTCAGGCGGGCAGTGGGCTCTGCCAGGGCACCAGGGGGCACATGGGCAGGCCCATGAAACATGGAGAGAGGAACTGTGAGAGATTGTAGGACATGCTGGTCCACCAAGTGCGTGCACAGTTAAGAGCAGCCACTACAGCCAAGAGCACCCTCTGGGGAGAAAGGCAATGCCCTGAGCCTGGTGACACCAGAGCAGAGAGCAAACTGCTCCATACCTGCAAAAGCACATCACCTGGAACAGCCATGCTGCATGCGACTGTGGCATCGGGAAGACCTTAGGACTGGGCAGGGTCACACTAAGGTCAATACCACCACCTGGGCCCCCACACCCAAGGTCCTCTCCAGCCCCACCCCCCACTACCACCTCCCCCAGGACTGTGCAGTGTCAATACTCTCAGCAACTCCTCCTCAGGGTACAGGGTCACCCACGGCCCCAGGTAGAGGGTCACCATGGCAGCCCTCTAAGATGGGAGGGCCCAAAAAGTTCTTAGGACCGCCATCTCTGATCTAGCAGCCTGGACACATATCTAAGCCCGACACAGGCAGGAATGTGACGAGACACGAAGGAAGACACCTAACCTGTTTCGGAGTCTTCGCTGTCAGAGGAGCTGGACTCGCTGGTGCTCTCCGACTCCGAGGACGAGAAGCCCTTCATCTTGGAGGAGCCAGCAATCACGTCAACTTTCTCAGCTGTAATAAGGCAACAGGGACTGAGTCAGGCAGGGCCCCCACGTAGGAGGCTGCCGTTGGCCACGGGCACACCCCAACAGCCTGCAAGAAGGGCCAGCAGGGAGTCAGTGCCTTGTGAGCCAGAGGGCTGCTGCTAAGAGGCCCTGTTGGTCCCACATTTCCCAGTGGTAAGCTGCTAGCCTACCGTACACCAGCCAAAACTTGGCTTAATACCAGAATTTCAAAGCCCCTCCAACCTGTGCTGGGTTCCTCAAAGAGTACAAGACAAGGAAGGAAGGAATTCCCTAACACGAGGAACTGCTGGGCTGGGGCTCCCTCAGCTACTTCTCGGGCAGAGGGTGAAGGGGACCCAAAGGGGACACAGCAGAGACAAACCAAGACATGAAAGAGCCCCAGGAGTCTCCCAGCACCTCGGCGTGTAGACCAAGGGCTGAGTGTCACTGTGCAGCGCCCCAGGGAGGGGCCCAAGAACCCCAGGAGGCAGTCCAGGCTGGGAGAGAGGCTGTGCACCACACTCTGACATGGATCCTAAGTCCTACTGGTCTCAAGACAGACACTGTGAGCTAAGACAAGGCATTTCTAACGGGAAAGAGCAGCCTGGCAGACTGTCACAGAGGGGGCCGTGTGGAACTAGGGACGAACAACAGGCATCGACCAGGCTGACTTACCACCTCTCCTCCTGGGCCCTGCCTCCACCCCCCACGCCTGTTACAAACAACCAATGGCAGGGTGGGAGTGGCTGGCTTTGGCAGAAGCTAAGTGGCAAGAGTGAAAATAGCAGTACTCAGAGCAGGGCCCGGGGCCGCTGAGGGCAGGCGGGCCCCAGGTGGGTACCAGCCAGGAGGCCAAGAACGGCACCCACAGCCCAGGGTCCAGTGTGATGTCCCCCCCCCCCCCAAGGTTTCTCTGCCTCGGACACAGCCTTTATAATTGGAGAACAGCCTGCACAGGGAGAGGGCCATGTCTGGAAGGCAAAATGAACTGCAGATAGCCTCCTTCCTCTTGGCTGGGATGGCCAGGACTGAGAACACACCCTGCCCAGGGGGCCCAAGGGCACCTTGAGGTTTCCTTTTCTTCCGCAAACAAGAGGTTACATAGCGCTCCAGTTCTCGCAGGGTGGACGGCTTCAGAGTCTCAAAGTCAATCTCGATCTCATCGGGGTTGGAGTTCTTGAGGGAGGGCTCCCGCGACTGGATGATGTGCACCACACGGCCCAGCTTCTCGCCAGGGAGCTTATTGATGTCCAGGCTGAGCTGCCGCTTCTCCTCATACGACATGGGCTTGCACTTGTCCTCCTCCTCCGACTCATACGCAGGAGGGGGCTTGCTCTTCATGGGTGCTGGCTCCTTCTTGCTATGAAGGGATGATGCAGACACTGTGAGGAACAGGTGTCCTGGGAAAGCCAGGCACCCATTCCTCCATTTGGAGCTTAGTGGACGGCTTCCACACCCCCACCCATATGGCCCTCGAGGGAGATGGGAGGCTGGCAAGGCCTTCTCGGAAGCACCCGCTGGAGACAAGACTGCAAACCGTGCTCTGTCCTCACCACCTGCTTCATGCTACCTGCTATCCTCCCTCCCTTCCCAAACACAGTGGGCACCAGAGATCCATTCTAGAGGAAAGGGCAGACATACAAGCCTCCCTACCCACCATGGCGGGCAGGGCTCCCACCCAGGGCAGACTGGGGAGGCACAGACCTCACATTGCTGTTGCTATTATTTTTCTTGGTCTTTTTGGGAGGAAGTTCCTTGGCTTTGCTCTTCTTATTCTCCTCCACTTCCTCCTTCTTTTTGTGCTTTTCCTTTTTCTTTTCTTTTTTGTCTTTCTCCTTTTTCTTTGGTTTGTTCTGCTGGGGCTGGGAGAGGGCTGCAAGCTGCTCGTGCACGGCTTTGAGCTGTGAAGCAGACAGGCAAGACACACATGCCCATCATCCTGGTCTCTGTGTAGACCCCCAGGCGTCAGGGGTCAAGGGAGGAGGGAAGCATAGGGAGGGGGCCTGGCCCTCAGCCTTGTGACCTGTTGACTCACCAAATTTTCAAAGTGCCCATGCCCACCCAGGCCACTGACTCCAAGGGTGGCCAGTGTCCTTCTTTGCTAGAGGAGCTGCCTAAGCTGGCAGACACGGAGCTCCATGGCAATCCAGGAGGAGGGTCCCCTGGAGGCTGGGTACTAAGGCCCTGTTGTCTGGTTTGTAGAGCCCCAGGAGAGATGGACATCCTGGCTCAAGCTCCTCCTTCCAGATATTGGAAAGATCTAGAAGCCTCACCTCTGCCCACAGAACAGCCACATCTCCCCAACAAAACATCCATGAATGTACAATTGACTCTTGAGCACAGGTTTGAACAATGCAGGTCAACTTATATGTAGCTTCCCCGCCGCCAATCAATACAGTACTGTAAATGTATCTTCTATTGCTTACGGGTTTTTTTCACTTTATTAACAGCTTACTTTATTAAGAATACAGTACATAATGCACGTAACCTATAAAACATATATTAATCAACTATTACAGGTAAGGCTTCTGGGCAAGGGTAGACTATTACAAGTTTTCTGGGGGAGTCAAAAATTATACACAGATTTTCGACTGCACGGGAGGCCAGCACCCCTAAACTCCACATTGCTCAAGGGTCAATTCTGTGTTTATAATGCATGTGCACCTGGCACGGGGGGACCAGTGGGAATTCTGCTCCTGCTGGAACTCAGAACTAGAACTCCCCATATCGTGGAGACCCCTGGGGAGACAGCCCAGTCCATGGATTCTGGGGGACTGGGAATGGGGCCTCCTGCACCCTCACCTGCTCCTGGAGCTCTGCCAGCCGCTGGGCTCGCTCCTCTTCAGAGTCATCAGTGGAGCTGTCACTGTCCGAGGAGCTATCACTGCTGCTGTCGCTGGATGAGGGTGGGGCCACCACTTTGGTGGGGGGTGGCACCGCCGGGGAGGACACGGCCACTACAGGCTCCTCTGGCTCATCTGGCATCTTGGCAAAGCGCATCTCGAACACATCCTGGTGGGGGGAGAAGCCGTGCCCATGATGGCTCCCAAGTGCCCAGGCATGTGTGGCAGGGGGCTGCCTGCGATGTGGCTCAGCATCACCACAGCCTCCTTGGCTACTGGGGTTGACTCAACAGGAAGTAAGCGGGAGGGTCAAAGAGGGCTGGGCTGATGGTGACCCCCCCGGCCCTGCCCACTAAGGCAACGGGTGGGCCAAGACCCCTTGCCAGTTCTTCCAACACTCCTCACAAATTTCACTTTGGAAAGAAATACGCTCCTGCCATGGCCTGGCACCCACTCCCCAGGAGACACAGCCCAGGTAACATGCGACCCAGGTCACAGAAGGCAGCTGGTCCACTGAGGATGTCTGCTTGTGGATTGAAGACAGATGGCAGGTCAAGGGAAGGACCCACAAAGAGTGCCCTAAGGCTCTCGTCAGGTCTGTACTTATTCGGCACTTCCTCAGGGAGCCTTCTGGATGCTGGGGCCAGGCACCAAGAAACAGCAGTGAACAGAACAGGAGCCTCTGCCCACTTCGGGTTCACATTCCTGTAGGAAGTGGTTGCGTTCTGCAGTTTTAGAAAGCATTCCAGGCAAAGGAAAAAGCACATGCAAAGGCCCAGCCCTGCAGTAGTAAATATGCCTGGCACACAGCCCATGGCCAGCGAGGCAATTAAGCCTCTGCTACAGTGGGCCCATGTCTGCACCTGCCTCCCCACTCCTCAGAGATCACCTCTGCGGCATGTAACTGAGCAGAGCCATGCCAGTGGCTGAGCTGTCTCCAGGGCATGCCCAGCAAGGTGGGAAAGGTATAGGAGAGTAGCTGTGGGGGGTGTTGAGGATGGGCTGGAGGAGGGAGTAGGTCTTGTGAGGTGCCAGTGACCTAAGCAAAGGCCCCAGGGCTATTAAGCATGGGATCCCTTGACAGGAGACTGAGACCTTCCAAATCTAAGACCCAGGAATCTGATGGAACTCATGTGTGGTCACAGAACTTGGGAGCAACAGCTCCGCCTGGGGATCTGGGTCCACCTGTGCTGCCTCACCAGCCAGCTGGCAGGTCCCTTCCTACCCTGAGGGCTCTGGGATCATAAATCCAGTGATGACTCAGGACAGAGCACAGCTGTGAAAGGAAAGAGCTAGCTTCCCAGCAGGATTTTAGGACCTGCTTTAAGCCTGCAAAAAGGTGGTCAACATGGCATCTCACATAAGAGAAGAGGCCTTCCCCAAATGTGAGTCGATACTTCAGAGCAGCACGGCCCAGGAAGGCTGTGGGATCAAGCTCTAGGGCTGCTGTGTCAAACAAACTAGGCTACACTTGACACTGCTGGCCCTAGAAACCTCTCCTGGAAACAGCTTCAGGTTTCCCCTCCCCAAGGCAGCTAGGAAAGGTGACCCAGGGAAAAGGGTAGGTTCATCCGCAACTGCAGTGCTGTCCCCTCCCTTCCAGACCACCCAGTTCAGCCTCCTCCAAGGCAGCTCCTCCTCCCAGCAAGGGAGAACCTAGACTTTGCTGTCTAAATGGTTTTGCTACCAGACTAAATACTGGGAGGGTAATGTCTTATTTAATTCACACAAAAATAAATTCTGGAGCAGGTCTGACAGCAATGGGGAAGACACACAAAAGGGCTGAGCAGAGACCATCACCGCCCAGGGTGCCAAGGAGACAGAGGCTCGCACCAGAGCAGGGGCCCCACAGTGCCGTGGATACGGGCAGGCCTGGGTCCCCAGGAGCCCTACACAAGCATCCACGAAAAGCCAGGCCTGCTGCCCAGAAGCAGAGGGCAGGTTAGAGGAGTATGCCTGGTGTGTCAGGACCCCACCAAGGGAAGAGGGCGGCAGGCACGGCCAAGTACTTGCTGTTGCTGGGAGATGAGCCTTTACTAGGTGGGAGCTGCCTCGTGCCACTTGTCTGTGTACCCAGCCTCTCCTGCCAACTGCCAGACAGTACTACTCTTGCCACTCCCTACTCCTCCCCAACAGGCTGTGGCTGTTGGGGAAATTGGGGGGGGGGGGCAGGACTCACCCTGTGGCCTCTTTCCACTCCGAGGGTACTCTAGGACCCTGCCATCCCAAGACCATAAATAGCGAAGAGCACAAGACAGGAGACCAGGTGGGCTGGCTGGGAAAGCAATGCAGCACCTGCAAGCTGGGACTCCTGGTTTCCTGGCCATACCCAGCTGTAAGACCTGTCCTCCTCCCATCTGCTCTGGCCCCAGTGGGGGACGTCCTGGGAAATGTACTTGAGCCTTACTTAGTGCCAGTGAGCCAAAGGCTACGGCAGAAGAACCTTCCCAAGTGGCTGAGATAGGATGGCGCCTGCTGAGGCCTACTGTGTGGTAAACACAAATGATGTGCTCCCTGCCCTCAAGGAGTGAACATGAATAGCTGTAAAGTGCTGTAAGTGTTAAGGTGGACACAGAAAGGGTGCGGTGGACAGCCTGTGGGAAACCCGAAAGTGGGGGACATGATGCCAACAGCTACAGAGATCCAGCAAGGATGGCTCTAAGGAGAGAAAGGTGTGACTCATGAATCCAGGTGCTCATCCTGGTGGCCAGGTGGAGAATTGGTGGAAAGGGCGTGGGGTCAGGCAAAAGGATGCTAAAACCAAATGAGACGCACTTAGATTAAGGTCTTGTGAGGGAGGACAGTGATGGCAAGGAGCAGTGAATACCAACAACCAGCATTCTCTAGGGGAACAGGGGCTCAGCCTCCCACACTAGGACTTGTAGTGTCTCCAGGTGGACCCAGCTCCTCCACCGATGCCATCACTTCCACCCACACTGCAACTCTAAGCATCAACCAGCAAAGCACACTGGTTTCAGATCATGTGTCTCCTCTTGCTAGAATGTTCACCTACTCTGGGCTGCATCAGATTCACGGGCAAGCACACCCCCCCACCCCTCTAGTTAAACCAGTTGCTGGAGTGCCAAAAGGTCAAGCATGGCCAAGTCTGGATATGGCGGTGGGGCATGGCCATACCTGGGCATACCAGGGCCCGGAGGATGGGGGTGGTGGCGATGCAGTAGAACGCAGGCAGTGGCAGGTCACTAGGTGCCAGGTGCTGGAGACGCAGCCATGAGTGGACACACAGACACACACATTTACACACACCTCAAAAGCTTCCTGCCTCTGGGATCTAATGCAGGATATCCCAATGCAATTTTCATTTTTCCTTGCTGTAAAAATAATTGCATACCACCTTGAATTTGCACTTTTTCTTGAAATAGAACTCTGGTAATCTACATGGGTACCAAACTTCCTAAATGACTCCTCACTTCGTGACAGAGTAGAGGAGAGTACCACCAGAAGCTCTGGGCCTACCAGATAGGCTGGCAGGCCTTAGCCCAAGCCACCCTTGGGCTGAGGAAACCCTGAGCCCAGACATTCCTGACGTGTCTTTGTGACCATGGCTGCCAGGTGGTGGGATGTGAGTTTTCTAAAGGCCTGGACTTTAGAGACCAGAAGAGGAAAACACAGTAGATCCTTTTCCATATAACTTTTCAGGTAAATCCCAGTCCTTGGGCACAGTCTACTTAAGAGGAGGCAGGTCTAACACCTCTTGAAGAGGCAAACAAGGACTGGGACTTTGTTGCTCCTCCCTTCTTCTGGACAATCTAGTCATCTAAACCATGCTGATCCAGGAAAGCTTAGAGAGGAAGAGGAAAAAACTTGAAATGCTACAAGCCCAGTAACTACCTTCCAGACAAGAAGCCCTTCATATTGACTCTGCACTTGAAGCAGATATCTCCACCTGCCTCGTGGCAATGGAGAAATGACATTACTTTCAGTAACACTGCAACCCACCCTGAGGTGGGCAAAACAGGCGAGGGGCAGAGGCAGCTCCATGCCAAATGGCTCACCCAGGCACTGCCCCTGCCTGAAATGGACCCTCTTTCAGGCCAAGGACCTTACCTAGGCTAGCCTGGTATGTTTAGAAAGAGGCTACTGTGTGGAATATAGCTCAGTGCTCCTGCAATGGGTAAACCCCATGTTTGGGCCATGTTCACGCCACTCCCAGGAGAAAAATGGAGAAAAACCAAAATCAAAACACTTAAAAAAAGGCAAAAATATTAGAGAGAGAGTGCTAGACTTTCTTTCTCTTTTCTGTTTTTTTAAAGTAAAGTAGCTCAGAATAGCAATCTTGGTGCTGACAGAGAACTTGTTTTGGTTTAGCTGTTTCCAGGAGAGCAAATAAAGAGTATGGGCATCAATCTGGGGAAAAGCTACCGCCTTTCCCTAGTCCTCCCAAGAGGAGGTTGAAGACACAGATCTGAGGGCACCACTGCCACTTGGTGGCCATGTAGGAGAATTGCCATAAAATCACAAAGTCTGAGCTCCTTTAAGAACGGGAAATGCAGAAGTAAACAGTGAAAGGGCAGCTTTGTTAAGAAATCAGAGAGCAACAAATTAAGAGCCACCCCCCTCGAAAAAAAACCTCAGCAAAAATAAGACCAAAAAACAAGCAGGAGAAACTGTAAAAACTATCAAGGCTGAATGTGCCATTTAAATAACAGCCACGTTCATACAGTAGTTAGTTTTTTATTTACCCTAAGAGCTTCAGGACATTCCTTTGAACCCAAGGCAATCCAAGACCCAGACCAGGGGCCAAGTGAAGGAACAGGAGAGAGCGCGCCTTGGCTCCAATGTGAGGACGTAGGAGACACTACGATGTTGAGTCTGGGACAACGTGTGGAGCTAACAGAACTAGAAGGCAGGTGAGCAAAGGGACTCAGGCAGCCTCTGAACAGAACAGACCCACAGACTGCCAAAGGCAAGTCCTCACCTCTGCCCTGGAAGCACTCCACAGATGGCTAGGAAAGCCAGGTGTGAGGAACCACACCCCCCCCATCCACCTCCCCCCAGCCTGGTGGTGGGAGTGGGACAGGAGATGTGCAAACTGGCACTGGGCTCCAACCAGACTGCCTGCCCCTTGTGATGGCAGGTGACCCAGCCCAGGGCCTGCTCTGACTGAGAACTGAAGGGGTCTTGAGGAGAAAAGGCTGGAAATATTTATATCTGTAATTTTAAAGAATTAAAAAAAAAAAAAACAGATTATGAAAGTACTAAATATACTTTATTCTCCATATTTTTAAGAGTGGGATTTTTTGGGTTTTCTTTCTTTCTTTTTTGGTCATCTCTACACCCAATGTAGAGCTTAAACTCACGACCCCAAGATCAAGAGTGGCAGGCTCCACCGACTGAGCCAGCCAGGTGCTCCAATTCTCCATAATTTTTAACCCCTGATCCTTCTACCCAAAGATAACCACTGTTGAAATTTGGGTAAATTTTTCCTTTTTTAAATCAAGCAAAGTAAAGTCCGGTCATAAATTATGTGGTCACCTGCCCCCCTCCCTTCCACCCACACTTGTTTGACAGTGTGCACCACCCAGATCAACCTGAAGGGGCCACAATCCCCAAGGGCACCCATGAGGGAGATGTGGCCTCACAGAATGCCTCGAAGCAGCAACCCCACAGCTAGAAGGCAAAAGATTTCAAGGCTCTGGTGTAGAAATGCCCACAGACAAATAGTTACTTCAGCTCACAACTGTATCCAAGCGTCTACAAGACTGTCATACACCAACGTGAGACAGGTCTGTTTTGGAGTACAGATTGGGCCATCCACAGCACGTGCACTCTTCCTGGCCAAGGGCAACCAAATGCAGTTATTGGGCAGGGGGCTTTCAGTGGGACACCCCAGAACAAAACCCCAAATACCCAAGACCCAAACTAACCACCCTGCTTTAATTATAATGAAATAATCTCAATGTAAAAGAACACATTATCCTGTTTGAGTCCATCTTCAAAACAACACAGCATCATACCAAAGCAAATGACAGAAATAAAATATACAAAGGCCCACAGGGGCCTGGCCCACATAGGACCCCAGCCTGCCTACCACAGGATGTTGTGCTCGGAGTTTCCCCAGAACCTCACCTGCAGCTTGCGGGCCATGGCCACCACCTCATGGTCAGGAGGATTGTACTTGTAGCAGTTGGAGAACATCAATCGGACATCAGCACCAAATTCCTGAGCATCACGGTACTCACGGGCCTCCAGTTTAGACTGAAAAGACAGACAGGTCCTTGTTGGTTATGCCTGCCCCTGTTCCAATGGGGATGTGACAGCCAGAAGGGCTGCCTGTAGGAGCAAGCTGGCTTCTCAGTGGAGCAGAGAAGAAGTCATCATCACCTTACTTCTTCTCTATGTCAAGTGGACAAGGAGACACTCAAAATCAAGGCTCAGGGCTGGGAAACGCCCTGCTGCCATGCCAGACCCACCCACCCTGGCCACTGTGATGGGCTCTGGGGCACAAAATAAATGGAGGGAGAGCCTGAGCCAGACTCTAAGGGGAGGGCTAGGATGAGTTCTGACCTGACATACACTTGGTCTTGGTGACAAAGGGCAGGACACTGGTCAAAAGGAACACAAGCGGGGGCCCCTGGGTGGCGCAGTCGGTTAAGTGTCTGACTCTTGGTTTCACCTCAGGTCATGAGATCAAGCCCCAAGTCAGGATCCGTGCTCAGCGCGGAGGCTCCTAAAGTTTCTCTCTCTCCCTCTCCCCTCTCTCCTCCTGTCCCTCCCACACTTGTTCACGCGCTCTAAAATGAATACGTCTTTAAAAGGGGGGGGGGTAGGGGGACACAAGCACTGCCTCCTCCCACCTGTCCCATGTTTGGGCAGGCTTACTCCACTCCCAATCAAACATGCAAAATGGCTTAAAATAAACAATCAAAAGGCCTCAAAATACTATAATGAAAATGCTAGCACTGTGTGCCTCCTACTGAGACATGACATCAAGGCCCTCTGCATGACAGAGCCTGGCAGAGTCACCAACCCTCAACCTGTCCTGGAGCATCTACTGTGCAAGGTGCCTATGGGCAGTGGGGCCCAAAGCCACAGAGGGCTTGTCTCTAAACAAGAGGGCAGCAGTGCTGCCTGAGAAGAAAAGCACGAGATCCTGGAGGTTGTCCCCACAATTCCCAGCAGGGGGCGCTGGGCTTCTTTTGAGCTGGTAAGAAGAGAAGCTACTAAGAGCACAGTTCACCAGAGCCCAAAGCCTGGGCCCTCCTCTTGGACTAGCCTAGGAGGTTCTGACCTCCTCTGTCCTAGGAAGCCCCATCCCCAGCTCTGGGAGGGGATATCTGCTCACCTTGATTGTGCTCATGTCCATGGGGTGCTTAATGATGTCACAGTAGTCGTGCAGACCCAGCGCCTCTACATCCACGGGCTTGTAGAATGGCCAGGCGTAGGCTGCGTGCTTCTTGGCAAACATCTCCTTGAGGATGCCACTGCAGCACTTAAGCTGCTCTGAGACCTTGCTGCTCTTATCCGGCACTGGGTGCTGCTGTGAGTCGGGCACATCCTTTTTGGGGGGCTTCACAGGCCGGCTACTCTCCCGCCGGGGGCCCAGCTTGGTGGTCTTAGGCTCCGGGGGTAGTGATGGTGGTTCATGAATGGGGTCGATGGTGGTGGGGGTGGTGGTATCTGCTTTCCTCTTAACTCCCTTCTTTGTCTGCCAAGAGCACACGTGCAACAAGTGTGGTCAGAGGTGGCTGCTGGCACGGATGGCCCTCAGGTCACTCCTGAAGCTAGGTCCTTTCTAGGGTTCCAACATTCTCAGGGAATGAGACTCAAAGGTAACTCCACGGGTGAAGAACCGTGGCAAGAAAAGACCCTGTCCCACCACTCTGCTCTGCAGCTGGGACAGGACACCCACCAGCGATAGGAGGAAGCACACACCCGAGTACAGAACCTGCTCACTGGAGCCCAAAGAAACCTCTGGAAGCAGCTTCCTACTTAATGCCAGGGAAGTCGCTCAAAGCCAAGCCTCATCACACTGGCCCCCCACAGGAGGTACATTACAGAGACTACTTGGGCAGCATCTGCAAATACACACGGTCTGCCTGAGAAATACAGGAGAGGACGTCAGCAAGCCCCAGCAAGGTGGGTCTCAACTATGGAATCTCCAGGCCATCAGGGAAGCAGCTTCTAGGCTGTGACTTGAACACTGCACAATCCACCCCCCCCCACCCCCCAAAACACCCACAAGTGCCTCAAGAGCCAGGACAGGATCTTCATGAAGCACTGGCAGGGACAAGTGACTGTCTCCTGCCAGCCTCACTGCTATGCAGCAGAAGACAAGAGCGGGGGCGCTAGCTGAAGTGGCAGGAACCCGCCAGCCACTGGGCCGGGCCGGGCCGCACACGCACGAACAGGATGCTCACCTTCACAGGCTGTGGGGTGGCCGCGATGATGGGCGGGTGGCTCTGCACAGGCTGGGGGTTTGGTGCGGGTGGGGGTGGTGGCTGAGGGGGAACTGGTGGGGGTGTCTGCAGTGGCTGGGGAGGCACCACTGTCATGACGGGCGTCTGGACAATGAGGTCTGGGGTGACCACAGGGAAGGGGTGAGGTGTGGCCTGCACTGGCGGAGGGTTCTGCTGGGGGGTCTGGGTCTGCGGAGGAGTCGATGCCTGCGTTGTGTTTGGTACCGTAGAGACGCCAGGTTTTGCCGTCCCTATCAATCATAAAACGGACAGGTGGTTAGATACCGAGCCTGACACATGCTGGCTGACCTTATGGGGACGCTGTCACATGTGGTGAGCACACATGTGTGTGGGCATGGCCCACACTGTCACGGTAACTATTCGCCTAGAGACAGAACAACCCGAACACCCCAGACCTCGGCCAAATTGGTCCACCTGCCCTCGGGTTCTCTGAGAGAAGTAGCACACTACATTCCACACTTCCTGAGGCATCCTGGCTTCAAGTCCCAAATCAGGCACAAAGATGCCTTCAAGAGCGCGGAGGCCTGGGCCAAAGGAGCAGGAAATACACGCTGAGAGTTAGCACCAGGACGGTAGATGGAGAGGGGAAAAATGTTCCTTGGCGCTTTCGGACAGAGCTGTGTTCATTCCCAGAAGCGCTGCCTTCTGAGTAAGCAATTCTGGCAGGGGGCCGGCACTGGCAGCCGTGGACAAGGTTTCTGGAAACTGGCAAGCTTCCACCTCCCTGAGCCACAGGAGGAGGCTGGACGGCTGCTGCCCTTTGTGACCGGCTCAGACTGCCTCCCTGCAGCTGTGCGCGTGAGCCCAAACACACAACACCCCGCGTCTGTCCCATGTGCAGACTAAACTCCTGGTCCCAGGCCACAAGGGCAGTACTCCTGGGTGTTAAGGATACAGGACACCTCTTGGCAGGATCCACGGCTAAGGGGTGACCCTCAGGACCACCTCTCCTTGGCTACCCCTCAGCACTGTCTGGGATCCAGCCAACCCCCTTTGCTCCAGTGAAGCCACCACTTCTGAACAGGGTGGGAAGCCAGGTGAAAGCCCTCTCTCTGCAGAGAAGCAAACAACTCACAGCATAGGCCACCACAGCACAGAGCTGAGGATGGCAAGATGCAGAAGGCAGCCCTTAGAGCTTTTCCCCGACAGAAACATTTCACTGTTTCTCCTCCCTCCCCACCAGCTGGCCTTTGGAATCCTGTGTCAGGCTAAGAGACAGGGGCAAGGAGTGGAAGGCTTCACTTCGACTTAAGCAGCATCATAAAGCAGACATGGCTCTGACATAAGCATCTTAAGGTAATTAAAATAACCAACCTTGAGGTTCCAGGATAGGGATTATTAGTTAAAATTGCCCTTGGCCAGGTTAATTTCTTTTCTCTAAAATGGGGTGAATAATTCAAATAACTTAAAAATGCTTTGAAAAAATTATACTTCCTTTTTAACCGAAGTCCACCAAAAAAGGCAAGGCCCCATTATTTCTACTTTGTGGGAGGCCACCCAGTCATGTGACCCTCTGGGGCACGTCCACTGCTAAGCCTGCCAGCCCCCCGACCCCAACCCTGACCCCAGCCTCAGCCCCTGGCCCTCCACTGAACCTGGAGAAGGAGCAAAGACTGGGGAGAAGGAAAGCCAATGTCCTTGCTGTTTCAGTGTGAAGCCAACAGTGCTGGGTGCACTGGAGGTACCCTACCTGCTTCTTTTCTCCCACGTCCTCTTCCTTTTGCCTGGACTATCATGATCTCGGTTTCTTCAGTGGGCAGTTCATTGATTTTCTGCAAGAAGAGCTTCTCCAGAGCTTCTGCCATTAAGACTATGTCATCTCCAGGCTGGAAAAGGAGACACGGGGGTGAGGGTCTGAAAGCCCTCACCACCTCTCCAGACAGAGCAAGAGCTCCCCACCCTGTGCCACCCACTCCATGCTCCAAAGCATCTGGTATCATAGTCAGGGTCCTTCCCAATCTGAACCCTAAAGGGCCACAACAGTTATACCACCAGATTATCATGAAGGCTCATATGCCTGAACCAGCACCCATCTGCCTGCACCTCCCTCTCGTCTTTTAAACTCTGGCCTGAGAAGCCATCCTAATGCCGTAAGTATCTAACAAGCCCTGCCCATCACTGACAGAAGCCCTCCTTTGACACAATTCAACTTCACTACAAATACTTGAATTACACAGGATTTCTTGCCACAGATACATTAGCAGGGCTCTGATAATGCTCCCCAGTGTACCCTCAAGGCAGCTCATCGGGGCTCAGGGCAATGCCTATCTTGAACTGATTATGGATCCCCACTCTGTTGCCTTGTCTACAACATGCTATTCCCACTCAGCTCTAACCCGAGAGAACCTTATCTGTGCACATGTTACTTAAACCTAGCGGTGGGAGCTAAGACTTTAAAAAAACACAGTAAACTTCAAGAAACTCACCTACCCATCTCTTCTGGGCAATTTTACCCACTACACCAGCAGAGGCCAAAAGCTGAGTTCTGTATAGGGTCTCCCTCCAGAGCCGTTCTATATGAAAGGGTTGGTTTTAATCACATCTGTGGTCTGAACTGTAAACAAATGATCTGGCTTCATGGCACAGCCGAGCCGAAAGGTTTGGCTAACGGGGTTAAGAAGGGACCTTCAGGTCTACGTGTGAGATCAGGGGACATTCAATTCTATGGCCACGAGTTGTCAATTGTGATGTCCACAGTTCCAGATGCAGTGGGCCCCATCACACCCTCTCTTACTTTGAGGTTTCTGTTTGAGCACACCTTTGCACAACTACATTTCAGTAGGCTCCTTCCTGACCATTTGTATCACCCAAATGGGACTTTTTAATGAGTCATCACTGTCAGTCACACCTTCTCTAGACCATGCTCAAGAACCAAAATCCCAAGCACATGCTTCAAGCTAACAAGGATGGCTTGGAAGTCAAACAAGGCCAGCACCCTCCTCCCCAAAAAAGAAACACCCAGTCACAGGCAAAACCATGGGTCCCAGTATTTCTGCCTCCAAATGGTCTCCTCCCATTACACTAACCCCACCTGCTCCCAAGCACCCCTGCCCACAGACTCCAGATATGCCAGCCTCCTTATCCACCCCTCCCCTCCCCGCAGGACAGCTGGACATATGCCACCACATCTCACCTTGTTGTAGATGTAACAATTTGTAAACATAGTGTTGAAGTCCTGGATACATTCCTGAGCATTCCAGTAATAGTTGTTTTCCAAGCGCTTCTTTATTGTTCCCATATCCATAGGTGTTTTAATGATTTTATAGTAATCCTGGAGAGCAAAGAGAGCAAAAGGCCAGTGTCACCTCCCGGGCCACACAGCACTCATGGTGGACCTGTGGATCTCACTCTAGGAGCACAGGTGAGAGCCACAGCACAGACTTCCATGGTCTCGGCAAGCAATCTCAAGGGGAATCCCAAGATAAAGTGAATCAGGGAAGAATTCTTAAATGTTGGGTGGCAATCTGGAGGAAAAATGTGCAAGTCTCTCAACTGCCTGGTCTGGGAACAGGTTGTATTTACGGAGATCTATGCTTTTTTTCTAGTTGTTGTTGTTGTTGGTGGTGGTGGTGTTAAAATCCTTTAATTTTTAACTAATAATGGGGAAAACATAAAGCCTTCTTAAAAGCACTTCTTATCTAATAAAACCACCCCATGGCAAGTTCTACTTTTCCTCTACCATTGGAAATGTTACTGGTCCATAAAATGCAAAATCCTATGGAACCAGCATTAAAGCCCACCTGGAACAACTGGACTCCCTGCTTCTGGGCACACTGAAGAACCACGGAGCAGAAACCTCCACCTTCACTCAAGTTCATCGCACTTCCATTTCTTTTACTAGCACACAGTCTAAGGATCCATTAGTAGTACCTGGATATAGTTGAACAACTAACCAGGTTAATGAGGAATCTGGACAATCTGTACAATCCTCAATTTAAAAAAATCCACAGACCCTACTCCTCAAAGCTTCAGATCTTACTCTATAAGTGCCAAACAGAAGGAGCCAGATGGCAGGTGGAGATATCCTAAAGCCCTTCAAATGAAACTCTACTATTCCCAGCTTTTCACCAAATCTAAACCTATCCTAAAACTAAATGTTTATTTTTAAAAACTACAGGAGGTGTCTTGGGGCAGAACAGGCAACACAACAGGTTTCCAGGCAGAAAGATCAAACAGAGCGAAGGCAGGGGGACCTGTGTCATCTGGCCCACTCCAAGGTCCTCAATCTCAGAGTCTCCCGTAATTAGGCACGAGTGGGATATCAGAACCAAGTTCAAGTGGGAACCGATGGCAGAAAGAGAGGCCTATCCTTTAGCAAGTACCAAGGTCTCGCCTGGAAATGGTGCACAGTACTAAAAAGGTGAGCACGGGGTGTAAGGTTTTAGGTTGCTCTGACACCCATGAGAAAGGAACAAAAACAACAAGCTTACACATAACGAGTGGCAGAGATCAAGTCCCTGACCGGATGACGGCTGCACATGCATGCCTGGGTACCCTGGCCAGGAGGCCACAAGGACAGATCCCACCAGACTTTCTAACCTATACCATGGCTCTGACCACCTTTCCCAAGAGAACCAAAGCCAAATATATGTGCCCCAGTGGAAACATACTTTATTCTATGGCCGACAATGGTGTCAAAGGCTTGAACCGCCCATGGCCTGTCAAGTGGCTCAAGGGCAAACAGGACAGTTGTTGAGGGCAGAGCACGCTGACAAGGGGGCAGTGGGTTTAGGGGCATAACAATCCCACTATACATGTTTACTGAACAAGAGAGGCAGGCATTCTAGTGAAAAGTCCAGTAGGGATCAGAGGCCAAACGCAAGCCAAGATTCCTGGAAGGTGTCAGAAAAGAAAAAAGAAGGAATCCTTCTTTTGGTGGCTGTATTAACATTTCCTCAAGGAGAGAAAGAAATGCTTCCAGGGACAGGTCCCGGGAAAATGGGGCTTTGAGCATGACATGGCTCCCAGCTGACCAGCCCCGCCCTGCTTCTTTGGGCCAGCTCCTTGCTCTCCCACCTCCCTGAAGATACCAGATCAGTGGCACCTTCCAAAGCCCTCTTCTTCCTAGTCAGAGCTGCTGAGGGTGACATCCAATAGTCACAGAGACAGAGACTCACCGTTACCCCTGGGGAGCCTGGCCTCCACTTCACAGTGAATGACCTCAAACTCCCCCAAGCAGTGGGCCTTACAGACCACCCACACCCGTGTCTGTCCCACTGGCTGGGACACTGCCTCTTCAGGATCTCAGGTCCCCCAGTGCCCCCCTTTTCCTCTGTCTTCACCCTCTCAGCCCTCTGTGTCTTCCTGTGACAAACCAACCCCTCCTCCATTCTGGCCCTGCTGTGCTTTCCCTTCAAAGCCAAATTTCTTGAAATGATGGCTTCACATCCTCACCTTCTCATTCACACCGTCGGGAATCTGGTTTCTACTTCTGCGTCACATCTTCCTAAGGTCACCAATGCCCTCCTAAAGGCCAACAGGAGGGTCAGGTCGGAATTCTCATCTCTTTGACCTCCCTGTAGCCTCTGATGTGGGAACGGGGGGTGGGGGGCTGCTCTCTGCTGGTGCTTGTCCTGGCTCTTCTGTTAAGCCTCCCACCGCCCTCTGGTGCTATCAGAGCCTCAGCCCCCCTGGATCCCGCCCCCCCCCAATCCCGTTCCTTCTGTCCCCATTCTTTGCATTTACTCTAGGAAGGTCACCCTCACCTGTGGACCCTGTGAGGCTTGGCCCAGCCCAAGGTTATGCTGTAGCAAACTCTCCCAAGAACCTCCCCCCAGCGACTGCCAGGCAGTCTGCCTCTACTCCTACTTATGGTCAAGAGTAAGAGTAGCCTCTGAAGCCCAGATCTGGTAAGGACCCTCTTTTGTCTCCAACCCCTCTCTTGAGCTAATTCATTATCTAGACCTGCAGGGCCTCCTCCTGACTTGCATATGACAAATGCATATGACTCAGCAGAGATAACTCGACAACTGCCACAGACAGGAGGGTCACACTACTGTATTCACCTGTCTTGAAACCGAATGCCTGGCAGAGGCTGAGGTTCCTACACTGGTGCAGTTCTAACACTCACAGACCCCTGCCTGGGTCTATGGCAATAATCACCTAATTCCTCATCTGGGGGTGTGTGGGACTTAGCAAACAGCAGGGGTTAACTTTTCTTTTTTTAAAAATGTATTTATTTGAGAGAGAGAGCGAGCGAGCACATGAGCGAGCACAAGTAGGGGGAGAGGCACACAGAGGGAGAAGCAGGTTCCCCACTGAGCAGGGAGCCCAATGTAGGGCTCAATCCTAGGACCCTGGCATCATGACCTGAGCCAAAGGCAGACGCTTAACTGACTGAGCCACCCAGGCACCCCAGCAGGGGTTAACTTAAAAACAGTCGGACCTTGATGCTTTGAAGAGAAGAAAAAAAAAAAATCTATCCTATTTCTTCCCTAAGGTTCAGTCAGATATACAAACTGATTTCCAGAACCATTTGTTAGGGATGTGGGCAAAAGGAAAACTCTATAGGGGAAGAGGAGGGGTACAAAGAATAAGAGCAAGTACACTGTGGCTACGACACAGCAGGTGGAGGGTGTGCATAGAGGCTGTTGAGGGCACAGCTGCACCCACCCCACTGCTCTCCAACCAGGCCTCCTGCATGTGCTTGCTCCCTGGGAGCTATTCCACTACCTTTTCCTGCCCTGTGCTCTGGGTGGTGACAATGATGATGCCGGTACCAGAGAAGATACTGCAGGAAACCAGTCCCCCTTCCACAGTGTGACCAACCACATCTACTTATGCTGAGTCAGCCAACCATGTCTGAGAAGTAGGGGGCCTGGACCACCAATTGCTCCCACTTCAGCTCCGCTATGGAATCGGAAGGAAAGTTGCAAGCACTCCTTCACCCCTATTTCAACCGCTCTACACAGTACCTCCTGGATCCTAACATCTAAGAGCTAGTTACCGTGTGAGTTAGTACATTCTCTTCCCCCTTCCTATTTCCAACCATCAGGACAACTGAAACCACTCACTCAAGGGCCTTGTGAGTACTGGGGACTTCAAGAGCTGGGCCCCAAAGGTATCTCTGTCCCCGCCACGAGCCCACCCTCACCAGTAGCAACATGGGAAGAGACCTGGAGGACAGCAGCCCTAGGCCCTGCCCAAGTTACTCACAGGGAGGTTTAGCTTGACGGCGTCCACAGGCTGCTGGAAAGGCCACGCAAACTGGTGTTTCCATAGTGTCTTGAGCACCACTTTGAGCAGATATTGCAGTTGGTTCGTCTGCCTCTTGGGCTTGTTGGGGTTGGAGGTCTCTGGGGGTGGGGGGTTGGTGCTGGCTGCGTTGGCTTGCTGGGGTTGGGCCTGGGCCTGTGTTGTAGACATTTGGGTAGTTTCTAGTCCATCCCCCATTACGGGCAGATTTCTCAATCTCGTCCCAGGGCCGCTCTCCGCAGACATGCTACTGATCCCATCACATTCTTCACTGGGCACTCTACAAGGAAAGAGAAAAGCCATCATCAGAAACCAGGCAACAGATGGGCACCACTCATAGTAACACACGGCTGTGGCCTCCAAGGGCTGAGCTCCTCTGGTGGAAAGTGGCCGGGCTGACCAGAGAGCCACTCCATGCACTGACTAAAAGAGCCCCTGTGTCCACTCTCCTCAAAGATGTATCCTACAGCAGGGAAGAGGGTTCAAGCACCAGCGGCGAGGGGCAAGAGGGACACAGGGCTCGGAGAGAAGAGCCGACCAGGAAGAGGCAAGGGCTGTGGACACTACTGAATCCACGCAGAAAGGGGAAAAATGAGCAACAAACCAGGTTTTCACAACACCCGAGAGTTTTTAAGGGACACTGCCTGTGTGGGAGAAAGGAGGACCTGCAAACCCCCAAATGTGTCCTTTACATTAAAATTCTTTGCACCTGTGGCTCACGAAACATCGAGCCATGTCAGTAATTCTGTTTGGTGATTGGGGACAGGAAGGGAGAGTGGCCCACGTAGTCACTGCTGACTGCTCAGGGTAAAGCCTCACACTCAGCGAGACCACTTCCCTGGTAACTGAAAATAATGCACATTTGCTGATTCAAGAAATCCTACAAGGTAACTGCTAACCTAAAAATGAATCCACACTCCACTTCCCACTTTATTAACCAAGTTTTCAAAGCTTATTTAGAGAGATATAAAAACGGCACCTCTTGCGACCTGCACAGGGGGTGCGAGACGAGACCCCCAGGCTCAAGGCCTGTATGAGCACCCCATCCTGTGCACTCCCCTCACCTGAATGACCCCTGCTTCAGGCCATGCCAACAACACAAAACCTGTCACGAGTATCCTTGCAATGGCAACTCTGTGCACCTCGTCCAGTTACTCTAACAAAACCACAGATCCTGGGTACATGTTGTTACTGCCAAACTGCCCTCCAGAAACACACTAACCTACCCCTTACTTGCAGTAGTGCCTAGAGTTCCTACACTCTATTAATGAGAGGAAACATTTGTTCAAACGTGTACTATTTGGCATTCTTTCTGTGTTTTGTGTTTCTACATTTTTCTACCGGCAAGAAAAAGGAAGTATCACCTTTAAACCCAGTCCCTGGAATAAGAAAGACTGTAATCTAGGAGCTGCCTGCATCTAATTAGCATCTCCAGTAATAAACCTAGGAGTCCAGTGCGGGTAAGAAAACCTCTCTGGCTGAGGAAGTCAGGAAAGGGCTGAGGAAAAACAGACAGATTTTACAACCACACTCTGGTAGGCAGAAATGATGAAAAAAGACAGGACAAGTTCGCTGGCTCTATCATGGCTTTCTTTCTGGAATACAGGACACACTATGCACTCTGGCTGCTAAAGTATTCCTTTATAATTCAACCCAAGTGTAATTTAAACCAAAGTCCCCACAAAGGTTTTTGTAAATGCAGTTCTGGCAAGTTAACAAATTTGAAAAGCACCAGACGAAAGCTTGCTGTATAAATGCAACTCCGTGCTGAGTCTGTCCTAGGGGGCTGTGGAGAGCTGGAACTCCTAGGCTGAGGCTGACCACCCCCACACATACGTCCTAGTTGCAGCATGAGCCCAAGAGCTGACAAAACTGACCTGGTCAAGGAGACAACATTCCTTCCAGGGTGCTCTGGCTGACTGTAGGTCTAGCTATCAACTGGCTAGTGACCACGTGGAGAGGACACTGCTACAAGGAGAAGGCTGCTGCAGAGAGGGGACCCAGGTGGGAACAGCCCAAAGCCATCACGTGCAAGACCCTGAATCTTACAGACTTAGTCTGAGAACTGAATCCATGTTTGCTTTAAGAGGAAAGACTGTTCTTTATCCTTTTTCACCAAACAAGTAAGAGATCTATGAGTGCCTTTCGCCTTTTCACGGATGGGATGACAATCACTCAAAACCCAAAACTGAATAATTCACTAATCATTTAGCTCACAGTAGGGACGACACTGTGGAGAGAAACACTAGTGCTGCTATCCAAGGCACTGGAGCGTGGGTATGTTACAGCAGTGCAACTTAGAGGGGTCTAGATGTGGCCTTTAGCATCCAAGCTCAACTTAAGTATTTAATGAGGCCCAACTGTGTCCAAGACACCAGGTGAGTACTTATAGTCTGTGCCCTCTCAGGGTCCTCCCGAGACTCCAGAAGGGGAGGGAAGCTCCTATGGCAACCTCTAAAATGGGTGTGCTCTACTGGGAGAACACCAGCCCAGGAAGAACACTTAAGGAAGGGAAATTAGGGGGGGCTTTGCAGGTGTGAAGCCATTTCCTGGTACCTCTCGCATGGTGCTAAAGATGGGGAAGGAGCACCCAGAGCTAAAACCAGTCATCTGGCATCAGAGCCTGAGGGGGCACTGGAGGTGGGGAACTGGGCAGCAGCCTGCAGAGCACCTCACAAGACAAGAGCGGTGCTCCAGGAGTTCAGGACCACAGAGGGGCATTTCCCCAAATCAACTTCATTCAAAGATGGGAACAGTGAGAATATCATGGACTACAATAGTCTCCAAGGGCAAATGTGACTGGATACGCCTGCTCCAGGCTGAGGGGATAAGACACTTCCCCCCTCTCCCCTCAGAGGTACTTCTGGTACAAGTCTGGCCAGAACTAATGGCCATGTGGTCCTGCAAAGAAGTGCCTGGGGCATGAATCAAGGCAGGACTGAAGGGATGGAGGCCCTACTAGGAGGGAGGGAGGCACATGAGGGTTGCATGAGGTGAGCCCAGCTGGGAGCTAAGAAAGCATTTCTGGGGTGGGCCCCAGAGGCCAGTGATTTGAGTAAATGCACCCCAATGGGAGCAGGAAGGAGACACATACAGATCCAGGGAGGGGAAGCACCCAAAGGGTGGGGTAAGGTGTGAAACCATCAGAAAAAGCTTGCTCAGAGGAGAGAACAGAGGGAAGAAGAGACCATGGCTGAGTCACAAGTCATTGAGTAGGACCTGGAGAGAAGGGAGGGAGCATTCCAGAAGCTGCATTCAGCCATGCATGGAAGCCCTCAAAAAGCGTGCCTTCACTGCTGAGGTAAGCAGCAAGAAAGACAGAAGAGGGTTTCTCCAAGCTCCGAGCTTTCATCAATGAAGAGTGGGACCTCAATCTCAGAGAAGCAAGGTCTACAGCCACCAGAGAGCAACATGTCAGGGCTCAGGTGGGGCTGTGGGAGGGTTCACAGGGCAGCTTTAGGGAGACGGCATTTAATTACCTGGTGTGTGTTTCCGTTTTCATTTTACTCATTCCAGTGTTGACAAGGGAAGTCCCTGCCTGGTACCAGTGTAAAAGGTTGTGCACAGAGGTGCACAGTATGATCATCCACATAGAATTTAACAACGCTGTTTTGTTCTCATGATATTTAATTTTACTTATACCCATGTGTGGCTTTTGATTTAGCTTCCTTTCAAAATAAAGGTACTATAAACAAAAGAGTAAACTGATTTAAAAAAACAAAACCAAACACCTCTCTCTGGAGGGGAGCCAGCCAAGACGGACCACGGGCTCCAGGTGGAGAAGCCGGTGGGTCAGGAGAGTTTGCAGGAAACTGCTGGGGGGGGGGGGCGGTGAGGGATGGGAAGCCATGCACAGGACTGCAGGGACTTTGGAGCACCTCCCTCAAAAATCCTCCACAGTTAAGTAGAAGGGAGTAATCATTTATTGGGCAATTACAGAAACTGGAGTGGGGCCAGTGAGGCGGACATAGGGAAGAATGACATGGACAATGTGCCAGCTGGCCAGGATCCTTTGGTATGGTGGCCATGGACCAGGCACAGAGAGATACAGGACATGCTGAGTGCTTGGATAACAAGTATCAACAGGGAGGCAGCATCACAGAGAAGGAAATATGTCAGTGGGGTTTTTAAGGAGCCCTGGAGTTAGCTAGGAGAGGGTCTCCACGCAACAGGACCAAAATGTCCACAAGAATAAAAGGGAACAAGTGTAAATGTGGCCCCATCATGAAGGGAGGCCGGATGCACTGAAGTGAGCCCGGGAGGGAGGGTGGCATTAAGTGAGTATAAAGAATGACATGCAGTTTGGTTTCTGCTATTCAATTTCTCCTAGAAAGCAACTTGAGAATTACACAGCCAAGCACATGCCAGGTAAGCTGCAGCAGGCAAGGGGCAGCCCCATCGTGGAGGAGACATTCTGGACCCAGGGCAGTGGAGGAGCCCGGTCAGCCACAAGGACAAAGAATGTCAGGGGGCCAAGAGCATCCCACTGGGAGGAAGCAGTCCCATTTTCCATTAAGCAACGACATTATTCTGAAATCTCCTGGAGGCAAGGTGAAGTCAAGGTAACTGAGTTCTGGAACCTGTGGGCTATAGACTTTTTTCCCTTTCCAAATGGTCTTTCAGGGAGGCCAAGGAACAGAGGGCTCTGGACATAACCACTTTTCTTCACCTTTGAGCCAGGCCAGATGGGCCCTTGAGCCAAGGAAGCTGCATTTTTTGTTCACCAAATGAACAGAGGTTTTTATACAGAAAGCCTGACCCTAAATTTTGCCTCATTTCTGTGGTTTAAACCGCTACCTTCACAACAAAAGCCAAAACACCCTTCCCTAGCCAGCCCTCTCACATTTAATATACAGTAACATTTAAATCCTCAAAACAACTCTGAGACTGCTTCTGGTCTTATCCCCATTTTAAAGATGAAGAAACTGAGGCACAGAAAAATAACTTATCCAGGAAGTAGAAAGATCAGACCTAACTAGTCACAGTAGCCCAGAGTCTAGCACAACTCCTGGGAAGTTTCAGCTGGATTTGGAACCAAGGAAGTCCCCATTTAGGAGATGAACATACAACCCCAGAAGGGTCCAGTACAAATGGTCGGGACAGGCAGACCCATCTTAAGTCACATGAAAAATTAAGGACAAGACCCACACACTTCAATGACCAAGGTCAATTTCACAAGGACAGAAACTGCTAGAGTTCAAATGGAAGGCATGATACAGTTTAACAGATCAGACGGACCTGGGAGACACAAACACCTGAAAGTTTCTTTGAGGAGGCTGTGAGGACAACCAATGACAGGTGACATCCATGGCCCCGATGTGAGGAATCACCATGAGATGCCCAGAATGTCCTGTTCCACACTCACTCGGGCCTCAAGAGCACCCACACCTTGAGAGGCCATGCCCCGACAACCTGCACCTTGCAGCTCAGCCCTTACAGAACTGCAGGCAAGTACAATCCTTATGAAACTTCCGAAGCCACTCACCCACATTTCAGGAAAGAACACAAGGGAAACGAACAAGACTCTCTAGCCTGCTTTGGGCCAAGAAAGAGAGGCACTGGCAAGCAGCTCTGTGTAAGAGCCAGGGTGACTTCTCTGACACACAGATCCAACTAGGTTGACACCTTAAATTCTTCCCACAGCGGACACCCCCACCCTGCACTGCCCCCAGACCACAGCATCAACACTCTCAACAGAGCTGCCACGGTGGGCCCCCTTCCCTGTGACCTTGAAGACCTTTCATTTGCTGCACTGCACCTGTGCTTCCCTGATCTGTCTACAGTGGCTTTGCCAGCCGGCCCCACGCACGCACACACACCTGGAAGCCCAAGGGCAGGGCCATCTTTATGTCATTCTTGTCCTCCTAATATACAGCAAGTGCTCAGTGAATGATTCAGGTACAGAAGACATCCTACACTGACCACACACGAACATCACCCTGGGGATTCTATTCTAGATCAATCCTGAAGCTTTGGAAAAGGAAAGCAGCTCTCGCTCTTACACAGAAAAATGTGGTGACTGCCAGACTTTCACTTGTTCAGCCAATGCATGCCGTGTCAACTACATGCCAGGCCCAGGACTCTGCGGTCAACATGACATTCTTCCAGTGATTAAGCAATACTTGGGCAAGTACCGTAAGGAAAAGGGCCAGGCTGCTCTGGCCAAGGACAGGGAGGGTGTGCGCTCATGTGGTGGGTGGGGCAGAGAGGGACAGAAAAGGACCAGGCTTGTCAAAGAAGGCAGGACCAATGCTGTGACACAGGCACCGTCTGGAGGCAGGGGAGATACCACAGCATTTGAGGAGCTGATGGGGGGTAGGGGTGGAGACAAAGCACAGGGGCCATGTGACCACACTGGGCTTTTGTCCTTCATGTGTCCTTGACTCAGGGTAGAGAATACAGTGGGAGGAGCAAAGGCAGGGTTGTGCTTGGATGGGCATGGAGGGCAGATTCCAGGGTCATTCAGAACACGTAGATACAATAGGAGAATCTCATTCCTGCTTGATGTTTCATTTTCAACTACACCTACACCACTGCAGTTTACAGATGCAAAAGACAGAGAACCCAAAAGGCAATGCAAAGGGACAGGGTAAATCAATGGCTCAGCACCAAGGCTAAATGGGGGAGAGACAAGCCGAAAGCTCAGAAACTCAAAAATCTACCTGCGCATGTGAGAATGGAGGATTCCTGTGATACGGCAGACATCATCTTCAAGCAAAGTTTTGAATCTAAAAGATCCTAAAATGCTACTGCCTGTTTTCATACCGACCTGTGGCCAAGAGTCAGGAGCCACCACTCACTGTGTTGAGTTAGTTGAAGGACAAGGGACAGGAAGAGAATTTCACCTACTGTTTCCAACTCAAAGAAGGCTGCATGATTAAACTGGGTGTCCTATTCCTGGATCTATTCCCAACAGATATCCTACAACAATTTCCCAATTTAAGGAATAAGAAAAAGATGAAGAGAGATTAGATGGTTAGTGCCCTGGTCCCCAAACTGAGTGTCAAGGGTTTCATGGTATCTCAGAGGAGTACCACAGAACTACAGGTACAAGGCAATCAATAATTTCAACATTAGATAGCATTATATGCCTTCTGACAATGTCACATCTTACAAAGCTTGGCATTCAGCAAATGCTGTAACGAAAAGCAAATACCACAGGGGTGCCTGGGTGATGCAGTCGGTTAAGCGTCTGACTCTTGATTTAGGCTCAGGTCGTGATCTCAGGGTTGTGGGACTGAGACCCACACTGGGCTCTGCGCTCAGCAGAGTCTGCTTAAGACTCTCTGCCCCTCTGCACCGCTCCCTAAAAGTAAATAAAATCTTTTTAAAAAGCAAATCCCACATAAAATCCGACATGGACCAGGAAATGCAGGTGGCAGGTATCGGATCTGGCTCTAAGGTCTGAGGAATCAAGCAGTGCCCAACAGGCACACACATTCCATTAAGGAGTAACTGTGATTATGAAAGGGTATAATATTTTCCCTTTCAGTTTCTGTGTTTTATTTCTTCAAACAGTTATTGGGACATTAGTACTTATTCAGTTCTTTGTATCTAAAACTACCTAATAAACAAAACTGTTAGGTATTTCCTTCGGCCTAGGAGCATCACGAAAAATAGATGCTGAGGATGCTGTGAACCAGAAAGTTTGGAAACCTCTGGGTTAATGAAAATAAAAATAACAAATTTTTTTCCTAAGTAGGCCCCAGATTAAACATTCCTGCTTTCAGGGATACTGTCTGCTAACATCCCAACTCCTCTAAATGATCTGAGAAAATTTTAAGGACAGACAGTACTTAGCAGACAATACAACTATGTTTTTCAAATTAACAGAAAGCAAGTTTCATTTCCTGGAGATTAGGAGGCAAGACAGAAACTGACATGAGTAGGCTTGATTCTGGGACTTTGAGGACAAGCAAGAGAAGAGAAAGGCCATATACAACTGCCCAGAAATAAGCTGATTTCTGGATATTTGGCCCTAGTTCTATCCATCTCAAGAGGCTGAGTAAACCTAGGGGGTTGTGGCCAGGTAGATTTTGTACTTGTAGTTCCATCCGAAATCCTGGACTCTCAAAGAGCCCACAAAGCCAAGGGACCCCACCTCCACTCTGTCATGTTCACCCTAACATGACACAGCACCTAGGCAGCAAGACACCAGGGAAAATAGGAGAAGTGCAGGTTAACTGGAAGGCCTTATGAATTCTCCAATGAAATACTGTGACCAGCTTTACGCAAGCCATCAACACACTCACCTGCACTACGGCCTAGGCAAGCTCATCGGTACCTGCGACGTCCTGGGCCAGGGCCCTATTGAGCACTTAAGCTGTACCTGCTTAGCTAATCCTCACTGCAACCCTACAAGGCAAGTGGCAATATCACCTTCATCCCTGTGGTAACATAAGAGTGGATGGTGGCCTGGTCAGTCAACTGGAGGTCACCCGGGGCTGCGTGTATCTCAAGTACTCTGCTCCACAGCTGCCTCTGCTCACCAAGCACAGGGGCAGAGGCCCAGTTGACCAGCACTGCTGGGCCTGGTAGGACTGGCTGCTGGGCCTGGTAGGACTGGTTCGCCCAAGGGCACCCCACTTCCACATTCTGGCATGTATTAATCAGCGGGCCGGGACTGCCCCTCCGCAGAAGCAGCTGAATGCCATGTGACCCTCGAGCTGGGTCTCAAGTCAGATTTCCAGAAGTATTGTTTCCAAAAGAATTTCCCCCCAGAAACAAATCAGAGCCAAGATAACTCTCACAGCACCTGGCTGTTTGTCGGTTTATAGTGTGACTCGGCCCACATCCTAGGTGAAATCTGAAACATACTTCCCTGCTGATGTCACAGGGACAGAGTTGAGGGAACAGAGTCCAAGTTGTTATGTTTCCCACACAGTAAGGGCCACAAAGAGCTGTGACTTAACTTAAACCTGTTTCATGCCAAGCAAAATGCTAGCCAATGCCAGCTGACCCTGGCCCTTCATGAAATTACAAGTTCACAGTTACACACATCCTTCAGAGGAAGACACCTCTCCACCATTGCAAGGCTCTCCTATAAAGAATCATTTGGGGGAAGTGCAAGATTCTACCCAGAGATAAAAAGAAGGGGTTGGGGGATCCTGACTTTGGTAAAAATCTAGTACTTTCTCAGTACCACTCAATTTCAACAAATCTTATCCTGTCCTAAGAACCTCTTTCTTGAAATGGTTACACTAGTTATGGAACACTAATATCAGAAGGTCCATTCCCTCCTGGTCCCAGAGCAGAAGATATTTCCATTCATGGCCACAGCCCATTTCATTGTGCATCTGTGGCAGTGAGGAAGCACAAACAGGATTACTTTTCCATCTGACCGGCTCAGGCAGCTGGTGAGAAAAGCATTCGTGTCATCAGCCAGACCGCACTGTCTGGAGCCTGGCCAGTGGCTGTACGCTAAGGCAGGCAGCTCTCAGAAGACTTAATCCTCCTTCGTGCAGCTTGTAAACCCTGACTCCTGCCCCTCAGACCTGCCAAGCAGGGGCGCATTACCTCAGACTCAGCCCTGCAGCCTGCCTTGAGCAAGGTGACCCAAGGTGGAGATGAGCCACTTTCCTGCTAGGGGAGTGGAGACACACACAAGCTCTCTGTTCCCCAAGGGGGTGGGGGGGTGGGGAGGAGGCACCAGGCTCACATGGACCTCAGTAGCCAGGAGGACTGGGAGCGAGGCCCAGCAGATCACAACAATGCCAATCAGAATTCCTTTCCTTTTGCTTTATAAACCAATCAGCAGACCCATTAAATCAGGGGCACTGAGAATTCTGTGCCATCTTTTCCTGCAAAACCTGCCAGAAGCTGGAGGGATGACCAACTCAGCCACAGTAAAGTTCCATTGTTACATACCGTTTACATCATGGTGCTGATGGTTAGAAGTGGGTGGATGGACTTGTGAATTTGAAATGTTCCTGTGAGGGTGCCTGGGCAGCTCAGTCGGTCAGGCACCCATCTCGATTTCGGCTCGGATCATGATCTCAGGGTCGTGAGATCAAGCCCCACATTGGGCTCTGCACTGAACATGGAGCCTGCTTAAGATTCTCTCTCTCTCTGAAACAAACTGAGGGCCTCAGAGGGGAGGGGAGTGGGGGAATGGGACAGACCGGTGATGGGTAGTAAGGAGGGCACGTATTGCATGGTGCACTGGGTGTTATACGCAACTAATGAATCATCGAACTTTACATCGGAAACCGGGGATGTACTGTATGGTGACTAACATAGTATAATAAAAAATCATTAAAAAAAAAAAAGAAAAGGAAAAGAAAAAAAAAATTCTCTCTCTCTCTGCCCCTATCCGGCCCCCTCAAATAAATAAATAAATAAATAAATAAATAAATAAATAAAAATCTTTTTTAAAAAATAAAAAGTAAAATGCTCCTGTGAGAGGCGCCTTGGTGGCTCAGTTGGTTAAGCGTCTGCCTTCGGCTTGGGTCATGATCCCAGGGTCCTGGAATCAAGCCCCGCATCTGGCTCCTTGCTTCTTCCCCTCTCTGCCTGCCGCTCCCCCTGCTTGAGCTCTCTTGCTCTGTCAAATAAATGAATGAAATCTTTAAAAAAAAAAAAAAAAAAAAGTTCCTGTGATGGGCATGTAGTAAAAACAAAACTCTGATGTGGATAAGATCAAAACTGCTAAGCTAAAACATATTCCAGCAGGGGCAGGCTGATTTTTCCAATAAAGAGCCAGAGAGTAAATACAGTCAGGCTGTATAAAACATACAGTCTATTGCAATACTCCATTCTGCCATGCTGTATTGTAAAAACCAGCCCACTGACAATCCTTAGACAAATGAGTTGTGGCCGTGTGCCAATAAAACTCAGACTGACCCACAGGCTGTAGTTTTGTTCCAAAGAGTTCTAAAGTCAAGGGAAGGGAAACATATGACAAAGTGTTATGTTAGAAAATGTTATGTTAGAGGGACACCTGGATGACTCAGTCCGTTAAGCATCTGCGTTTGGCTCGGGTCATGATCCCAGGGTCCTGGGATCAAGCGCCTTGTCAGGCTCCCTGCTGAACGGGGAGCCTGCTTCTCCCTCTTTCTCTCCCCCCACTCCCGCTGGTGCTCTCTCACGCCTGTGCGCTCTCTCTCAAATAAATAAAACCTTTAAAATTAAATAAATAAAAGAAAGATAAACAGAATACAAAATTACAGATGAAATTAGGTAAAGATGTGCAAATGAGTGGGTACATGGAACTATAGGATAAACTGGGACATAGGTGGTGGGTCTGTAGGTGACTATACCTATTAACCCTGAAAACCAAACCAATACATACTTAAAGACAGCCTAGCCTCTTGGTGATCAGCCTCCTTTCATAAGCCCCCACTGACCTCTGTTGGTGTGGTGCATCTCTCTGCCTGTCTGCCTCTTTACCTGGTGAACTGGCCTCCAGGCACTGCTTCTCAAAGCCGCCTTGACCTGGGCCAAGACTCCAAATTAGAGGCTGGAAGGTTATGATAGAAATACAATGCCATCAGGGGTGCCTGGGTGGCTCAGTCGTTAAGCGTCTGCCTTCAGCTCAGGGCGTGATCCTGGTGTTGCGGGATCGAGCCCCACATCAGGCTCCTCCGCTTGGAGCCTTCGTCTTCCTCTCCCACTCCCCCTGCCTGTGTTCCCTCTCTCGCTGGCTGTCTCTCTGTCAAATAAATAAAATAAAAAATCTTAAAAAAAAAAAAAAGAAAGAAAAGAAAAGAAATACGATGCCATTAATACAAATGATGCATTCCCATTGACCTGGGTCTAGGGCTGTGCCCTTCATAGGAAGGTTAAGTGACATTTTTCTCAGGTTGCCTCTTTTTAAAGCTATTACTCCGGGGGCATCCAGGTGGCTCAGTCGGTTAAGCATCTGCCTTCGACTCAGGTCATGATCCCAGGCTCCTGGGATCGAGCCCCTCATTGGGCCCCCTGCTCTGTGGGGAGCCTGTTTCCCCCTCTCCCTCTGCCTGCCGCTCCCCATGATTGTTTTCTCTGTCAAATAAATAAAATCTTAAAAAATAATAATAAAGCTATTACTCCAACTTCTTTACCTGACTTCACTTTTACACTACCCCCCCTTCCCCAGTTATCTGCTTTTCCAAAAGAGCTGGTATGGTGTACGGGGCACTGAGGTTAACCTACACTGTAATATGGAATGCAAAAGGACTGTTAATTCAAGTAGAAAAGTCCTGCTTTGAAAGATGAACTCTGAGACGGGTACAAAGGCATGCAGACTGCAAAGCTGAGCAGAGAGCGAGGCTGAGTAGTTCTTCCTTCACTTAGATGAGGGCTTTCCAGGAGGAAGGACACACAGGTTTTCCAGTAGGAAGGACACATAGACACCTGAAGATTCTTCTGTTTTACTGGGAAAACAGAAGAATCTTCGAGGCACCAAGAGTGGGGGTCAATGTTCACCTCTCATAGGACAGTGAAAACTACTGAAATGAGGGGGAAAAGAGTGAGAAACTAGGATTAGTCCCAACTAGGCTGATAATATATAGTCTTGGGCTGCCCCGATGTAGATCAGAAAGCTTCTGAGGATGACATCATACGGTATCCTCTGGAACCCTCTCACTTCCAACAAAAGGATAAAAATCAAGTTCATGATCCTCATGAACAAACTTCAAAACTATTTTAAAAAAAGACAATTAGCTATGGTGTTTCCAACACATCAAACACCAGGGAGACAGGTTAGTGCTTGATCAATGTCAAACTCTTTGGGAATCTGGGAGGCCAAGAAGAGGGAGGTGAGTGAAGTGCAGGTGATGAACAACCTGCACAGCCAGTGGCTAGCACCACACAGGGGAGAGGTGGTTCACTGCCTGTGGCTGAAACATTCCAGAACACGCCAGCTCTCAGCACACAAGTCAGCTGTATGTAAGTGGAAACAACATTCAACACGTGAACAGACCCACGAGCGGGAAAGGCAACATTCCAGTCAACGTTCCTACAATTTCATACCCTGGGAAGCAGACGTAACAGGGTGGGGCAGGATAGATTTCCCAAGAGCATATCCTGCCTCTAAACTTCTCTTCAAATCAGTAGCATGGTGGCTGAGAGCAAGACTCAAGGTGTCCCTGGGACCCACATGATCACTGGGGACAAATGGGCATCAGGAACAGGGCCGGCAAAAGTGTTTCCAGAGATGCCATGACCACTGAGAGCCCTCACAGAGAGAAAAGGCCAAACCAGGCCTTCAATGGCCAAGAGGACACAGAGAGACATGAAGACATTCCAAGGAGCCAGGAACAGTGAATCCATGAAGGACAAGGGCACATGCGGACTCTGGGTTTAGAGCTGCAGGAGCTTGGTTACACTGATGAAGAGCTGATATTTGGTGGGTAACCTTTACCTCAACAGTGTCACCCTCTGACACTCACTGTGAAGCTGAATTTAAAAAAAAAAAAGTGAAAAAGATCACATATGTCAGTATCAGGCACTCTCAGGAAATGACTCTAGGAAAGATGACTTTTCTTCTCACCATGCCTCAGTTTTCATCAGGTACAGAACCCAAATAATATGGGTGGGAGTAGGAGAGAACATCACTTCCCAAAGGAAAGGGAACAAAGAAAGTGACAAAGTTAACATCAGAACTGGAAAGACCCCAAGTCCCCAGCTGCCAAAGCAGGAACTGAAAGACTGACCCAAGGCCTAAAGACAGTCAGTCATGAGAGCTGACAGCATCAAAACTAGAGATATTACTTAGGAGTACACAGCAAAGGCTGGTCCTCTGAGAATCAAGGAGCACCAGGAAAACAGGCCAAGGGGCCCACCCTCCACACGGCCTTGACTTCCTGTCAGGCACCTCTTCTATCAGGTAAAGGGTAAGCTTATCACTCCTTTGTCTGTTGGGAGGCCTCAGCCCTCAGCAAACAATCAGTGTCTACTTCTATCCTGACAATCTACCCGCATCAGTTTTGAGGTGGATTTAAATAAACCAACCTCCTCTCGATCTCAGTAACTTTCAGAGTGCAAAGGAGCTGAGCAGGGACAAAACTCACATCATTTCAGAAGACAACAGCCAAAGAAGCAAAAGATCTTGAAGGGATCTGTTGTTTTGTGAGAAATAGTGATCTTACTGCCATTAATCCCACCTAACTTCCACTGAAGCAAATGACCCAGAGAGGTTAAGTCCCTCAACTCTGACAGGAGGGGGGATGCAGATATCACAGAGAAAAGGACACATGACATAAAGCATATCTGATCTCCTTGCAGGACCCACCTGCGGTCCCCCTCCTCTTGTCTCCAGGCCACCGCTCTCCCCCACGCAGCATGGGCCTTGACGGCAGGCAGTGATCCTGCCCCAGAGTCTCAGATGCAGCCAAGCCAACATCTCAGACTTAGATTCTGTTGCACAGCTCAAACTTACTCCCTGGCAGACACAGTCAGCTTGTCCTTAGCGTCCACTTAGGAATAAGAGCTGCTCACTGGTGAGGAGCTTTCAACTCGTCAAAAACCAAAACACCTGCCCCCGTGCACAGACTATCACTCACTCAACGAACTTGCAGCATTCCCCACAACTCCTCACTACCTTTGTATTAAAACTGAAAAATATTTAAGGAAGTGGAACTAACGTTCATCGTGTATGAATCTTCGAACTAGGGTCTAGCATAATGACTGAATAAACAAAAATGTGCACACATGCATGTTCCTCAGTGAAAACGGCCCCGCACTGGGTTTAGTAAGTGGTTTTGAGCTTGTGCACAGGGAAAGCTGGAGACCCAGGCCTTTCCCAGCTCTCCATCCTGGGCCTGTGTCACCAGGGAGAGAGTAGAGCTGAGCTGAGCTAGTGCCCCCTCTATCCACTCTGGGGTCCCAATGCCCTCCCCACCAATGATTCCCACACCTCTGCTGAGGACCTGGGGCAAAGAGCTAGACCGAGGAGGAACAGAGGGGTGTTCTCTCATGTAGCCAGGAACACGAATCAGACCTCATATTCCTCCTGCCTCCCAGCAAACCCTGCACAGGTAGGGATGTGACAGAGCCCCTTCCACTAAGCCTAATACTTAGTAGAGGAGCGCAGGTGTGCCTAGGGCTCACATACTCACAGGCCTGAGGCCTTGTTAAGACAGAAGGACTGAGCAAGTGGAAGAGACTACAGTGAGAATTCACCAAAACCCAACAGGGCCTAAAATCTCAGTAGCCCAGAAAGAGAAATAAGAGGAGGACCCGGAGGATGGTAGTGGGAGCTGCTGCAGAGAGAAAGCAGATACTGTATACTTGCACCTCTGCCTGCCACTCCCCCTGCTTGGAGGATAAATAAATGAATAATAAATGAATAAATAAATAAATTTCAAATACATAAATGAAATCTTAAAGAAAAAAAACAATTTTAATAATCTCTGAAAAATCTTCTCATTATGGTAAAATGGACTTTTCATAAAATTTACCATTTTATCCATTTTTAAATGTACCACTCAGTGGCACTAAGTACATTCACACTGGTGTGCAACCCTCACTACCATCCATCTCCAGAACTTTTTTGTCTTGCAAAACCAAAGCTGTTAAACAGTAACTCTCCATTCCCTCCTTTCACCCAGCACTCACCGTTCTACTGTGTCTCCATGAATCAGACTACTCTAAGTAACTCGTATAAATGGAATCATTCAATCTGTCCTTTTTCGACTGGCTTCTTTCACTTTGCGAAATGTCCTCATCCATGTTGTAACCTGTGTGAGAATTTCCTTCCTTTTTAAGGTTGAATAAATATTCCACTGTATGGTTAGTTAGGCCACATTTGTTTATCTATTCATCCATCCATGGACACTTGGGTTGCTTCTACCTTTTTGGCCATTTTGACTGATGCTGCTTCGAACACAGACATATAGTCCCTGCTTTCCAAGAAAATGCCCTTATTCTTAAAGGGATGTTTGCCTTAGCACACGAGGTAAAATCACATCTGCAATTCACTTTCAAAAGATCTACCAAAACAAACAAAAAACCTGTGCACTGATAAATATGTGAAGTTAAAAGAAAAAAAAAAGTCATTAACTTAAAAACCAGCACCAGCTGCTATGAAGAGAAAGCCAGTGTAAAAATAAGTACAATGAAAACATCATCACTGGAGTGGCTGCTGGCCGGAGTCTGAGCCACGCTCAATTTGCACCAAGGGAGATTAGCACCCAGCGAGACTTTCTCCTCAATGTGAGCAGGACTGCAAGAAACTGAAGGGCAAAGTGTGCCCTCCTCCCACAGGGAATGCCAGCCCTGGTCTAGCTACAGTCACCTAACTTAGGCATCCCACAATCTGGGAACATTATGACAGGGGGAGTGGGGGGGGGAGAGCAAGTTTAACATGGAGGCTATTTATTGTAGGAGCAAAACAAGACCAAAAAAAGGGCAGAGGATGGGATCAGTCTGAGACAATTTTAAGAAGCTGAATCCCAATTGTTGAGGTCAAGGGAGAGTCCAGGATTAACCTCAACTGCTGAACCATCACAAGACAAACTGTCTCTGGTGAAAAGCTGATTACCAGGGAATAGGAGCAGAGCAGAGTAGCAGCTGAGTAACAGGGCTGAGTAAGACCACACAGGAAATTTTGTGCCCAGAGAGGAGAGTACCCAGAAGAATATCAACTGAAGTCCCTGCTGGGGACGACTCTGCAGCCTCTTGGATGCGGACACCGCAAGGCAAAGTAGAGACAAGGCGTGTGCCATCTGGTTTCAGGCACACAGCTGCTCCTGAGATTCTTCAATCAGGCTGCTCGGGCAACCTAACCAGAGGACTGGGAGAAATGTGTTTGTCCTCTGAGAGATGAATAGTAATATGAAAGGGGAGGAAGTGGACACCATCCTAGAAAAAAGCACCAGAGCCTAAAGGAGAATTTTAGACCAAGGTAAACACAGGGAGAGGTGAGATGTGAAAGTAACCTCCAAAGGTTTCAGAGCCTGGGCAAAACGTGATCCTGGGCCTCCAGGCTCCTCATAACTAGGAGGGGAATGGCATGCAGGATCCACCCATAAACTCCTTCCCAGAAGCTGTTTTGTGAGACACATGCAGAATGCAGCCCGGACTACTGACGCTGCCCTGAGCACACCCCCCCCCCCCCAAACTCACTGGCGCAGAAGCAGAGAGAGACTCTGCATTTCCTTGTTCAGATTTGGCCGCTGAGCAGCTCATGCTACCCAGGACAGTGCCTGGCATCAGGCCAACGTGAGGAAGTCAACACATGAGGGCAGCCTCCAAGCTGGGTGGCGGGTCCCGTCCCCAGCAGATGGAGGAGGGCAGAGCTCTGAGTCCACCCTCAGTGAATGGCATGAATGAGCTCTTTCACCGGCGAAGGAGAACACCCAACAGTACCATCTGCTGAGGGGAGAGAAAGGTCAGAGGAACAGGCACGAAGTCCTCAGCCCTCCACACTCTGGTAAAAACAATTGCCCAGGTCCCTATCATTCAAGGCGGCTGGAACAGACAAGGCCTAACACAAGAAGCTAAACAGAAGCTACAGTCTCTCTGTCCTCAACAACTAGGGGAAACCAAAGTGCAGAACCACACCAGATTTTCTCGTCTTTCTTCTACCTCTGGCTACCCTTGTTCAGCTCCCCACATCCCCGCCCACCCCTCACCCCACTTCCAGGTTCAGACACAAGTACCTGGAGCCAGCGAGGATTGAGATGCTTCATCCCAAATGTCTCCAAACCACCGCAGAGGAAAGCTTAGGCTTCTTACTGAGTTAAAATCAGAAAACAGGTGGGTATCATTTCCCCAATCCCAAACTGCTATCAGGAGAGCTCAATCTAATGAAACCAAGAGCTTGGAAGCCAAGAAAGGTATGGCTCACAAGCAATGGGAGCAAAGTGTGTTCGTTGGGGCACTGGACCACCCCCCTCCCACCGGGAGGCCACCCACCACTACTAGCTCCTTGCCCTCAGACAGGAAGGTAGAGGGCACTACGTCCCAGGGGGACACTGGCACCTCAGCAAGGGGCTCAGGTCCTGGAAGGATTCCTGAGGAAGTGCTCTTTCTCAGGTCCACAGCAGAGTTCACTTTATTGTTTTATTTTGTCTCTCAGAGAGGTCTGGTTTAAAGGCAGGAGAGACAAGTAAAAAAAAAAAAACAAAAACAAAAACAAAAACAAAAACAAAAACAAAAACAAAAACACCTGACCTGCAGGTTCAGGTGGGGGGAGGGTGTCACACACTTCACACAAGGTGTTTGAACAAGGTACTTTTGAAACCCAGAGAACAGAGCTCCTTAAGACTTTATGGAGGACCCATTTGGAATTAAAAATAAGCTCCCATCAATCCCCTCCCAACCCTACAAAATTTAATGACATTGAAAACAGAGACTAAGTTGCCTGACATGCAAATTATTACAAATGTATTCAAATGGAGTCAATGTTAAAAATTTAGTACTGGACCATTTCAATTCTCTTCAAAATGTAGCACTGACTTATAATGGAATTTTTGATGTGCCTTCACTAATCCTGTTACCATGTTAGAGCACAAAAATAGAATCTGTTCCCTTGGAGTTCACCAGTTGCCATAGAAATGGCATCAAAATGCATTATACTTTCGGGTGAAGAAATGCACCATGGGTGCTGAAGAAAAATCCCCATCAAATCCAGTTCAAACTCAAATCCCTTTTATAATAAATGGGTGCAAGTACCTCAAGTATACCTAGACCACCGCCCAAACAGACGTGCTTACAGGCCTGGCAGAAGAAGGAATTTCACTCATTCACACAACACAAACATATAGAACATCAGCCCTAGGGAAGATCCTGGAAGCAAACACAACTGACCTGGCCAGGCTGCCTTCTTACTGAGACCCACCATAACTCTGCTCCCACCCTAGCACACCCCAGAAGTGATCAAGCTCAAAGCACACATGCCTTCTTCCGGCTCCAGGTCCACAGCTGTCATGTTTCTGATTTGTTCCATTTTCATACTGACCCATATTCATGAAAATGTAAGCTCCGCTCCCCCGAAATAGACACAAGGTCCCTGGTGGATAAGGTCACTATCTCTAGTGAGTAAAGGCAGAGACACAGGCCACTGTAGATAGATCTGATTTCAACCCAAGCTTTGATTTGAGATGTTTTAAAAAGTGTTCTTTATAAATGAAAAAAGCCTTACTGCATCACAGAAGTAATGGTCCCACAGCAGGACCTAGATGGGAAGAGGCAGGTGTAAAGGCACTCTGGACCCTGCAAAACCCCAAATCAAGGGGTTCTGGTAAGGGCTCCTTCTGTTAGCTTTGCTCCTGTAATGTGAATATTGTTCCTCCCCTCATAAACAGTATCTACTTGGCCTGCTCTGCTTGACTTTTGCTGCCCCCCTTTGCTGATATATGCTAATATGTATCTGTTATGTGCTAGTATGTATGTTTTGGCATAGGTCTGTAAGGAGATGGGTGTTGAGGTGAAGAACAGGCTGAAAATCAACTCCTGGCTGGCCAAGAAACAGGACCTTGGGAATGAGTGGGTATACCCCATCTTTGGTGGTTTAGGTAAAAACTTTGGATTTCTGACTCAGCCACTCAACAAACTATGTATCTTGCAACACTGTAAGCTCTTGGGATTCAACACAAAGACACCTGCAGTCATGGGTTCACATTTCAGCCCACAGGTGGGGGGATGGGGACGATCAAGAATGAAAATGACAACTAAAATTATGTGGTATACTACAGAAAAAAAAGAAAGCAGGGGCACATGAGATTGGGGCTTTTTAAAAATTTTTAAGCTTTTTAAAAAGGAATCCCTTGGGACTTTCACAAGCAAGGTTCTGTGGTTTCTGACCTCATTTCCTCCGTATTATTCATTAAATGGGATACCAGTCCACCCAGAAAACAAACTTAAAAAAAAATACTACTTATTTATTTTTAAAGATTTTATTTATTTATTAGAGAGAGCACGCGCGTGTACGCACAGGCAACTGAGCACAAGCACACACGGGCAACTGAGCACGAGCAGGGCGAGGGGCAGAGGAAGAGGGAGAAGCAGACTTCCTGCTGAACAGGAAGTGGGACGTGGGGCTTAATCCCAGGATCATGACCTGAGCTAAAGACAGACACTTAACCGACTTAGTCACCCAGGTGCCCCGAAAACAAACTTCCTCCACAGAAACATCTTTCACGGGTAAAATACTCTAAAGCCAGATATATATATATATCTATATCTATATATATATATAGATATATATAGATATATAGATATATATATCTATATATATATATCTGCTATATATCTATATATATCTATATATATCTGCTATATACACCAAGGCTTGTGGCTTACTTAAAATTGCAGCTTCTATTCAGTAATACCATTTTTACACTATCATCTTTAAAGACAACGAAAAAGGACAGAATTTATTTACCTTTGATAATTTACGGACAAGACAACACAGCTTGTTCTGTATCACAACTTTACTTTTAGCCTAGACGTTGATTATAACCAGTATAGACACATTTTGTTGCAGAATCAAGTGTCAGTCATGTCGCCTTAGATTTTATCCCTCAGGTAGGTTAGGGTGACAGCAAACCCTAGGCTTACATATTGTTACAGTCAGAAAGATGCTAATTCCTTTCAGTACACCAGTTATTTTGCTGATAGTTACTAAATGATTCCCTAAATAAATAAATGCCACAACTGCAAGCTGAATGACAGCTATTCAGCTGACCAAGTCCTGATTTTTCATTTCACAAATATGCTCCATCTTTACTTTAGGAAAGCAAGCCAAGAGGCGCCTGGGTGGCACAGCGGTTAAGCGTCTGCCTTCAGCTCAGGGCGTGATCCCAGCGTTCTGGGATCGAGCCCCACATCAGGCTCCTCCGCTGGGAGCCTGCTTCTTCCTCTCCCACTCCCCCTGCTTGTGTTCCCTCTCTCGCTGGCTGTCTCTCTCTCTGTCGAATAAATAAATAAAATCTTTAAAAAAAAAAAAAAAAAAAAGGAAAGCAGGCCAAAAGAGAGTCCCCTAATTATTTTTTTTTTAAGACTTTATTTGTGAGAGAGTGAGAGTGCACAGTAGGGGGAGCAACAGGTTTCCCACTGAGCAGGGAGCCTGATGCAGGACTCAATCCCAGGACCCTGGGATCATGACCTTAGGCAGCCGCTTAACCGACTGAGCCACCCAGGGACCCAAGAGTCCCCTAGTTATGACAACAAGCCACGTAACGACCTGGTCCTCTCTCTATCCCAGAATCCTCAAAGGTTTCACAGTTCCTATGTGCTGAAGGCAAAAGAGCCTTACGTCACAACCATCTGGGGAGATGCCTTCACGACCCTTACCCTTCACTGCAGATTCTGGTGACGTCTCTACACCCCATGGGTCTCTCTCTGCTGCTGGAAACCCCGGCCCCAGAAGCCCTTGGCATTATTTGGATTACACAATGGACTATGTGAAAAACTGTTTGCCTAATAAGGCACCATGAGCACAAGAGAAAACATCTACAGATGTTTTCTGAAAAACCCAAACACCCCAAACTGAAAGCATCCTAAGTCCTGGGTTTCACAATTTCAGCCCCAAGCAGATTCCAGCAAAAGGAGAGGAGCTCTCTGCTCAGCATTGGGAAGGCAGGAGGACGAGCACGCTCTCTTGATGTTCAGTGCCCTTGGAAAGGCTGGCTCATGTCAGACCACTATGCCAAGTGCACACCCAGGCGTCCTCACGACAGCCATCTACAGCTGATGCCAACAGCTTAAGGGGGGACCAATGGAAGCACCACTGAAAACAGTGACTTTGAGGGGCGCCTGGGTGGCGCAGTTGTTAAGCATCTGCCTTTGGCTCAGGGCGTGATCCTGGCGTTCTGGGATCGAGCCCCACATCAGGCTCCTCCGCTAAGAGCCTGCTTCTTCTCCCACTCCCCCTGCTTGTGTTCCCTCTCTCACTGGCTGTCTCTGTCAAATAAATAAATAAAATCTTTAAAAAAAAAAAAAAGTGACTTTGAGACAGAAAAACCAGTGAATAACAAACTCCTCTTTAACTCAAAACAAGATTAGCTAACTCTGGAATGTCAATGTAAAAACTGAAGCTAAAAAATAAACCTGAAACTCAACAGTTTAGCTCTACCAGAGTGGTTGATGAGGGGGGTTCCTGGACACTTGAAGTCCTAGGAGAGTGGCCCTGGGTAGGACCACCACAAAGTTTCACACCACTGGGAAGGCAGGCTTATCTCTGTTCCCATAACACCAGATTAGAGGCAGCCCGCTGAAAGGGGAGCGGAGCAGTTGAAGGCACAGGAGCAGAAGCAACAGTTCGCAATGTGATAGCAGGCAAGGAGAAAACTATGCCGTTTTACCAAAAGAAAAACAGTGAACAATTTAACTGCCATGGTAGAGGGCAACAACCTTAGGCAACCTATGCAGGCGCCACTTATTATTCTGTGGTGAATTAAGATCAAAACTCAGCGAGGGGGCCCCCAGCTATCTGTCTGTTAGAGGCAAGACATCTCATTAAAAAAAAAAAAAATTGTGTGTGTGTGTGTGTGCAAATATACACAACATAAAGTTTACCATTTTAACTATTTTTAAGTGTACAGCTCAGTGGCATTAAGTACATTCATACTGTTGTGCAACCATCAACACTACCCTCCAGAACTTTTTCATCATCCCAAACCAAAATTCTGCCTTAAATAACTCCCACTCCACCTCCTCCCCCACCCCTGGCACCCACTATTCCATTTTCTGTCTCTAGGAATTTTATAAGGTATCCCATATAAGTGGGATCATACAGTATTTGTCCTTTTGTATCTGGTTTATTTCACTTGGCATGATGTCTTCAAGGTTCATCCATGTTGTGGCATGTGCCAGAATTTCCTTCCTTTTTCAAGTGAGTAATATTCCATTATACAGCTATGCCATGTTTTGTTTATCCATTCGACTGTCAGTAGACATTTGGATTGCTTCTACCTTTTGGCTTCTGTGAACAGTGCTGTTATGAACACTGCTGAAGGCACACCCCTTTCTACCCGAGGGCAAAGATTTCAGAAAGTTTTCCATCTCAAATAAATAGCAGGAATAGCTTCAGCAGCAGTCAGGGCCCCAGTTCCCAGATTTCAGCAGGGCGCAAATGTAGCTGAAACAGTCAACTGGGTCTTAATTTAATAAACCAGACCACCATTCCCTCAAGTCCCCAGACTAAGAAGATGGTGCTCAGCAGTGAAGATAGCAAAGGAAAAATCCAGGGGTGGAAATAAATAAAAACCTTTAGCCAAGCATTCCCAGAAGAGCCTGCAACTTGCCCAGTATCATGTCTCTCCTCATGACATTGTGCCCCTTCTAGTATGCTCTACGTTTGTCACCTGACCAGGGTGAACTCAGGTACAAGCAGCAGTTTACAGAAGTATACAACTGACAGCATTCAGGGAACCTTAAAAAATAGTGACTCCCTGGCCTGTTCCCACAGAGATTCCAATGAAAAGGATCCTGGGTGGGGGCCAAGTATTAGGATTTTCAAAAACTCCCCAGGTGATTCTAATACCCAAGCCAAGATTGTGAACCACTGTACAATCAAGATCAAGAAATGGGGCACCATGCCAGGACATACCGGAGTCCACAAGTTTTCACATATATAATTCATGGCAATTTGCTCATAATCTGAAGCTAAACATTTCTGTGTTGAGTAAAATATAAATGAAAACACCAAAGTGGAATGCTCTCCTTCACTTGCATTTCTGCAGCTGTAACTGGTTTTGGTCTGGATGGGCAGTTCACAGTGGAGGAGACACCCCGACCTCTACGTACACATGTGACAGACAAGGCACCAGGCACTTCACTGTGATCTCCACCAGCTTAGACGAAAACACCCTCATGTAGAGATTTCCTGGGTCCATTCATTTCCTCTTCAGTCCAGAAGCCAAGGGGATGAAAAGAGGAATGGTGGGATAGGATTCTGCCACTAGCACTGAATATGATTAAAAGTTGGCTATAATTCCAGAGCTAATTTCTGGGTGTGGAAATTTCCCCTTTCCCACTGCTCTTGCAGAAAAATCTTAACATACCACGGCCAACCAGAAACCTAGGGCAGGCTCATGTTCCAAAGGTAACATCAAGCCAGTTCCTGGGACTTTTCTCTGCTGGATTCCCAGGGAAGAATGTTGTAAATGATGGCTGGGTGCCAGGGCTAATCCAAAATGAACAGAATCACTGATCTCCTCGGAGCCTGGAGCTCTAGGATCTGGCTGACATCCAAGATTCCTAGGATGCAGAGAGCCAGTATGGGGCGAGGCATGGAGTTTGGGGCCCCGTGTGGTAAAGTGGCACGACAGTCAAGAAGAGTGAACAGCATGGGGCAAGCTATCCTAGACCCGGGAAGCCATTCAGGGAACAAAGAATTACATGTCTACCTTCAAAAAGGGAAGAGATAAAACTATTCTTTAGCTATGACTGTTTCTGCAACTGCCTCAACATTCAACACCGTAACACTACCTGTGCTGTGTAGACTCTCCAAGTCAGCCACCCATCACAGGGGCCATGAAGGGGGACACTGGACCAAGGAACAAGCGATACAGTTGAAGCTCAACCTTGGCAGACCCTGCCCACTCCAGAGAGTCAGCTTGCTAAAGGAAGTTACGCCACATCTGAACTCCGACTGCAGCCTGGGGGTGGTCTGGCAGCTACGTAAAATGTGTCCCTGCCACCTCAGGGCACCTGGCAAATGTTAGGAGCCCAGTGATTCTAGTCAGGTTCCCCTTCTCTCCCACAGACATGCTCATTGTTGCTTGCACATGTACCATTCTGACACTTTCTTAAAAAAGACTTGAGTGCGTGTGCAAGTGGCAGAAGCGGAGGGAGGGGGGAGGGTAGCAGAGGGAGAGGGACAAGTAGACCCCATGCTGAGTTTGGAGCCCAACGCAGGACTCGGATCTTGCAACCCTGAGATCATGACCTGAGCCAAAATCAAGAGTCCAACATTTAACTGACCGAGGCACCCAGGCACCCCCTGACACTCCTGATTTCTTTCTTTGAATATACTAGACCTTCCCTGTCTGGAATACCCTGTCCTCCACAGCACCCCATCCTGGCAAACCCCTCTCCTTCAAAAAGCCTTCCGTGAGTCCCTACCCCTACCCCCACATACACCAAGTCCGCCTTACGTCATCTTCTCAAGGATTCCTGTGGCCAGATTTTGTCTCATCACAAACACAGGATTTACTCAATGCTGAGAAGCTCGATGCTTTTTCCCCCTAAGATCTGGACCAAGGCAAGAGTGTCCTTTCTTACCACTCCTTTTCAACACTGTCCTGGAAGTCCTAATGAATTAAGAAAAGGAAATGAGAGATACAGACCAGAAAGGAAGGAATAAAACTTTTTATTTGCAGATGACAGGACTGTCTATGTAGAAATCCCAAAGAATCTAAAATCGCCTGGAACTAAGAAGCAATTATAGCAAGGCTGCAAGATACAAGGTTGATACGCAAAAAGTTAACTTTCCTATATACCAGCAATGAAAAATTGGAATTTGAAATTGGAAGCAACCAAGCATCCACCAAACTATGATGGTGCTTGCTCCTTTTCCTCCAAGTTCATACTGCTATGAATAGCATCAAGTCAGCACCTGGCAGGTTGAAAGGTCCCAGTAAATGTTAAAGCAAGCCAGAAACCAACCACAAATGCCAGTCACACAAAGCCTAAAGTCTAGGACAGAGACCCAGAAAGAGGGCAGGATGCCTGCAGATGAGTCAATATGTCTTCAGACAGCAGTAATGCAGAGTATGTGATGGCTGCTAAAGTCAACAGAGAGCCCAGGCAATCAGCATAGGAATGGATGGCACCCCAATGCACAGTCCACTGATCTCTCAACTGCACCAAACTCCGGCTCCTGAAGCAGCACTCTGCTCAACCTCAGGCTTTAAATTTAAGATATGAAAACCCAAGCGACTAAAGGAAGACAAACTAACTCTCAAATCCTCTGAAAATTCAGTTAACAAAGGAGGTATATTGACAGGCGTCTCTAAACTGGAGAACAACTGATTTCTCTCCACTTCTCTAAACACATGACCCCTTTTGCCTCCCTTTCATGGGGAGTGGTTTTTGATGGTGGTGACACCCAACACCGCCCCCCCCCCCATGAAACATGTACTTCAAATCCAGCAAGACCTTGGTTCAGATCCTATCCATACAACCCTGGGCAGGAACTGCAGTCCGAGGCCTTTCTTCTTGTAGGATTTTTAAATATCTACCTTGCGTTTCTGTAAGGACTAAAAAAAAGAAAAAAGCAGTTGGCACAGCTTCTAGCAAATGATTTAAAAAAAAAAAATCAGCTCCTTCCCTTTCCACACACAAATAGGTAATATCAAGATTTTTTTTTTAAGATTTTATTTATTTATCTAACAGAGAAACAGCAAGAGAGGGAACACAAGCAGGGGGAGTGGGAAAGGGAGAAGGAGGCTTCCCACTGAGCACGGAGCCCGATGTGGGGCTCGATCCCAGAACCATGACCTGAGCCAAAGGCAGATGCCTAACGACTGACCCACCCAGGTGCCCCTAATGTCAAGATTTAAAACAGTAACAGGCTTTGGTTACATTCTCACAATCTTGACAAAGGACACAGCATGGCAACCAGTATGGCACTTTCACAGGTCAAAAAGGCCAAGGAAACCTGTCACCCTCCTGTGACCAGGGCACAGAGGCTATGAGGCCTTCTCAAACTGTTCGTGAGGCAGTTCTAAATGTACTGAGAGCATTACCCTTTTCTGTTGCTAAGCACGTATCAGATGGAATATATTACTCCCTCATCTTCATGCACGAACAACATAGAGAAGCATTCAGAGCCCCTCAAGTATGCCTTCACAAAATTTGTAAAGAGCCTTGTGGGGGCTTCCCTTGCTTAAGTTTTTTACTCATCAAAACCTGACACACTCCCACACCTTCCTTTGTTTTGTCTGCTGGACAAGTATAAGAAATTTTCTATTTGCATAGTCAGCAGGTCTCTTTCAGAGCATGTTGACTTTTCATCTGCTTTTTGATCTCTGCCTTTGCACGTGGCTCAGGTCTAGTGGGAAATGCCCCACGTGCTGACAAAGGGAATACAGATGTGGGCTCCCACTAGGAGCGTCCTCATTTCCTGATAGGTGGATGATGTAAGAGGCAGAAAGCAGCCGTTTGAATTGGATAAGAAGATGGAATGCTAAGAGCAGAATAGAAGGGCCCGGCTTAAACCAAACACCCTGGACTCCCAAAGGACCAGCAGCAGGGAGAAAGGGGTGCTGTCTGCAATGTCTCCATCCCCAATCCTAATCAGGCCTTTCTGCAATCTCATCCTTAAGATGAAGGTGAAGCACAACAGGAAGTTCTGTTACAACCAGTGTTGCTAGCTGGGAGAATCACTATCAGCAACAACATGACAGGCCGCCACATACCTGGTTATTCGGCAGCCAACATACTCACAACCCAGTTAATTTGAACTTCATTATTAAGCACTGGTTTACTGATGGCCTCTGCAAAACACACAAACATGGGACAGAGGTAGAATCCACAAACAGAAATATTTACTGTAAGCACTGCCAAAGTACTTGGTTCATTTCTGCCTGAATCTTGGCTAAGTTGGTAACAAGATTGTGGTTAATTGAAAAGGATGTCCAAAAAATAAAAATAAAAGCTGCAAAATGCTTTCCTGGCATTCTTTTTTTTTTTTTTTTTTTAAGATTTTATTTATTTGACAAAGAGAGACACAGCGAGAGAGGGAATACAAGTAGGGGGAGTGGGAGAGGGAGAAGCAGGCTTCCCGCTGAGCAGGGAGCCCGACGTGGGGCTCAATCCCAGGACCCTGGGATCATGACCTGAGCCGAAGGCAGGCGCTTGACGACTGACCCACCCAGGCGCCCCTTTCCTGGCGTTCTTAACGTAAAAGCCTGTGGTCACATCACTCCTCTCCCTACTTCCCACCCCTCACCCCCCCCAAAAAGGTACGAAAGTGCACTTCTATACAGCTTCCCTAAGAGTTGTGAACTAAACCAAAATTATAACAATCTACTTCCTATAACCAGAAAATCAGCTTAACAGAAAGGACGCCAAAAAGCTATCCCTAAAGACACAATCCAACTCCACCCAAGGTCTCAGCAAAGAAAATAGGCCCCATGCTGCTAAGAGATCCCTAAGCAGTCCAGGCTAATGTCCTAGGATTCCAGCATTTGGGTTAACTGCTGGCACATCACTATGTCACCTTTATGGGTCATGCCCTGCACAGATGACTTCTGCTGGCACAGAGCTGTTCCCTGTCACAGGGCACAACAAACACTTGCAGACACAGACACCTGGGGAGCAAATGTGCTCAGCTACCACAGCTACCTGCATGAATACCCGAGGCTCTAACCTGACACTGCTCACTTGTGATCCACATGCCTGTCTTATAGCAGAAGATCCCAGCATCTTTTTTTTTTTTTTTAAGATTTTATTTATTTATTTGACAGAGAGACAGCCAGCGAGAGAGGGAACACAAGCAGGGGGAGTGGCAGAGGAAGAAGCAGGCTCCCAGCGGAGGAGCCTGATGTGGGGCTCGATCCCAGGACTCTGGGATCACGCCCTGAGCCGAAGGCAGACGCTTAATGACTGAGCCACCCAGGCGCCCCAGAAGATCCCAGCATCTTATTAGAAGGTGATCATGTGGGCGCCTGGGTGGTTCAGTTGTTAAGCGTCTGCCTTCAGCTTCTGGGATAGAGCCCCACACTGGGCTCCCTGCTCAGCAGGAAGCCTGCTTCTCGCTCTCCCACTCCCCCTGCTTGTGTTCCCTGTCAAATAAATAAAAAAAATATTTTTAAAAAAATAGAAAGTAATTACGCATGAATGAGCAGAGTGTCCCCCCACATTTTGAGAAGAATCTTCCCCTAGAGAGTTCTGCAACTTTCACTAAGTCACACAATTCTTTTGCAGTGATATCCGTGCTCAGTCAGCAGAGTAATCAACTCAGGGCCCCTTGGTAGAAGTGGGTGATGGGACATGTGGGGCATCCAGGTTTGGCCAATCCCAGCTAAAAAAGCAATTTGGGGAGTCCCTGTAAAAGATGCCCTAACCTCAGGCAGAATTCCCAATATGGACAGATATAGAGAGGCAAATGGAACAGGGACACGTTTCCAGGGCTCCTTTGGTGGCCCAATATGAGTGCACTCCGTGGCATGCCATCAATGCTTCCTCCTTCCTGCAGCAACAGGCTGCCACAAGGCAGCCACCACTCCGGAGCAGGACCCAACATTCTGGTGCTATCTGTGACCACCCATTTCTATACCTCACCCACACCAAGGATCATAAGCAAAAAATGACTTGACTGCTGCTCCGCAAAGAGCTTGTAAGGTGGCAGCTCTCATCTCTGGCTGCAAAGTTAATTTTGGGGGGAGCTTGTTTTAAAAACCCATGTGTAGAGCTGGGAGTGGGAGGAGGAGCTGACTACAAAAAGGCACAAGGAGAATTTGGGGGGGATGCTAGAAATACTGTTTCTGACTCTGGTAGTCAATCTGTCAGAGTGACTTTTACAGCAAAGTTAAGAAAATGAATAAACAAATAAACCACGACTGGGCCCTGCCCACTTAGACCTGCTGCCATGCAAGGAGGGCACACACAGACCTGCAAGTGCTGAACAAAAACAGGAATAGCCTGGTCTGAACACCAAGCTCCAAAGCTGAGCTAGGAGACACCAGTCACTGTCAGGCTCATGACTCCTCATCTGTGAACCCATGCTTCACAGGGCCGACCCTCAGGGCTGTCCCGTGGATTAGCAGGTTTACAAAGGGTGCTGCCATATGTGAAGTGCTCAGTGTTGTTTAATAACAGTTATTAAAAGCAAGGGGGATGGAACCCAAATATTCTATTTTGTGGACTAGAAATCCACCTGTGTAGAATGAGACTCCTATAAATCAGAGCGACTGGAAAGCTAAACAATTAAGTGTTAAAAAGTACTTTTCTGAAAGGAAAGCTCTAGTTGAAGGTAAAGAACGGGTTCTGTGATTTGTGGTTTATACTTAAGACAGAAAACCAGCAAGACTAACAATCATAAAACAGTAACAAAAATCCTTGTGGGCTGTACGACCACAGCATTTCCTGCACTCACATCAACCGAGGAAGAGGACTACTCCTAACTCAGAGCAGGGGGAAAACGGATACTCAGCTTTTGAGTTGCAGCACATGCAGCCTGTAATTTAGTTGACCTGTCCTCAGGGTCCTCTCTCAGGACATCTCTAGGCCTGTTTGCTTTGGGAACCCTGTGAGCATCCTTCCCTCGTACTTGTGAGGGCTGAATGCTCTCCCTGGCCTGTGGCTCTTTCTGCTTGCCTTCCAGACCCCCACATTTCCTTTGTTCACCTTGAGGCAGCGCTTATCTTTGATCCATGACTGTGATCCAAGTACAGTTCGTTAATCTTTTGAGACAACTAACTTACCGAGATACACAAAGCTACTGGGTAGAATAATTTTTCAAACTAAATGCTTCCTAGAGGACCTTGACTCAATTTTAAAGTTTTGATTGAATCTCAAAACTAGTAAAGGGGGGCAGGGGCAGGTGAGGTGGCTCCTAGACAATGAAGTGTCAGAGAAGCAAGCAATTCCCTCCTGGCCAACAGGAGAACACCTTCAGGTTCAGAGGGAACAAGCAGCAGGACAATTTTACCTGTGAAATGAGGTCTTCTGATTAAAACATTTCACTGTCCTTACAATAAAATGCAACAAAGCCACAAGTAGGGAAAAGGTCACCCCACATCATAACACCTATTTTCGGGCACCTGGGTGGCTCAGTCAGTTAAGCATCTGCCTTCGGCTCAGGTCATGATCTCAGGGTCCTGAGATCAAGTCCCACATCGGGCTCCCTGCTCAGCGGGGAGTCGGCTTCCCCCTCTACCCTTCCCCCTTGCTCATGCTCTCTCTCTCAAATAAGTAAATAAAATATTTTTTAAAAAGTAATAACACCTATTTTCAAGTGCAGAAGCACCCAGGGTTACCCACAATCAATATTCTCCTCATATTCTGTGTTCTAGTGTTGATGGGATGTATATACAGACCCATCACCTTTAACAGTGAAGTGACGGCCACTGCTACCCATCATTAGAAGAAAGGCCAAAGCTCACAAACCACAGCCAGCTGTTTTACGCTGAGATATTTCCAGTTTTCCAATGTGGACATTACAGGGTTGAGAGGGATCAAAAAACATTTGATGGCTTATTATCACATGCCCAGCTCAGTGTTCCCCTCCGTAAACGGTATATGACAAAGCCCCTGGTCAAAATGCCAGCAAGAACACTGGGAGAGCCTAACTGGAAAAGGCTCACAGAGAGGGCACTCTCCACCGCAACAAATTCCATGAGCAGGGGTTGGAATCAATGCCCTTCGGTCTCCCAAAGCCCTCATTTTGACATCTGACCTCCCAGAGCACACAAAGATATGTCCGTGTCTGCACAGGTACTCAATGTCAGTCACTAAACAAGCTCCACTCAAGGCCCAAAGTTCCTGGTTAGGAGAGTATCTTGGACTCAGGCTTGGGACTACACTAGGGACCTAGGAAGCAGCCACTTCTAGAATGCATCAGATATCACAGCAATTAGCTCTGGTACTGACTGAGCACCTGCCTGAATCAGGCAAGCTTTGCATACAGCTGAACATTCTCCAAGCTAGCCAAGTGCCCTGCCAGAGGATTTGCTGAGCAGCCAAACCCAGTCTGGCCACGATGCCTGTAGTGGTTGGCAGGCGATGTATAAGAAACAACTTTCCCATTTAAGCGCCAACTTTCCCTGAATGTCCACATGCTTAGGGAATGCAGTTGGACTCAGACCAGTGAGCAATTACTGAGCTTACTGAGGCTCTCAGGCCCAGTGTGCTAGGATGCTGTATCCCACACCCCATGAGAAACTTACACAGGTAGGGACTAAGATCTCAGTTTCATGGATGAGGCTGCTGATGCTAGAAATGTCATTCATTCCTCTGAGGTCACGAAGCCTGCACAACTTCTCACCCTATACCCAAAAATCATTTCCTGATGAATTAAGGGCATACACTGGAAAGGCAAAACCTTACAACTTTTAGAAAACAATACAGAGTACTTTCCAGGTAGTGTTCTTCTCACTAACTGTAAAACAAAGATTCATAAATTCACCCATGTTAATACTAACATCTCCTGTTTGTCAAAAGACTATGGGGGAGGGGGGCAGCACTAAACTAGGGAAAAATATTTGCAAAAAATCTATTATCCACAGAGATCTGGCACTCATATTCTATAAACAACTTCTGCATATCAATTAAAAAAGATAAACAAGCTAGGGGCACGTAGGTGGCTCAGTCGGTTAAGCACGGGATTCTTGATTTCGGCTCAGGTCAGGATCCCACGGTTGTGAGATCAAGCCCCACGTCTGGCTCTGCACTGGGCATGGAGCCTGCTTAGGATTCTCTCCCTCCCTCTGCCCCTCCCTCACCCACCCGGCTAGTACCTGCACATACTCACTAAAAAAAAAATAAACAAACAAGCTAAAAAAATGAAAATCAGAAACAAGCATTTCAACAACAACATTAAATACACACAAGAAAATGCTCAGTTTTATGGGGCGCCTGGGTGGCACAGCGGTTAAAGCGTCTGCCTTCGGCTCAGGGCGTGATCCCGGCGTTCCGGGTTCGAGCCCCACGTCAGGCTCCTCCTCTATGAGCCTGCTTCTTCCTCTCCCACTCCCCCTGCTTGTGTTCCCTCTCTCGCTGGCTGTCTCTATCTCTGTCAAATAAATAAATAAAAAATCTTTATTAAAAAAAAAAAAAGAAAATGCTCAGTTTTAAAATTAACAAGTCGGGGGGCGCCTGGGTGGCTCAGATGGTTGGGCATCTGCCTTCGGCTCAGGTCATGATCTCCAGGTCCTGAGATCAAGCCCCATGTCCGGCTCCCAGCTCAGCGGGGAGTGTGTTTCTCCCTCTGCTTCTCCCCTTGCTTGTGCTCTCTCTGTCTCTCTCTCTCTCTCAAATGAATAAATAAAATTTTTAAAAAATAATAATAAATAAAATAAAATTAACAAGTCGGGAAACAACAAATGTTGGCGAGGATGCAGAGAAAAGGGAACCCTCTTACACTGCTGGTGGGAATGCAAGCTGGTGCAGCCACTCTGGGAAACAGTATGGAGGTTCCTCGAAAAGTTAAAAATAGAGCTACCCCAGGACCCAGAAATTACATTACTAGCTATTTACCCGAAAAATACAAACATAGTGATCCTAAGGGCCACCTGCCCCTCAATGTTTATAGCAGAAATGTCCACAATAGCCAAACTATGGAAAGAGCCCAGATGTCATTGGAGAGATGAATAGATACATTTGTGGTATACACACACACACACACACACACACACACACACAGAGGAATACTACTTAACCATCAAAAAGAATGAAATCTCGCCATTTGCAACGATGTGGATGGAACTAGAGGGTATTATGCTAATCAGAGTAAGTCAATCAGAAAAAGAATTATCATGATTTCACTCATATGTGGAATATAAGAAACAAAACAGGATCATAGGGGACGGGAGGGAAAAAATAACATGAAATCAGAGAGGGAGACAAACCTAAGAGACACTTAACTATAGGAAACGAACAGAGTTGCTGGAGGGGAGGTGGGTGGGGGGATGGGGTAACTAGGTGACGGGCATTAAGGAGGGCACGTTGATGTAATGAGCACTGGCTGTTATATGCAACTGATGAATCACTGAACTCTACCTCTGAAACTAGTAATACACTACAGGTTAACTGATTGATTTTAAATAAAATTAAATTAAAAAGAGAGAAGATGCTCAGCCTCATTAGTCTTCATTTCCCTGATAACTGAAACCACAATGACATTTTGTATCCATCAAGACTGGTAAAATACTGGGGCTCGTGGGTGGCTCAGTTGGTTGGATGCCTGCCTTTGGTTCAGGTCATGGTCCTGGAGTCCTGGGACCGAGCCCTGCATCAGGCCCCCTCTGCCCTTCACCCCGCTCGTGCTCTCTCACCACCTCTGCTTGTGCTCTCTGGCTCTTGCTTTTGAGCTCTCAAATGAATAAATAAAATCTTAAAAAAAAAAAAAAGATTGGTAAACTATAAGAAAGTCCATTAATGCCAATGTTTGTGACAATGTGGTCCAACATTTTAGGATGCAGGCAGGTAAACTGATGGGACTGTTTCCGAAAATCATTTGGTATTAAGGCATCCCCGATGATCCAGTAATCCCACTCCTGGCACTTACTGACTTAAACACTTGTACACAGGTCTCAGGGGCATGTCTGTATGCAGAAGAATGCTCCTAACAACAATGCTTTCTAATGACACCAATTCCACCCTCCCTTCCTCCTTCAATAAAAATAAATCTAAAGGGGGCACCTGCCTGGCTCAGTTGGTAGAGCATGTGACTCTTGATTGTGGGGTTGTGAGTTTGAACCCCATGTTGGGGATTGAAATTGCTTAAAAACAAAATCTCAAAATCAATCAATCTGAGCACCCAAATGTCCACCAATATGAGAACCAATCGTGATACGTTCACACACTGGTGAAAATGAATGAGGTATAGCTACCACAACATGCATGAACTTAAATGAGGAAGTGGCAGATGTCTGTAAATAATGTGTTGGCCTGGGTAATAAAGCTGAAAAACAGTAATACTAAGCAATGTACTCTTTAGAGGTATATGCAACTGAGACCAAAATTAAAAAGGATGACGACTTCAAAATTCAGGATGGACAAGGAAATGAGGTAGGGAAAGAAGCATACACAAAGCAGAGGCAACTGAACTGGTCACGCGAGGTCTCCTCAAGCTGGAAGACAGAAATTAGAATCACTCAGATTTAAAGTGCAAACCACTGCACCTTTAATCACATATGACTGAATCCACTGCATCTTCTGTGATATCAGAGCATGTTCCCTCTGCTATGCCTGACAGGGGCAGTGTGTTAATAACACTAGAGCTACTTGATCCCAGACAGATCTTCACAAACTTGAGGGAGGTGGGGTTTTTGATATCTCATTTTACTGACAGGGAAACAAAGGCTCAGAGGTTAAGCAGCCTGTCCCAGATCACTATCCATTTCTCCAAATGCCAGTGAGTGTCCATTTCCAGCTTTAATACCACTAGTCACAGCTCATCTGTTTACCTCCTTACGTGGTCCATTCCATTTTCAGCATGCTCTACTGGCCAAAGTAAAACACAGCAGAGGTAAAGAGAACATCTGCTAAGCATGAAACAAAATGCTGAGTGACTAGCCCATTCTGGTACCAGGACAAGAGAATGCCAACTGCTGTTTAACAGTAAAGAGTGACTTCAAGGTTACAGCTGGTTTCAAAACCTGGGAGGCAAAGTCTGCTTAAGATCCTTGATGAATCAAGCCCTCATCCTCTGCCCTGGACCAGAAGCTGTTTCACCAACAAGCACAGAGAGTAAGATGGGTTCTGAGATAAATCTTTAGCCTCAGGTACACATGCACAACTGTGAGTAAAACTAGAATGGAGAATGTGCCCTGGAACCCTCACCTGAAGACATCAACACTGTATTACCTAAAAGATCGATTAAGGCATCACTAGAAATAAAGTTCACAGAAATAAGTCCCACGATACAACTTAAAATTCAACCTCTTGACAATATCATGCATTCAGATCTGCATACAGTGTCTTGCAACTGGCATGTCATATGACAAGACTCATCTAGGCAGAAGTATCCTGCAAGAACACGGAGAAAACACCATCTTATCCTGCAATTGCTGCTTATCTAGAAGATCAAAAGGGAGAGAGTAAGAAGTAAAAGCTGAAACTACTTCAATTCTGCTAGGTTGAAAAGGAATTTGTTACAATCAGAAAGATAACAAGTGCTGACAATGATGTAGGGAAACTGGAACCTTCATATATTGCTGACAGGAATGTAAAAATAGGGCAGCAACTCTGGAAAGCAGTCCACAGTTCCTGGAAAGATTAAACATAGTTACCATATAAGGAGGAAGTTTCACCCCTAGCTATATCCTCAAAGGAAAGGAAAACATGTATACACAAAAACTTGCATGTGAAACTTAATAGTAGCGTTTTTCTTAAGAACCAAAAAGCAGAAATTCACATGTCCATGAACTGATGAATGGACGGTCCCATTTATAAGAATGTGACCAGATTTTCTGAAAAAGGAAAAATCAAAATCTAAGCTGCTTCCTTTTGGGGGAGCAAGCTGTCTAGTTTATTTATCCTGAGGCTCTATGCTCGCCTTCCAAGCACAGGTGGCATTTGGTGCTTCTTGCACTAGGTGGGAGGAAGGATGAAGCAATCTAAGCTGTCCAGGCATAAGTCTCAGGACACTGAATGCAGGAAAAGGCAGAGCCTGCCAAGACTGATGCTGGAAGCACCTCTCACCTCTGCTACATCTATCTGATCATGAGTTGGTAAGAGCCATCCCACTTAAAGGATTTTGTAAATTAAGCTGTTCTGGTCATATTCTGGGGCAATGCATAGAGAAATGTTAAGTTACAATGATTCTGTGAGCTGTTTCAGGATTAGACTGGCTGAAATGAAAACCTAAGTCAAGGTACTTGCCATGGAAAATGTCGTTAGTGGGTTGGGTTGAAAAGCCAAGGCTGTGGGGTAACTGACAGGATAAGACCCTAGGAAGGGGTGGAGTCCACTGCATTTACAGTCACCCTTGTGTCCACTTTTCACAGCTGCCTAATAAAAACCCTCCAATCAGGTTTCAGCATGCAAACAGGACATGGGAATTTTGTAGCAGGCTTCTGTATTCAAGTTCTAAACTGAAACCTGTGTTCAGGGACACCTGACTGGCTCAGGGGGTTAAGTGCCTGCCTTTGGCTGAGGTCATGATCCCACGGGATTGAGTCCTGTGTCGGGCTCCTTGCCCAGTGTGGAGCCTGCTTCTCCCTCTGCCTGCTGCTCCCCCTGCTTGTGCATGGGCTCTTTCTCTCTCTGACAAATAAATAAAATCTTAGGAAGGAAGGAAGGAAGGAAGGAAGGAAGGAAGGAAGGAAGGAAGGAAGGAAGGGGAAAGAAAAGGAAAGAAAAGAAAAGAAAAAGAAAAAGAAAGAAAAGAAAAGGGAGAGGGGGAGGGGGGAGAGGAGGGGGAGGGAGGGGGAGGGAAAGGGAAAGGGAAGGAAAGGAACCTTTGTTCAAAAGTAGACAAGTGCCTATTTGCAAACCCAGGTTCATTTCATTGCAGCACTATTCATAACAGCCAAGAAGGGGAAGCAATCCCAATGTCCATCAACATATGACTGGATTAAGAAAATGTGGTAAGAACGTACAATAGAGGGGCGCCTGGGTGGCTCAGTCAGGGCGTGATCCTGGCATTCTGGGATCTGGGATCCAGCCCCCGCATCGGGCTCCTGCATCGGGCTCCTCCGCTGGGAGCCTGCTTCTTCCTCTCCCACTCCCCCTGCTTGTGTTCCCTCTCTCACTGGCTGTCTCTCTCTCTGTCAAATAAATAAAATCTTAAAAAAAAAAATGTACAATAGGATATTTTCTGCCTTTAAAAAAGGAAATCCTCTCATATGTGACAATGTGGAAGACATTTGCTAAGTGAAATAGGCTTGTGACAAAAAGACAAATACTGCATGATTCCACTTATGTGAGGTATCTAAAATAGTCAAACTCTTAGAAACAGAAAGTAGTATGTGGTTGCCAAGGGGCTGGAGGGAAGGGGAAAGAGAGAGTTGTTAAATGGATATAGTTTCAGTTCTGCAAGATGAAAAAGTTTTAGAGATCTATTGCACAACAACGTGCACATACTTAAAAACATTAAGATGATAAACTTTTGTATATTTTTGACCAAGGGAAAGAAAAGGCAGATGGTTTCACCACAGATTCCTCAACTCAGAAATGGAGATAAGACTGTCCCTCACAGGCTGGCGTTAAGTGTCAAATGGGATGCAACAGAAAGCAAGTGTTCAATAAACTCTATTAATCCTATTAATAAAAGTGAATGTTATGATTTGGTATTAACTTTGCACATTTCATAATGCAATCACAGTGGGCCTTGAGGTCTGGTCTGCAGCCCAGTAGCACAAGCTCTGTGGGCAGGCCTCATCCACCTGGTTCAGTTGACTCAATCCAGGCAGACCCGCCACCGGCATTTTCTATAACCATGCTTCAGACTTTGTTCACATTCTCCACACCCAAAGATAATGGGCCAAATGCACCAGCCCTCCCCCAAAGCTCTGCTCACAAAATGGGGGAGGAGGGAAATATATGGAATGAATGAAATGAAAGATGTCAGATAAAGCAAATTCCAAGGAGGAGCAGGGAATTTTCTAGGCCATAAAAACAGAAGGGAAGAGACTGGAGAATACCATACTTACCTAGGTAACTGGAGTTCACTTCACAATGGATAGTTTTCAAAAGAAAACCCTTTCTCTGAGCTGATGAAGGTTAATTCTCCACCTGAGTTCTTAGGCTATGCAGGCTTGGCTTTTTCTAGCCTGGGACCTTGCTGGGACCGCATTTCCAACCTCCTGTGGAAATGGGAGCAAGGTACTTGCCCTTCTCCACAAATCAGGATTCAGTTCCTGACTGTCCTCTTACTCTAAATGTGGCCCCAGGCCCCTCCTCTTCTCTCTCCACACAGCCCCAGAAGACCTCACCCATCCTCCCAGCAATGCCCAAAGTCCCCACTTCTGGCCTAGGCCTGCCCCTGCATTCCAGAACTGCACATCCACCTGCCTACAAGACAGTTTCAACCACAAGCACCACGGGACTAAAATAAGCCTATCTTCTCTAAAACCTGTCAAATCAGGCACACTTGCCACATGGTCGTAGTGGCTACTGTGCTGGATGGATAACTCGAAACTCAAGATTTTCCATTACTGCAAGAAGTTCCACAGGACAGCACTGCTTTAAAAACTGGGTAGGTCGGAAGAGCTTGTGACTTTTGATCTTAGGGTTGTGAGTTCAAGACCCACATTGGGTGTGAAGCTTACTTAAAAAAATTGGGTAGGTTACTGTAAAATAAGATCCAAACTGGACCCTGAAAGCTGGGGGGGGGGGGGGTCATCTAGAAAAAGCAAAGAATCAAAGACCTGGGACGGCAGTCTGTCATAGAAGCTAGGGCCCAGAGTACCACAGGATGGGAGTTTTAGCCCATATGCAGTGAGGTTTTAGAGCAACAGAATTCTCTGCAATAAATCTATTACATTTTGATCATATTCCAACTAGCTTACTGGTCTAATTTTTTGTTTTGCACGAAGCCTGTTTAACGACTTCTACCATCTTCTCTTGACTGGATTTTTCTCACAGCTACTCAGAACCAAACTCTTACTCAATGAAATCATTTGTCATCTTACAAGGTCAAAGAAAGGTTTTCAAAGTAAAATGATCTGTTTCTTCAGGGCAGTCTCATTAAATAAATTGCCACCTTTCTAGCACTGAGCCACTGCCCACCACTGGACATATTAAGACCCCTGAAACACTTGCCTCACTATGCCCTCAGTCATGCTTTAATTGTACATGGCACAGACATGGAAAATATCTTTATTCGCCACTGAATCTTCACTGCACACACAGAATATAGCACAGTGCTTGATTACCTAGTAAGTCCTACACACACCCTGGCAGAATTTGGCCTGTTTGCTTCAGGCAGGAAATTCCCTTTAAACAAGAGTCCCTAAGTGGGAAATAAGCACCCATAAGCTGGAACTCAATTGCATCCTACAATAAGCAGCACTTTGAGACAGACAGACTCATCATAATCCTAAGAGATCATCCAGTTCACACCCCTGCTTTAACAAGCCTGGGGCACATGGACTAAAGACGATGAAGTTGACGCCAGCTTACTGACTGCCCAAACTCCCTCTCCTGTATTTAGACTTTCACTGGACTAACAAGGAAAAAATGGAGGTGAAACCGAATCAAGACAGGTGAAGTTTAATTGCACTCATGTGAATTTCTTCGTGAGACTCCTCAGGAGAGTGCCACTGCATTTAGTGACCAGATGCCCAGATAAAAAGGAGATCTGCACAGCCAGAGTAATGCCCCTCCTCTGACCATTCCCCACCCTGGTGAGTGCCTCCAAGGGACAGGTGCTTGCTTGCAGAACAGTCCAGATCCCCATGCAGGCCTGAGCTGTCCTCAGATGGACCAGCTGAAATGTCAGCTCCTTTCCTATGCTCACAGCTGGAAGGTCTCTCTTCCTTGAGAGTGGCTGAACTATACCTCTGAGAAAGCACTCCTGCTATCTACCTTGTGCACATTATGTGCACAACCATCTACATGGGGCAGATTTCCTCCTTCCACAGCTTGTAGAACAGAACTCAAGAGCACGTGGGAGGTACCTGGCTGGCTCAGTCGGTGGAAAATGCAACTTCTGATCTCCAGGTTGTAAGTTCAAGCCCTACGCTGGGTGTAGAGATTACTTAAAAATAAAATCTTGAAAAAAAAAAAAAAAAAAAGGAAAAGGGGGCGCCTGGGTGGCTCAGTCGGTTAAGCGTCTGCCTTTGGCTCAGGTCATGATCCTGGAGAATCCTGGAGTCCCAAGATCGAGCCCCACATTGGGCTCCCTGCTCAACAGGGACTCTGCTTCTCCCTCTGCCCCCACCCTACTCGTGCTGTCTCTCGCTCTCAAATAAATAGAATAGAATAGAGAGCGCACGTGGGCTCTGGAGCCAGGCGCTGCCACTTACCAGCTCCATGCCCTTACATCCCTGCTCAAGTGACTGAGCTCTCTGGGCATCAGCTTTCTTTTACAAAATGGAGATGATACTAGTATCTAGTTAGTAAGGTTGTTTTCTTAAGACTTAAGGAAAACATAGGAGCTTTTCTTAGAAATCTAGCACCTGGGCCACAGTAACCACTCAAATACTCACTAAAACAGAGTGCTCATAAACATATGCTCGAGCTTCCCGTCTGGGGAAACAGTGAGAAAGAAGAGACCCACACTGCAGCTCCATACATTAAGGCTGACAGACAGCCAAGTGACTCATGTTCAACTTCCCCATTAAACAAAAGGCAAGCAGTAACAGAGAAAAAAAAACCTGTACATTCAGAAAAGATAGTTCTACACTTTTCACAAACCTTTTCACAGTCATGGATTAAAGATAAGCACTGCCTCAAAGTGAACAAAGGGAATGTGGGGGTCTGGAAGGCAAGCAGAAAGAGCCACAGGCCAGGGAGAGCATTCAGCCCTCACAAGTACAAGGGAAGGATGCTCACAGGGTTCCCAAAGCAAACAAGCCTAGAGATGTCCTGAGAGAGGACCCTGAGGACAGGTCAACTAAATTACAGGCTGCATGTGCTGCAACTCAAAAGGGCTCCAACACTGGTAACTCAAAACTGCATTCCCGAGATTACAAAGATGCGTGTTATGATTCTGAAATAGATGAACACAAAGGTGGTGTTATTTCCAGACAGCTCATCTGTCAGCTCAATTGTTTCCTAGTGTCAAAAGGAAAACAAATGAAGACACATACACATGACTCTCTTACTTAGCAGTTTTTTATAACTGAAAGCTCTTGAGCACCAAGTAATTTTCAACAAAGATTATAAATGAAAACAACCTACACATGGATGGCACCACCTTTTACAAAACTCTTCCATGTATCCTATCTTTTCTCTTAATTACAGAATAGAAAGGGGAAACTGCTCAAGCAACAAAAATCATGCCTGTACAATAAGACTGTAATTCAACTGAGCAGAGCAATGGGATTAATTAAAGCCAACAACAACAGTAAATGAAAGGGTGAAATATCCATCAACATATAACAAGTTTAATCTTCGAACTTTAGAGATTGAGGAGGAGTAAGGGAGTTTTTAATATGCACTATTCTTAGAAGTAACAGGAGTTGTTTTCCCTCCTCCAACAACTCTGCCCCAATTACAGAAGTATGAATTATTCAAGTTTATGCTACCGTGTTTCCTATTCCTTCCACGATACAGGGATGTGGGGAGAGACAGCAGAGTGGATCACGTTCCACATATTCCTAGGCATAAACATTATGCTGAAGAATGATACTTTGCTATCCCACAAGTTCTATCTCCCTCAGCATGTAGTTCTAGTGTATGCATGGTGTATGCATGAAGTACACTAAATCACAATAAGGACCCACAGCCATAATTCTAAATCTACCCACATCCAACACCACCAAATGACAGGCTAGCTAATGGCCCACTGGGTTACCTTCTGCAGCAAAAGCTCCAGGCCAACACCAAATCCTGGAGACAATTTTACGAACAGTGGCAACTTCAGTGAACAAAAACCTCTGCAGCCACTGAGAGACCCATTCTGACATTCCTCATCCCCAGGAAAGAAAACAAGCGGGAAAAGAGGGGGGTGCACAGGGGTCTTGGGCAGGTTTGTACCACTGGTGACTCTCACACTAAACAGCTCTATAACACCCTCTGGAGGATTTTACAAGGACAAACCAAAATGGGCACTCCACATTGTTTCCACATCATAAATTTGTAAATGTCTGCAAAAGCAGGCTACGTGCAAAAAGGAAACTCTTCAAAACCACCAAGAGCCTTTTAATTAACATAATAATAAACACATTCTCTAAGTAAAATTTAGGAAATTCATTTTAGTACATGCTCCTTGGATGGACTCTGGTTTATGAGAACCATCTCTGCAACTGTTCAATGTTCACGCATATGCATTTTTTTTTCTGGAGAAAGGACCCCATAGCATTCATCACATTCTCAACATGACCTCTGACCTCCCCTCAAGTTAAGAACTGAAGCTCTAGTAGAGAAGCAGGGCAGGTCTCATCCTTGGCCACTGGATCCTCAATTATTCCAAGCCCCTTAAAGGACTGAATAAATTCAATAGCAAGAACTGTAGGAAAATGATTACTCTAGCAGTGCTTAAAACTTGTTTTTGATTATGGAAATCTGAGTAGGCTTTCTGTAATACTAGAGGAATGTCAAGCAGCAGACTTTACAAGAACTTAAGTACAGAAACAGCTTAGCAAATGGCAAAATTACAACTGTAGTTTTCACAGGCATAGACGAAAGATGAACCCAGTCCACTGAAATGTTCTCCATTACAATTTCATTCATACAAGCATTTACTGAAATTTACCTACCCGGTCTCCTTTCCAAGTCTTAACCTGTGCTTCCTCGATGTTATAAGCCCATCTCACCCCTGTGCTTCCTGAGGGCTATTTTTCTGGCCAAACTGGACGCTATCATCACTGGTGACCTGAGTCCTCTCACTCCCCAAAAGAGACACTGAGACTTGGCTTGACCCCACTCACAGCTCCCCACAGTGGCTCCCTCTGTACCCAGCACCTGGGAAAATAAACGATTTAATCCTCTACCAAAGGACTTGGAATTCATAATTCTTAACCATCCTCACTATACCCTTTTCTTGAGTTACTCAAGCTGATTTTAATTCTGGTTTATGACTTCGTATGGGAAACTGGCTTCCCTTTCAGCCATCCAAAATTTCTTGCTTCCAGTTAAGTGGCACACTACTTCTAGTGAAAAGACAGACTGCTCAGCCAAAGTATTTCACCTAGCATGCCTCCTAATGATGAACAAGATGCTGCTGGAGCTACTATTTGGGGTAAGCAAGTGGAGGGCAGAGATGGGCTACAGGTCCCATGTTTGAGGCAAGGTGGTTTGACATTCCCATTCTGTACACGGTCAGTGATGGGCAATGATCCAAGTCAGAGTCTTCTGCCATCGAACAGCACTACCAGGGAAGGACTCAATCTTGACCTTGAGATCAGTGTATCGGTGATAGGTAACAAGCTCTGATGTCCCTGTTCGAGACCCACTCAATTTCTTGTCACATCAGCCAACAGATTTCCCTTTTACAGTTTTACATTAGTTATTTATACCAAAAAGACCTAACCAATAAAACTATTTCCAAAAAGAGAGCGAGAGGGAGATACCCTAATTAGAAAGTTGGAAGGACAGTTTCTGAGAATAAAGGACAGGTAGTTTGCCTCACACACTTGAAGAGATAAAAGGCCCCAAATGGAATCACTTGTGCTTAGCCCCACAGTCACCAAACTGAGACTTAATAATTATGGTTTCAACTTCTCCCAGGAGTGGAATTTTAAACCAGTCAATCTGGAATTACCTGGTCAGTACTAGTGAGGTAATCTGCCCAACAGACCCCAGCCCCTAAAAGGAAGGTGACCTTGCCTAAAACCATCTGCTTTTCACTGTTTGTAACTTCCTCATCCTGCCCCCTTCTGCCTGTAAAAAACCTTTTATTTATACAGCTCTTTGGAGCTCCCTTCTACTTACTAGATGAGATGTTGCCCGATTCATGAATCATCAAATAAAGTCAACTAAGATCTTTTAAAATTTACTCGGTTGTATTTTTTTAACAACACACACACACCACTCTTTATATACTTGTTTGCCTGCTGCAAACTACTGACAACCTTCACTAATAACATGCTTTCTCGACTCCCCCACCCACTCCAGGCCCTACAGAGAAGACTCAGCAAACAGTGGGTACAAGGAAGAAAAACTGAAGAGCAATGCAATTCACCTGCTACTAGAAAGCATATGCAGAAGTCACCCTCGGACAAGTGGGGAAGAAATAGATTGCAATAAGGTTAAGAGGAAAAACTACCATCAAGGTACCTACAGTTAAAAGTGAGTCGTATCTAAAACAATATTATTTCACACTGTTCTGACAGGACCCACGGTAAGATACACGTTTTATGATGTACACAGCAATACATAAAGTCCAAGTAAAGGTTTTATGAAATACTCTTCAATGTGTGATACTCTTTGACATTTCCTTTTTCCCCTTAAACAATGATTGCAACCATAAGGTTCACATCATTACCATCAGTTTGGGGAAAAACAAACAAACATGTAAAACAAGAATGACTTTCTTAAAATCTAGATTCTGGTCAAAGTTTTCTGGAGCCCAAACCTACTACCCCATTTTGCATGAGAAACTGAGACTTGAGAGGGTATGTGGTCCAATGCAAGTGTGCCCCTGTAGCCAGTTCTCATGCATGCACATGCACACCCGTGTGTACGTACATACGTATGTAACAACACACACACACACACACACACACACACACTCTCTCTCTCTCTCTCTCTCTGTGCTGGCAGGTTCCACACCCACGCAGTTCTCCTGTTTCAACCCTCACATTAACGATCTGCTCCCACCAAATATAGGTTTCCTCAAAAACAATGGAAAATGTTTCAAGTGTAAAATCCCCAAACTGATCTCACTCTTTCTTTTTCTTTATTCTTAAAACACGGAACAAAACAATCTCAAAGGCTAATTTGCTCATAGATGTGTATGTGTTATTGCCTGGGGTAGGACAAGTGGGGACATTAGCCACCTACAAGGACACAGGAATTACTAATTCCTGTTTCTGAAAATTGGGTAATACCAAGCCCAACACCTCTCCCCTGGCACCGCTTCCACAGTGTGCCAGTGCCTCTTGACTTGACAGCAACAAGGGGACTTTCAGCCTTAAATGGAACCAAGACAAGGAAGGTGACCACATGCAAGTAGAGTCTGGACAGCTTTTCTCAAAGCCCTTCAGGCAGAGCAAAGCAAGCACTCCCTTCAGACCCCACTCAATCCGAATACAATACAAACGTGAGCCCTCCTGCCCCTGCACCTTCTGGCCACCTGCCAAAGCGCAGGTATACAGATTCCACTTCACAAATAAGGAAACTGAGGTCTAGGGAGATTATGTAAATCACCTGAGGTCAAGACCAGAAGGGGGCAGGGCTAGGACTGAACCTCGACAGTGGACTCCACAGTTCTCCTCTCCAGTGACACAGCTCCAACCAAGCCTGCTCTCCACAGGCCAAAGACCTAAAACTTCCTACATTGGGTAGAACAGGCCAATACTTGTCAAGGAAAAGATCACAGAATAGCCTATACTTACGATGAACTAAAAAAAATCTTTGTTATGTCATAGATCAAAAAGAAGAAATGGCATATTCAATGAAGCACTTTTAATTTGCAGTTAAATGCTCAGATTTGGTTGATCTCTGAAAGTAATTCTCCAATTGGGCTGAACACAAAAAACACCCCATAAGGCACTGGATCTGGATGGTCCCTAGTAATGACTGACATCAACTGGTCCACTGGGTCAACAAGGCCCAAAATCCATTAGTAGGACCTCAGCCTCCCATCAGGAACTTCACTTTCCTGGCCCATCCAGCTGCCTGCCTCTTTTCCAGGGAGAAGCTGATTTAAAGGAGATCGGAGTCCTTCTGTCACACCCAGATGTCACCACAATTCAAATCAGGGCCAAAGAAGGTAGGGAAAGATGCTGCGCTTGTGCTCTGGAAAAACTTAAGTCCACCAGCGACTTCTGGCACCATGGCCATTGCCTTTATTCATACAATCAAGTTTTAATAAATAGGAAAGTTACACTTTAGGCCCAAAAATACACCAGGCTATATTTCCCTGCTGGATCATTTCCCCAAACTCTGAGGTCAACATCCCAGAGTGGATGCCCCCAAACCACTGAATTTCCCCTAATCCCATTAGCATTTCTTTTAATCTCAATATCAGATAAAAACAAATCCTCACTTAAAAAAAATCTAATCTCCACTTTAAATCACCTCCTCCACTGGTCTCCATGCACTGTTTTCTTGGGAACGCGACACAACAGAGAGGGAAGGAATCCTCAGAAGGCACCTGGCTGCCCTTGGTGTCACCTGGTGACATGATTTCTAGGAGTACCCGCTGGTGCACCTTCCTAACCTTCAGGGGCACTACTCTCATACCTGGCTACTTCTTCCCACTTCTATATTTCATCCTGGGCAATGATAGCAAGTAAGTAGCTAACCCTGAGAGGGCACCACCTCATTATACCCTCAGATGAAAAAAAGTGAAGTTTGCAAGAGATTGAGAGACAAGCTGAAAGCCACACAGGTGGCAGCAGGGCCAGGACTCAAACTCAGGTCTGTGTCACACTGATGGTTATCAGTCTTTGGAGCAGGCTAGCAAATATGAGACAGGATCAGATGCCAAGAGGCTGCACAAGCCCTCCCCAGTACCCTTCCCCAGAGCACTCAGATAACACTGGGTTCCTATCACAGGATCAGGAATTCTGAGACTTGATTTCAGGAAACAAAGTCCAACTCTGGCAGGAGAGAGTAGAAAGGTCAAAGAGCAAGATGTCGAGACACATGCGCTTCTCAGAAGCCTTCAGATCACATAGACGACATTTTGTTCTTCCCCAATTGCTTTTTATGGGGAAAAAATGTTAAAAACCTCACCTTTATAAACAAGACACTGTCAAGCTGTAATTGTGGAGAGATGGACATTCATGGAACTTTTCTGGAAAACTAATTTGTATCAAGGTTTAAAAAATGCACACCCTTTGATGTAGTGATTCCCTCCCTAGACATGAAAAAAGAAGAAAACTTGAAAATCAAGTCCAAAAATAGCAGAATTAAATTACAGTACATTCATATGGTAGAATATTAGACAACTATTTAAATAGAGCATCTTGGAAGTGTTCACAATGTAATATTTTTTGAAAATTTAAGAGTATAATCTAATTTTGTTACTCACAAATAAAAATTAGAATACAAATGAGGTTAAAGGATAGTTTTTGACACTTAACATTATGTTAACATTTTTACTTTTCAAATTATTTCAAACGACCACAAACTACTTTTGTTTAAGGAAGGAAAAAAAAAATAAACAACGTACAATATCATTTTCAAATGATGGTGGACCAATCGGTGCTATTCCTCTTCAGGGTTCAGTCAAGAATGGGACAGATAGCTGTTTGCCCTAACTTTGACACCGGACTCCATCTATTTCTTTAGAGTGGAATATATCCCATGATTTAAGCTGGGATGTGTGGATGCAGTTTAATGAGCTGTAGCCTGTTTAGACTGCAAAAGAAAAGTAAGGGTTTTAACAGTAATATACAACAGTAGAAGTTTGGAGTGCATCTTCCAGATGGGTTTGTCTTACCAGCATTTCAAACTGTTCTCTAGGAATGTACAATTTTTAAAAACTTAGGATCAAACCATGCAGACTGTACTACATGCAACATGCTGACATCCTTGCACTTCCATTTCCTCATTTTTTTAAATGGGTACACCCACAGCTCAGCAAGCTTTTCCTTTAACCCCTTGTGAAAGCACTAGAAAATCAAGGCAGTTAAAGCCATTGCACATGGTCACATAGTTACCCTGACCCAGCAATTCCACTCCTAAACATCTACCCACTAGAAAATGTCTGCACAAAAATTTGTACATGAATGTTCACAGCGGCCAAAGTGGAAACAATCCAAATGTCCACCAACTAAAGAACGGATAAATAAAATGTGGTATGTGTTCACATAATAGAATATCATTCAGTTATAAAAAGAATGAAGTACTGATTCATACTATAGTATAAACCCTGAAAACATTATACTGAAAGAGATCAGACACGAATGGCTATATATTGTATGATTCCTGAAATATCCAGAAGAGACAAATCTATAGAGTTAGAGAATAGTGGTTGCCAGGCATTGGGGGCGCGGGGCAGGGATAGAGAGCCACTGCTAATGTACAGGGGTTTCTTCTTGGAGGGATGTAAATGTCTTAACATTCGTTATGCTGATGGCTGCACAACTCTGAATATACTAAAAACTACTGAATTGTATGCTTTAAACTGGAAAACTGTATTGGGTGTGTGAACTGTATCTCGAGAAAGCTGTTATTTCTTTAAAGAAGGATATGTGGTGGGATTTTATTACAGTAACATTGTAATGCTCAAGTTATACAGAATTTAAATTCAGTAAATGTTTAGAGATAAATACGTTAATACAGAACAAATCCACCAAAGAAAACTCTCATGCAAATATCCTGTCTTCCTTTGCACATAGTAAGAACCAAGGAATTAATCGCTGAAATTGGGCAATCACATCCACATGAAACCCGAATATTAAAAGAAAATGCTCAATGTTAAAAAATAAAATAAAATAAAAAAGATCAAGTTTTTATTGACAACAGGAGATTCACATTAAGAAATGCTACCCATACATGTTTATTACCCACTTCATCTCCCTCTTAAAATACTTTTCCCAGGCCAGTGTTGAACCACAGCCCAAACCCACTCACCACATTTCAAACTAAGTGGGAAATGTACAGTAGACAGTGCACAGAAGCAACTGCATGCCACACTGCCCGGACTATAAATAAGTTCACTGCAATTCCTGGACCTTACAATCCTAGTTAAAAGTCACATTGCTTGTAAATCACTACTAACCAATTATGTCCCCTCCTAACATTAAGAAGAATTATTTGCACTTGGTATGCCAAATTCTTGCTCAATTATCTCTCCAGTTTGTTCACTCACAGAATATTTAAGGTGCTCTTCTAGGTGCTGTGGATATAACAGAATTAAAATAGGCAAAACCAAGCAAACGTAACCCTGCCTACATGGAACTTACATTCCAGTAAAACAAAACAAACAAAAAACCATAAAATTTTATTTTTTACAAACTCATGTCTTATGAATTAAAAATGAACTGTCAGCATTTGCAAAGAATCCCCACATTTCTCACCTTGCAAACATGCAGCCCTTGCTAAACATAAAAAGTCACAAAGATTTATGAAATATTAGTAGCAGTTTCCAATGACAAGCTTTTCTTCCCTTTTTATGCATATGCCAGGAACATAAAGACAAACAATCTACTTTACAAATTTATTCAAAATCAGAAATCGAAATACTTTACAATTGTGACAGGTGACAGTGGGTCGTCAAAAGATTTAACAGCCCAGAGTCTTCAAATCATTGAAGTACCAAATAGTTTTTTGCTTTAAAATTAAGAACAAGGATTCCCATCTCCTTCTAGATCTGTAAATCTCAAGTCATTCAATAACCTGAATTGTGTAACAGAAAAATATCGCATCCTCCAAACCTCCAAAAACAAAAGTGCAATTTAGTACAAAGATCACAACAACTGGCTCAAAAGGGTAACTTTTAGAAACAAAGTCTAAATTCCTTTAAACAATTCAATAATTTAGTGAAAATTTTACAAAGTGGCCAGTAATTCTCTTACAATTCTTAGGTAATTTTTTTTTCCTCATCACCATCCAAGCTAGGAAAGCCAGTCATACGGGCAACCTGGACCCGTCAACCTATCCTCAAAATGCAGCCACTTTCAAGTTCCAACTTTCATCTGTAGGCAAAGCTTATGTTCAGCAAATTGGCTGGGGCTGAATTCTAGCTAGATGTACACAGGTGGGCTCATCTCCTTCCAGTTATGACCAACTAAAGTGATCTTACTAGGAAATTTACTCCACGGCCTAAGCCCTGAGATACGATGCTTTCTACTAATGAAAGGGGTATGGCGGATAACAGGGGAGCAATGCATTTTTCCCCCAAATAATGCTTTTCCTTCTAGATTTAGTCAATGGAAACCATCTGAGAGGTTTATCTTCCCCAGGATGAAGTTCAGGGAGAGAAGAGCTTGGTTATATGTAACACCTTGAAGAAAAGATAATCCCCATCCAAATTAAACCAAAAGGAATGTTTTATTAAAATACTGGCAAGGTCATAAAACAAATTTTATCATCCAAAACCTACTTGGAATTGAAAACACATTCATAAATCCTGCTGAGTATAGCTTTCTTTACCACTTCCAAACTACAAATTCTAAGGACTAACAACTTAAGGAACTTGACAGCCCCATTCATAAAAATCTCCCAACCATTATTACAGCACCAAAGAGCCACTGGCTTAGAGCTACACTGAAACTTGGTTTCTGTAAACACGGACAGATAGAGCCCTCTCAAAGGGAAGCAAAGACACTTCAGTTCTCACGAAACAGACTCCAAGAGGTCACTTCTTGCATCCAACATACACATAAAAATGAACCCAAAGACCAAGATAAACCCCACCAGGTTGCAGAAAACATTAAATGAGTAAACAAATAAAAATAACATTTCAAAAAACAATGCGTGGTCTTGAGTAAATGGGAGGTCAGCCACTCAGCAAAAGCACATGACTCATCCAAGGGCCTGAATATAAGTATTTACACTGTCTACTACACCAAAGTGGGATTTCCCATTTTCATCCAAGGCCAGGCCTTGGGGGCAGCTCAGTCGGGTAAAGTTATGCTGCTTCCGTTGGAGCGGGGGGGGGGTGTCATTTTATTTCGCTGAATCACAACTCCCCCACATCCCCACCCCAAATCACCACCCCGCGCAACACTGCGAACAGACGAGGCCGTGGCAAGGACGCCAGCGAGCACCGACCCAGCAAAACAAAGCGCCCAGCGCAGGGTTGCCAGGCTGGGAGTGGGTGGGTAAAGGGGGTCAGGTTCGCCCCACACAGCACCGCTCCCACCCACGGGGATGTCTCCGGGCAGGCGTGCAGCGGCAGCCTCCTCCCTCCACCTGGGGACCAGCCCCATTCTCCGCAGAGCTCCGGGGACGGCCGGGAAAGCGAGGAAATGGGGGCGGGGGCGCGCTGCCCCAGCCCGGGCAGGAGGACCCAGGCGCCGAGGGAGAGCGCGCTGAGCCCGGCCCACGTGAGCGGCGGGGCCGAGGGCGCCCCGGAGAACGCGGTCGAGGACAGCGGAGCCCCCGGCCACCACGCCGGGCCCGGACTTACCGGGGCCGGGCGCGCCGCGGGTTCCGCGGGGCCGCTTCCTCCTCCTCCTCCTCCTCCTCACTTGACAAAATGGCGGCGGCAGGAAGTGCCGGGCGCCTCGGCCCGCCCCCCGCCCGCCCCCGGCCACCCGCCCCGCCGCGGCGCCCGCGCCCCCCGCCCGCGCCCCCGCCCGCCGGCCGGCCCAAGCCGGGGGGCGGCGGCGCCAACGGCCGGGGAGCCGCGAGCCGCCCGGCCACTCCGACACCAACGGCGCAGGCCGGCCCGGCCCGGCGCAAGCGGCACCGCGCGCGGACGCGGGAGGGCCCGGAGGCCCGAGCCCGCGTCGCCCCGGCCTCCCCGCCCCCGCGCCGCGCCGATGGCGTAGGTGCTGGCGCACCGGCCCCATTACGCAATGCAGGTTACGCGGGCCGCGCCGCGGGTCCCCGCCGGCCGCCCCGCGCCGCCCGCCGCCCCGAAGGGCACCGGTCCTCACCTGAGACGCTAGGCCGCACGCCGCCCCCGCCGGCCGCCGCCCCCTCCTCTTCGGGCTGCCTGCGCGGCGCCGGGGCCCGCCCGCCGCGCCCGCCGCTCCGCCGCGCTCACAGGCCCCGCTCGCCTGCGGGCACTGCCGGCAGCCGCCGCCGCCGCAGCCACCGCTTCGGCTCCTCGGCTGCGGGAGAGCAGAACAAACAGCCCTGCCGCCGCCGCCGCCGCCGCCGCCAGCGCACTGACGTCACCACGTACGCTGCGCGCGCAGACCCGCGCCGCCCGCCCGGCGTGCGCGCCCCGCGACCGCGCCCGGCGCCCGCGAGCTCTACAGAGCTAGCGGGCGCGAGGTGAGTGGGGGAGGCGGGCGCGCGGGGTTGGGGGGAACCCCTCAGAGGGAGGGTGCAGAGATCAGGCGGACCCAGGGAGGGCACCCCCATCAGACGGAGGGGCGTGACCCTGCGGACCAAGGGAGAGGACGGAGGGGAGACCTGTCAGACTGAAGGCTGGGACTGAGGGAAAAGATGTGAAGGCAAAGGGAGACGTCCAAAATTTAAGAAAGCTCTGTTGATGAGACCCTCAGCAAGAGGGAGGAAGGTGAGGAGAGACCCAGAGGCTGACGGCAGAGGCCAAGGAGGGCCCCCCGGCTGGGAAGGCGGAAAGGTGTTGAAGTAGGCTGGGACGCTTCGGCCCGCCAGCCGCGCCGGGCGCCGGGAGAGGGCGGAGGCGACTGTGCGCAGGGCCGCGGGGGCGTCTGTCCCGGCCGGCGTCTGTCCCGGCGGGGCGCCGCGGGGATGCAAGGGCTGGAAGTGCTGGGCCCGGCCCCCAGCGCGGGCCCTCCAGCTGTCCGCCGGCCGTCCCTCAGCCTTGAGCCTCGAAGGCAAGTCAGCTCCACTTACAGAACGAGGGGGTTAAGGTTTAGGTCGCTTGCGGTATAAGATGAAGATTCTGGGGGCGCCTGGCTGGCTCTGTGGGAAGACCCCGCGACTCTTAATCGCGGGTTTGTGAGTTTGAGCCCCACGTTGATTGGAGAGCTTACTTTAAAAAATTAAAATAAAAAAATAAAATGATTCTGTTAAATTTTTCAAATGGGGGAACAAAACCTTTTTCCCCTTTGCTCTTATCTTCACTCTTTTGGCACTTTCTTTTATTTTTTAAAGATTTTATTTATTTTGAGAGAGAGAGATTGAGCATGAGCAGTGGAAAGGGCAGAGGGAGAGAGAGAGAGAATCCCAAGCGGACACCCACCCAGCCCAGAGCCCCAGGCAGGGCTCCATCTCACAACGCTGAGATGGTGACCTGAGCTAAAATCAGAAGTCCCAGGCTCAACCAACTGAGGCACCCAGGTGCCCCACTTTTGGTACTTCTAGTTCCATCTTCTAGAAATTGCAAATTCCGTTCCTTTAAAAAGTCTAGGTAATTAAAAAATTCCCTGATGGCCCCTTCTTCCAAAATGTATCAATACCCTAGCATGGCAAATAGTTTTGTCAATGTCATGGTGTTGGCTCACGCTTCAAGGGCAATCATAAATCACTGATGGGTCCTGAGGAAAGAAAAGACTTAAATTTATCTGTTACTTTAGCAAAGCATGAGATAACAAATAATCACGTGCAAGAAATAAAGGAAGTGATTGTACCTGGATTATTAGTCAACTTCCTTCTAATCAAGTATTACGGAATACTGAAATTTGTGAATATCTACTGGCTCCTTGTTTTGCACGCTTAACAATTTGTGGAAGATGATCATAAGTGGGAAAAGAATACAAAAGTACCCAGGGCTATGTGAATATGGAGTAACAATTTTTTTTCTTTTTAAGGGAACCGGAAGGTATCCATTTTAAGCTGTCCTTTCCATCGTTGTCTTCTTGCATTATCTACTTAATTTATTGTTGTTGCCGATAATGTTTTTGGAAGTAATTTGGAGCTGCCAGTTTGCAAGTCACATAATAAAATCTTTCATTTTACTTGAGTCACACTTCATTGAAACAAAACTGTAACATCTAGCTTGATTTACTGGACCAAACCGGAGGGCTTTGGACTGTTGCTAGAAGTCAAGTCCAACCTGAAGAAAATACGCAAACTGTAGAGGCAATTGCAAAAGCTGTTTTCAAAAATCTTTTGGACAACGGTGTCCCATTCTTTTTGTCTGCCATAGTGCAGACCCTAACTCCTTACAACTTAAACTCAGAAAATGTTTATCTAGTTGAATCAGTTTCATAAAAATTTTTGTTTTAATAGTTCATATAATAAGTTCTTGTTCTCTTGTTATTACTGCGTTTGCAATACTAAAAACCAGAAGAGATTAATAAAAATATTAAGGAATGAGACATGAAGTACATACTATAATTCTGAATGGTTTTAAATATGCATTATTCATTGTAAATAAGATAATACATGAAACCATTTTAACTGAACAATGCAAAAGATTATAGAGAAAAAAATAAAGTATCCCTCTTATCTCTTCCCCTCCCTCACTAGAGAAACCGCTGTTATCATTTCTATGTGTTTTAGACCTGTGCTGTCTGTTAGGACCACACATGGCTATTGAGTGCTTGAAATGAAGCTGGCTCAAATTGAAATGTTCTGTAGGTGTAAAATACACATTACATTTCAAAGATTTAATAGGAAAAAAACATGTAAAATATCTTTTTGTATTGATTACATGTTGAAATAATTAAAATATTAAAATATTTTTTGTATTGGTTACATGTTGAAATAATGCTTTGTATATTGGATTAAGTAAAATATATTATTAAATTTAATTTTTACCAGTTTCTTTTTACTCTTTTATTTATTTATTAAATATTTTATTTATTTGTCAGAGAAAGAGAGAGAGAACACGAGCACAAGCAGGGGAAATGGCAGTCAGAGGGAGAAACAGGCTCCCTGCTGAGCAAGGAGCCCAATGCTGGACTCCATCCCAGGACCCTGGGATCATGACCTGAGCTGACTGTAGATGCCCAACCGACTGAGCCACTAGTGAACTACTAGAAAATATAAAATTACATTTACAGCTTGCAACATATTTCTATTGCACAGCACTGGTCTAGACTTTTTTTTTTCTTTTTTCTTTGTGACAACATTTTACTTATTTTTTTAAGTAAGCTCTATGCCCAACATGGGGCTGGAACATACAACGGCAAGATCAAGAGTTGTAATGCTCTACTGACTGAGCCAGCCAGGGTCCCTTGGTCTTTTTGTTGTTGTCGTGAAAGTGTAGTTGACACACAAATGTTACATTAGTTTCAGGTATACAACATAGTAGTCCCACAACTCTATACACTGTCTAGACTTTTCTATGCATCAGTATGTATCCATAGAAATCGTTGTATTGTTATAAAACAAAAGGGATTATTCTGTATTTGTTAATTTGTAGCATGCTTTTTTTTCATGTAATATATCTTTTTTTTTTTTAAGATTATTTATTTGTTTGACAGAGAGAGAGACAGCCAGCGAGAGAGGGAACACAAGCAGGAGGAGTGGGAGAGGAAGAAGCAGGCTCCCAGCAGAAGAGCCTGATGGGGGGCTCAATCCCAGAACACCGGGATCACACCCTGAGCTGAAGGCAGACGCTTAACCGCCGTGCCACCCAGGCGCCCCCATGTAATATATCTTAGAAGCCATTCCACATGAGTTCTGCCTAATTGGGACATAACTCCGAGATGACATACAGTATGTTATCTGGTAGGGACAGATTGTAATTTATTTAACTATTCCCTTATTTTGAACATTTAATTCATTTCTAGTTTTTCCGTCACAAGAGTGAACATCCTATATGTTTACCATTTTCCTTTCCTACTTGCCAGCATTTTCCCAGATTAAAAAAATCTGGGATGCCTCGACGGCTCAGTTGGCGGAGCATGTGACTCTTGATCTCAGGGTTGTGGGTTCAAGCCCTACACTGGGTGTAGAGGTCACTTAAAATCTTTTTTAAATCTTTAAAAAATGTGTTAGTGTTTTCTTAAAAGCAAGGATAAATTTATCAACAGAGTCAGTTTTGGAAAACCTGGAGGTGTTTGATTTGTGATGGCCTGAATCCACACCCACTTTCGAATGAGAACTCGCCCATGGAGTTACGTTCTGGAATTAATAGTTAGCCTAGAGATGGTGCGTGGCTCACCCAAGATCACATATGTACACAGTTTAGAAGTCAAATCTCAAGATTTGTTGAAGACTGCCTGCATCTTTTCTCTAGCACCAGAGTTGACAGTTTTTTTTCAATATTTGAAAAAAAAAAAGGGTAGTCAATGTTTTGTTTTGTGGGCCATACAATCTGTAAAATTGCCAGTCTTGGTAGCTCTGCCATTGTAGCACAAAAAGCAGCCGTAATTAATGTACAAGTGAATGGGTGTGGCTATGTCCCCAAAAAATGTTATGTATACTAAAATTAGGATTTCATGCCAATTTCAGGAATCACAAAATATTATTCTTTTTTGAAAATTTCTGTTGCATATATTTATATAAGTTACTATTATTTATATATTCCATTCTTTGCTATACATATACAGACAGCAGTCTAGATTTGTCCCATAGACAGTAGTGCTGCTCCCTGCTCTAGACTCTGAAGTCTAGAAAATGGAAATTTCTTCACCATTCTACAGAAGCTAATCTGCTTGCGTTTTTTTGTTATTTCATTTGTTTTTAGCAGTTTTAGATTTACGTTAAAATTGAGTGGAAAGTACAGAGTTCCCATACGCTCCCTTACTTCCCCTCTCCACTTCCCCCATTATTAATATGCATAGTGTGGTACATTTGTTACACTTGATGAGCCAATATGGATATGTGAGTATTAACTGAAGTCCATAGTTTACATTCGGGTTCACTGTCTGTGTTGTATGTTCTATGAGTTGGGTTTTTTTTTTAAAGATTTTATTTATTTGAGAGAGAAAGAGTGAGCACGGGTTGGGGGGGCGCAGAGGGAGAGGGAGAAGCAGAAACACTCCCCATTGAGCAGGGAGCTGAACATGGGGCTCAATCCCAGGACCCTGAGATCATGACCTGAGCCGAAGGCAGATGCTTAACCGTCTGAGCCACGCAGGTGCCCCTATTCTATGAGTTTGACAAATGTGTCATGACATGTATCTGCCATTATGCTTGCCAATTTTTCTTTTTTTTTTTTTAAGATTTTATTTATTCATTCAACAGAGAGAGAGACAGCCAGCGAGAGAGGGAACACAAGCAGGGGGAGTGGGAGAGGAAGAAGCAGACTCCCAGCAGAGGAGCCTGATGTGGGGCTCGATCCCAGAATGCCAGGATCACGCCCTGAGCCGAAGGCAGACGCCCAATGACTGAGCCACCCAGGTGCCCCTATGCTTGCCAGTTTTTAACTCATAAACTAGCTAGGAACAAAAATAAGCTTCAGAGTAGAATATCGCAATTCTGTCAGCCAGAAACAGGTGCATGGTTGCCGATCGCCCTAAGGGTAATTTTTAGTTTCTGCTACTTTGTTATTTTGTATTTTGCCATGTTTTTGCTTCGTTTTGAAGTATTTGACAAACATCATTCACTGTCACATTCAAAGTAATGAGATACTGGGAGACCTGGTATGAAGTGCCATATGGCTGCAATTTAAAAAAAGGAAGTAGGGGCGCCTGAGTATCTCAGTTGGTTAAGTTTCTGGCTCTTGGTCTCGGTTCAGATCAGGATCTCAGGGTCGTGAGATCAAGCCCCACTTTGGAGTTTTCTTGAGATTCTGTCTCCCTCTCCCTCTCTCCCTCCCACTTGTGTGCCCTCTCTCTCTCTCTCAAATAAATAAATAAATCTTTAAAAAAAAGAAGTGATAAAAAAAAGGTTTGAAAGTGGAAAGAAAATGCAGATGTTGTGCATGGAATGAAACTGCTCAAGAAGAAGGAATCTGAAGTCAACGAATGATAGTGGGAAAACTCGTATATTGTTCATCGTTTGGTTCAATCATTTTAGAAAACAGTTTGGCCTTATCTGGTGAAGTTGAAGCTCTGTATACTCTGTGGCCCACTAATTCCAGTCCCTTGGAAATTTGCTGATACTCTGAAGAAGGTTCAGAGCAGCTGTGTTCTGAAGGTCCCACCCTGAAGACAAGGCGAATGTTCACCCACGGCAGGATGAATAGATCATGATACAATGGAGAGGAACTAACCACAACCACATGGGACAACATGGGTGAATCTTGCAAACATAATAGGAAATCAAGGAAGCAAGGCCCGTGTGTATATGTGATGATTCCATTGCTGTGTTGATTTTTAAAACAGAAAAATAGATGGAAGGTTTTAGAGAAATAAAACTATAAAGAAAAACAGTCACCAGTGGTTGCCTGAAAGGGTGGCCCGGAAGAGGTGAGGGGGTGGGTGGGCACAGCCAGTATTTTAATGTGGTGTAAAACAAAAAAACAAAACAAAAAAAAAACCCTGCAACAACAACAACAAAGTGTGCGATCTACCCTCTTACTTTTTTAAGTATATGGTACAGTGAACTATAAGCACAATGTTGTATAGCAAATCTCTAGAATTTTTTCATCTTACATGAATGAGAAGTGTTCTGCGATTTGACTGGGCACTAGCTTTGTAATTCTATGCCTATGTTTTATGCATATTTTGTGTTTCAATTTTTTAAAAGATTTTATTTCATTTTAGAGAGAAAGCATGCACACGCACTAGTAGGGGGAGGGGCAGAGGGAGAGAGGGAATCTTAAGCAGACTACACTGCATGGAGCTGGACACAGAGCTCGATCCCACAACCCTGAGATCATGACCTGAACTGAAACCAAGAGTCAGATGCTTAACCGACTGAGCCACCCAGGTGCCCCTGTGTTTCCATTTTTTAGGGAAAGAATGAATGACATATGTAAAGAAAACTGCCTGAGCAAGAAAGGTAAATAGACAAGGCAAATGATACGGTTGCAATGTACAAACTTTTGAACATATGGCCAGGAAATGAGCCCCATTGTAAGACACCTTCTAGTATAAGACTCCCACAGGAGGCTGGTGATTCCAAAGCTTGGAGGCTGCTAAAAGTGTTGCTGGTAAAATTTTGGTCATGAGCCCCTGACGGTCCCATGAGTTCAAGGCCCGGAATCATGGCATCAGAATGAGTGGCAGTGAGCCAAGTGAGGCTACGCCAGCTGCTAAAAACATTCTCTTTGGCGTTTGCTGAGTAAGGAAGGTTTCTTGCCTTGACCAATTTTCACCAATGTTGAAAACAGGCTGTTGTGGGGAAGGATGGCTGATAAAACTTATTTTAGCAGGGACTCCATGAGTAGGCTGTTTTTAAAGCTTTGTACGAATAACCTGCTCTCATCAGTCTTAAGTACATGTCAGGACTGAAAGCCTACATCTCTTTTGTTCCTTTCATCTTCAAAAAAATGGGCTGACGAAGCAGGCACTTGGAATCTAAGAAGAACATCTCTAGGGGCACCTGGATGACTCAGTCGGTTAAGCGTCTGCCTTCTGCTCAGGTCATCATCTCAGGGTCCTGGGATTAAGCCCCGTGTTGGGCTCTCTGCTCAGCGGGGACCCTGCTTCTCTCTCTCTCTCTCTCTCTCTCTCACTCTCTCAGTCTGTGGGTCAAATGAATGAATGAAATCTTTTTTTTTTCAGTCTTATTTTTTTAAAGATTTTATTTATTTGACAGAGGGAGAAAGAGAACACAAGCCAGGGGAGTGGGAGAGGAAGAAGCAGACTCCCCACTGAGCAGGGAGCCTGATGCGGGGCTCAATCCCAAGACCCTGGGATCATGACCTGAGCAAGGTAAACGCTTAACTGACTGAGCCACCCACACGCCCCAGAATGAATAAAATCTTAAAAAAAGAAAAAGAAGAACGTCTATGTCTGGAATTGTACTAGTATTATGTGATAGGCAACTTTCAAAGATGACTCCCTGTGACTCCCCACCTTCTGGTATTCACACCCTGGTGTGATCACTTCTTGAATTTGGGCCAGACCTAGTGATCTGCTGGTAATGAAGCGATTCTGTCAGAAGTCATGGGATGTCACTTTCATGATCAGGTTACAGAAGACTGGCTTTCATCTAGCTGGACTCTCTTTTGACTTTTCAGCTCGCGCATTTTGATGAAGCAAGCTGCCATATAGGAGAGGCCCATGTGGCAAGGGGCTAAAGGTATCTTCTGGTCAACAGCTGGCAAAGGAGCCAAAGTTCTCAGTCCAACAGTTACAAGGAACTTAGCTCTGCTCACCACCACCTGGGCAGCATTGAAAGGATATCCTTCCATAGTCAAGCCTTCACATGAGACCACAGCCTGGCCAACACTTTGCAGCCCTGTAATTCCAACTAAGGACTCAGCTAAGCCACACCTGGATTCCTAACTCCCAGAAACTGTGAAATAATAAACACTTTTAATTTTAAGCCAACAACTTTCGGAGTAATTTGTTATGCAGCATAGATAGCTCATACATCCTGGGGCCAAATCTCCCCTTTCCTTAGAGAAGACACCTTCAGCCTTAGCAGGATTGATGAATATTGGCAAGAAAATTCTTCCTTCTCCCAGAATATGCTTTTAGCTTCATCTGCCTTTGCCATTGTTGAGCTAGACCGAGTAATTTTCAAACATGGGAAAATTGTTGTGGTCTTAGCTCTTTTGAAACAACCAATATTGTCATTTTCATTGTCCTCCAATGGGAAGGAATTAGGGACTTATGGTCTCTAAGAAGGCTACAGTTTTTCTTATGGGGACCATTGTAGTAGACACTTCATTCTGAAGTTAGTCATTGGCCCTTGGGGGTTGTTTAAAGAGGAATTCTCTTAGAGATAATTTTGTGGGAGCAAATAAAAGGAAATTTGTGATGCATTTGTGAGCTCCCTATCTTCACTATTTAATGAAATGTTCCCAAATGTTTGTAGTCATCTGAGAAGCTAAAATCCTTGGGCATTCTCCATGGAGCAGGTTGATGATTTGTTTTTATGGATATCTTTGGGCAGTTTGCTGAACAAAATCTTGGTATGTGTATCCACAACCCTGGGCCAAGCAGGCACTAAATACCCACCTTGTTGACCTGTGACTCATGAACTTAGAATCCCAAAAGGAAACATTATATCCTTTATGTTCTTTATTCAAAGAATCCAACTTAAATGGATTGGCTGGAATTAGAATATTTGCAGGAATTCACAGTTTGGAGAAAGATTATTGAGTATACAAGTTACTTTAAAAAGAAATGTTATAAGGATACCAACATTGTACTGGAAGTTCTAGCCAGAGTAATCAGGCAAGAAAAAGATATAAAAGGCATCCATATAGAAAGAAGAAGTAAAACAATCTCTATTCACAGATGACATGATCTTATATGTGGGAAATCCTAAAGAATCTACCATAAACAAATTCAGCAAAGTTTCAGGATACATTGTATTTCTTTCTTCTCCTCCTCCCCACACCTTCTTCTTCTTTTAGAGAAAGAGGAAGGGGCAGAGGGAGAGAATTCCAAGCAGGCTCCACGCCCAGCACAGAGCCTGACTCGGGGCTTGATCCCACGACCTTGAGATCATGACCTGAGCCAAAGTCAAGAGTTGGATGCTGAACTGAATGAGCCATCCAAGTGCCCCCAAATCAGTTGTATTTCTATATAGTAGCAATGAACAATCCAAAAATGAAATTAAGAAACCACTCCATTGGGACGCCTGGGTGGCTCAGTGGGTTGGGCATCTGCCTTCGGCTTGGGTCATGATCCCAGGATCCTGGGATCAAGTCTGGCATCAGGCTCCCTGCTTGGTGGGGAGCCTACTTCTCCCTTTCCCTGCTGCCCGCCGTGCTTGTGTACGTGGTTCCTTGCTCTCTCTCTCTCTCTCTGACAAATAGGTAGATGGAATCTTTTAAAAAGGAAAAAGAAAAAAAGAAACCACTCTATTGAGCACCTGGGTGGCTCAGTCAGTTAAGCGGCTGCCTTCAGTTCAGGTCATGATCCTAGGGTCCTGGGATGGAGCCCCACATTGGGCTCCCTGACCAGCAGGGAGTCCAGCTTCTGCCACTCCCCCTGCTTGTGCTCTCTGTCAAATAAATAAAATCTTAAAAAAAAAAATGCCAAAAGTACATGCAACAAAAGGAAAAATAGATATAAATTGGACTTGATGAGAAAGAAAACAATTTTTGCATCAAAGGGCACTACTAAAAGAATGAAGAGTCCAGAATGGAAAAAAAATATTTGCAAATCATATCTGATAGGCATCTAGTATCCAGAATATATAAAGAACTCCTAGAACTTAACAAAAAGACAACTCAATTAAAAAATAAGCAAGAATGGCTCTGTCTGTTAAGCGTCCCACTCTTGATTTCAGCTCGGGTCATGATCTCAGGGTCCTGGGATCGAGCCCTGCATCAGGCTCCACGCTGGGTGTGGAGCCTGCTTGGGATTCTCTTTCTCCCTCTCCCTCTGCCGCTCCCACCAAACCTCTCTCTTTCTCTCTCAAAACAAAAACAAATCAAAACAGGCAAAGAACTTGAATAGATATTTCTCCAAATGTAAACAAATGGCCAACAAGCTCATGAAGGAGTGTCCACCATCAGTAGTCATCAGGGAAATCCAAATCAAAACTACAATGAGATACTGCTTCACACCTGCTCAGATGGCTGGCATGGGTGGGGGGAGAAAGTATCAGTAAGGATGTGAAGAAATTGCAACTCTTGTACATTTCTGATGGATATGTAAAATGGTGCAGCTATTGTGGGGGAAAATATAGTTCCTCAAAAAATTAACCATTGAATTACCATATGACCTAATTCCACTCCTAGGTGTATATCCCAAAGAATTAAAAACAAGTACTCGGATACTTGTTCAAGAATGTTCCTAGCAGCACTATTCACAGTGGTCAAAACGTGGGAACTCGAGTATCTATGACTGGCTGACTGGGTAAACAGATGTGGTACATGCATACAGTGGAGTAGTATTCAGCCATAAAATGGAATCAGGTACTGATCCAGGTTCTGGCGTGGATCAGCCTCAAAATCACGCCTCGTCAAAGAAGCCATACTGAAAAGGTCGTGTATTGTATGGTTCCCTCTACATGAAACATCCAGACCAAAGAAATCCAGAGATGGAAAGCAGATTACTGGTCGTCAGGGGATGGGGAGGGAGGCATGGGCTTAGTGCTAATGGGGATGCAGTTTCCTTTTAGGGGGAGGAAAATGTCTGGGAACCGGTTGTAGGTGGTGTTTGCACAACATTGTGAGTATACCTGATGCTACTGCACTGTCTGCTTTAAAATGGTTAACGGAGGGGTGCTTGGCTGGCTCAGTCTGTGAAGCAAGTGACTCAATCTTGGGGTTGTGAGTTCAATCCCCACATTGGGTGCAGAGATTACTTAAAAGCTTTAATTTTTTTTAAAGATTTTATTTATTTATTTGACAGAGAGAGACAGCCAGCAAGAGAGGGAACACAAGCAGGGGGAGTGGGAGAGGAAGAAGCAGGCTCCCAGCGGAGGAGCCTGATGTGGGGCTCGATCCCAGAACGCTGGGATCACGCCCTGAGCCAAAGGCAGACGCTTAAGGACTGCACAACCCAGGCGCCCCCCAATTTTTTTTTTTTTTAAATAAAGTGGTGAATGGCTCATTTCATTACAGGAATTTTACCTCTAAAGAAAAAACACTGAGCTTATCAAACCACTTTTGTCAATAGTGCCAAATGTTTACTATCTCATTCAATTCAGATAACCAACCCTGTGAGAGTGGGTTGCCCCCTACCCCACCATATGGTCCCCCAAGCTGAATTCTAATTTATCCTGTACCACGTGTTTTGAGAGGAGAGAGGAGGTACGTAGACAGTAAGTATGCTTGTTGAAAACCAACCCCATCGGCCTCAGTGTCCTTGTAAAAGATAAAGGAAGTGGCCCAATACTTAAAAAAAAAATTATTTATTTGACAGAGAGAGAGTGAGAGAGAGACAGAGCGTTCAAGAGCTGGGGACAGGCAGACGGAGAGGGAGAAGCAGACTCCTCCCTGAGCACGGAGCTTGATGCGGGGCTCGATCCGGGGACCCTGAGATCACGAACTGAGCCGAAGGCAGACGCTTCACTGAGCCACCCAGCCCCCCCCAAAGTTTTGCAATGATCCAAGAGCCATCGGTATTAAATCAGCATAAAGCCACACCGTGGGGTTTCTATACCCATCTGTTTACGAAACGTCCAAGGAGGCTCCTACCAAAAAATGCTAAAAGGCTCTTGTACTGTGGGTTCTGAAGTTCTGCTTGAACTTCACTGTGCCTGTCTAATCACTCCTGACCACACTTCTAGTTAGCAAGGACCACTTTTAGCCAGCTTGTTGGGCAGTGGAAATGGCTTTTTATGGTCCAAAATTTAATTGGAGAGGACTTAGTAATACTGACTATGCACTTTTTTTTTTTTTTTTTTGAGAGGGGGAAGGGGCTGAGGGAGAGGGAGAGAATCCCAAGCAGGCTCCATGCTGGGCAAGGAGCCCAAGGCCAGGCTCCACCTCACGCCCCTGGGATCATGACCTGAGCTGAAATCAGGAGTCAGACACTTAATTGACTGAACTACCCAGGCGCCCCAGACTATGCACTCTTTTACTTTTTTTTTTTAGTAATTTCTACATGCAATGAATGTGGGGCTCGAACTTACAACCCCAAGATCAAGAGTCACATGTTCTTCCAACTGAGCCAGCCAGGTGCCCCTGACGTACTCCTAATGAGCACTTTGCTCATTACACTGTGGTGTCTACCCTTTAGCAACTGAATTAATTTCATAAAAACCTCAGTGCAATCACACAGGCCCACAATAGGATTACATGAAGCTGACATTAGGCTTCCATTTCTAAGATCTTTCTCCTTGGGAATAGCAGGAATTGCCAAATTCTGTAAACCTTTTCATTTTTTATTTTTTTGAAGATTTTTATTCATTTGAGAGAGTGTGTGCGAGCAGGAAGGGGGAGAGGGAAAAGCAGACTCCCCGCTGAGCAGGGAGCCTGCTGTAGGGCCCTGAGATCACGACCTGAGCTGAAGGCAGCTGCTTAACCAACTGAGCCACCCAGGTGCCCCAAACCCTTTTTCCCCCCTCAAGATTTTTTATTTAGTTACTAGAGAGACAGAGACAGAGAGCACGCACAGGGAAGAGAGAAGCCCAGGCTCCCCTGTGAGCAGGGAGCCCGATATGGGACTCAATCCCAGGACCCTGGGATCATGACCTGAGCCAAAGGCAAACTCTTAACCCACTGAGCCACCCGGGTGCCCCACCCCCTAAACCTTTTTATTTTTTATTTTTTTAAAGATTTTATTTATTTATTCGACAGAGATAGAGACAGCCAGCGAGAGAGGGAACACAAGCAGGGGGAGTGGGAGAGGAAGAAGCAGGCTCATAGCAGAGGAGCCTGACGTGGGGCTCGATCCCACAACGCCAGGATCACGCCCTGAGCCAAAGGCAAACGCCTAACCGCTGTGCCGCCCAGGCGCCCTCCCCTAAACCTTTTTAAATAAAAGTGCTCTGTATAAAGTTCATTGCCATTGGTGTCTCACAGATCTGTGTATTAATTTGGGTCATCTACACATCCTTGATAGATGACCCTAAAATTACTTAAGCTTCCCTCCAGGTTTCTCCCCTGCAAGTGGGAAACGACTGGAGTGAGGGAGCTTGTAGTTTATTCCTGTCCCCTCAGGAGACAGAAGGGCATCCCTTTGTGCAATCCACGTAATTCCTCCCATCTTGGGGAATGAGGGCCTGGCTTAAGCCAAGTTTCGAAGTAAAATCATTCGCATCCTTTCACATTCAACCACGCCAAAATAGGTCAGTTTTAGGATAGGCCTTGGATTATGTTTACAAGAGAAACAAAACAGAGCAGTTTCAAAATTTTGTTATCCTTGAGGCCATGGATGTTCAATGCCACCAACCTTTTTGCCTCAAGAGACGAAACCTCGAAGGGCACGCACAACCTGTGACCAAGGCACATCTACCTCACGGGAGTGACGACAGGCACAAACAATCCAGAGACATCGTTTTCTTGCTTACTGAGCAATTTATTTGTTTCTAGTTCTTATACTGACTTTTCATAAATATTCATCTCACATCTCCAGTAAAGGTCCTTGAGAGCAGGGCCCATCTCTTACTTTTATCACGGGTTAGTACCTGGTGCACGGTAGATGCTCATCTCGTCTTCTACCATCTAGTAAATTCCCTCGGGCCAACGCTTCCCCAAATGAGACCGTTCAAGGGTCTGCCGGGAAAACAGACCCAACAGTATCATTTCAAGGGGGAAGTATCTTCCACTTCTTTTGATTATATGAAAAGTGTAACTGTTGCTTGCTACCCTTTAACACGTGCTAGCTTTCCTTTCCCACAGATCCAGAAACCTCCAAAGGAAAAGTATTTATCTGAAATGTGTTTATTTCACTATATTCATTTCTTACAGATAGCATCTATCTATGGCAATTTATATGTTTTCCATTCACGGGAGTGACACCAAGTTTTTTTGTTTGTTTTTTTTTTTAAATATAGTTTAGTAGTAACTCAATTTAAAGGAAAAACAAAAACAACCCCTGAAGTAACAGAGGGGAAACACAAATGAGGTAAAAAAAAAAAAAAGACAAAATAACTCCAAACTATAAAGGTGATTCACCAAAGACTCAAGATTGGGAAAATAATGCCCTAGGCAAAATGACCTCATTCTTGAGGGGCCAGTGGGAGGGTTTCCAAGGGTGCAGGTCTATCAGATTCATGAGGCCTTTGAGCAGAGTTCACTGATGGGACAGAACCAACGCTGCGGTCACAAGATTCTGCTACGTCTTATGAGGCTCACACGCCATACGCAGTACGCTATCAAAGCAGGTAAAAAAACCGAAGCCAAAGCAAATTCTTAGAACTTAAAAAAAAAAATCCTGTATAAAGCAAGATGCATCCCAGTATTAAGCTGCTCTCAGAAAATAAAATAAAATAAAATAATAAAATAAAATAAAATAAAATAGGCATTCAGCCAGCTGCTGTATTTAACAAGCAAAATACCATCAACTCTAGTTACCCAACTTTATTACTCCAGCTGCAGTGTAGAGACTTCACAGCCATTTGCGGGATGTACAACTTCCGCAGCCTTCGAACCACGGCAGAAAGCCATACACGTCTATAGAAGACAAGCCCATGAGGTACACTTTTTTGAAGGAAATGGCTGGGTCTCTTCACCAAAGTTTCCAGCATGTTCCAGTAACATATACCCTAGTTCTGCTTACAAACAAAAGGAGAAAGAGCAAGGCGTTATGACACGCACCCCTCGCAACACGGAGGAGGGTCATTCTGTGGGAGCGACATCTTTGGGCTCTGCATCGGTCTGTTCTGCTCCCGCTTCCGCGACAGCCGGGGCTGGCACCGGAGCCTCGACCCTCACGGCGTCTCCCTCGTCTGCTGCTGGGGCTTGCACTTCAGCTTCCACCGCTTCCTCGCCGCCCTTCTCGGAGGCCACGCCACACGCTGTCTCCACTTCCACCGGCTGTTCCGGGTGGGGACTGCTAGCGGCCTGGGCCGTGTCCATGGGGCCTTCTCCTTTGGCCAGCGTGTCACCGCTTTCTGGAGCCGGCGCTCCTTCCCCATCTACCGCTCTCACGGCTGCCGTAATGACCTCGGCCAACACCTCCGCGGCCACCTCCTCGGGCGTCTCCTCCTTCTCCTCACTCCCTAAATTGTCATCCCCTTCCATTTCTGGATCCACAGCTTCATTGGTGAAAGGGTCTTCACCCTGGCCAAGAAGAGCAACAGGTCAGTGCAAAGGAGAGAACGAAGGGGGCCCAGGCTGCCAGGAGCCCGTGTTTCTATGCTGAACAGCCAACAAGAGAAACGCTTCCCACGACAGCAGGTGAGGGCATCCCATGGGTGCTCGGCGCCTTCAGGTTCAGAAAAGGCGTCTCAGAATAGGCTCACCGCAACCGTTCTGCACCTTTTTTTTTAAAAAAAGATTTTATTTACTTGACAGAGATAGCGAGAGAGAGAGAGAGAGAGAGAATGAGCACAAACAGGGGGAGCAGCAGGCAGAGGGAGAGGGAGGCAGGGTCCCCGCTGAGCAGGGAGCCCAACAAGGGGCTTGATCCCAGGACCCTGGATCATGACCTGAGCCAAAGGCAGACACTTAACTGACTGAGCCACCCAGGTGTCCCGTTTTGCACCTTTTGTCTTTTAACTTTTATTTTCTTAGCTAGGACCTAGAACACAATGGGGAAAGCAGAATCAGGGGCTATTCTTGTTTTTAATACTAGCAATTTTGATACTTACAACTGGTTTTTAAAAGATGTACTTCTCCGTGCTCATTCAAAGGCTTTTTAGAATGAAGTATTTATAAAAATTTATTAACTTTATTTTAAAGATTTTTAGTTATTTATTTGAGAGAGAGAGAGGGGACACCTGGGTGGCTGAGTTAGTTGTCTGCCTTCGGCTCAGGTCATGATCCCAGGGTCCTGGGATCGACCCCCGGATCTGGCTCCCTGCTCAGTGGGGGGTCTGCTTCTCCCTCTCCCTCCCCATTTGTGCTCTCTCTGACCAATAAACAATCTTTAAAAAAAAAAAGAGAGAGAGTGAGAGAGATCAAGACAGCGAGCATGGAGGGGAGGAGCAGGAAGCAGACTCCCCGCTGAGCAGGGAGCCCGATGCGGGGCTCGATCCCAGGACCCTGGGATCATGACCTGAGCCAAAGGCAGACGCTGAACCACCTGAGCCAGCCAGGGGCCCCATTTACAAATATTTAATACAACTGCCCCCATTTTGCATTTTTTATTCAAGCATATAATGGTGAAGAAAAGTTCAAAAAGACCTAGGATTTCTTAACCCAACTGAAACAAAAAAGCTTCATAACAGGAAGTTTAGACTATTTTAAATTTTAGTTTCATTTACGTACACAGCCCTGGTTACAAGGGTGCCCCATTCTGCAGATAAGGAAAGGAGACTCAGCGAGTTGCCCAAGGCCACACAGCTGTTGAACACCAGTCAGGACGGACTCCAAGTCTGACTCTCAGAAGCCGAACTTAGGCAAAACTGTCTCTAGTTTAGAAAATATGAACATTATGGGGCACCTAAGTAAATAAATAAAATCTTAAAAAAGAAAGAAAGACAGAAAATGTAAACATTATCATTAGCAGATTAAGAAATAGGTTTTAAAATACAGCATTTAGGAGGTGCCTGGCTGGCTCAGTCAGGGGATCTCAGGGTCACGAGCTGGAGCCCCACATTAGGTGCAGAGATTACTTAAAAAAAAAAAAAAACTTTAAAATAAAGATAGTAAAATAAAATAAAAACAAAAACACTGACCAGTCACGGTTCTTAAACTGGTTATGCCCCTTTAATGGCTGGCATGAAGCGTCAAATACTAAAGGATTTAGTAACTGAGAGGCGGGCAGACAGGTTCTCGTAGTCGGGCTGTGCTGGTGCGTAAGAACCCGCCGCACACGCGGACGTTTGGGGCCGAGCGTTTACCCAGTGGACTTCCCAGGAGGAACCAGGGGCTCTCCCAGTCGGACTCCCCTCCAGGCCGCCCTCTCTGGGGCTCTTCATACTCTGCTCCAGTCACTAAGGCTCAGCAGTTGTGGCTCCACCTGCTCTTCCCCCCCCTTGAGCTGCGGGCTCACGGCTCGTTCTCTCTGCCAGCAAAACCTCCTTTTGGCTTCTTTCCTGGACCACCATCATCTAACTTGGATTGCCCGGTAAGCACCTCAGCATCCCTTGCTCAATGTTTCATGGCTATCCGAGGTGAGCCCTCACCACCATGCAGACCGATCAAGCAGGACCACGGCCCAGACCCTGGGCGAGCGGGGAGTCGCAGGAAACCCACCCCGATACATTCCCATACCCGCCCATTCTTCAAAAGACTCAGAGATGCTAAATACTGCACTCCGGATGCAACTCCACACTCGCAGAGTCCATCCTGCATTCCAGAAGCTTCTCCCGTCCACTGCACTCCTCAGCACAAACCTTGAGGTATTTTTCCAGCATCTTCACTATGTGTCTGTTGTTCAAAACGCTCTTAGCCACATGGAGACTGGTCTTCTTGAACTGTTCAGCAGCCAACTGCAGAGGGAAGGCAAGGTGGACTTTTACACATGGTGCACCCAGAGCAGCACGGAAACAAACCAGCCAGGCTGCCCTGAGCTGCCCTGGGATCAGCCCTAGTCAGAACGAGGACTACCACCTCTCCTCACTGCGGCAAATCCTGAGATGCCAGACTCCAATCATGAGAGAGAGGCGGCCCTGGAGGGATACCAAAACCGGGACTGTGAGGCAGCGTAAAAAAGTCTGATAAAAGATGAGAGCACAGGCACCCCACGGACGTCCAGGTCCCATGTGCACGCTCAAGGATGGCAAGAGAACACTTACAGACAGACAGGTGCTGTGTGGGCTCGGTATGGCAGAAGGGCAAGTTTCTTCTTTTCAGTTTTCTGAGTTGCAGTGACCTTACAAGTAAATTCAGCAGCAGCAGAAAGAATGCTGCAAACATTTGGCTGTTTTAGAGCTTGACCCATTCAAACGATAATCCCTTGTTAGTTTAGTGCTCTCTGGATGATCTTTCATAAACTAGTAGATGCCTGGGCAGGACTAAGGACAGGCACCAAACCAGGGATCAGCAAGCCAGAGCCTATAGGCCAAATGCAGCCTCGCCCATGCTTCACAACCGGACTCTGGCTGCTTTTGCCCACCAGCAGCAGACGTCAGGTGTTGGAAACCCCGTAGCCTGCAAAGCCAAAAACGTCTGTGATTTGACCATTAAAAAAAAAAAGTCTGCCAATATCCTGAGCTACACATTTAGCTTTGGGCCCCATCAGCTAATTAGGACCAAATAAGTTCTTAACTCTGGTTCCCCTAGGCCACGGTGCTCTGAATGGCCCTCAGCCTCCACTCCCCGGAAATCCAGTTTGTCAGCCACCGGGAAACTTACCTGTGTGGTTTACAGGGGACATTCTCAACCAGGAGAACTTCAGCTACTCTATTTAAGTCAACCCTAAGCAACACGTTTTTTTGCATCTTAGCAGAAACTGGGATGCCTCTTACAACCCACCAATGAAGTCAGAGACTCAGTGGACTGTCAAGAGCTCCTGAAGACGCTAGCATTCCCCACCAGACACGGAAGGCTCTGAGCCCCACCGCCGGGGCCCGCCGCCGCAGGGGCCCTCCTGGCGCGGCCCGAGGAGGGACTCACCCTGCGGTTGTGATTGTGGTCCACCGAGTGCAGGTGCCGCTGCAGGAGCTGATGCTGCGCGGGGATCAGCATGTCACAAGCCAGGCAGTGAGCGGCCTCGATCTTCTTGAAAAAGTGCTCCTGGCCAATCCCTGTCGGTACAACCCAAGTCTGGTCCAATCTGGGACAGCAGGCAAGTGATGCTCTCCTCCTGCCTCCCAAAAGGGCCCCCATTTTCTCCCGGTAGTCCCAAAGGACCAGGTTAGGACAGAATCTGTGGGGGCCCCCACCTGCCCTCCAGCAGGAGTGTGCAGACAGAAGTACCTCCACACCTGGGGATTTTATTCTTCAACTGTTTTCATCCCTCTCATCATTTTTCTTTACACAAAGAAGGAAAAAACACCAGAAGGCTTCGTATCAGTCCAACACGCTGCCAGCAGAGCTGTGACATTCATTAAGCCACGCTCTGTCCAGCACTATGTGCCCTGCCTGAGGGTCTTCCTGTCACATTCTCAGCAGCCCTGCCCTGGGCTGGCTTTGCCCCCAGCCGTGCATGCCTTAGCGGCACGTGGAATGGCATGCCCCAAGACCACAGCTCACCTTTGAAAGGATCTGGTTTGGGTTTCGTGCTTTCCTTCTCCATCAACTCCTGACGCCGCTTCTCAATTTTCTTATTCCTGTTTACGATGTACTCCTAGAGGAGAAGGAATGATACGAGGACAGTGTGGTGTGTGTGCCTATCTCTCAGCTGCACCAGAGGCAGCTCACCAAGGCGGCTACCAAGCCCTCGGCAGAGCACAGCCCTGTCTCAGCTGCCCCAAGGACGGGAAGACGGCTGTTTAAGCAGCTCCGTGGGCGGAACTCATAGGAACTACAATGGCCAGAGAGCTCGGCTCTCCCTCTGACCTGGGACTTGTACACTCTTATTCTGGAAAGTCCAGGCCTCATTTCCCTTCCCTTTCCCTTCTCTGTGAAGGATTCAATTCCTGGAGGACCATCAGGAAATACTGTGATTGAGGCCGAGTGTGCTTTACCTGGAGGAACTCCACTGTCTTGTCGGGGAGTTTGGTACTGATAAACCTCAGTGTCTCTTTGTGAAATTTGCTTTGTAGATGCTTCTGGATTTCTTCATCTTCAAAGCTACGAAACTTGCACACAGAACAGGCGAACTGAATCCTGGAGAAGGAAGATGAAAAGAACAGTGACATAGGAGTAGCCAGCTCATCTCTGGTTGGAACGGAAATGGAAACAGGGAAGCAATTTCTGTACCAAGACTTCTGACTTCACGTGGGGCATCAGAATAGCAGATGCCCCAGGTCTCCCCAACCTGAGAATGGGGGTGCGATCTTGCAAGTGTTCTAGGAAAATGATTCACGCGCCACACCAGTCTTTCTGGCCCAAAGGCCCACAAGAGAACACCCTAAGGTGGAGACTTTCCAAACTGTGGATTCCCTAAAGGCCCCCAGACCACTGCTCTGAGGCGGGGCGTAGTACCTAACTCTGTAACTTCTTTCTGCAGCCACCAGGGTAACATGGGAACCTCATTTTAACGTGAGGGAGAAATTTCTAAAGACCTTCCACAATCTAAAACTCAAAAACCCAAGATCAATTTTTCCACAGTGCTCAACTTTAAGACCCATCATATCAAACTCTATGGCTAAAAACGGATGTCTTCGTTGCGTACTTTCAAAACCTCACAAATGCAATCATGCTGTACGGCAAGGGGAGAGCCGCCCGCAGAGCCCTATGGCCCCTCAGTGGGGCGCTGCTTCCCTCAGCTCTGCCGAGGATGCTTTGGCGCATCTGGGCTGGCGGCATAGGCCCCGTGGCACTCAGGACTCCTCATCTACCAACTCAGACTTCTGCTGGCTCCCGATGCCTGCTTCTTTTGCAGAGACCCCCAACAGAGGAGTGAAAAGAGCGAGCTCTGGGGCCCTCTGTGTACGAACAGGTTATCAGGCAGCAGGCAAAGAAATTCAGGGTTCACACTTCCTGCTGCATCTTTACCTACCCTGTGACAATTTCTCCAAGTCTCTTTGAGGACCCTCTGTTTCTAGGGTGGATTCTAAACATTCCTTCTGAAGAAAAAGTCATCTAATTTCTCCTGGGGCATGAAGATAATCTCATCTAGCCATCATGTATTCATTTGTTCGAAAAAAGTGTTCTGGTGACTTTCTGTTTAACACCCTGAAGCTCTGACCTTCCGGTTCCTGGCTTTCTTGCCTCTACTGTCGGATCTTTGGCTAACTTTTTTTTTTTTTTTTTTTGCATTTCTTTGCACAGGAAAAGCACCACCCCATCTGAGCCTTAAGGGCAAGGATTTCCCCTTAAGTCAGGAAGAGAGTGTGTGTGTAGAGAAACCACCACATGTGGTCGAGACCTAAGCAACCAAGGGCTCCCGTAGCCACCAGTGGTTTACATTTCTAGTCAGCAGTCACCTGATCACTGGAAAGACAGAGAGGCACGTGGTGTGGTCACACCAAACACCCTTTGCACTTTTGCAACTCTTTTTCTATTTAGAGACAAAATTCATAAGGTATTACTCATCCACGTAGAATTGCCATGCTGAACTCGAGGTGGTCCGCGTTTGGATAAGGGACCCAAAGCACCTTCTTAGCAGCTCTGCTGAATGAAGTTCACTTGTCTGGGGTGACAGATACAAGCCAGGGACAAGGAAGCTCTGGGCAGGGGAGCAGGGGAGCAGGGGAGCAAGAGAGCCCCCTGCTGGACACATGTGGGCCATGGAGACCCACTGGCAAGAACAGAATGCCATCTGTGTTTCCCAAGTTTTATCTCCTTTCCCCTGACTCGGATTTCCTGACAGACTCCAGAGGCAGATCAAACCCGGCTGCTCCCCCATTGTGGAGTGAAGACGGTTGAGCTCTGGAGAACCCTGACAGTGCTCAGCTTCTGGCCAATCTCCCACCTTGCCTGTCTCCTCACCTGTCAGCTGCTCGGTCTCGCATCCGGTCTCTCCTCCTTTGCTTTTCTCTTCTCTTCTTTACTTCATCATCCTCATCGTCCTTCTCTCCTGCAACAGAGAAGTTCCTTCGAGACACCCTGAGAAGCCCACAGAGGAGCGGAGCACCAGGGCCTTGATGGGGGGCCACAGCTCAGCCACCACACCCCATACCCGCCGCTGCCTCCATACACGGCAGGGTCAGGACACCCTGAGGCACCAATAGTCTGTCAAAGGCTCCCAACAGGGATGGGCCTTTGATGAGAACCCTTCAGAGTTCCCAGGGAGTCACCTTACTGCCCCCCGTGGCCTAATAAGGCTGGGATGGGCCAGGGCCCAGCCCGCCCAGCCCACTCGCACCATGGCCCGCTTGCTCTCTGTCCTTTCCTATCCTGCTTTTCCAATCCAGTGCCCTACCATTGGGTCTTCTCCCAAACCCACTTAAGGAGAGAGAGAAGCAATTTTTCCCAGATAAAGAGGCAGCAGCTGGAAGGCCTCAGAAAATAAAGCAAGCCACTCTACTGCCCTCCGTCCCACCTCTAGGTGGACCATGAGGACTGTCCTGTCAGCCTCCTCTGAACTAGGGCCTCAGCAGGTATGACAGTCCTTGCTGGCCCAAACTCTATCTTCCACTCACAAAAACCGTCCATTTAGGGCCGTCCCAGGGCTACAAGGGAAGCAGTCCTAGAAACAAAAGTGGGAAGAGACCAACTGGTCCTCCGTGGTCCCCTGGGGACAGTGCAGGAGCTCCTCCGAGAGCCGTGCAGCCCAGCGCCCCAGCGTTGAGGCCAGGCCAGGCCACTGTGGCTCAGGGCCAGGGCCAGACACTGAGGAAAGGTTGGATAAGCATCTGAACTGTAACCCCTACCCCTGATGCCAGTCACGAGACTGTCCCACGAAGATGGCGACCGGCGTGCGCTGCTCAGAAGCCTCTCAAAAGGGCGTGTGGGGTTTTTGGCAAGAGGTCACTGCCTGAAACTATTACTGCTGTTTAATAGCAAAGTCATCCCGGGTAGGCAGCAGGACCTGTGCGCAATAAACATGTCACCTTTGCTTTAGCATTTGCCCTGCTGCACGAGCCGCTAAATGCTCTGCGTGGTCCCAAGCTATAGGCATAACTGCTTCAGTATCGAGGTGGGAGGACCTTGGCGGGGTGGCTCAGCCCGAACACACAGCAGAAGGAGCATGTAAGCCAGGGGCCTGCAGATTTACGGGAGCAGAGCCACGAAGAGCCAGCCTGTGATTCTTGGGGAAAACCCGCTATGGACAGACCCACGGGAACATGAAAAGAAACAAATGGTTTTTGGGTAAGCTCAAGGCCACGCTGTCTCAGGCTGCTTCTCCATGGCCCCCCGGAAAGGTTTAACTTTGCTCTGCTCTTGCCACTTGCTTTGGACTCTTAGGTCCCCCGCAAGGGCACCGGTGAGCCCTGCTGAGCAAGGATAGTCTCTGGAGGATCTTGGGTTTGGGTGTACCTGACAGGTCTCCCTCCCCCCACCCCCAGCTCCCAACCGGGGCAGGTGTCTGAACTCCGTCCCATACAGCAGGGAGCACTGCCGCTGCCACATCCCCACCAGAGGATGAGGGCACAAGCCTGGGCTGGCAACCGAGGGAACTGTGAAAAGAAAGAAGCCCAGGAAAAGACAGTACAGGGACCTGCACTGGCAAGCAGGTAATAGAGAAGACGGGCTGGAGAGCGCCTTTTCTTTTCTTTCTTGCATTTCTGAGACTTTCCCTTCCCTACTACTGCAAGCTGTTTCCCTTCCCTACTACTGCAACCTCAGAAATGAGGTTTCCCCCCCTCTCCACAGCCTGCCATCAAGTGAGGCAAACAGACCTGTTTCCAGCAAGTGCTGTTCTAAGCACTGCAATGAAGCCTCAGGGTGAGCACCACAGCCAAGGCCCACCCAGTGGCCACCAGTCCCTCCATCCAGGCCCCAGGCTTGCTCAGAAGGCCAGCCCGGATGGGAGCTTAGCAGACACAGGAAAGCTCAAAGGGGCACCAAGCAATGCCTACCTCTCTGCCTCCCAGGGTCGAAGAATTCGTCCTCCTGAAAAAGGGAACACACGAAGTCGGACTGTAAGGTGGAGTTTCCAGAACTCCACAACCGACCCAGCACCCTGCCACCACCTGGTCACAATGTGTCAGGAGAGGTCCCAGGGCAGTGGGAGAGGGTGAGTGTGTCCTATCACTTCTCTTGGTTGCCTTCTGAGATTCTATAATGACCAATGTGCTTTTTTTATTAAAGTCACTGGCCCTTTTCCGGTTCTTTCTACAGATAAAGAACTGCCCTTGGCAAACAGCACCTGCACAGTTCTGCACATGGGAGTGCAAACAGCCCATCCATCAGCTCTATGTCAAGAAAACCCAACTGGTAGGATGTTAGTTCCATCACTCTTTACCGAAAAGGGGCTTTATCATGTTCCCCAGCCATCTATTCATATTTACCAAAGGCTATAACAAACCAGGTGTAGATTGAAAACGATGCATCTAACTGAAAATCGGAACACAGCCCGTTTTTCTTAGGCATTGAGCTCAAGATTCGGTAAGTCAGCAGCAGACACAGAGATTCCCAGACTCAAGATCTAAGCAAACCAAACAGGGAGCAAGTGAGGCCCTTCCCTGTAATCTGACCATCAGAAGCACTTGGTCGCAGCCTTCATGCACCCAGGTCTCCAGGCCCTACCCCAGACGTGGATCAGAATTTGCAGGGGCGGCAAAGGCTCACCACCTCGGTGCTCGTGAGTGGTCATGGCTCAGAGCTGACCGTAAATGCCTGTCTCCTGTGACTGGCTCTAAGGGCTGAGTGACGAGGAGGCAGCTGAGCACCAGCACAGAGTAGGCAGGATGCGAGTCTTCAGTGCATGTTCGAAAGCCTCAGCCCACACAGTCCACTGCACTTACCATGCAAGTGGCTACTCACATCACTGAGGATACGGGAATGGCTGGAGAGAGGGCTGGGGCTTTTTTCAAGAAGGGAAGGATTGTCACGAGTGCAAAACTTAGAAAACCAGCTGCAAGTCAGGCTATTAAATCCACTTGCAAAGCAATCAAGTCTACCACAGAAGCTGTTCCTGCCTCCTTGGGAGAAAGAGGCGAAAGTAAAGAAATCCCACACCAGAGAAACAAAGAAGGGTGACCAGTGAAGATGGACTTACACCCCTGAATTCTTCATCTCCTGACCGGAAGTCAGCAGCTCCATCATCTACCAGACACAAAGAAGAGGGAAAGTCAGTCCCTTGGGGGTTGGCCCACTCCCTGTTTCACCCTCCCAGGCTCACTGTCCAGAGTGACCACGCTTGTCCTGAGTGCACTGGGGGCCTCGGGAGCGTGGGTGACACATGCCACCCTTGAGTTCGACACCTGTCCATGGTATGTATGGGCAGGCAGAGCACCAAGAAGGAAACAGACTTATCTTACACCCACCCAGGGCCTACCGTTTTCAGAAAAATCTCCTTCGCTGTCATCCCGGGCCAGTTTGGCATCCGGCTCATCGTAGATCTGCAACTGCTTCCGTTTCCTGCCCATGCCGTCTGGGCCACAGCGGTCAAACCCTCTCCGCCTGGGCTACAGACACAAGCACATCTGGTGTACCGCTTACCCGGACCATTAAGATACCCCAGAGAAACGAAGAACGGAAAGGTTGTAAGATCAGAGAACAGAGGCAGAAAAGATCTTTCAGAAAACAAAGGGAGATGACATAGTTGAGGCCTGCCGCCACCCCCAATTTCATGCCAAGCGGAAGAAGTCAGACACAAAAAGGCCATGTGTTATATGATCACATTCGAACGAAAGGTCTGGGAGAGGCAACTCTACAAAGTCAGAAAGCAGATCAGCACTTCCCAAGGCTGGAGGCGAGGACGGGGAGTGCCTGCTAATGGCAGAGGTTTGCATCATTCCCAGTTGATGGAAATGTTGTAAAATTAGATGGTGGTGAAGGCTGCACAATTCTGCACATTTTTACTAGAACTCAAATTGTGCACTTAAAAATGAGTGAATCTTAACAGGATGCAAATTTGCCTCCACACAGCTGTCTGAAAAGAAGGCAGATTAGAACTTCCTGACGGCTTACCCGATCCCTTATCCGGGTCTGTGACCGGCCACATCCATAGGGCACCGAGTTGTCATAACCGCCGGCCCCTTGCATGCCCATCACACCGAAGTCAGGGGCCATGGACTGGGAGAACAGGGAAGGCGGTGGCCGGCTGGGAGAGGGGCCTCCTAGGCCCCGCCCACCCACATAGTTCAGCTCGGTCCAGGGAGCAGACAGGGGCTCGGAGGAGGCTGCAGGCGGCATGAAAGGGTCGCTGCGCAGGAAGGTGCTGGGGTTGCTCCGGTCCTGGAAGCGGCCCTGGCTCTGGCCCCGGCCCCGCATGAAGCCATCAAGGGAGCCCCGCTCACGGGCTGGGTCCCGGCAGTCGCTGTACTGACTGCTAAAGCCACCATTTCGGTCAGGCCCCAGGTCAAAGTCATAATCGTAGCTATAGCTGGGGCGATAGGGATGGTGCTCAGGGAGGCAAGACCTGGAGTCATAGGACTCGAACGACTGGAAGCGGAAGGAGCTGCAAAGGAAGCATAACTGTCACTACACTCCGGGTAAAAGCCCAAGTTTCCTGCAAGGCTGGCTTCTCTACATTCAGAACAGCACACCATATTACCACACAGGCCTCCTAAATGCTCAGAAGGCACGACAAACCCCCTTGAACACTGTTGAATGAGGTACATGGAGCCCTTGGCCACAAGAACAAGAAAGAGGGTCTACAGGTACCTGATGCAGAAATAAGGAGTCTAGCACTAGCGTAGTCTACCTAAGCTCCACCACCCTGGACACCAACTAGTCCCATTACAATGCCTCTGCCCCAGTAACTGTCCGACTCATCTACTTCACACTCAGGAGGGAGCTGGGAAAAGCCCTCCCCGGAAGAGGGGGTACCCACTGCCACCTGCACAAAGCTCGGGGGGGGGGGATCCCCAGGGAAGGGTTCAGGTCCATAATCACCTCTCCCGGTCCTGCATGCCCTCCCCACCGCCGCTGCTCCCGCCCCTGCCTCCTTCCTTGGACATCATGTCCAAACGCTGGTTGATCTTGGCAATGAGGGAGTCAGAATTGTCGGTGCACGGCTCTGGGCCGTAAGAGGCCATGTGCACAGCAGGGGCCCCAGCTCCCAGGCCATCGCTGGCCTTAGTAGCCTCCCATGAGGCTGGGCCATAGCTGTAGGTCGCTCCTGTGGAGACACTGGTGTTCTGGGCACCATAATAATTGTAGTTTTCATAACCTGCCATAGGGAGGAAGAGCCAAATCAGAACTCAGAAGCCGCAAGGTCAGTTAGTCTACAGCAGACATGTCTGGGGAGAGCACCCATTACCCATATAGAAGGAAGAGCGTCAAGGAACCAAATGTTGCTGGTATCACCCCGTACTGTGCACACCACCTGCCAAAAGGCAGTAAGAGAAGGGCAGGGGCGCAGCCCCGGCAATGAGTGGTGGGTTTCCCGTGCCAGATCCGAGTCTTGTTCCCCATCCAAAGCCAGAGGTGGCTGAGAGCCCACGAGTGGCAGTGGGGGCTGCTGCTCCCAGAGCACAAGCACAACCCCCAGCCTCTAGCAAGTTCTCCTTGAGAATGCCGGGACCTGCCAAGCCTTCAGAAGAGCAACGAGCGCAGCTAGAATGGGAGATGGGGATGGGAGGTCCCTGTATCCCAGCCCTCCCGGGTAGCTGACCAGAGGAACATCTTGCCCACCCACAGACACCCCGAGGGCCTACCTTGCCAGCTGGCCACACCAGTTCCATAGGCACCTTAGAGGAAACAAAAACACACAAGAACTTTGTATACAGAGTGAAGGTACCTGAGACAGCCCCTCCAATCGTCACCTCAGTCCACTATCCGCAGGTCCAGAGCCACAGGCAGCTGTGGCAGTGCTGTGGGAGGCACCCCTGGTTGTCCATTAAGGCCAGAAATGGACGGGGCCCACTAGTTGTAAAACTCATTTCCTACGGAGCACTCAGCTAAGCATAACCAAGACTTCTCTCGTAGGCAAGCCTCACCTCCCCCAGCAGGACAAGCAGAAAGGACGCTGCAGCATTCCCAGGAAGTGTTCAGCCTGGGCCACCAGCCAAGAGGCCCGATCCCCTGGCAGAGCCCTTCAAAAGTGCCAGTTCTCACAGTAGCCAGAGCTCAGGCACCACTAACACGGACAACACATCAGTGGAAAATCGTGTCCCCGACTCAACTGAGCAAGGGGACATTAATTATGTACCCTAGCGACATGGAGGGACTCCTCCTGGAAAACTTGGTGATGGGCGAAAAGGTGACTCCACCACCCCCAGTGGTGCTAGGGGCAAGTTCCAGGTTCAGAAAACAAAGAGAGCCGTTATCCCATCCCCTGGAACAAATGCTGGCAAAAAGCAGAAAACCTCACCACCAGAGAGGACATTCTGGTCCTTCAAACACAGGCAGCATGGTGATCCAGATTCCAGAGCAAGGGCAGCAATCAGGCCCCACGCCAAATCTAGCCCACTGCCTGTCTTTGTAGGGCCAGAAAGCTAAGAATGCTTTTTACCTTTTTAAACAGTTGGAGATGGAAAAAAAAAAAAAAAAAAAGAATATTTCATGACATGAAATGCATTCTCTGCACCCTTCACATACCTGTCAAAACTCACAGAACTGCTTAACCAATGACTATTAACTGTGGATCATAACTGTGTACCGACTTTGACTTGTTACTGACCATAAATGTATCCTACTAATGTAAAATATTAACAATAAGGGAAACTCCTGGGATGAAAAGCAGAGGAAGCACAGGGAATCCTGTACTATCTACTCAATCCCATAAGTCTCAAACTATTAAAAAATAAAGTCTATTAATCATAAAAATCTTTCATTATACCCTTGGCTATTTACTTAGAATAACCCAAATTCCTAAAGCAAAGACTATCACATATGGAAATTATATGGTATGCAAGTTTCAGTGCCCTTAAGTAAATATCACCGGCATACAACTACATCTATTTCTTTATAAACCTCTCTGTGACTTTCACATTGCAAAGACTGTGTAGCTCCCAAAACCAAAAAAATTTTTACTATGTAGCCCTTTACAGAAAAGGGTCTCCGGATCCCCGGGCTAGCCCCAGTCCTCCTGTCAGCCTCTCCAGGTTACAGTTCACTGTCCCTAGGTTTGTCACGCTAGTACCTCAGATCAGACCTGTGGGGGTGGAATCCGTGCCTCCCCGTAAGGTCTTACCTTGGGTGTTGGTGGGTCCAGCACTCCACGCCCCATAGCCTGTGAAGAGAAGACCTGTGAGTGAGGATCCTATTTGTCACAATAGACAACAGGTGCTTCTGAGGTGCTCCGAGGAGCCAAAGCGATTGCCTTGAAGGAGGGTTCGGTGCCAGCCTCACAAGGCAGCAGAACCACAGCACTGTCCCTCTAAAAGTCCTCCGTAGCTGGCTGATTGCATTACCACATTCCACCCGCCTGAGGTCAAAGCAGAAAAGAGTTGGGGTGAATAGGCTTTGGGGCCAGCTCTGCTGGTGGCCTGCTGACAGACTCTGGCCTACATCTCAGTCTGCAACTCAGGAGAACACAGGATAAACTGCCAGCTGGCCCAGCAGGACACAGTTGTGTCCGCACCCTGGGGCAGTTCGGCTCACCAAGCAGCCTTAAGTCCCCCATAACTGAAAAACAAAGTTCAGAATTTGGAGATGACAGCAGTGCCTCTGCAGGCCTCACTTCTTTGTGACTTTGGACCCTCCAATGGTCCCCTGGGCCTTCAAGTCCCCGGGCCTCAGCCTGGCCTAATTTATCCGGGCTGCACTCCTCTCTGTGATGGCTTCCCTTGCCCCCGCGGACTCCCGTGACAACATCTGTCTGGGCCCTCTTCATTTCTGTGTCCCTGGAACCCCAAACAAAGCTGGGCATGGGCGGCTATCCACACCTGTCAACAATCCCCAACATTACAGAACAGGAATACAGCCTCTCTTACCAGAACAACCCAAGCCACTAGCTAACTGCTTAGTGTGTGCTGACACACGACAGGAACTGAGTGTCCCTGAATGCTGTTTAGAGATGAGAGAGCTAACGGTTAAAAGTTAGGGGACTTGACCCAAAGACACACTGCTGATGTTTGCCCTCTGTAGACTACAGTCTCCCCATGCCACACAGCCTTCTATGTGTGTGAGGTAGAAGGGGCACAACTATGGGGCACTGGTCTAAGTAGCATACACTAATCACATAACCTCACAACACCCCTTTAGATGGGTAATATTTACCCTGTTGTACCCAGAAGCTCAAGTAGCTGTCACTTGCCCATGATCATGGAGCTGGAGAATGGAAGAAAAGGGACATGACCTCAGATCTAGGTGCCTCCTACACCCAGAGAACAACTGTCAAGGCTCAGCAAGTCCTGAGAAATAACTCTAGGTGGCAAAGCTACAGAAGGATTCAGGGAGGCCCCACTATCTAAACTGAGCCTGAAGGGTTTTGGCAGACAGGAAGAGAGGGGAATAAAACCTCTTCGTGCTCAGGGCGTGAATGGGGCAGGATTACTCTCTGAAAAATCTGGTGGGAAGCGGGCAAAGAATTGTGAGACGCGGTCGGACTGCAGAAAAGACCGGAAAAGCCAGGGTGAGACACCCAAGCACACCGTGCGCCTCAGGACCTCCCTTGCAATTCCTGCTGGTGGATCCTAACACTGTCTCCTTTCAAGATCTGTGCCTTCCTCTAGCTGCTGCAGCCAAGATCAGACTGCTTGCTTCTCCAACCTCATATACTTGGATAAGGACTTCACCTGGTCAAGCCCTACCCCACGTATCCCAAACTTCGACTCTCCCTGCGGGCACACTTGGCTTCCAGCACAGAGTAAAAGCCTCCTAGGAACCTCTGATTCTGGACACTGACACCGGGTCGCTCGAGAAGATCCGTCCTGCCGCAGGCCCCGAGGCCCAAGGGGCACATTTCCTCTTTCACAGCCCTCAGCCATCTCCAGCCGCCGCCCCCCCCCGAACATCAGGTTTCCAACTTTGCACAGAAAGATATCCTACACCTGACCCCCCCAAGTCTTGTCCTAGGCCAACAGGAGTCATGCACAGGGCAGGAGCCCGCCGAGACTGACCCCTGCAGGGGCCGCGCTCAACTCCACTGCGCGGCACCGCGGAGTTGGAGGTGAAAGGTCCAACCGCGCGCCGCCGGGACGGCTTCCGGGACCGGCGCGACGGACCACGTGCATCGCGCGCAGGCCCCCGCCAAGCCCCACAGCCCGGAGACAGGCAGCCGAACTCCCCCGGCCTCCAACAGCGGACCCCGCGCCCCACGAGCTCTCGCTGTGGCTCCGCCCCCGGGCGCCGCCATTTTGTGGTCTTCCGAAGTGGAAGGCGGGCCTCCGAGCGGCGGGGTCGACCGGCCCAGCCTCGCCGGGGATGAGGGGTAGAAACGGCCAGGACAGCCCACGGCGCCCCCCGAAGCCCGCCGCAGCGTCTGCCCGCCAAACCCCGCCCGCCTCCTCAAGCCTCGCCGGCCAATCCGCACGCAGCGACCCGGGAGTGACGGCTCCGAGGTCCAATGAACAGCGCGCGCGCGCGCCCCGGCCTCCTCTCCGCTGGGTCGGGCTGGAGTAACCGCGTTCCGGCGTAGGTCCGGGCCCGCGGCCCTCTACGCAGCAGTGGCTGCGTTGCCCAGGCAGCGCCTGTCCGCCCCATCCCGCACTGAGCCACCCAAACGAACCTCCGTAGCCCTGCTCCATGTCTTCAGCTCGGCCCGCCAGCAGCCCCTTTTTCTAGGCTGCCACAGAACGCATGCGCTCAACACACCTTCCACCGTCTGCTACTGGAAGACCAGGAGCACACGTCACTCCTTCCGCACACCACCATTGGCTGGCTTTCACTGCGTACCCGCCCCAGCGGACCTTCCGGTTGCTTGGGCTTGGCTTTCGCAGCATCTTGGGAGTTTTGGTCCGGCCACGGAGTCTTACCGCGCGCAGGCGCCTTCCTCTTCCTTCCCGCCGTTAGTGCGCAGGCGCACCCCCACCCTTGCCCGGGTCCCGTGCGCAGGCGCACGCCGCTCCTTCCTACGTCGACTGTGCTGCACAGCAACAAACGAACGAGAAATAAGTGGGATGGGAAGAGCTTTATTAGGCTCGGCTTGCAGCTTTGGCCATGCGGGTCCTGCCCGCCCGGGGCCCGGGTTACGGTGCGCCCCCGCCACCCTCCTCGTCGTCGTCGGCCTCCACGTCGAGGCCCGGGATACCACGGATCTGGCGCTGAAGCGCCCCGCCCAGCAGGGGCACGGCCTCCTCTTCCTCCTCGGGGGGCGGCGGCGGTGGTGGGGATGTGGCCCCGGGGGCCGGCTCCGGGGGCACGGGGGGCTGCGCCGCGGCGTCCTCTGCACCCTCCGCGCCCCCTGGCGCTTCGACCAGCGCCCCCTCGTCCAAGGCGCCGCCCTCGGCCTCCTCTTGTTCCTTCTCCTCCTCGGGGCTATCGGTGAACGGGTTCTCACCCTGTGGGGAAGGAGGCGAACACTGAAGGGAGGGAAAGACCCGCGCGGGCCGAGTGGCAGGGGCCTGCGCGCCTCACCTTCAGGTAGCGCTCCAGCTTCTTGCTGATGATTTTGTTGTTGAGGATGCTGCGGGCCACCATGAGCGAGGACTTCTTGGACTGCTCCATCATGAGCTGCAGGCAAGGCAGGGAGGGCTGGAGAGGCTGCTCTGGGCGCCAGAAAGCCCCCCTCCACCAACCCACCCGATCTGCGGAGCCCTCCCAACCCCCCCTGCCCTGAGCTCAACACAGCCAAGCACTCTAACCACGTGCTGAAAGTGCACAAGTGTACCTTGGGTACAAGCGTAGGGCCACTCTACAAGCACGGAGCCAAGACCTGATCTGATCTTTGCTCGAATGCTCCATTCTTCCACACCATACGTACTGTATGGAATTGATTAAAGACATACGTCTTTACAGCTGTACAGCAGAAATCTGATGTGCTTACATAAAAACTACAAACAGTGCACAAATTAGGAAACCCACTAAAAGCCAAAGGTGCAACCCGTAACAAGAAACAACTGCCCATATGCAAAGAACTCTTTAGGATCAACAGGGAGGATAAGAGCAGGGGTACAAATGTCAAACAGTACATTTAAGTGGTAAACCTCCTTTTAACCCATAGAATTCCCAGAATGAAGAATTATACCCCAAGTGGCAAGAGTGAAGAGAGACCGTTCTACCCTGCTGGTGACAGGGTCAATTGTTTACTTACTTTCTGGCAGTTTGATAAAATGTATCAGAAGTAAAAGTTTGTCTCAAAAGTTTGTCTCAGTAATTCTTTACAAGAATCTATCCTAAGTTTAAGACTTGGAAACATTCATGCACATAGTTGCAGTAGTGAAAAACTGGAAAGCACCTGAAAGTTCTGTGAAGTAGTTAAAACATTCAAAAGAACACCATACAGTCCTTAAGAGAGGGCTCATCTCTGGGGCCCCTGGGTGGCTGAATTGGTTAAACGACTGACTTCAGCTCAAGTCATGATCTCAGGGTCCTGGGATCAAGCCCCATGTGGGGCTCTGCACTCAATGGGGAGTCTTCCTCTCCCTCTGCCCCTCCCCACCACTTGCGTGCATGCGCGTGCGCCCTTTCTCTCAAATAAAATCTTATAAAAAAAAAAATAGGGCTCATCTCCCCCTGTGTGCTGAGAAAGGTGTGTCATGAGCCAGTGTGCCAGAGCCTTTTCGTGTGGAAGGATTTACACTGAAATGCTAAGTGGTTTTCTCAATGGTATAAGTACAGGCAAATCTCACTTTCATCATTATGAAGATAATTATGTATAAAGCCATAAGCTGAAAGAAGATGATAAAAGCTATTTTGGTCGGCATGGGGGAGCCCACCCCCAGGAAGCCTACTACCGCACCCCAGGCAGCTCTTTACATCATCCTCTCACTTGATGTTTCTGTTTCCTTTTCCCACCTTCACCTTTTTTTCTTTATTCAATTTTCTCTACTATTTGGGGAAAATATGGATAGCCCTCATGCATGCTCAAAATGAAACATGTTAAAGATGCACAATTAGGATGCTAGGTCAGACCATTTCCTCTGCACCTCCTTACTTGCCAACACATGATCCCCTCTTTGTAGGCACAGAGATGTACAGACAGCTCCCAAGGGAAGTCCACTTACATGGTTTCCAGATTTTTGCTACTAGAACCAAACACCACTGGAATAAACTTAAATACTTCCATGTTGGTGCTACCCAACAGGTTCCCCAAAGTGATGGTACCTCAGTACTCTGCAAAAAAGTCGTATTAAGTTGTAGTAAGTTGGGCTTCCTCCACCTGTATTAAAACAATGTAGTTATCCTTTTTCCTTCTCAGCAGCATCAGATGTTACCACTGTTGGCTATTTTTGTGGTTGAAGCAATGAAAAAAGGAGGATGCGGCCTCTCCTGGCATTTCCCTACCCATCAGTGATCTGACACACGGGGCCACCTGCTCAGCATTTCTAGGAGGTCATCTTCTCCATGACCTCTGGGTTTCCTGGCTTGCTCAGGAAAGCTTTCTGTAACCTCAAGGTAAACAATCTTCTAAATTTTGCTCTTTTATTTTTCACATTTATTATTTTTGGAATTTAAAATATGGTAGGAGGTTAGAGGTCCAGCTTTTTTTTCCAGAAATTAATGAGATAAACAATTGTTTCTCCATTAAATTGACATATAGGTCTATAATAATCCCTTCTCCACAAATCTGAAACCCAGAGGAAGAGTTTTCGCCTAAGCTCCATTGATTTTATTTTATTTTATTATTTTATTTTATTTTATTTTATTTTATATTTTATTTTATTGTCAAAGAGAGCACAAGCAGGGGGAGCGGCAGGCAGAGGGAGAAGCAGGCTCCCCGCTGAGCAAGGTGCCTGATGTGGGACTCGATCCCAGGACCCTGGGATCATGACCTGAACCGAAGGCAGACGCTTAACTGACCTAGCCACCCAGGCGTCCCTCCATTGTGTTTTTATACCATCTTTATTTATCCCACTTATATAAGTCATTTGAGGTATTACTGATGGTTCAACTACAAGTCATTTTCCCCAGTCCCACTAGAGATGTTAGTTATCATTACTATGTAGCTGTTCTGAAATCCAAAAACTAATTTGAAAACATCTGGCCCTAGAGTTTCAGATAAGGAACCAGTACTGACTTTGACAATTACTAAGTTCCAAAACATATTGGCATCTTTCATTAGACTCTATTCTGGTTCCACCGCCTTATTACTATACCAATGTCACTTTTTGTTTTCAATTGCAGTGGATTTGAAAAAAGTTATATTTGCTAAACCAACTCCCTGAACTCAGTTACCACCCTTTCTGTAATTTTGACTGTTGTTAGACTTAATTCTACAACATAAACTTTAAAACAATTTCATCCAGTCCCCCTCCCCAGAGTATGACTGGAATCCCATGAACTGGCCACATTAATATGGGGAGATTTGTGTTTGTTTTGTTCTGCTATTATGTCTTCTATGAAGAACACCATATATTCCTGTATTCATTGAATTCTTATTTCCTATTCTTGGCCTTTAAGATTCCATACCCTTCTTCTTAAATCTATATTCCTAGTTATTTTATACACTTTGTGGCTACCGTGAGTAGATTTTTCCCCATTTTCATTTCTAACTGGGTACTACCAGAATGGAGAAACGCTATTACTTTCTGGATATTATCTTGAATTCTACCCCTTTATCACATTGTGTTAATTCTAAGACCATTTTGTTGGAATCATTCAGCTTTTCTAAGAGTATAATAACATTATCTGCATATAAAGTTTTCATTTCCAGCATTTCATACTGACACTGTTGCTAATTTCTTACTGAACCATCCTTGTATTCCAGAAAAAAACTTTACTTAATTATAGTGTAGTACACACTTGCATTACTACCAGATTGGTAGCAATTTCATTCTTAAATAATAAACTAATCTACAGTTTCATTTTGGCATTATCCTTACCAGATTTTTGAAATTAACGTTTAAAAATCTTCCTAAAAACACATCAGAGGATAGACTTCCAGCATGACAACTTGAGAAGCTATGTGAACCTACTTCCTAGTGAAACTGATGAAGACTACAGAATGACACAACCCTTTAAAGTGAAGGGAAAAAGTCCTAAAGACATACAGCAAATGAAGAAACATTGAGTGAGGAAAAGCTACCAGGTTCAGGTTTTACCCTGAGATAGGCCTTAGGACAGTGAGCTCCGGAATCTCTTTCCAAAGGAACTTACTTTATTCACAAGTGTGTAAGGAAGTTCAAGACAGAGGGCTCTCTCAAAACAGTGGAGGGTGTGGGGAAAGGCAATTAAAAGGAGACCAGTAGATTTGATACTAATATAAGCTAAACCATCAGCTGCCCCCATTATCAGAGAGAACCAATAACACAGCTAAGAAGAGCCGCCAGGGCTCAGAACTCTCAAACAATGACCTCAAAAATAATCCGTATAAGTATAAAAGAGCCTGGATTTATTTAATTGGATCAGATTGAAGAGCAATTTAATGCTTCAAGGCATTGCTGAAAACAACACAGCAATCAGCCAACAATTTGTATAGTTTATAATAGTGAAGTTTAGTCTGGGAAAGAAAAAAAAAAAAAAAAGAGAGAGAGAGAGAGAGAGAGAACCCTATCAGTCAAAACCACTGTTATCCCAGGGTGGCTGTGCACTTGCCCACAGCTTCCTCCTCCAAGGCACCCTAGCAAAGGCTTCACATTGTGGGGATGAGAGAGACTTCAAAATATAATTTGACTAAACAAATAAGCAAATACAGGAACAAGACTAGGGTGGGGGTGGGAAGAAGGAAAAGGTATGATGACACTGTCTCATCAAATACAGAATATTAGTAAAGAGACAAATTATAAAAAAGAAATAAATACAAGTCTTGGAGCTTGAAAGTACAATAACTGAAATGAAAAATTCACTAGATAGGCTTAATGGTAAATTTGAACTGGCAGAAGAATTAGAGAATCTATAGATTGATAGAGATATGATCTGAAAAACAGAGAACAAAGGAAGAAAAATATTCTCAGACAACCTTGGGACACCAGTAGAGGACCTGACATATGCATAATGAAAACACCAGAAGAGGAAAAAGATGCAGAAAAAAAATATATGAAGAAAAAAATGCATGCAAACTTGATAAATCTGGTGAAAAACTTCAATCTAGACATCCAACAAGCTCAACAAACTCCCAAGTAGAATAAATACAAAGAGATCCACAAAAAGATTCATCATAATAAAAATGCTGAAAGCTGAAGACAAGGGAAAAATGTTGAAAGCAGCAAAAGAAAAAGGGAATCCCAATAAGGTTAAAGGTTGGCTTCTCATGAGAAACAAGGCTGGAAAGCAGCAAAATAACATATTTAAAATGTTCAAAGAAAAAAGTATCAACCAAGACTCCTGTGCCCAGCAAAGCTATCTTTTAAAAATGAAGGTGAAATAAAGACATTCCACAGTCATGAATACTTGAGAGAGTCTGCTGCTATCAGACCCTGTAAGAAATACCAAAGGAAGTTCTTCAGGCTGAAAGCAAGTGACCCCAGACAGTAATGCGAATCCACGTGAAAGACCAATAAAAATAATTATAAAAGACACTACAAACGTGTAATTCTTTGCCTGTCTTCTCAACTGACTGAAAAGTTGTACAAAGCAATACACGCACACACACACACACACACACACACACAAACACACACATATTGTTTGGCCTATAACATATAGAAATATAACATGTTTGCCAATAACGGCACAAAGAAGGTGGGGGAACTAAAGCTATATTGAACTAATAAGGAAGTGACTACAGATGGTAACTTAAAACCACAGAAAAAACTTAGATGAAGAGAACCAAAAATGAGAAATAGGAAGGCTAATATAACAAAAACTAGAAATACATAATTGTTCTCCTTTCTTCTGTCAGCTTCCTTAAAAGACATAAAATTACATAAAGTAGTCATGATAGTGTATTATACTATTGCCTTGGTGTTACTGGGATTGTAACACATACAGATAAAATACTATGTACAACAGTAATAACACAATAATCTCCTATATTGAGAGAGCTATATAGGAGTAACTCAATCCCACTAAAATTAAGTTATTATATCTGAAAAGGATTCTGAAAAGTTAATATGTATAAAGGCCTAGAGAAACTACTCAGAAAATAATGCCCCCCAAAAATGCAGCACCCCCCCCCAAAAAATATATATATATATCATTAAGGAAATTAAAATGTTACACTAAAAAATTAAAAGACAAAAACAACAACAACAACAACAACAAAACCAGTAAAGGGGGAATAAAACAAGAGATGTAAATCTGATAATCTCAGTAATAACATTAAATGTTAATGGATTAAGCAATCTAATCAAAAGATAGTCAAACTGGATTTAAAAAAAAGATGGAATCAAAAGATTCAAATTAAAAGTGCTAAAACTTATAAAACTCTCATGAGAAACACAAGGATAAATCTTTGTGACCCTGGATTTAACAATGGATTCTTGGCCATGACACCCCAAGCATAAGCCAACAGAATAAATAAACTGGTTTTCATCAAAATGAAACTTTTGTGCTGTAGACACATCAAGAATGTGAGAAAGCAACTCACAGATTGGAAGAAAATGTTTGTAAACTGTAGGTCTGAAAGGATTTGTATCTGGAATATATATAAAAACTTTTTTTTTTAAGAAGATCTCATTCATTCATTCATTCATTTTAGAGCAGCAGTGGGGGGGGTGTGGAGGGGAAGGTAAAGAGGGAGAGGAAGAGAATCTCAAGCCGACTCCCACTGAGCACGGAGCCCAACATGGGGCTTGATCTCACGACCCTGAGATCATGACCTGAGCCGAAACCAGACCAGAAGTTGGACACTTAACCAACTGAGCCAGCCAGGCACCCCTAAAATATAGAAAAAACTCTTTAACTCAAGAAGACCATACAATTAATAAAGGAACACAGGATCTGAATAGGACATTCTCCAGCTCCAAGGACATAGACAAATGGCCAAAAAAACCATTAAAAGATGCTCAACATCACGGTCATTAGGGAAACCCAAATAAAAAATAGGGGTGCCTGGGTGGCTCAGCTGGTTGAGCATCTGTCTTTGGCTTGGGTTGTGATCCCAGCGTCCTGGGATCGAGCCCCACGTCAGGCTTCCTGCTTGGTGGGGAGTCTGCTTCTCTCTCTCTCCCTCTGCCCCTCCCCACCACTCATTCTCTCTCTCTCTCTCTCTCTCTCTCTCTCTCAGATAAATAAGATCTTTAAAAAAAAAACAACAAAACCAAAAAACAGCCAATACCACTTCACACCCACTAGGAAGGCTAGAATCAGAAAGTCATATAAATCAGTGCTAGAGAGGTGTGGAGAAATCAGATCCTGCACACTACTGCTGATGGGAATATAAAACGGTGCAGCCACTCTGGAAAACATCCAGCTGTTCCTCAAGAAGTTAAACAGAGTTACTATTGAACCCAGACATTCCACTTCTAGATGCATACCCAAGAAAAATAAAAACATATGCCCACACAAAAACTTGTAAACAAATGTGCAAATGCTTGTAATAGCATAATTCATAATAGACAAAAGGTGAAAACAGTCCAAATGCCCAAATTAATGAATCCATGCAAGAGAATATGATTAGGCCATATAAAGGAATGAAGTTCTAACACATGCTACCTGGATATACCCTGAAAACATGCTGAGTGCAAGAAGCTGATCACAGAAGACCATGTATTACGTGACTCCATTTATGTGAAATGCCCAGAATGAGCAAATACACAGAGATAGACAATAGGTTAGTGGTTGCCTAAGGCTGGGGAAACGGGGGAGAGGGGGAGGTTAGGGAGTGATAGCTAAACGGCACAAGTTTCCTTCTGAGGTGATAAAAATGTTCTATAATTGATTGTGCTGATGGCTGCACAACTGTAATACCCTAAATACTATTGCACTGTATAGCTTAAATGGGTGATTGTATGCTATATGAATTATATCTCAATAAAGCTGTGACCAGAAATAATAATTAGAAGCTTTCCATTCATTTCTACACTCTGGAACCTCTAAAAATACAGTATTTAAATTAAATCTCTATAAATCAACAACCTCTGGTGCTTTCTAATTTCTAAGTATCTTCCATCTTTCCTCACCCTTCTGTACCCCTCTATTAGCAGCTATGGCTTTTTCTTTTTTCAAACTTCTAGGATCAATCTGAGTTTATGTTTTACTGGCTATCACTCATTTCACCTAGATTTTCCACATTTTAATATCATGCAGTGCAGTCTGCTTTCTTCCTACCGCCTTGTCAGATCCTAGTTCCAGAACCTGGTGTTGAGATCTCCTCCACCACCTACTACCATCCCACTGTTGAGAATCAGTGCATCCAGAAGACCAGAGATGAATCTGATGGCCGTGGAGAAAGGGTGAGAAACGCTATTTCCTGTGCCCCCCCCGGCTGCCATCATCTGCACGTGAATCCCTTCCGCCTCCTCCGGGTGGTGGCAGTCAAGCCTCTCCTGGCCAAGACCCAGTCCTGGACCCCTCAGCTCTCTCCCTACTGCACAGCACACCCCCACCCTGAACAAACCTCCAGCAGCCACCTTCAACCCAGCAGGTCACCCCCTCAAACAAAAAACACCTCCTCTGGCTTGTGTGCTAGGCACTGAGGCTAACTCGAAAACAAGACTGAATTTGTTCACCTTCTTGCCAGACTCGCTCCCTTCCCTGTACCATATCCCTACCCTCTTTTCTTAGCAGCAGCTCTGTCCACCTAGTTACCCAAGCCAGAGGCCTGAGACATCCCAGACTCCTGGTCACTTCCTTAAACAGCTCTTCTGTCCAGCCTTTCTTATCACTCCCAAAGTGGAGGCACTCCTGTATCCTGGTACTGCAGCAGTTCCTCGTATGCCCCCCCCCCATCCCCTCTCCATCTCCCTCCACACCAACTCTAATCCTGTTAGTGCCCAACTGAAAAACTGCTGCCTATAGGAGTGAGCCCAGCCCCTCAGCCCAGCCCTCATGAACCCCTCCTCTAGCAACACTCACACTGTACACTTCCTCTTGGGTTTCTGAACCTATTCTGGCTGGTGGTCCCTATGCACACGGAGGTCCCCATATCCCATAGCCTTAAAGGTCCAGCTCTAATGCCACCTTCTCCCAGGCAGAGTCCTCATTTCCCTCCCCTCTCCCTGTAGCTGCACTGATTGCACTGCCAGAATGTCCACACCTGCCTGCCCCACCACATCTCCTGCAGTTCCTCACAGGCAGGCAGAGGTTAAGACCCCAGGACCTCCCCCCAAGTCAACCCACAGGATGGCGGAAGGGCACTGGTGGCCACTCACCCTGCGGTTGCGGTTGTGATCCATGGTCTTGAGGTGTTTCTGGATGATCCCAAACTGCATGGGAATGAAGAGGTCACAGGCTGCACAGTGGGCTGCCTCTACCTTCTTCACAAAATGCTCCATGGCAATTTCTGCAGGGGGGAGAAGGAGGGTCACCACCAGTTGTAAGACAGACCCAGCAGTTCAGGGAAAACACCAGACCAGCTCCTCACCTCGCCCTGCCATTTCCACGTGGGCCTGAGGCTGTTCTCACTGACCCTCCCTGGGGGAACAGAGGGGTGTCGTGACCCCACTCTGAGAACCAGAGGAGGGCAGGCTGAGTCTCTGCCTGGTTGGAGTGGGATGGAACCTCCTCACCTTGGGTAAGATCCTGGTCTCTGTAGATCTGCTGAATCAGACCATCAAGGTCCTCCACGGTTTTCCGGAGTTCCTCTGTTTTCTTGGTCTTATTGGCAACATACTCCTGCCAAAGATACCGAGATATCAAGATTTGTGCGGGCTGCTCTATGTTCCAAGGGGTCTGAGAAGCTAAGAGCAACCGTGCTGCTGTTCCAAGGCTCACCTGCAGAAAGTCGGCCGTCTGCTTAGGGAGCTTAGTGCCTACATATTTAAAGTGCTCCTTGTGGAACTTGCTATCGAGGTGGCTGGCCATCTCCTCCTCGTAGAAGGTCCGGTATTTGCAGAGAGAACACACAAACTGGATCCTGCCACAGGAAAGAAACAAGGGGCTGAGGCCTCGAGGGTCCCAGGGAGCGGTGCTGCCGCCTCACCCAACCCAGCTTCGAGCCCTGAAACAGGCCTTGCTCACGGGCCTCTGAAGTGCGGTCCCAGCAGGGGGACAGGCTGGGACCAGTGGGGTCGGGAGTAGAAAGGGACAGAAAGTCTGCAGGCTGCAGTTACTGCAACGTGGGGGCAGGGGAGGAGCTCTTCCTTCCCAGACAGGAGGCTGAAACCCGAGGCAGCAGCTGCTGCAACAGGCAAGGAGTCGCTGGAAGGCTGCCGGTGGGCCTCTCTACCAAGGCTGGGCACGAGCGTGTGCACTTGGCCCAGCTGGGGACCGGAAGGAAGGATGCCCTGGCGTGAGCCAGGTGGCCCTGAGGTGCAGAGTGGAGTACGCAGTCCCGAGGCAGGGCCCGAAAAGGTGCTGCATCTTCCTTCTGGGTCTGGGGGACTGAAAGGCCCAGCCCATCCTCTGCTCAGAATGCTTGGGGGTGGTGTCGGGAGGGATGGGAGGCAAGCAGGCCTGGGCTCCTGCTGCCTCATCTTCCTCTTCCAAGAAGAGACCAGTCTGAGCTGGAAGGAGGGCGCCCGCCTGGCCTGCCAGAGGGCAGCCTGGAGTCACCTGAGCGAGGTGCTCTGTCTGGGCCTGGTGTCCACAGCAGAAGCCCGGGGTCTGGGGCCTGGGCTGGAGCAGGCCGCCGTGGCAAGGGGCGGAGGAGGCCAGCCGCCACCGAGGCCTCGGGGCGGGTCCCTACCTCTGCCGGACGTCCTTATCTGGGCCACGGGGTCAGCTTTGTCTGGAGAGCCCAGGGGCCGGGCGCCGGCGAGGCTGAGGAAGGTCCAGCAAGAGCAAGAGTCTGAGGCGGAGGAGGAGGAGGCAAGCGCCAGTGCGGGAGCCCTGAGGGCAGACAGACCCGACCAAGGGGCGTGAAGGGCTCAGCCGCAGACAGGCCCGGCCTGACAGGGCCGGCGGGCAGGGCAGAGGGCAGGCCCGAGGCTGCCACAGCCCACAGGTGCTGCCATCTCTCCTGGGCACGGCGGCGGCCTCTTGGCAGCTAGCTGGGGTGGCACAGGCGCCTTGGACCTTGAGTCTCTGATGAGCTGGCCCCCTCCCGCAGGGGCATCAGGCCCCCAGTGCACCTCGGGGCTCGTGCGCCGAGTGACCTAGCGCTGGAGCTTCTGGGCAACGGTGCCGAGCAGTGTCGGGTCTCAGGTCAAAGACGCTAGCGGTCGCCAGGCGGCCGCAGTGGGGCGGGGAACGAGTCAGGCCTTTGGGAGCTGGGCCTGGCGGGAAGCAGGGTCCATGCACGGCCGAGCAGGTGGCAGCTCCCGAGGGAGGCCAGAGGGCGGCGAGGCGGCAGAGCTATGGCCCTGCTCTCCAGGCGGCAGCCCCAGAGTGAGGCAGAGGCAAAGGAGTGGAGGGAAGCCGGTTACCTTTCCACCATGCGGTCTCGCTGCCGCTTTTTCTGCTTGTCCTGGCTCTTCTTGCCTGCCTGCAACTTGCGCTTGATCTGGCCACTATCATCCTGGGTGCTCAGGGCCCCTGTGGAAACAGAGGAGCGCAGTCACTGGCTTGGTTCCACTAGGTCAGGGCAGGCCTGGGGCCTCCGGCTGGATCACCCGCCTTCTACTCCAGACAGTCCATTCTGAGAGCAGCCGTCCGAACAAGGACTCTGGACACGAGCAGGGCTGGGCACCCTGGGCTGGGCAGGGAACCGTTTTGGGCCTAGGTCCTGAAGAGGGGAGGACACAGGCTGACCCCACCGCTCTCCAGAACACCCGTACTCTGCAGAGGGCCACAGGGAGGCTGGAAGGTAAACAGAAGCCATCTCGGTGGGGACACTGGCACAAGTTCAGAGGGGCCAGGTAGCGGGATGCAGGGAGGCCATGGCTGAGGCCTAAGTGCAGCCCCCAGAGGTAAAGACCCGAAAGCTCACAGGGCTCAGCCCACCCCCCCATGGCGCACCGCGGCAACAGTGGGCTGAGGCTGGATTTACTGATAGGTACCTGCTGGCGCTCATCATTCAGGTAGGGGGACACGGACTCCCAACAGGGGCTGGAGAGGCGCTAAGGGAGAGGACACGCAAACCAGAGCCGTAAAAACTGCACCGAGGGTCCCAGCTCAGACACCAGCCACTGAGGACTTGGAACTGTGCACTACTGAAGGACCAAGGGCAGGGAGTATGCCTGTGGTTCCCCCCTCTTTTGCTTGCTGCCCCCACCGGAAGGTAAAACCAATGCTGGCCACCTTTCTGTCACAACCCTGCCCTCAGCTGAATCCCTCCAACTGTGAGTGCCTGGAAGAGTCTCCCCGGCATCCAAGCCGCTCAGAAGACTCACCCTTTTCTGCATCCTCTTTGCCTTCTTCTTTGCCTTCTTCTTTTCCCTCTTCGTCTTCTCCTTCCTAGGACACCATTTCAAAAATCCCAGATTAAAGTGTGTACAGTTGTTTGTAATGGCTCTGAATGACAAGGTCCTGCTAAGTGCCAGGCACTAGGCCAAAAGCCTCACAACCCCGCAGCAGCCCTTGCACGGGGGGTTCATTCTACCACTTTCTGATAAAGAAGCCTGGCCTCCGGCTGGGTGGCTGCTTGCAGCCTGTGCTCTCTCCACCAGACCTCTACCACCCTTGTGCTGTTCACACGTGCATGACCAGGATAGCCTGTGGCCCCCGTGGAGAGCCCTGCTCTGCAGCACAGGGGCTCAGCCAGCCTGCTCTTCACAGGCCCCACCTGCTGACAATGCACAGAGCCCAGCCACTTACTGCTCTGGAGCCCTTCTCCACAGCCTCAGCGCCTTCAGTGCCCTCTGCGGCCTCCCCCTCAGTGCCCTCATCTGAAAAGTACAAAGAGACAAGCTCAGCCCAGGAGCCTCACAGGGCAGGGGGCAGGAAGCGATAGCCCAGTGCCCAGCTCACCATTGTCTGAATCGCTGTTGTCTGAGCAGTCCGTCCGGGTGGCTTTGCTGTCTGGCTCATCGGGACTGCCACACTGCTTTCTCTTCTTCTTCTTGGTCTGGGTTGGAAAGAGGGAGCTGAGTCAGGGCAGGTGGCTCCACGCTCCTCGTTCCACCCAGTCAGGGGCCAGAAGGGATGGCCTCCTCTACTCACCCGGAAGTCAGCCGTGGTCCAGGTCTTCCAGGTCCGCCTCATCTGCTTCATGCCATTGCCAAACCCGAAGCCAAAGCGGGAGCCACCTGGGAAGGCGCCCCCGCCACGCATGCCCTGGAACATGCTGTACTCGGGGATGATGTTCTGAGAGAAGAGGGAGGGCAGCCGGGAGGCACCAGGCATGCACTGGCCCCGGGCCCCCATGGGGTCTTCCCACATGCGCCCATAGCCCGAGGCCATCGGCCGGCCACTCCTGGAGTCCCGGGCCCAGCCCTGAGCCCGTGGGCCAAAGGTGTCGCCGCCACGCATGCGGAACTGGTCGCGGTAGGCATCGTATTGGCCCTCGTAGGCCATTTCCATCTCGGGGTCAAGTTCGCCATAGTCGTAGCCTGACCGGTATAGGTCGCGCTCGCTCAGAATGGCCCTCGAGTCACAGGCCTCATAGGAATCATATCTGCAGAAGCAGGTGGCAAGCATCAGGGATGCCCTCAGGTCCCATTACCCTTGGGTGGAGCCTACTGTTCCTGCCTTTCCCCAAAGCTCCCTGTCCTGGGGACAGGAAGTCCTACTCTAGCATCTACGCCACCCTGCCAGAGAGGCTCAATGTTCAGGAACGCCAATAAAAAGTCCTCTCCGGAGCCTCTGCACCAGCTAGGGGACCCAAAGAAAAAGTGACAACTGGATGGAGTAGGTCTCAGTAGGGGCAGAGACACCCTGCAGCCCTTAGCCCTTTGGAAACACGTACATATCTGTGGTAGCCACAATGCCCAAGGCTATTCCTTGGGGGGGCAGAGCCAAGCACCCCAGCGTCCTGTGGTATGTGGGCAGTCAAGCACACAAATGCTTGTCCAACAGGACCGATGATGCCCACGAGAAATCCTGTGCTAGTCTCATCCCTTTTGGCTGAGGGAAATTCCAATCCTCCAAAGGCCCTCACCACCCAAAAGGAGAAGGGAGACAAAGTGGAGAGTGTTTCCCAGGAAAGTCACTGTGATTTTGCCTAGGGTCTAGAGAAAGAGCTCTATCATATCAACCTTGTGGGATCAAACCCTCCATAGCAACTAGGAAGGCAGGCCAAACCTCCCCCACCCAGGAGAAAGAGAGCGCCGCAGAAAGCTCTTCTAACAGTGGGTACAGCCCACAGACCCTGGTCCCCACACATCTCACAGACACAGAAGCCCCTTGTGGCAAAACTGGGCAGCCAAGAAGTGCCAGCAGCTATGGGAGAAGTAGCCAGCACTACCCAGCTGTCAGCCCTCCCTCACCCCTGTGCCCCAGTTCTAGGCTGTAGCAAGAAGGTACACAGACAACTGGCACCAGCACCAACAGGGTCCACACAGCCACTGAGCCAAAAGCCAAGCCCCTTCTGCCTTAAGCAGCCTCAGCTCCAAGTGCAGTGACTGCCAAGCATGAGGGCATGGGGTATGTCTGGGGATCCCCCCCCCCAACCCTTTTTGCTTGCCAGAGAGCCAATGCATGCCAAGTCCCTTTGGCAGCCTCTGCCCCCAGTGGCCCTGGGACCTCACCTGAACCCATCAGTGCCCGGCTCGACCCCTCCTTACTCTCTGCTCTCCTCCCATCTGTCAGTTGGAGCCATTAGGATGCCCCACGCCATCACGTGCCCTCCTCACTGAAACCTCTCACTGGGGCACAAGGACTTCTGAGCCAGCACCAGTTTATAGACAGTGACAAACAAATGTCCATAGCATGATGCTACGAACATGGCACATCTAGGAGGCAGGCCCAGTTCCACCACCTACTCCTGGGTGCCTTCAGGCAAGGAGTGTGACTTCTTGTGCTTCAAGAATGAGGACGACAACAGCTCCTCACAAAGGCACTTTTGAGGCCCAATAGGCACACCTTTGTCAGGCTCAGAAGTGTGGCCTGGAAGTGTCCACATCTGCTCTGTCTCTTCTGTGGGGACGGCCCAGCTCGCTGTGGTCAGCCCCAAAGGCTCATCGCCCTGCTTCATGTCCAACCCAATCTGTCCTGCCCTGACAGCGTGTGGGATACAAAGTGTCATGAGAACTCCAAACGGCTGTCTCCAGAGGGAAGGGCCACTTAACACTGGTCCCGAGAAGAGCTATTCAGAGGATACAGTGAAGCTGGCCCAGTTGGGGCTTGTTCCTCTCTCTACAAGGTGGGGGACTGGCCACCAGGCAATTGCAAAGAGCAGAGAGGGGGCCCGGGCCAGAGAAGGGAAGCACAGCAGCCCCTGAGGAGTCTCTGGGAGCCCCAAGAGCAAAGCAAGGAGAGAGGAAGCCGACACAGGAGGCGGGTCAGAGAGGGAGGTGCCAGCAGGCAGCAGGCGCCCCGGCACAGCCTCAGCCCCTGGGCGGACACCCACTCACCTTTCTCCACCTGAGCCGTACACGCCTCCTTGTATCATGTCTGTCTCCAAGTGTGGCACCATATCTAAGCGCTGGTTAATTCTGGACAAAACGGAATCGGCACTGGCGCTACCCGCAGCACTAGGGTTTGGATTTGTGTCAGAGCTAGGCATTTCCCAAGAGTTTGAGGTGGCCATACCATACCCATAGTTCGTGCTGTTATCCTGGCCATAGCCGTAGCCATAGCCATAGTTCTCATAGCCTGCAAGGAGGAAGACAGACGGACAGACGGAGATGGCAGGGATAGGGAAAGGATAGGCAGACAGAGAGACAGACAGAGAGACAAAGACATCTTCTGTCACAGTGACAAGCTGGGGACCCTAGCCAACTGAGGCTGGGTGGGCCTAGTCATTCTGCTGGGTGGGTCCCAGCCCAGGACCTCCTATGAAAGAGTAGCTGACCCCGGGGCCCCCAAAGGCACCTCCCGATACACTCTGGGCAAGCCTGGCAGTGGAAGAAACATACAACCAGTTCAATCCCAAGGAAGAGGAGAACAATCATAGGAATACTTGCCTCTGTTTGTCCCAGAGTTCCAAGTTCCATATCCTACAAAAAGGAAAAGCGCAATTACAACTACGATTCATTATAATACAACAAGAGCTTAATTCAGGCACAAATGAAGATGATGATTCCCAGTATCTGACTGGTGACAGAAGAATGAACCTCCCCTGAAAAGCCCTGGGCTTAAGAGCATTCCATAAACGACCCAGGTCATCCCGTGCCCTGGCGCCTGAACTTCTGTGGCTCTGACCGTCTGCTACTTAAGGGGCCTCCCTTTGCCAACACTGCCAGCTGAGGAATTTGGCTCTCATTCTCCTCCCTTGAGGAGCCAAAATTAGATTATCCCCACTTCCTGCTAAGCACCAATCAGAGGAAGAGGAGAATGGTTTCTGGTGCCTCACACAGACTATGCTGTACAAGTTCAGCACAGAGCCCACATCCATTACGAAAATCATGTCACTCAAATCACCCCAAAAAAGCCATCTGGAACAGAGAAACTGACTATCCTCTTTTTTTTTTTTTTTAAAGATTTTATTTATTTATTTGACAGAGAGAGAGAGACAGCCAGTGAGAGAGGGAACACAAGCAGAGGGAGTGGGAAAGGAAGAAGCAGGCTCCCAGCGGAGGAGCCCGATGTGGGGCTCGATCCCAGAACGCTGGGATCACGCCCTGAGCCGAAGGCAGATGCTTAACGACTGGACCCCAGGCGCCCCAAGAGAAGCTGACTATCCTAATCCCCCAAGTGTATGCCTTAACAGGGAGGGCCACCAAGCCCTTGAATCTCGTGTATGCTATGCTGAAACACATCAGCAGAGGTAAGGACAAGACAATTCCCAGCTTGAGAAATGCTATTGAGAGAACAATCTGGATTATAAACTAAATATGCTCTGGATTGTATCACAGCACATGAGAAAATTTCATCCCTTCAGGAACATAAAGCCAGTGAGAACTGACAAAGTGCAAAGCCAAATGGGAAATTCCAAGTCAAGCAAACATGGTTCCTGCCCAGGGGAGTCCACCAGAACTTTCCCAGTGTCTCTGGTGAGACTCCAGAGTTGTCTCCTACTCCCTATTATCCCTACTCTGCAGACAGACAAGACATGCTCATCCCAGGGCAGGGACCAAAGCTCAGTGAGATGGCAGCGTGATGAATGGCAGAGTCCAGTCACAGGAGAGCAAGAGTGTATAAACTTGAAAAGAAGGACAGGGGCAGGCCAAGGTAGGTCTTACAGTTGGGTTCCTCCTCAATCCAGTGCATAAACAGAATGGGGAGGTGTCAAAAACCAGCAAAGAACCCTAGATGACCGTTATGCTTAATGCACCTTGGGCTCCAAGCAAAAAAATCCAAAGCAAAAATCCTCTTGGTTGGGGAAATCAAAGCAGAAGCTTCTCATTCATTCCTTTATTTAACAACTATCATCCTGAGCACATAAGAGCAGAGGCCGGCAGTGCTGGGCACTGCTCAGGCCCAGAGCACTGTTTGTTAAAGGAGACACTTCTAACTAGAAAGCAGCAAGGGACGGCCGGCAGCAGGAAATCATGTAAAAGATGATTGGCAAAAGAGGAGTTCTGACAGGCAAGAAGTGAGGCTGCCAGAGGCAACCAAGGAATAATACACACTTAGTCCCATCAACTAACAAGAGCCTGGTCACGTGGGTGTTTGCACCAGTAACAGTGGACACTAGCTATTCAAAAGGAGACAGGACTGGGAAGCAAAGGCAGACCCACTGGGGCTCTCCTTATGAGCACCCCAGGGCTTTAGCTGCCAAAAATCTGCCAGAACAGAGCAAGGAAGCAGCAATGGACACTAAACTCTGTAAACACAAGGACAGACAAGTGGACAGGTAGGTGATGGCCCTGCGACAGACAGGACTCGGAAAGCACTCTCCATGTGCTAGTTGCTATGCCCAGAGCAACTCAGACTCCCTGAAGAGGGGCTTCCCAGGCAGGTCCCTTGAAGGGGAAACCTTTATCTACACTATGAGGCCTGGGGAGTTACCAAGACCTGCCCCTTCCAAAAGAACACCAGAGCTCACTTCCACCTCCAGAGGGGGATGAGACCAGTGTTGACACAGGAAATTTTAGGGACATAATTTAACAAGCAGGGGGAGTAGGAGAGGGAGAAGCAGCCACCCTGCTGAGCAGGGAGCCCGATGCAGGGCTTGATCTCAGTACCCTGATCATGACCTGAGCCGAAGGCAGACATTTAACCAACTAAGCCACCGAGGTGCCCTAGGATGTAATATTTTTAATAAGAGAAAAACAAACAGAAGAAGAGAAAAGGAGATGGTCACAGTAAGCAAAACTTATAGAACAAAAATATAAAACAATGTAAATGTTCAACTTCAAGGAAGTTACAGCCTACCTTCTCAGTGACATACCTCATAGAGGCATCAAAAAAGAATCCATTAAGCCTTATGCAGTACAAGGAAATGCTTCTAACAATAAGCAAATAAAGCAGAATACACAATTCTATCCCCCTATAAATTATTCAACTACCTAGAACAGGAAGGCTGACAAAAGTATTAAAATGGTGGGATCGCAGTTGACTGTTTTCTAAAATATTATTTAAATATTGTTATATTGCTCTTGCAATTTAAGCCAGAAAGAAATATAAAACTGTCTTTATTCTTTTTTTTTTTTTTTAAAGATTTTATTTATTCATTTGAAAGGGAGAGAGACAGAGACAGCACAAGCAGGGGAGAGGCAGAGGCAGAAGGAGAAGCAGACTCCCTGCTGAGCCGGAGCCTGACATGGAGCTCGATCCCAGGACCTGGAGATTATGACCTGAGCCTAAGGCAGATGCTTAACCATCTGAGCCACCCAGGTGCCCCAAAACTGTCTTTACTCTTTTACACAATTACCTACATAAAAAAAATCTATACGAGTTACAAGAATAAGTGAGCACAGCAAGATTTATTACAAGGTCAATATATAAAAATCTACAAATTAGCAATGAACAACTGAAAACTAAAGTTTTTAAAAATACCATTTACCTTGGCACTAAAAATATGAAATACTTAGATGTAGCTTAACAAACTATGTGAAGGACCTGTGTTTTGAAAACTACAAAACACTAATGAAAGAAATCAAAGATCTAAATAAATCGAATGACATTGTGTTCGTGGATAGGAAGACTTAATATCGTTAGCATGTTAATTCTCCCAAACGAATCCACAGATTCAAGGCCATCAGAATCAAAATCTCAGCAGGAATTCTTATAGAAATTGACAAACTGAATCTAAAATTTATATGCCAAAAAAAAAAAAAAAAAAAAAGAACTAAAATATCCAAGTCAATTCTGGAAAAAGAATAAACCTGGAGGATTTGTATTAACTGATTTTATGACTCATTATGTAGTAATCAAGACAGACTGGTACTGGAGGAAATTCAGATGCACAGATGACAGAACAGAATTAAGAGTCCAGAAACAGACCCACACATATAGGTTCAATTGATTTTCCACAAAGTTAAAAAAGAATCTTGACCTATACTGTATACCTTGTAGAAATACTAACTAAAAATGGATCACAGAACAGATGGAAAACATAAAACTAGGAAGCATCTAAAAGAAAACTCAGAAGACAATCTTGGTGACCTCGGGTTAAGCAAAACTTTCTTTTTTTCTTTTTTAGATTTTTGTTATTTATTTATCCGAGAGACAGTGAGAGCAAGCACAAGCAGGGGGAGCGGCACAGGCAGAGGGAGAAGCAGACTCCCCGCTGAGCAAGGAGCCTGACATAGGGGCAAAGACCCTGGGATCTTGCCTAGGGCCGAAGGCAGACACTTAACTCACTGAGCCACCCAGGCACCCCTAGGCAAAAATTTCTTAGACGGGACCCCCAAATCACCACATATTAAAGAGAAGACTGATAAATAGGACTTCATCAAAATGAAGAACTTGTGTTCTTTGAAAGACACTACTGACCAGAGACTAGACAAGCCACAGACTGGGAGAAAAGATTTGCAAATGGCGCATCTGCTAAAATGCTCGCACCCAGACTATGTAAACCAGAGGGAGAATTCAAAAAAACTGTGCATTCTGGGACTACTATTTGATTAAAAGGGGTGAGGCAGACAGGGCAAGATAGGGAAGCCATACACACCAAGTTTCTCTTCGTTTAGAAAATACCTGATACCTCCTTACTCAATTTTGAAACATTTTAAGTTTCCTTCTCCCCCTGAGACTAGCTGCTAATACTTCAGGGTGTTTATGTACATTTATTCAGTGACTCTTGAGGTGATGTCACAGTGTAGGCTCGGTCTCTCCTCAGATCCTAGTAGTGCAACAAGCTACCCATCTCAGCAAGCAAAGCATAATCCTTATTAATTCCAAAGAGGGCTTCTTCTCACAGACACCTATGGTCACAGACCACAGAAAGATCAGCATTTATTGGCAGTTAGGGGTTGCCAGAGCATACCAAGAGGTCATCTATGGATTCTGTTGAGTGGCTACTTCTGAATTAGAGATTTAGTGTGTCGGATCATGACTGAGAAATCGATCGGACATTTTCCTTCAACTCTATGTGAGGAGCCAGCTGGCTTGAGATGGTCTGTCTCTAAAAACCCTGCTAGATTCGGACAGGCAGCTTCTCTTACACACACATCCCACATACTACCCTGAAGCTAAATTGATGGCTTGGTTTCTGCTCAGACCAATCCTTCGGACTCTTGATTGGTCACTCTCCTTCCCAGGCCCTCAAGGGGATTTTGTGAAGCCAGACCTTTGTCACAGACCATATGAACTTCTAACAACTAGCAACACGTTACAGGGTCAAAGGAACCAATCATTTACAGCTCTAAGAACTCCAGCTTGCTCAGTAAGCAGACATCTTTCCCATTACCGCCTCCAAGGGAAGCACATGCTATTCTAACAGCCCACCACACCGTTTTACACAAGATTGCATCTGGACAAGCAAGACAGTGAGAGCAGAGTCAAAGGCAACTGAGAAGATATGAGGCTGCTCTGCCACTAGAAGGCAGAGCACTAACCCTCTGGTTCCCAGGGGCCCACACTTACCATAATCACAGGTGGGCTGAGCGCTCGTGTCTGAGTATGTCGACTGCAAAGTGGTTTCAGATCCCTGGACAAAGCCTAAATGTATGCACAGTGTGGTTAATTTCCCAAAAGAAGACACGTAGAGATGACCTAAGACTACCCTTCAGTGTAGACTGGCTAGCAGGCCCTCCCCTCAATGGAAAGCCTCCAAAAACTCTAGCTTCTCAGCACTTTAATTATACCTCCAGAACATATTAGCAATGAAAAGAGAGGCTATATTTAACTTGCTACACCAGAAGTGGATAAAAATGTTCAAACATTTTAAACCAGTATTCAGTTTCAATAAATGAGTGCCCAAATTATTCAGTTAAATGAGGAAAATACTTATATCAAATGAGTGAAAGGTGAGCCGCCTCCAATTCAAACAGGATGGGGGTTGGTTCTGAACGATGTTAAGGCAAATATTACCCCTTCCCTCCCCCTAGATTTGAAACCGAAACTGCCTTGTACTTTTTAGTTTTCCCGTAAAAAAAAAATGTGTGTATTAAAATTACCTCTTAAATGCAATTACTTGGGGTGAGCATGTTTTTACTGAACAAATGTTATATACGTATGCATACTATTTCCTATTTTCTCAACTCTCTATTTCTTTTTTCTTAAGATTTTATTTATTTGAGAGAGAGAAAGTGTGTACAAGCAGGGGGAGCAGCAGAGGGAGAGGGAGAAGCAGGCTCCCTGCTGAGCAAGGAGCCCAACTCGGGGCTCCATCCCAGGACCCGGGATCATGACGTGAGCCGAAGGCAGACACTCAACTGACTTAGCCACCCAGGTGTCCCTCAAACTATTTCTCAACTTAAGATGAATTAGTACTAAATAAGGAAAACTTGAACCTCTATCAGAAACTATTGCTCTTAGGGGCGTCTGGTTGGCTCAGCCGTTAAGCATCTGCCTAAGGCTCAGTTCATGATCCCAGGGTCCTGGGATCAAGCCCTGCATCGGGCTCCCTGCTCGGCGGGAAGCATCCTTCTCCCTCTCACACTCCCCTTGCTTGTGTTCCCTCTCTCGCTGTCTCTCTTTGTCACATAAATAAATAAAATCTTGAAAGAAAGAAAGAAACTATTGCTCTTAAATTATAAACCCTGACACTACCTTTAAAATTACATTTACAAACATTATTTTTAAATTATTTACCCTTAGCACTGAAACTAAGATGGATTCCATAAGAGGCAATATTTGCCTGTTCTCATCAGAGCCAATTCATGACCAAAAAATTAAAGCCAGTGCCTTTAATAGCTGCCTTTAAAAAAAAAAAAAAACAAAAAAACAACAAAAGCATACACCAAGTGCCTCCCATGGGGCAGGCATTCACACGTTGACAGTCTCTCTAGCTCATCTTTTAGGACCATAGCAACAAAGATGACCACAACAGAAGCTAACATTGAAAAAGTGTTTCCCCTGCAGGGTGCTAAGAGCTTTATCTGCATTATTTTATTTCATCCTCATAACAGCCAACAAAGGCGACAGCGGCAAGATCCCTTACCCTGTAGTTCCCAAGTCCAAAACGTCTAAAAACCAAGTGTACTCCTCAAATGTGGGGCCAACACTCATTGTGGGACAAAACTGACCTGTGAGGACAATTACGATTTTTCTTTACCCAACCTAGTAAAGAAATAACGCATTTAATTACAGGGTGATGCGCCAGACCCCAATGGGGGTATTGTGGAATGTCCTTCTCTCAAGCTAGAATTCCAAAACATACTCAGCTCCAGGGGTTTCAAGTAAAGACCAGCAGACCTACACTTTTATCTTTACTTCCCAGAGGAGGGAATTGAGTTAGACTTGGCCCTGGGGAAGGAGAAATGCAAAAGTATCCATACTAACCTTTTTTACCTTCCCCTAGTTAAGGAGGGTAAGTTATAATGGATTCCCTCCGGGGACCCAGGACCTTCCCAAGATGCCTACATCCTGAACAATGTCCACAAGAAACACCGAAAGCACGTTTTAGACGGTTCACTTGTGGGGAGGCCCCACAGTGTAAAAATTAGTACCCTATACCTACCTTCTTCACTGTTTGCTTAACTAGCTTCCGGAAACCTGTTTGTTCAGCAATACAGCCACCAGCAAATGGCTCCAGACTTCAGGTAACATGGTTTATACATACTGCAGCTGCAGCTGGAACCACCACACCCTGACAGGAATACTAACTGGAACATGGTATGAAAGCTGCAAAGAATCTATGTCTATTCAAGGGAGAGGGGCCCTCATTCTTCCCTGGAAAAAAGGAAAGACAATCCACCAAACCTTCAGAGGTCAATGGCAACCTTTGCTCTAGTTCTGTCCTCCCCATGTTAACATTTTATTGCACAATACTGTCTCCAGAGCAGGATCTTCTTTAGCAAGTTATGCTTCAATTATAAATAAATTCTTATCTGGCTCATAAATCCTTCTCTTCTTGGTCTGATTTACCAGCCTGAACAGCTCTGGGTGAAAAAATAAAATAAGTGTTTGTCCCTAGAAAGCTAAGGGTCAAACCACGGATTTAAGATAATTACACATCATAATCCCTCCCTCCCTCTTGGTTAGACTGTGACATCTTTTTCACTCAAAAATAAACAAAGCTTCTCAATGTTATTCTTTTCCTTCTTTTTTTGAAAGGGGATTCTTTGAAGAAATGACAGAAAGTGATAAAAACAAGAGGACAACTGGAATGAGGTTAGGTTGACTCCAACCTCTACCATCTGGTGGTAACCAGCCTCCAATATGGCCTCTACTGATTCTTGCTTCCTAAAATTGCCAAACTAAGAGAGGAAGCCAGTGTAACCAGTAAGATTGCAGAAATGACTGAGTAGGACTTTCAAGGCTTCTGCCTAGTTCTCTTTTAGATCATTCACTCTGGGAGCAAACAGCCACCATGTTGTAAGGACCTTCAAACAGGCCTGTGGAGAGGCCCACATGGTGAGGAACCAATAGCCAGCATCAACCCTCCAGCCATGGGAGTTTGAGTCATCTTGGAGGCGAAACCTTTAGCCCGGATCAAGCCTTCAGATGACCATAGTCCCAACTGACATCCAAAATGTAACCTGAGAGATCCCAAGCCAGAACCATTCAGCTAAACAACTTACACATTCCCAACACAAACTGTGAAATCAATGTTCTTATAAAAGGTTTGGTAGAGTTTGAAGGTCTGATTTTGGATTTTTCTGTCCTATTTTTCCATTGCTCCTATCCTTCCCCTCAGTGCCAGAGATGGAGCCCCCTTTCCTAAGTACACATAAAGTGACTAGGTTCAAAAGCTGGACAAATTATCAAAAAGATAAATTATTTTAATCACCTCCTACGCTTGATAATAATGGTAACATTTGCTTCAAGGCTTCCAGAACGCCTCCTTAAAGGCAAATAAATTGTTCTAAATGTGACTTAAAATGTTTTTACTTTAATGGTCTGCTTCTTAAAAGGGAAAGACTCACATTATAAAGCTGCTGTGGTTTTTAGTTGATCAAGATCAAAGAAAAAGTAATCATTGTTTCATTATCTTGGTTCCGTCAGTGAGCCAAGAATTAAAGCCTACAAGAACTGAAGTTGAAATTCAGACTTGGCCATTAGTGACCTCTCTAACTCAGTCTCCCTTTTCTATGGATCTAAATGCCCCATTATTAAGCTACTCCACAGCACCCAACCATTCATCTTCTGTTTTTTTCAGCAGTCCTGCCCCTAAAAACTAACAAACTGTCTTCCAGTTCTCGGTAAGACTTGGTGAAAAGGACTACATCTCAATTCCAGAGATGTCAGCAACAACCCTACTGACTTTTCTCCTGAACCAGAAAAGCTACAGAAAGGCTGGGGCAAGGCTGTCCAACCTTGGCACTACTGATACTCCTGGCTGGATAATTTATTGTGGTGGGGGCCGCCCTATGCATTATAGGATGTTTAGCAGCATTCCTGGCCTCTATCCACTGGATGATGTAGGAACTCCACTCCCAGATGTGACAATCAGAAACATCTGCAAACAATGCCAAATGTACTGGGGGTGGAGGCAGGAGGGCAGAATCACCCCTGGATGAGAACCACTCGGGTAAGGGATGGTTCCCTGAAAAACTAGGGTTCTTGCCAAGCTCCTCACCTGGGGCCCAGAGGAGGGACGCCTGGCACTACTTCTTTGCTGATGCTAACATAAAACAGCCTATGGAACAGCCCCAGAGGCTCCAGTTCCATTGTCAGTCCTGAACATTCCAAGTAGAATGTAGGTTACCCAGCAACCATACCTGCTCAAGCCTAATACCCTCCTCAAAAGGGGAGGCCTAGTCTATGGCTCCCGGCTGAAGAGCTTCATGTGTTACTGCCAAGGCAAACCCAGGCGGCCTTTCAAATTCCTCCAGGGTTAATTCACAACCGTCCAAGCATAGCCCAGGGCCCCCTCTCCGACCTTATCACCCACCTTCCCCCTTTACTCAAATCCCACTGGCCTTCCTAGCTGATCTTCTAACAAGCCAGGCGGTTTCTGCTCCTGGGCCTTTATGCCAATGGCACCCCGGGCCAGATATCCTTAACTCCCTCACCACCCGGATCTCTCCTCAAATGTCACCTCTTTACATTCATCCCAACCACCCCCACCCCACCCCCGCTAAAGAAGAAGCAAGCCCTTCGGCGCTCGGTGCGCCGGGGAGTGTATCCTACATTCATTGGTTTTCCTGTTAAGGTCCGCCCATAAGCTGCTTGAGGATTTCCTGTCAATATCCCACTGCCTGTTAGCACCTGACGCGATGACTCTGACAGATGGTGAATGAATTAATGGAAAAGCTGGTCATTCCTCTCAAGGTTCAGGCTCAGCCCCAGCCCCTTGGGCCCAAGGCTCCCCCGCTCATTGCCCTGGAGTCTGGCACCTCTCCCAGCCTGGGACAGGCAAAGGGGCTGGGGGGGGGGGGTAGCTGCGGCATTTTGCAGGGAAACGGCGCGGAGGAGGCTGCGGCAATGGCGATGGTAGCCTAGCCCACTGCCCGATCTGAAGGATTAAGGCCTGAAAAAGGTCAGCCTGAGGTTCCTAGCTACGAGGAGACGGGACCTAGAGCGGAGGTGATGGGCTCAGAAAACGCAGACGCTCACGCCAGGGCCCTCGGACACAGGCTACAAAGGCCAAGACCTCGGCGTCCGGGAGCCAGGACGCGAGGCCCGAGCACAAAGAACTGAGGCACCAAGGCGTGAGCGGGGCGAACCTGAGGCGACAGACCCGCGGCGCCATTTTGTGACCGCAGAGAGGGCAGCGTCCAGGCCCCGGGAGAGGTGCGGGCGAGCACGGTGCGGCTCTGGCACGTCCCTGTCCCTCCCCACCCGAAGCCCGACCCCTACCCTGCGGGCCCACCTGTATAGCTCATGGCAGCAGCGAACACTGCACCCGAAGACTCAGGCAGCTGTCCGACACGTCCGACGCCGGGAAAGCGGCTACAATCCCCCGGACCCCTTCTAACACAACCGAACCCCACCTCCCGGCCTCATTGGCTCGCGTCGGACTCTAGCCTTATTCCTATTGGATGAGAGCGCTGCCTATCCCAGCCCATCCTCATGTTAGAGACTGATGATGCTGCCGATCTCGTGAGAGCCCCGCCCTCCGTTATCCCAAGCGCACGATGATTGGCTGGGAGAAGCAGGCCGGGAGACGGAATCTTGCAGAACTCGAAGGGGCGGAGCTGTGTACTACGGGAAGACCCGAGGCCCAAGCGCGTCTGGGCTTGGGGCCGAGCTCCGGTGCCCTGGAGGACCGCCAGAGGGAGCCGGAACCACCGCACAGGGCACTGTTCCAGTCTCGGCCCTGCTACCGAGGTGCTGTGCAAGCCTACGTTGTTTCTTAACTTCTCTGGCCTTCGGCTCCAAAAAAACGAGCACGGCATGGCCATGCTGGAGTGAAAATTACAACTAAGCGCCAAACAAGATGCTGGGCACATGTTCAAACATATGAGATAATGTATGTAAAGAAATCAGTCCAGTGCCGGGTGCACTAAATAAATGTTACCTTTTGTTGTTAATCGTTAAATAATGATAACGGATATATTTATATAGCATGTTTATGTGGTATATGTAACAAATACATTCATATGTTTATCTCAAATGCTTCCGTCATACCTGCAAGGTCCTTTTTAAAGAATTTCCCATTTAAAAGATAAAAGTGAGGCTTGGAATTCATGACTTGCCTAGGTCCTTGGCACTTAAGTTAAAGCTTGAACTCCTAAGACCCTCTTGGTTCGTTCAGGACTTTAGAGATCCTGTAATAGTGCAGCCCGGGGCCAGCCCTGTGTCCTCAGCATCCTCACTGGATGCATGGAATCCACTTTCAGAGACATCTCATAACTTCGAAGAGATGACCTTACAGAGCTGCAGGCACTGAAAATGGTACATCTGTTTGTGAAAACTCATCAAACTGAGTACAATTATGGCTTGTACATGTTTTTACTTTAAAAGTTTGTTTTAAAGTAGGAGCAATGTTGCTGACTTCTTGATATTAAGGAATTGTCGATCTCTTTAGGTGCAATAATGGCATATTTAAAAGTCCCTATCCTTCAGAGAAAGACTGAAATGTTGAGATTAAGTCACATAATGACAACTATGTGATTCACCATAATTCAGATGGGGAAAGGGAAGGAAGGTGTGGAAGGGTTACAGCTGAAGAGCGTGGTCTTCAGTTGGTAACTGATAAGTAGATGAGGGTTCATTTTACTATTTTTGTATGGTTGGGATTCTCCATAAAATATCTTAATAAAACAACCCCTCCCCTAAAAATGGCTTATGCAGAACTTGCTGCCACATGGACAAGGCTAATGATGTGTTGAGAAACTCCAAATATGAAGCACATAAAACTGATTAATGTGCACACCAGCTTCGGGGCTCACTGAAGTGTCACGCTCAGAGATGCCTGCCTGTTCTCCAAATGAAAGCTGAGCCCCCAGACACTTCTTCCTTCTTGGCACACACCACAGCCATCATTTTACCTTCATTTGGGTGATTTTGTTAACATCCAATGCTCTGCCTCTGAGACGGAATGGCCTGAGAAGGGGCATGCTCAAAATTTTAGGAAAAGGTCCCTTTGAAAAGCTAAGAACTGTGTGCGACCCTTTCGAGGACCTACACAGCTATCATTGCATGTGTAGGTGGGGAGGAACTTCCCATGTTACTTTATAAGGTCTTGTGCCTTTTGAACTTTTTACATCCAGCTTCCATCACTTTTATATTTTTATAACTAATTTATAAAAAGCTGAAAGGGGAAGTGCCTATGGGCCAGCTCTCATCCCAAGAGATGCCCTCCCTGCTTTCAAGTCTTAGACATGCCCACTCACAGCGTGGGATGGACAGAAGTGGTTGAGTCCTTCCTCCACCAGGCGAGATGTGTGCCTTGACCTCACAGGACCAGAAAAGCCAAGAGTGCAGGCCAAGACCACATGTTATCACAGCTTGTTAGCCTGTCCCTTCCAGGCAGGGGCATGGTGGGGGGCCTGGGGCAATAGCGTTGGGGGTAGAGGAGGCCTCTGCTGTCTATACTCCATGAGGTTATTCCCACTTTCCAGCCCTTCGCCATTGAAGTGAAAATGATGAGCTGAAAAACCACATGCAATAAACAAGAAGGAGCAGCCAACAAAATCTCTTAAAATCTCAGAAATGTTCAATAAACATTTGCAGAGCGAGAAAATAAATAACATTGCGAAGGAGCCAGCAACTCCCTTTTCCCCTCGTGTGATTCGGGTTCAGGGTGCCTGTGTCTCCAGACAAGTCACATGTCTTGAAGGCAGGCTGGCCCCAGCTCTCTGAAGGCTGCCAGCAACTGTGCGTTTCTCCCTCCCCCCGCAGGTCCCCCACACCCTCACTGGACAGCTCCTGCCCTTGGAGAGCCCTTCCAGCTTCATCACTTCATCCTGGCTCCCTTCCTAGACCAGCTGCCCAGAGTCTTGGTTCCTCTCCTCTGCTCACAGAAGCCGCTTCACCAGCAAGCCAGCTAGCCAGCCAGCCAGAGCCCCCCACCAACCATGCCAATGAGGGCCAACAGCTGGGAACTTGGGCTCATCCCCAGCTGAGTCTGGTCAGCTTGGCAGCCAACAGGAAAACCCAGGGCCTCCAGGGGCTCTGGGAGGAGGCGGCTCGATCCCAGCCCCGGCTGCCAGACGATGCCAGCCTGTCCACTCGACAGAAAAACACACCTTGGCTGCCTGCCCCGGGGTGTTTCCAGAAGAGAAATTTAATCTAATTTACATACTTCTAGGTACATCGATAACCAAAATGTGGCCACTGAAAAAAGTTAAAAGGTCAATCAGCTCCCGGTCTCTAGCTGGCCCAGGATTGCAAAATAAAAAGATCCACGTTCCTTATTCTCTACACAAAACGCGTTTTTAAAAAAGTGAAAGGTCTAGGGAGCTATACATAGAAAGCAACAGTGAAAAGAGGGAGGGGAGTGGGGTGGGGGAGGAGAGTCCCATCCCCACCCCCTCCTGGGCCCCGGAGTCCCCCAAGGCTCTGGGGGGCCTTGACATGGCAGGAGGCAGCTGTCAGCTCTGAGCTCTTCCAGGCTGGGAAGGCCCCTCTGGGGGGCGGCCAATAAGGATTTCCGTGGCATCATGGGCTCAGTGGGGGGCTCCCAGGCCCCAACAGGCCCTCAGAGGGAGCGTGCCTTCCCCTGAGCAAGCACCGTGGCATGATGTGGTCGTTTGACTCAGGAACTGGGGGGCTGGGGCAGATCCCGGGTCTTACGAGGTGCGTGCGTGCATGTGTGTATGTGCGTGCCTGTGTGTCTGTGTGTGCGTGTATGTGTGTATGCATGTGTGAGAGGATATTCACAGGGGCAAGAGGGAACCAAGACAGGGGTCTTTGGGGTCTTTGCAAATGGCCACGGATGGCAAACATAGCCCTGCCTGGCTGCTAGATGCGGGGGAGCGCTGGCCTTCCTCCCCTTGACCAGATCAGCTGCCACCACAAGAGACCTGGCCTCTCCCCCTGCTGGACCAGGTGGGCATGGGCTGAAGGAAGATGCTCTGTGTGTGGCCCCAGAGCCCTCGGGCTGGGGGAAGGGCCGCTAGCTGGCTCCTGGCGCCCCGGCTGTAGTGTGCCCGGCCCCCGAGGGGTACCGGTTTGAGGTTTTGGCTTGCTCCTTTGGAAACGGAAAAGAAAGAGGGAGGAGAGGGTGGAAGAGACGGAGGAGAAAGAGGAGACAGAGGTGGCACAAGAGGGAATTTGGAATGCTTTTGTGTTAGGGCGCCTCTGCCACCGCTGTCTGTGCCTGCGGGGCCCGGGGCTCCTCAGGCGGGGGGTCCGCTTTGGAGAAATTCATCTCCAGGATGTGCCGCTGTAAGTGCCGCACCCACTCCTCCTGGATAGAGAGGGGCCCCTGGAATTCCACCTCACAGAACCTGTGTGGAGGAACAGAGAAAGAGAGAGGAGTGGCCACTGCCACGAGGAGAGGCAGATGTGTAGCCCTGCCCACGTCCCTGAGCACCAGCCACACTGCCGCTACTCAGTGTGCAGAGAGCCAGCCCAGGATTTCAGGGAAGGGGACCCAGAAGCCAGATGTTTCCACATGGACAGTTGCCTGTACCCATTCCAGGATCAAGGTAGGGTCCCCTAATGACCCCCATCTCTATGCTCAGGGCAGTCTGCTGGCTCTGATGCTGGGAAAGTGCCATGGGGCTTCCCAAGTACCTCTGCCATCTGACTGAAGCATGTGATCTGAGAGGGGAGAGAGCCCAGAGAGGCAGACCCCACCCTGCCAGGCTCCAGGACAGAAGGACAGCAGCTGGGGAAAGGGGGTCAGGCACTAACTCACAGCCACCCTGCTCATGCACCCAACTCACCAACTCCCTACGCTTGAGGTCCCAAGGGAGGCCTCATTGAGCAGGGGCCCAGGACCTGAGCTCAAGGCTCCAAAGACTTGGGTTCAAATCTTACTTCTGACTTGGCCTATCTGGCCCGAGGCAGGCCACCTTAAGTCTCAGAGCCAGTTTCCTGGCCTCAGATGTACGCCTGGACTTTGGTAAAAATGAACTAAGACCTGTACTTTCCTTAATCAGGCAAACACTTGTTGAGTGCTTACCATGTGTCAGACATAGTTCAAGTGCTTTATATATATTCAACTTTTTTAATCTTCACAGCATAGCTGTTCCCAACACCATTTTATAGGTGGGAATACTGAGACATGCGGCAGGAAGCCCTTGCTCAAGGTCACTATGCTGCTAAGTGTCAGAGCCAGCACTGGAACCCTCAGGGTCCCAGCTTAATGCTCTGAGGTGCCGCTGTCTGTTGAGAAGCTCTTAGCCTGCGTTCAGCCACACTCTAAGGCAGTCCTTGAGGCTACATTTCCTGCCCCCACCAACCTGTCTTGTTCAGAGGCTCTGGGTGACTAATTCCCAGGTGGGTGGTCTTTCTCCCCCACCGACCCAAGGGGCTGCGTACCTGCACTTGAGAGTGTAGATGTTGCCAACGAATTTGACCAGTGATGTTTGGGGGGGCCGGGGTACCAGGGAGGGGACCGGCCGGACCCGGGGCGGGGGTTGCCGCACCTCCTCCAGCTTCTGCTGTAGATCATTGGCCTCTTCGCCCCCTCGGACCGCAGAGGCATCTGGAGGGCGGGCTTGTCGGCGCTCAAATTCTGAGGTGGGGAAAGGTGAAGAGAGGGATAGGAGATAAGCCAGAGGGCAAGACTCCTGGGAAGGTTCCTGCCTTTAGCAAGCAAGGGGTGGAGGCTGTGGGGAACTGTAAGACAGGACAGCTGGTGACTGGATGCTGCCTAGGCCTCAGGACAGGTGGCATGGTGCCCAGATGCGAGAACAGGCGAGCAACTGGGGAAGTGACTAAGGGCAGATGCACAGTGGAGAATCCCAGTGGCAGGCACCCCCACCCTCAAAACCCCCTCCCACTAGCACTCACTGTTGATGTTCTGCCGCTGGTGCTCCTCGGCCTTGACAGCGCCTGGTGGGCTGGCTGCCAGAGGCCGCTCACCACTGTCAGCTGCCCGGCCAGCCTCAGGCCCTGGCTCACCCCCAGCACTGCGGCCCACCACAGCCAGGCCCCCGGGTGCCAGCCCTAGGGGCGGCCGCTTGTCGCTGTCACGGCCGTGGCCAGCGCTGCGGAACTTCTTGGTGAAGGGGCGGCCGCCCTGGATGTAGCTGCGGTAGGCCCCCACCTTCTGGGGCCGGTGCTTGATCCATTCGCTCAGTGTCTCAATGGGTGAGCCGTTCACACACCACTCGGTCACGCCAAATTGCCGCAGGTGCGCCCGCGCGTGGCTGGCCAGGGCCTTGCGGTTTTCGAAGTAAAGGCCACACAGCTCACAGCAGGCCTCAGTGGCTGCAGGCAGAGGGGGTGCTGCTGAGTCCCAGCCCAAAGCGAACAAAGAGTACCCAGAAGGCCCTGCCCAGGTCAGGAGTCAGTCCCGCCTCCCACTGGGGCCTTGCCATGGGCCCCTGCTGGGGGTCAGTGTGTGCGTGGCACTGCCAGGCCCTGTAGGCCCCAGCAGATGCCCTCCCAGGACCCTGCCACCCACTGCTTACAGGAGTGGGAGGTCTTCTCGTGGAGGGTCTTTGCCTTGAAGGGCAGTTCGGTCTGGATGTAGGTCTTGGCCTTGACCTCTGCTGGGAGGAGGCGGTCCTCCTGCAGGGGCCGCTTGGCTGCCACTGAGCCCAGGTAGCCAGTGGCTGAGGGCTTGGCACCAGTGATAGGTGCCAGGCTGAGCTCTCGAGGAACCTGGGCCGGCCCAGCTCCTGGTTTGCCCGGGCGGCCAGCCATTGGCGCCAGTGGCAGGGGGGCCTGCACAGGCCCAGGAGCAGCCGTGGGAGGCCCATCCTCAGCCAAGGCAGGGGCCAGGTCTCCGGCTGGCGGCTCTTTCTTGATGAGGCACGGTTTGGACTTCTTCTTGAGGATCTCCCGCAGCGTGTCAATGGGCGAGCCGTTGACAGACCACTCGGTCACACCCATCTGCCGCAGGTGGGAGCGCGCGTGGCTCGACAGGCCCTTGCGGTTCTCGAAGAACTCACCGCAGAACTCACAGCGGATGTCACGCACAGGCTCTGCCCGGGACGCTGCAGGGGGTCCAGAGTGGAGGGAGGGGAGGAGAAGGAGGCAGCTGCTGCGGCAGGAAGCCTCCAAGCCCAAGGCTAATGTTAAGTGCCTGGCTGTCCCGTCCATGCAGCCCCAGACCCGAATGACCCGCTCCCTCATCCGCTTCCAGGGGCCCTTGTGTACATTCAGCCCTTCTGCTTGTTCTGTCACCTCAAATTCTAGCTGGCTTCAAGATGATTCCCTGTGACACTGAGAAGTATTGAGGAGCAAGCAATTCCTCGATCCTGGGCTCAGACACCAGGTTGGCTGTGGCCCCTTATGTTACACTGGGCAAACCACTTCCCCTCTGAGCCTCAGTTTCCTCCTCCACAAAATGCAGATGGAAACCTCCACCTGGAGGGAGCAGCTCCAAGCATGTGGCACACAGCTGGTATGAAATGCCCCTGAGCACTGAGGCAGAGGCCTGGGCCATCCTCACCTGCTCAGCACAGACCTCAGCCAACTCAAACAGAAAGAACAGTGACAGGGACAGTACAACTACCGACTATGGTATACACACGGCTTCATTTACGCAGGCACCATGCTAAGTGCTTTATACCACTTTGGAACTATACAGAGCTCAGGCCATGCTTATCTTCTACCCCCAGAAAGACGAAACTTGCCCAAGGTCACATACTGCTGGATTGTAAGAGCTGAGCACTTAACTTGAACCTAGCTCCAAATGCCAAACACTTAGCGACCAGGAATGTCAGGAAGAGGTTGCAGCCTCCCACTTCCAGTCCCTATACTCCTGACTGTGGCAGACATCACTAACTGACTCCTCCAATCTTTCTCCCTAGGAATCTGGTTGGTAGACACTACCAATCAATTGACGATGGCCCAAAAGGTAAAATCTTTTGGGCATCATTGAATGGCACAATTCTGCCTCCCCAATGTGGATGGAGAATCAAGCAGCAGCTCAGCTGGGGGGTCTGCATAGCAAGAACGCACAGCTAACCCCTTGTTCTCTGGACCTCTGTATCCTCCCTTCTATTTCTACCCTGGGTGCTCTGGGTACCCATGAAGTGTGTGGGGGGGGGGCGGAGGGAGACCCCTCTACCTGTTCTTACTGCCCTGCCCCCGGGGTCACACTTACACAGGTTCAGGGGGGCCATGTCTTCCCGTGGCGCCGCCCAGGGACCCTCTGATGGGTGTGGCTCCCCATGAAGGGCCCCTGGCAGCATCTCCCGTTTGATCTCCACCCGCATTTGTTCAGGCTTCAGCTTCTTGGGCAGGGAGGGTGCAGCCAGGCCTGGGAACATCTTCCGGGCCGTGGGAGGAGGAGAGGCAGTTGGTGAGTGGCCCAGGGGGCTGCCTGGTGGCGGAGGCAACTTCTTGGCCAGGGGTGAGAGGTGAAGGTCTGCGGGGCTGCGGGCTTCCAGTGAGCTGCCAGGACCTCCACTGCCCACGACCTTGGCCAGGGCTTTCGGGCTCGGCCCTGGTGGGTTAGGGGGGCCACCAGGCCGGGACTGGGTCCGTCTCTTGAGGATCTCCCGTAGTGTGTCAATGGGTGAGCCGTTGACATACCACTCGGTCACGCCCATCTGCCGCAGGTGTGAGCGTGCGTGACTTGATAGGCCCTTGCGGTTCTCGAAGAACTCACCACAGAACTCACAGCGGATGTCTCGAGCTGGCTCTGGGCCCGAGGCTGCAGCAGGAGAAAGGAGTAATTAGCATCGTGGGCATCATTAGCATCCTTGTCTGTGGGTCTCCTGGTCGGCTGGGCATGGGCAGCAGCATGCCCACAGGCTGGGGTGGTGGTGGAGGGCAGGTGCAAGCGAGGGAACTGAGGAGTGGGGTGGGGGCCAGACACTCAGCAGGAGTGAGGGGAGACTCCAGAGAGCACATGGGCCCTTGGTCCTGGCAGAGGATGGAACCAAGACTCCACAGCTCTGCGGGTCCCGGGTCCCAACAAGGATGTGGGCAAGAGGGCAGGAAGTAGTAGCCTAAGTGCCAAATGCTATCCAGACCAGGGGCAACCATGGACACTTTCCACACCAAAAGGCAGCACCCCACCCTTGGCCTTTATTCTCAGGGAAGGTCATAGTCATGGAAGTCAAAGGCCAAGAAAGAGGGCCTAGCAGCCAACTGCCAACAAGATCTCTGGGCAGAACCAGCCCACTGCGAAGGGCCCCTGTCTACTCCCTGCCCCAGCAGGAAAGGAGTAGGGAGGGGGCTGTGACCCCCCCGGGAGGGGCTCCAGGGCCCGCAGGGAGGAGGGAGCGGCTGAAGCGAGAACCTACAGAGGTTGAGAGGAGACGGCTCCACATCAGAGGCCCAGAAAATGCCGGCGGCTGTGGCGGCCGAGAGGTCCTGCTTCCCCCAGGGGCTGGCCGTACCCGCGGCCTTCAGCTTGGCCTTCTTGGCCGGCGGTGGGGGGGGGAGCAAGGAGAGGGCCGGAGAGGTGGGAGGAGGCCGCCCCAGCTGGGCCAGGGTGCCGCGCCCGGGTGGGAGGCGGATCTGGACGCCGTCCCTCCTGATGAGCCCGTGGAGCACGTCTATGGGGGATCCCTTGGCGTCCGGGTCGCTGACGCCCAGGTGGCGCAGGTGGGCACGGGCGTGGCTGGACAGGCCCTTGCGGGTCTCAAACCAGGCACCGCACAGCTGGCAGTCCAGCTCTCTGCCCCCGTCACTATCTAAAGCTGCGGAGACAAAACACAGGGGGGGGGGGTTCACGGCCGCCACCTTGGCCGGCCCTAGGGGACTGAGGCAGGAAGACCTGATATGATTCAAGGCTGCCCAGGCCGATCGGGGATCAAGACTTGTGCCGTAGGTTTATTTTAAGAGGTTTTGGGAAACAGAATGTCCTATTCCCTGCCTAGCCCTTTCGCATCAAGGTGAATGTGGAGAGCTTAAGGATGTGGGGTGGAGAGGTGGTGGCCAAATTCTAGTGGCACAATCTGATGCTCCCAGGCACTCTTCCCCGGGACCCCAGCTGTGGGAGCTGTGTGGGTGCAAAGCAGGGGCCTCACCCAGCTGCCAACCATCAAAAAGCCAAGGGCAGACCTGCTCAGGGCCTTGCTCCTGAAAGCACAGCAGACAATGGAAGCAGCTTCATGGGAACATGAGGTGCCAACTGGGGTGCCCCACTGGGCAGGGGGCCAGACCCTGGGCTCACCCCAGGCTAAACAAATGTGTGGGAAGGCCTGACTTCCTCAGAGAAGCCATGCTAAATCTGATCACTGCACCTGGGAGGGAGGGGGGTGGTTCTTCCCAAACCCTTCTGTGTCATGCCCACAGGCAGCCCAGGAGGTATGGCTCCACCCATGGGCACAAGTAGAGGTGCCTCTGCACAGACAGCCAGGAAGATATGAAGACAGGGCCAACTACAGGACCTCCTGCCAGGCGGATCACCTGTCTGCCTGCAGGAACCAAGATGCCCCTCTGGGGAAGCCAGGCCCACAGGAGTTCTGGTTACCTTCACTGACCCAACTCTCAGGCTCAGAGAAGGCCAAGAGTGCCCCTAAGTGGTGAGGATGACTCTGGCAGGCTCAGCAGCCACAGCCAGGCCTCCAGAGGGAAGAACAGCAAAGTATAGTGGGAGGCAGATGATAATATGCTGCATGGCCAGCCCAACAGGAGACATGGTGCTCTGATCAATATTCTGACCCAGTGGACCCAGGACATAGGAGCTGTAGTCCCCACTGTTCCCACCCTGGGCTCTGCAGCCCTCCCGGTGCCAGGACCTCCCTCAGCTCCCGGGACCCGCACTCACTGAGGTTTAGGGGCCCTTCGTCCTCAGACTGGGGCCACTGTGCCTTTGGGGAGGCTGGCCGGGGGCTCAGGGACAGCTGGGGGCTCTTGTCCTCAGGATTCTTGGGGGTAGGGGAACCCGCCAGGGCCAGTGGTGCCTTCTTGAGGAGTGGGGAGCTGGGCGGGTGGGCCAAGCCCTTGGTTGAGAAGCCGGGAGGTGACTTGATGGCCTTGTTGACAGCAGGGGCATCCAAGGGCTTGGCCAAGGCAAGCAGGCCAGGCCGAGGGCCCCCAGCGACCACCTCCTTCGGTGAGTTGGACTTCTTAGACAGGCCTGGGGGCAGCCCGAGGGGTGTGTCGGGCAGGCCCTTCTGCTTCACGAGCTCGTAGAGGAGGTCAATGGGGGCACCGCTGCTCTCCGACTCCGCCACCCCCAGCTGCCGTAGGTGGGAGCGCGCGTGGCTGGACAGGCCCTTGCGTGTCTCAAAGCAGGCACCGCAGACCTCGCAGGTGGTCAGGCTCTGGGCTGGAGGGCGAGATGGAGGCCAAGAGAGCTGGCTGTGAGGCCCCTCAAGACCTGCCCTCCCCACTTCTCCTCCTCCCAGGACCCCACACACCCAGGCTCCCTGCAAGCCTCCCTGACCCCTAAAATGACCCTAGTAAGGCAGGAATCAGCCTGTCCAGTTTGCAAATAAGGAAACTGAGTCTCAGAGAGGGAAGAGTTGTACCCAAGGGCACACAGCAGGAGGCAGAGCCCTTTTGTGGTCCAGCCAGTAGAACGCCTTCGGATATCCAACATACCAGGGTGTCCTGGCAACAGGTGTTCACATAAACACTGACCTGCCAGTCACACGGTTCCCAGAGCTGTCCTAGCCAGCCTCTGCAGCTCAACTCATGCCCCAAACACTGGGTTGGAAGGCCCAGCCACAGTCCCTGTGGTGCCCTACATCCTTTTCCGCAGAGCCCTTATCACTGCCTGTCTCCTTCTCTGCCTCCCTGCTCTCCAATTTCAATGACTCCAAGGACAAGTGCCAGGCCTGTTCTGCTCTCTCACATCCCTGGAGTCTAGCACAGTGCCTATCAACCACTCAATAATGATCTCAATATCAACGTACAGACGAGACAATATCACACAGAAGATCACATAGCTAATGAGGGCCAAAGTCAGCAAATGAATTGGGTCTGAGTGTGAACTCTTGAAAACCAGGCTGTTTCCCTGGATGCCCCTCCCCCACCCAGTGAGGGTACAGCTCAAGGCCATGCTCGCCCAGGGCAGCAGAAGCTGGACAGAAGACAACCAGATGTCTCCTTAGTGCCTTCGGGTAAAGAGAAAGCTGTTGACCTCATACTAACCCCAGGCCCAAGAGTTCCCTGTAAGTGTGACCAGCCTGGCCAGCTCCCTCACCTTCCCACTTGGGTCACTCACCCTTGAGATCTGGCAGCTCCTGCTTGCTGCCATGAGGAACCTCTGCAGCCACTTTGCTACTCAGCCGATTGGCCACCTGCTCCAAGGGCCCAGGGACAGGCAGGCTCTTCTTGGGGAGCGGGGGGGAGCCCAAGTCCATGGCCACCATTGTGTTTTCCTCAGAACCCAGGCCTGTGAGGTTAGGAAGACAAGCTCAGCCCAGGCTGGGTGCGAGCTGTCTACCCCCATAAGGACTGACAGTGGGGGGCATGGAGCCTTCTTCCTCATCCTTGGCATCTGCTCTCACTCTGGGTGGCAACTCACCCTATGAGAACAGAGGCTCCATCCAAACTCCCAGCACCAGGATGTCAAGGCTGCACACTGACTAAGAGCACCTTCCACCCACCAGAACACACACTGGCTGGGGCAGTGACTCCCATCCTAGATCTGACAAAATATCTCTCTGGGCAGAACTTGTGCAGGGGAGGATGTCAGTCTTGGGAGCAGGTAGGTTGCAGTCAAAAGGGGAATCCAGTAAGAGAAGGCCAGAGTCAGAGGCCAGAGAAGCAATGCAGAGATGAGGAGCCAAGGACAGGAAGGAGACCCCACAGGACTTGTGGGGAACCTCCACCAGACAAGACAGCTGGGGCTGCAGAGAGAACTCGGGGCTCCGCAGTAGTCTGCTAATCACAAGCTGAGCCCTAAGTGGGGTAAGGTGAGAACTGGGAGTCTGGATCAGCCGGGATCTGAATGGAGACAGGAAAAGTGGGAATCACAGAACTTTCTAGGAAGTTTCTGAGGCATCCGTCAGGTCAGGAAGCTTCCCTGAATGAGGTGTGTATGAGAACAGGGAGTTGAAGGTATGTTTTTATAGTCTAATTTTTCAGAGAAGGGGGCCTGGGTGGCCTGGGAGCCCCAGGTTTAGCGTTCAGGGCATGGAGACAGCTCTGAGGCTGAAGAAACTGTGTGTTAGATGGGGCTTTGGAGTCGTCCACTGCTAGGGGCAAGAAGCCATGCAGGTCCTCTGCTCAGTTTGAATCCTACGGAGGCAAGGAGAAGGCAGGCAGGGGGGGCCACCGGGGCCCGGGACACCGAGGACTTTGTCAAAGTCGCCGGGTGGAGTGGGCGCGTCTGTCAGATGGTGTAGGGACCGTGTCTGAAGTGACTTGGAGTGGGTTTCCGCGCCGGAGGGATCGAGACTGTGGCGAGGGACGCTCCCAGGGCTCCAAGGGTAACAGGGAACATCTGTCAGACGGGGTGAGGGTCCCACGGAGCAGCGGCGGAGAGTGTTTTTGAAGCCCGGGACCCTACGAGCTGCGACAGGAGGCCCGGGGCCCGCGCGACGGGAGGGCCTTGGTGGGGAGGGGGAGTCCCGGAGACTGGACGGCGGGCGTCGGGGGCGGCGGCAGGGGGCGGGCGGAATGCCGACTTTGCCCTCCCCGCACCCTCCCCGGCGCGGGCTCTTACCCGGCGCGGGCGCCGGCCCGGGCCCCGGCTCCGGCTCGGCCTTGGGCCCGTCCCGCGGCGGCGGCGGTGGCGGCGGGGGCGGGGGCGGCGGCGGCGGCGCGGGGACGGCCGCGGGGCCCGGGCTCGGGGGGCTGGGCGGGGGCGCCCCAGCGGGCGCGCGCTCCCGGGCGCCCCCCGCGCGCGGCCCCGCCGCCGCCTTGCTCTCCGCTTTTGTCACTCGGCACTGGGCGGTGGAGGCGGCCATCTTGGCTCCGGCGCACGCGGGGCGGCCGCCCCAGGCGGGAGCAGCCGAGCGCCGAGCGCCGCCGCTGAGCCCGCTCCGCTCCGCCCCGCCCCTCGGGGCGCGCCCAGGGCGGCCGGCCGAGCGCCGAACGCCGTGAGCGAGCGAAACATTTGTCCCGGCCCTGCTGTCCGGGGGTTGGGGTGGGTGGGTGGGTGGAGCTGGAGCCTCAGGGAGCGGCCCGCACCCCTGCTCACCGAAGCACGCACGCCGCGCTGAGCGCGGCAGCCAACTGCAGTCCCACCCCTGGCCTGGACTGGACGGGACGCTCTTCCCCCCACCCCGAACACCCTTAAGGCTAAAATGGGAATCCTCCGACCACACGCATTTGCCTTAACAGCATCCAGGCTCCTGGAGCCCCGACAGGCGGAGCTAGGACCTGCCCCGGGATCCTTTTCCATTCCCTATCCTGGAATTCTCCCTTCCGTGTCGGAGATCCTGGAAGACACCAGATCCCAGCTATGAGGATCCCACATCATCCTGGTATCCAAATGTCCCCCTGCCCCCGCCGGCGCTGTCCCGCAATCCTATGGAACTTCCCACACGACCGCCGCCGGCACCCCATTTCAGGCACCACCTGCTTCTCCCCAACACCAAACAGATTGCCCCCCGCTGTTCCTTGACAGCTGAATGGGGCCAGAATCTGACCGTTGCCCCACCCCCTACGGCCCACTTAGTGCTGTGGGAGATGCTTCTAAGAACAACGGTGCAGGGCGGTGCCCAGACCTAGCCTTAATCTTGGACATCCTTCCTCAAGGCAAGGCTTCCAGGACCTTCCAAACCACTCATTAACAGCCTTCCGGCCCACCAAGTGTTAACCGAAAGCCTGATCAAAGCCCGCCCCCCCGCCCCCCGCACCCGTGGACAAGGCCAGGACAGTATCAGACTGAATGCTGACACCCCAATGTCTTGCCCGTCTCTGTCAGCACTGACTAAGGGCTGCCGCATTGGTCTTCTAGTGGAAACAGGTTGACCAGAGCTGAACCTGACTGCTGGACACAGGCTGCCATCCCTGGGGGGCCTGACCCAGTGCCAAGTAAGGAGTTTGAGCCTGACAATCAGGCCTCTACACTCTAGACAAAAAAAGAAGAGGGCACGGCTGTAGCTTACAAACTACCTCCTGTACCCCCCAGCGGTCCTCAGAGCCAGCTCCACTTCGCAGCCGCGACTGAGATACCACAAAGCTAGCCAGGTATGTGAGCTGAATGCCCAGGCAGCAGCCTTCAGCAGAGGCAAGAAACCTGAGGTCATGTCCCTACTCTACCTCTTTCCAAACTGTGACTTCAGTCAGCCACTATGTCCTTTCTGTGACTCGGTCTCCTTGTCCAAGGAGGACAGGGGGCTTTAATAGCACCACTCTCCACTTTGCAGACCCTCAGGTGCCTTTCACTGATAAGGGGGCTTGCATATGGGTCCAGCGGAGTTCAGAGTACAGATCTAGGTAGGACCCTGGAAGCTCCAGGCAGGAGAAACAGAAGGAAACCCCAGCCCAAGCTGCTCCTGGACAGTTCCCCCTGTTCAGGAACTTCTCCATTCCCCAGAGCCCACCTACTCCTCACTGCCGAGTTCTCTGCTTTGAGATTCAGTAAAGGCTCCTACAAAGTCTGGATTTTCAAGGCTGGGTACTTCACCTTTCCACTCCCTCGGTGGTGCCCAGCCCTAGGCTCCTTAACCAAAATATTACTTCTGGATTTCCCAAGCTGTCCTCCATGGAGAGACCACCAAACATGGTGTTCAGAAGTCTAGCTCTGCTGCTTTGTGGCTATGTGGGAAAGCAGATGACCTACAGTTTCCTTATCCACAAAACAGGAACGCAACAATCCTTAGCCCCACAGAATGGTTTAGAGGCATAAATGAGATGAAACCTTAGTATACAACAAGCACTCAGTTATGGGAGGGGTTATCAATGCTGCTGGACAAAGTAGGCCCCAATAAAAATCCAGAATGTAGACTCTAGCTCTGCAACGTCTGACAGAATTACAACTAACCTTGCGTTACCCACATTTCAAGTGGTCCATAGCCCTATGTGGCCGTTAGTGACCTACAGAACATGTATTTAAAGTACCTTTCCATTTTAGAAAGTTCTATCAGACAGCGCTGCTCTAGACCAAAGACACTTTTAAGAGCAAAGATGCTGGAGCCTGACCTGAGTGGGGTTTCAAAGCCCAGCTCCACCCCTTCTGGCTGTGTGTCCTTGGGCAAGTTAAGTAATTTCATTGTGCCTCAGTTTCCTCATCTGTAAAATGGGGATAATAATAACACCTGCCCTATAGCACTGTTGTGAGGATGTAAATAAGTTTGTGTTGGTAAAGTGCTTAGAACATATTTGGCTACTAGTAAGAGCTGAGTAAGCGTGTGTTAAAATCACTATCAGGCAGGGCAGGGGTGAACTGGATCCAGAAGTAGCCCTGACCCAGCCCCTGAGTAAAACAGAAATAACCTCTAAGTGGCAGGGCAGTTGTAAGGACAGTTGTCAGCATACTTTGTAAAGTGACTTGAAACACTACCAGGAAAGCGGAGTGGCTACCCCCTCCACCTCCCCCACATCTCTGATGGGGCCCTGAGAAGGGTCAGGGCCCCTACCCAATCCGCACTCTCTCTCCTTACCGTCTCCGTAGGCTGGCCCAGGGTCCTCAGCCCAGGTGGGTGGAAAGGGCACTGCGAGAGGTAAGCGGGGCCGACGAGAGGTCAGGAAGCTGCTAGGTGACCCACCAGGTTCGCAGCCCAGGGGGCTGGGGGGCCGCTCAGCAGCCGAGGTGGCCAGCAGCTCTTGCAGGATGTTGATGGGTGACACGGTGAGCTCCCAGTTAGTGATGCCAAAGTCTCGTAGGTGGGCCCGGGCATGGCTGGAGAGGCCGGCCCGGGTGTCGAAGCCAGCCCCACAGAAGTCACAGCGCATCAGGCTGAAGGTGCCTGGATCAAAGTTAGCCACTGTGGAGGGAGAAAGGACATGGACTGCCTGGAGTGGTGACTCTCTGGCCCCAGCCCTCCCTGTTCCCGGGGCTGCTCCCCCTCCACAGATCACACAGCCAGTGCCATCCGTGACCCTGGACACCTCCCTTTCCCTTTGCCATTCACCCTCCTGCCTGCATCAGCTCCCATGTGCTCACACATCCTCCCATCCTCCCACTCCAGGAAGCCTTCTCTGCCTAACCTTCCAGGTTTCCCCTCACATAGCTCTCAGCACCAGGGCCTCCACCCTCAGAAACCCTTCTCCAGTGGTGGATTTGCAATCCTTCGGCTGAGTGTTCAATTACTATCCTCGTGTGTAGAGCACATGCCTATTTTTGCTCACTATCATTCCAGTGCTGTCAATTAAATCTTTGTTGAGTGAAGACATGGCCAAATGGATAGGATGCTCTTCTCTGGGAGCCTGCTTGGATGCCCCCAGGTGGAGTCAGGGACCTCCTCTGGGCTTCCCCAGCCCCCAGCTTCCCCCATCACAGCCCCAATGGTCACCACCATTGTAAGTGCCTGGTTTTCTGGCTGTCTGCCCCCTGACACCCCCAGTGCACGCACACATGTGCACACACACACACACACTCTCTCTCTCTCTCTCTCTCTCTCACTCACTCTTTCTCAAACACCACACCAGCACCTCCCCCAAGTGGGATCCATGTCTGCCAGCGTCAGAACCACCCAGGGCACTCGTGTTGGAGACAGACCTCCAGAATCAGAACCCTGGTGCCTGGGAATCTGCATACCTCACAGGCTGCCCCGGGGGTTCTGAAGCCGGCCAGGGTCCCACACTCCTATTACTGGGCCGTGAATTCCAGGAGAGCAGGGACTGCGGTTTTGTTCTCTGCTGTGTCCCCAAGTGCCCAGAACAGAGGGGACCTCTCTCAATAAATATTTGTCCAATGAAGACATCAGTGACATTCCCTGCCTGGGGCTGCCTCCTCTGCCCATACTCCTTCCTCCAGCTGCTGGAAGGGCCAGGGCACTGGGGCGTCCCCACACCTGCACCGATGCGGTGGCCTTTGCCGCGGCTCCCAGTCTTCCAGAAGGGGAGGCCCTGACTTCCCCCTGCTTGGTGCTATGGGAGGATTTAGAGTGAGGGTTGCTCGGTTCAGAACTCGGCTGCCCAGCTGTGCGTCTCTTGGGCCTCGGAGGGAGGTGGGTGCCGGAGCGAAGCCGCCCTACCTTTTTTCTTCTTCTTCTGGAAGGAGAACCTGCGCTCAATGGCCTTCACCTCCTCAGCAGAGATGAAGTGCCGCACATTGTAGCTGACGCCCACACGGTTCAGGTGGCCCCGGACATGGTTGGCCAGGCCGATGCCGTTGTGGAAGCGATCAGGGCAGTAGGGGCACTTGCGCTCCTCGTGCTTCAGTGCCACCGCCGGGTCCCCATCCAGGAGCACGTCCAGCCCCAGTGGGCCGCCCAGCGGCGCATCCAGGAGCAAGAAGTCCAGAGGGTGGGCGCCCCCCAGCCCCAGCTCCTCAGGCTGCAGCCTCAGGGGCACCCTGGTTGCCGCAGCCATGACCTGTGGCCCCAGCTTTGCCACCAGCACAAGCGGCACCATCCCTTGGAGCTGCTGCTGCTGTGCCCGCGAGGCCTCGGCTGCCCTCAGAGCTTTTCGGAAAGTCCGCTTTAGGTCCAAGGCCAGCTGTGGGATGAGGCCAGGGGTAGCTAGGGGTGGAAAAATCCCATTTTCGGGGGAAAAGTCCATTTCTGAGGCCAGCGGTATGTCTTCCTCCTCCTCTTCGCTCCAAGGGTGTCTCCGGTCCCCCAGCTGGGCTGGGAGCCCCTGTGGGTGGACCACGCTCTTGTTTCTACTAGGCTGTAAGGAGTAGGGGGCGGATGCTAGAGGTGAGGGCAAGGCTGGCCTTCCTGGGAGCCTCTGGTCTGAGCCGTGCAGAAGTGGCTTTGACAGTGGGAAATCCCTCATGCCCAGCTGCTGGCAGCCTGGGCCAAAGGCCAGGCTGGGGTCATATCCAGCAGGGTTCTCCTGCCACGTGGGGGCCAAGAGCGGCTCAGCTTTGCCAAAGTAGTCCTCAGCAGCATCAGGGAAGCGGGCATATGCATCCTGGCTGGTGCCCGGCTGGCTGGCAGGGTCCTCCTCAAAAGCCTCGGCATCCTCCTCCCAGTGGGGTTGGGCATGCACAAGCCTCATGTGCTCCCTGAGCAGGCTCTCACTGGGCGCGGGGAAGCCGCAGAAAACGCAGCAACTGAGCCCTGCGGAGGCTCGGTAGGGTCGATAGGTGAGGGTGGTGGCATCAGGGCCTGGGCTGCCAGCCCCGCTGCCGCCCCCAAAGGGCTCCCTGGCAGGCTGGCCTGGAAGCTCATGCACGTGCAGTTTGGCATGCTGCACAAAGGCCTTGGAGGAATTGGTGCCAAAGACGCACTTGGGGCACTGCAGCCGTGCCTCCCGGCCCTCATCACCTGGGACCTGCTTCAGTTTCTGGATCTCTTCAATGATTTTCTCCCGGGAGGCCTGGTGCAACTGCCGGTGCTGCTCCAGGGCGCCGGGGTCGGCGAAGGCCCAGCCGCACTCCCCACAGGCCAGCGGGGCCAAGTCGGCAGGCGGCTCCTGGCCCGGGGCTCGGCGGTGCTGGCTCATGTGCTCCAGAAGGTGCTCCTTCTGCTTGAAGTAGATGCTGCACTCGATGCATGGGAACACGGCTGGCTCCTCGTCCTCATCCTCATCCGGGCTGGCCACCCCCTTGGCCACCTCCTCCAGCAGCTCGCACAGGTAGGGCCCCGTCCGGATCGGGGGCAACAACGGCTGTAGCCGCTCCACGGATGCCTCTGAGTTCACCGTCCAGGTCTGCGTGGCCACCTCCGAGGCCGACCTGGGCAGGCCCCACTCGGACGGCTGAGCCAGCCCTTCGAGGTCTGCCAGGTGCTCTCTGCTGTCCACCACTGTCACATCCAGCGTCTTAGTGGTATCTTCTACTGGCACAAGCACTGTCCTGAAGGAGGTGAGGGGCAGGGGCTGGGGCGGCAGGTCCATGTGCAGCCCTGCTTCCTGGGGTGGGGCCTGCTCCTCTGCATCTCGGAGCCAGTCGAACCTGGGGTGGCCCCGGGGGGCCTTCTCCAAGAGCTTCGCTTCACCCTGATGGTGCAAGAACCTTCTAGATCCCTCAAGCTCAATGTGGGGCTTCACGGTTCTCACAATGACCGAGTCCTCGAACCTCCGCTCAGATGGGATGCCCTCCCTGGGTTCCTGGACCAGGGAGTGCTCCCAGGTCCCCTGGCCATCAGGGGGGCCGGGGAAGTGGCCCAGGAGGTGGGGTGGTGGGGAGCCCGGCTGGAAGTCCAGGCTGCCTCCATCCCAGCAACTGCAAGGAAGTGCCAATGGGGACAGGTTAGCCATGGGCCTCAGTTTCCCTTCCTTGGGTGGGGGAGGGGGTCCTCGTAGGCAGTCCAAGACAAGCCCCATAGACCCAGCCTGAGGGCAACCTCAGGGGGGCCGGGAGTGTGGAGGTGAGGGCGGGGAGGTAGGGGGAGTGGATGTGGCCCTTCCAGAGCCGTTGGACCAAAAACCACATTCAGCTCCCAGGACGCACCTGTTCATGTAGCCCAGCCCTGTTGTATTGTGGGAGAGTGTGCGGGGTCCATCAGGGGTTACACCAGTGTCACAAGGCATGTCCTCAAGTCTGGTGGCACAGTCAACTCTCATCTGTCCCCCAGGAGGGCCCAACGCTCTGATCTGTACCCCAGCTGCATAAGACCAAGAGGTTTTCCCCAAACTGGGGTGATTTAGTTCATTTAGTCTCACTTTCCAGCAAATTTCGTGCAACCCTGTGGCGTAAACAATTCAGGGGAATGCCCTTTCCCCTGCAGCTCCCCTCATGGAAGGGCAGAGTCAGGAGTGGTTGAAGGACCCTGCTCAGCCTCTGGCCCAAGGACCCTGACCTCCTTTGGGGGAAGGGGGAGGCGAAGCAACCTCACTGAGCCTCAGTTTTCCAATCCTAAAAATGGGAACAAGTCCCCCAAACCAGGAGCCTCTGTGTCTTTATGCAACATCTAAGGAGCTTTCTCATATCCACAGTCAAAGAAGAGTTCACGTGAGGTATGTGCTCATTTAAATGGTCACAACTACAACACTTCAAATGGGGACCTTGACCCCGACCCCGGGAAGTGTAGGGAGAAGAGGACACAACTCCGTGCTGGGGAAATTCTTCATTTCACCAGATGCCTGGTTCCTGGTAAGCCCACAACCAACGTGGGTTCTTATCATGCCTGTTCCTGATAAATCTCCCTTCATTTTCAGGACCCTGCCTGTAAGAGGGGCTATCGATCATGCCTACCCAACAGGTGCAGAAATGGGTTCTACCGAGAGGCAGAGCGGAAATCACGGGGTCACCTCTCTCAGCCCCACTGGTGACGTGTGATACCAACAGGACCACCCCCCCTCCAGGGCCATGGCAAAGATTCAGTGGGGCAAACCTTTGCCAAGAGGCTAGTCCACAGCAAGTGCTCAACAAATGGGAACTATCATTAGCCCATCGCAACACTTATTACATATGAGCACCCACCAAGACTTAAAGGGTCGCTACTGTCACCGTTGCTGTCAGTTCTGACTCCTGTCCAACCTCCCTGGGGTCCTCAAGGCCAGTTTGTGAGATGTATCTTAGGGACTCTATTTTACAGATGGGGAAACTGAGGCTTAGAGAGGCCTGACATCATTCTAAGGGTCACCTGGCAGAGACAGGACTCCAAGGGTCTAACCTTCAGGCTCCTGTTCCTCTGGCCCTGCTCCTGGCAGGGATAATGAGAGTTGACTGTCTGTGTTCATCCCAGTCTTCCCCACCCCCTGCACATGCCCAGGCGCTTGCCTGCTGGGAGCCACCTCCTCCTGCCTGGCCTCCTGTTTCCCTCCTTTCCCCTTCTCACTCCCCAGGGGGCTTCCTTCGGGCCTAGGCACATCCTGCTTGCCCCCCTGCCCTCCCTGAGGTCAGGGCCAGCATGGCACTCACCAGCTGCTGATCCGATGGGTGGCGGAGGTGGCACGGGGGAGGGCTTCGCTGAGGCCGGGATGGGGCTGCCCGTCTGCAACAGAGAGGGGAGACCCTGAGGGGCTGGGGTCCTCCTGGCCGGGGTCCTTCACAACACCCCAGCTCAGGGAGCCCTGCCGGGCACCTCGGAAGGGCCCAGCCGGCTCCCCACCCCTCTCTGAGAGGCCTTTGGCCTCTGCACTCCTGAGCCTTGAAAGGGGTCTCTTTGGAGGAGTCTCCTGGGGGGGGACCCCTGGGGCTTCCTGCCTTCAACCCTCCTCTCTTTGCCCCCACCCAGCAGCCAAGGTGATTTTTAAAAATCACACCCTGGTAAAAACTCACCTGACTTCTCATCGTACTTCTGATAAAAGCCAGGTTCCCAACCACTAGCTACAAAGCCCGGCGAGGTGGGATGTCTGCTGATCTTTCCAGCCTCACTCCCTCTCCTGGCCCCTCACTCGCTCTGTCCTGACTCCTCTTGATGCCTCAAGCCCACCCAACTCTTTCTGGCCCCGGGGCCTCTGCATTGGCTATTTCTTCCATCTGTAGAGTCCTTCCCTGGTGGCTGACCAAAGGGAGCCCCTATGACTTTCTTTCTTGTCACCTGTTCCATTTCTTCACACTCTCCGAAATCGCCTGGTTTCTCTTGTGGATGCCTGCCTGCCTGCGTCCCAGCTAGCACATAAGCACCCCCTGAGGGTGGGGACTTTTTCAGCCTCATTCACTGTAGCATCCTAGTGCATGGCACACAGCAGGTGCTCAACCAATGCTTGCCAGATGATGAGCGAGGAACTCTAAGTCTGAGCTGCAGAGGGCCTGTCCTTGCTTCTCAGGCCCCCTTCCAGGCCTAAGTCCTAGAATCAAATCCCCTCCTGGGACCCCTCACACAGATAGAGCCAACTCTCCATTATCCGCCTGTGGAGCCAATGCCTGGAGCGACCACAGGAATCCTGGCCTGTGCCTCCTCTGCCCGCCACACTCGCCTGACATGGGTGAACGTGCCAGTTGGGGTGCAGGCCAACTGCCTGGGCCAAGGTTAACACACGGGGGGAATTGCGCCCCGTCCAGAGCCTGACAGATGCAATTGTTGGATTAGCTTCAATTGGAGGATGGTCCAGAAAGAGGGCGAGGGCCAGGGCTAGTTCTTTTTCCGATCCCCCACGGTTCATTTGCCCAGGAAATTGAGAGCTGACTGTCAGGAGCCAGAAGCATTAAAAGTGCCATCAGGGGTGGCGTGGGGGGAGGTGTCAGAAAGTCATGGTCACTGGCTGAGGGTCTTTCTACAGAGCGAAGGTCTGTGACCGTCACATGGCCTCTGGAAGGTGAGGGTGGCGATGCACTGTCTAGAGTTATTTCTCAGCCTCAGCACTACCGCACGGAGGGTTGGATGATTTTCCGTGTGCTGTGGGATGCCACATGGCATCTGCAGCCCCTCCCCACTAGATGCTGGTAGCCCCTGGGGCCCTAGCCCTGCAGTCATGACAACCAAAAGTGTCTATATAGACGTGGCCAAAGCGTCCCTTGCAGGCCCCCATCTGAGGCCCCCTGGAGTAGACTGATGGGGATTAGGGCCAGGCCAGGGGTACACTTGAATGCAAGGGCGAGTGTCAGGGTGGGTGGATGTGGGAGAAGGTGTGAGGGTTGGGAAAGCAAGGCCTGGACCAGCTAAGGGCGGGGGGGGGGGGAGGGCAAGTCATTCAGTGGCAGCAAGCCCCTGCACAGCCTAAAGGTGCAGTCTGAGGGTGTGGGCGTCCTGCTTCTGAGATTCTGGGACCCCAGTTGCCGAGATTCTGGGCGTCCCAGATTCGTTGATTCTGCGATTGGCGTTGTCTAAGGATTCCATGAGCCAGGGGGCTGTGTTGGCCTCTTTGAGCAGCTCCAGCGAGGCTCCTATTTTTAGTGGCAGCATTTTGGAGGAAGCAGGCCAAGCAGGGCCCCGTGTCCAAGACACCTGGGGGCTGGGGGGCTTGCCCAGCGGCCTCCGTGGCTGGCGGGGATCCAGAAGTCCCTGCAGGTCAGACGAGGTGCCTGGATGCAGCCCTTGGCCGTGGCCATGCCAAAGGGCCCTCATAGACTCCTGCTATCTGTGGGCCCCCGAGAGGATTTGAAAATGAGAGAGGGAAAATGAGAAGGGTATCCACAAGCAGCTTGAACCCCAAGCCAGGCAGCTTGGCAGTGTGGCCAAGAATCTAGACTTTGGAGGCAGACAGATCCAAGTTCAAGGCCCAGCAGTGACCGAAGGGCACGTCTTTCCCACCTGTTTCCTCCTCTGTATAAAGGAACAGCTACCGCGCATCTTGCAGGGCCAGCGACGGAGGCCAAGAAGATCACACAGTACATGCTCCATCCAGAGATGCGTCGGTGGGGGGAAGGAAGGGCTGTGAGAGTGCCTGGGATGGGGGTTGGGGCTGGCCCGGAGGCATCCCAGGTTGGAAGCTGGAGGCTGGACTGAGAGCCTCAGGTCTGCTCACTCCATGTTCTGATTTCCTCCCCAGCCTGGGGCCCCACACAAGGGCGGAAATAGCATGTCGTTCGTCCCCTGACCCCTGGTCCCAATGCCAGGCACGCACCAGACTTCATCAATCCATGTGGACCGTCTCAGCCCCCAACGCCTTGGCTGCACCCAGGAGGCCAGAGAGAGAGAGGCCAAGCATCAGGCGGGGGCTGTATGGAGGCTGTGGGGGCTCCAAGCCAATAGCCATAGTGGAGGACAGAGAAGGCCGTGGAAGCGTCCATGTCCAGACAGAGAACTTGGGAAGAAGCCGCTCTAGGGGTACCCTTGGGGGTCTCCGAGGGCAGGGTCGGGGTAAGGGAGGGCCCAGACTTTGGGGTGGAACAGCAGCCCCAGAGGCTGTTCCTATTTATAGGCATCACAAGACTCCTAGGGCAGGTGCCCGAGCCAGGAAGGGGGGTCGAGCAGGCCAAGAGGGGGGCGCTGTGTCCCAAGCCTAGGCCCTCCTCTAATCTCCAGGCTGTGACCCCACCCAGGTCAAGCCATCCCTGTCCCATGCCCCCATTTGCTCAAGGACATCATTAAGGGTAGGCCTGGCCCCCTTTGGCCGCCACGTTCCCCTCCTCCCCAGGCACATGGAGCCTGGTTGATTCCCTAGAGCGAGTGAGGACGCACCTACCTACCTACCTACCTACTTACCTTCACCCTCTCTTGCCAGACCTGGGCTTCTGCCCGGCAGAGAAGAAGTGACCAATTCCTCAGAATTAGACCCAGAGAGGACTCTGGGACCCCAGACCCTGCTTCCCTGGGGTCCTCACAAAATCAAAGTCTCAGGCCTGCCCTGGCCAGCTGCATGGCCTGGAACATGGTCCTGCCAATCTCTGGGCCCTGGTTACTCATGGTTTGGAGGAGGGGGTTGCTAAGTTTCCCTGAGCTGATACTCTCACCCTGTCATTCTCCTGTGTAACACCTTTGAGTACTACCCATCACCTCTGTGCCATTGCTTAGGTAGAGCCTGATGCCGAGACTCCCCCTGCCCTCTTTGTCTAACTCATTGTTCCTCATCCAGGACTCCAGATGGCCCCCAGGCTGGGCCCGGCTGGGCTTCACCCACTGCAGCCCCAGCGACTATGTCCTAACACCTGGTGGCTGGTTTGTCTCCCCAGCACCAGATGGCAGGGTCCATGAAGGTGAGGATGGAGTGTGTGTGTGGCCCCAAGAAGGTGCTCTGAAAATATCTAAACATGATGCGTGTTGCTAAGGGTGAGCTGGGGCAGGTCAAGGATGCCTTGACCCAGGGTGGTGGTTAAAGACGAGGGCTGTCAAGCCAGGTTAGAGCCAGCTGTGGGACCATGGGCAACTTACTTAACCCCTCAAGGCTTCAATTTTCCCATCTCTAGCACGGGATGATTATACTGAAGCTACCCCACAGGGATCTTTTAAGAATGACATGAGATGATCACATAGAGGGCTTGGCACGTAGGAAACTCCTGATGAGGTACATAGAAGTTCCTGGAAACCACGGCCTGTAGGGCAGGCCAAGCAGATGAAGGGGGACATCTGGCGCATCAGCCTGCACTGCCCCCACCACTCTGCTGCTCCTGCCTGGTCCTTGAACACACCAGGCTCCTCCTCACCACAGGACCTTTGCGCCTGCTGTTCCCACCACCTGGCTTGTCTTTCCCACCATTCATTGAATGCTCCACTCAAATTCCACCCACTCAGGGAGGTTTCCCAGGTCCTCCGGGCATGATTCTGGCACTCTGTTTAACACCTTCGAGACACCTGTCCCTACCTGCCCTTGTTGTCTGTCTCTCCTACTACAATGTCAGGCCTCTGTGGGAAGGAAGTTCTGACTCTTTTGTTTATGGCTGTATCCCCAGCACCTAGAACACAGCCTGACACATGGTGGTTGCTGAGTATTTAATGAATGAATAACAAATCTCCAGGTGGGGACAGTGTGAGATCTCCTTTTACTGAGTAAACCGAGGCACAAAGGGGTAGCTGGTGTCCCTGACTAACCAGTCTCTCCCCGGCCACTAGAGGGCACAAGCTGTTTTGGCCCATGGCTCAGGAGCAGGACTCCCCAAGACGCTGCAGCAAGAGGGAGCTGGGATAGGTTGATGGGAATGGGGTATGCCTGGGGAATAAGTGGGCTCTCAGGGCCAGATGCTTGGGGTGCTAAGCTGGGCACCTGGACCCAATTAATGTGCCCAGAGGAGGGAACTAGGCAGACCCGAGTTCAAGTCCCAGTTCCTAGCCACCCACTTGGGGGGGGCATTCATCAGGTCACTGGTTCCCAGGGCCTCTGTTTTCACAACCATAGAATGGGAAAATAAGCTGAGTAAAAAGAGAAGGCTCCGGACTCAAGCAGAATCAGAATCCCATCTCAACCCCTGCTGGGCTGGGTGACCTAGCCCTCTCTGAACCTCAGGGACCAGGTTGGATGCTCCCCCAGGACCACAGGGCCCATCCTCTTACCAGAAATGCCACCTCTGCCATCCAGAATGTCTCGGGGTCCCTCCTTGGTGACAGGCAGGTAATGGGTGGACCGGAAGAGGCCACCTTCACCTTCAGCAGCCTCGGCCCCACCTTCAATGTCTTCCCTCGGTGCTGGGCCAGGCAGTCTCTCAGGGCCACGAGGACGATCTGGGGCGGCCAGGCCGCCTGCCAGGGGCCCATCCATGGATGCTTTCTGCCTGGCTCCACTCAGTTGCTGGGCTGGCTCAGCAAGGCATTGTAGGTCTGGGGGCAGAGAGACAGGTGCTTAGGGGAGGTGGAAAAGGGATGCTTCCTCAGTTTCTCTTTCCTTGAAGCCCCAGTCCTCACCCTTGCTGCTCAGTGCCTCAGTTTACCTCCCAGCCCAGGAGAGCTAAGTAAACGGTGCTGAGGCCCTATCCATATGCATCATATCCCAGATGGCCTTTATCCTCAGTATGTCCCAGTCTGCCCACTCATAACTCCTCTTTACACGGCTCCTGTACTGTACTGCCTCAGTTTACCCCATTTTTACACATGCAAACTCATGCACCTTGTTTTCTTCCAGCATTAATCCTATCACTTCTCCCAGGTGCCTCCCTTCATTCACACACTGCTGCACTTTTCCCAATTGTGCCCTCGCTTCCATGCACATGCATCTCCTATGCCCATGCCTCAGCACGAATCCCAGCCACTTCTGCACTCTGATCCTATACACTATCCCAAGTGCCCCCATCATCACCTCTGCACTTTTCCCACACTCCAACTCCCATCTCCTCAGGACCTCAGGGTTCTCATTAACCCTTTCACCCTCACAGCCTCAAGTGACCCCAGCATTAACCCCTTCCCTTCTCCCCAACATCACCCCTCATGCATACCCAGCCTGGGCTCTTCCATCCCACCCTCCCAAGATTTCTCTAGTCTGCGGCCAAAAACGATGGATGGGGCTCCTGGTCCAGAAATGAGGACCCTGGGGAGGCCGTGTGTGTGTGTAGGGGGGTGGGTGCTGTCCTCTCCACCTATAAATACCTTCAAGGTAACGCGGAAAGTGAAGGGCAGGAATGAGGCGCCCTCCCCAGGGAGATGGTGGGGAGACCGGGCCCAGGCAACCGGGGCGGGGCCCGGGCTCCAGGCCTGGCTGCAGGCGCTGCCCTCGGGGGCCTGGGGGCTCCCAGGGGGCCAGTCCTTGGCCTGGCAGTCGTGGCGGGGGTCCCTGCCCAGGCCCAGAGGAAGCACCTGCGGGTGCCCACCCGGTGGGCACTGCCCGCAGGGAACAGGCGGGACCGCAACTTCGGAGCACTTTGGCAGCGTGGGAAGGGGCCTCCCGCCTGGACGCCCCCCGGGGGTCGCAGGGGAGGGGGCGGCGCCGCGCCAGCGCACCCCTCGTTGGGCCAGGGTCCGGGAGACGCTCCCTCCGCCCGTGCACTTCGGGGCAGGAGACCCCGTGGGACGCGCGGAGGTGGGGGGACACCTGCCCCAAGACCCCCGCTCCTCCCCGCCACCGGAACGGCCCCGCCCCCGACCAGGCCCCGCCCCTGCAGGCCCCGCCCCCGCCCCCCGCCCCGGGGGGTCCCGCCTGGCCCGGCCCGGCCCCGGCCTCCCCCTCCCCGTGCCGGCTCCGCCCCGCCCGCGGGCTCCCCAGGCCGGGCCGGGCCTCACCGGGGAGGCGGTGCCGCCGGCCAGGCGCCGGGGTTCGAAGCTCCCCTCCTCGGTGCGGCCGTCGCAGCCGCTACCGCCGTTGCCGCTCCCGGTGCCGGTGCCGCGGCCTCCGCAGCCGCCGCCGCCTCCACCGCTCGGGGGACATTGTCCCTTTAAATCGCTCCCCCCGCCGCCCCGCCCCCCCGGCGCGCCGCCGTGACCTCAGCGCGACAGCCCCGCCGCGCCGCCATGATGGGGAGGTCCAGGCCCCCCCTATCCCCCCCCCCCGCGCTGCCCGGGGGGGGGGGCTGTCAGCGGGCGCGCCGCCATGTTGGGAGTGGCCAGGCGGGTCACCCTTAAAGGGGCCGCGCGGCCTGAGAGTCCAGGGAGAGGGTCTGTTTCCATGACAACACTCTTGTCCCCCTGCCCCCAATCGTTCCTCATCACCCTACTGGTTCTTCCAATGCTAGGCCTGCTAATAGCACCAGAAGAGTGGGGAGGGGGCAGAGAAGTTCCCCCATGGGTCATTTATAGGTCATTGAAAACTCCACCCAGCCAATCCTTATCCTTAGGTTCCCTGCCCCTAATCAGCTACCTTCCAACCACAAGTCTTCTCCCTCCTTTCTCATTATCCACACTGGACTTCAGCACCTCCATGCCCCTAGAGCTGCCCTGGGTCCCCAATGCCCTAGGTCCACCCAATCCCAAGGATCACAGCCTCCAGAACTACCTCATCATGAATACATAACAGGTCTGTCGCTTTCTTCCATCCACCACCCATCCATATGTCCAACCACCCATTCATCTCCCTACCCATTCATTCACACACTCAACCAATCAACCACTCATCTATCCATTCAATCAACTAACCAGCTATCCACCCATCCATCCAAACACCCACTCAAACCACCCATCCACCTTCTGTCTACCCACACATCCATCCAGCACTCAACCAACATCTGGTCCTGTCAGCCAGCTAGCCACCCACCCAAATTCCCATCCACCCATCTGAACACCCACTCAACCCACCCATCCACATTCCATCTACCTGCCCATCCACCCACCACCCAAAGTAAATACTTACATGTCCAAACAACCAAGCAAGCATCCACCCATCCCTACACACATCCTTCCACCCAGCCATGCAGACATCCATCCTTCGATTGCGCATTTACTTGTCTCTATTAGAGTGTAAGCTCCATGAGGACAGGAGTCCTGTCTGCCTAGCTCATTATTGTTTCCCCACTGCCTAGCTGAAGAGTCTCAGGAAACCCCAACAAATATTCATACAATGTATGTAACCACTTACTTAATTAACTCAAATATTTATTTCCTACTGTGAACCAGGCTTTTCTAGGCAGACATAACTATCTCAGCTAACCGCCTACTTACTCACCTACCAGGGCAAGTTTCCACCAAATGCTAATCTATTTATCTGCCTATTGTCCCATTCAACCTACCCCTAACCCATCAGTTCACATGATTCAAATGCCCACTCATTTACCCAGCCAACACTTACAGAGCTCAACCGTCTCCACACCTATTTGCCCCTTCCTTCATCTGTCTCCCAGACCCATGCTCTCCCTGTCATGAGGGAACTGGTGTGGGATTTGGGGGCCTAGGAAGGTGCTCTCACCTGGGGCCTGGGCTTCAATCAGAAGCAGGTGCTGCCCCTAACAATGACAAATACCTTTTACTGAACACCTTAAACAGTGGGTCTTCTACTGTGTAAGAAACTTTAGATCCATTTTACAGATGAGGAAATTGAGGATCTAAGAGGGTAAAGGTCTAAGGTCACACAGCTGGTGAGAATCTCCTTATATTGTCTCTTCCATGAGACCTCCAATTAGGAGAGAAATTGGGAGACTTAAATGGTGGGAGGGGGATGCTTTCTGATTGGCAACAAAAAAAAAATCCATCCATTTTACTGAAATCAAAATTTTACTGGGTAACCTCCCAGTGCCAGACTAGCTGGCAGTAGGGTTCCACTCCCCACTGGAGGCCACGTAGGGCTGAGGCAGGGGTCGCACAGGCCTTTAAGACGGCTATCTGCTCCCGGATCACGTGGGACAGGGTGGGCAGCTCAAGTGGTATCTCCGTTGATGCAGGGTGGTTTGAGGGGTAGGGGCTGGCTCCGGGATCCTGACGTTCTGGGAAGCTGCAGGCTCTGGACCACATTCCTCAGCTGGGCCTGAGTACTCTCCATCTCTGCCAGGCGGCGCTCCTGGAGAGGCAGTGGCAGTGGGTTCAGAGCCAGGAGAGGGTTGCACCCTAACCCTGGTTCCCTCACCGCCCAGATCTTCCCCAGGGCTAGGGCAGGGGTCTCACCAGACTTTTAAGCCTGTGATCCTCACTGCTTGGAGCACCACGCCCTGGATCCGACTGCGGGGTCCTGTGGGGATCGGGGGCAAGCGGGGAGGGTCAGAGGCTGAGAAACTCCCCTCCAGCTCCTGGTTGGACAGCCAGGAACTGGGGGGCGGGGCTTGGAGTGGAGGCGGGGTTTGTCCACGCTAGGGGGCGGGGCCTATATAAACTTGAAGCCCGGGCTGAATCAGAGCCTTGAATGGCTGGGATGAAAGGACCAACCAACTCTTGAGGGCGGGGCTTGGGCGGTCCTGAGTGAGGTGGTGATAGGGATGAGGGTGTGCCCAGACTGAGAGGCCCGGGAACAACCTGTTTGGGAGGGCCTGATTGAGGAGTGGGGCCTGGAAGGTAGGACTCGCTAGCGACCTGAGGTGGGCGGAGCTGATTAAGGGGAGGGGCGAAACAGGTGTGTTGGGGCGGTGCTGGAAGGGGGCGTGGCCTGCCAGGAGTGATTTGGGTGTGATTGAGAGGCAGGGCCTGAATGAAAGTGGGGCCAAGGTAGATGTGATTACAGCGGGCTCACCCGGGGCAGAGCTAATGGAGGGGGCGGGGCTCACCCTTCGCGGAGCCTGGAGTCCAGGTCTTGCAGCTGGCCCTGAAGCTGCTCCTGCTTCTCCGTCAAGGCGCGGAGGTGGGTGCCCAGCGACTCCACGAGGCCGGACAGAGCCTTCTGTTCCTCGCGCAGGGCGGCCACCTCACACTGCAGCTCTGCCAACTGTGGAGAGGGAGCAGCTGTAACCTGACCCGTCGTCCCGCCCCATCTTCTACCCGAAAAACCCTGACCTCCTTGTCCCCTGCGCTCTGCCTCCTCACTGCCCTGCCCGGTTAGGAAACCTCGCTCCGGTTTTACAGAGGAGCAAACTGAGGCTCCGAGAGGGTTGCACTAGGCCCGGGGTCACACAGCGCAGCGAGGTCTGCATTTGAACCCAGACCTGCCTGGCTTTCTGTCTCTCCAGTCCCGTCATTCCCCTCCGTGTGCAGACCTGAGCGGGACCTCACCTTGCCCACGGGTCGGTGCGTGCCCAGCGTCTGGTCTCTGTCCCGCGGCTGGTCCAGCTGGCGCTGCCACGGCACGGACGGCTTCCGAGGCAACGATGCTGAGGCCCCCGTCCAGGGCCGGCCTCGGGGAGAGGGCCCCGTGCGTAGCGAGCTTTTGGGTCGTGGTCTGGGCCCTGCAGAGGGGCGGCGACGAGCGGGGCGACCAGCCGGGACGCTCTGCGTGCGCTGCACGGGCCGCGGCAGGCGCGAGGGCCGCTCTTCGTCTGGCTGCGGTCGCGCCCAACTCCCTGCGCCGTGAACGCTGCGTAGAGACTGGCTCTTGGAGATGAGAGGGGTGTGCTTGGGGAGATCCCGGGGAGCCAGGAAGCCTGGCTTCTCCCCTGCAGAGAAGCTGGGGGTGGAATGGGAGAGCTCAGATCCTTGACTGGCCCCTGAGCTGACCCCCAAACCTACCTCTGACCAGAAATTATTCCACCTCTCATCTTTTACTTCTATGTGACCTTGTCACTGATGGAATCACATTTTGATCTCTGACCGTGTCCTGGACTTCTGACAATACAGTCCTCTCTATGACCCTTGACATGACCATCTCCGTAACCTCTAATTCCAATCTGACCCTGGGTTTGATCTCTGCTCACAGGGATACCCTCTTCCTTCCCTGTCTGGCCCCTCTTTTGTCCCTGACCTCTGACCTTAAGCTGATCCTGTCTCCGCCTCCTCACAGACCATGGTCCCTGATCTCTGACCATATGACTTTACCTATAATCCTTGACCCACTTGGCCCTGGGCCTGACCTCTGCTTATCATATGAACCTGTCCCTGACCCTTGATGGTGCATCTTAATATCTGACCCCGATCTAACCCTTGATTTGACCCCATCCACAACCTCTCACTGAAACCTGACCCTCATCACTGACCACAATGTCACTTTCTCCGTGTGACCCCAAAAGTGACCTCTCCCTGACCTCTGCAATGGCCGATCCCAATCTTGGACTCCAATCTGATCCAGTACCTGCCTTCTAACCATACTGTGAACCCCTCTCTCTCTCTGATCCCTTGGGTGACCCCACCTCCAGACTCTTACCTTTATGCAACAGTTTCTGACAGTGAATCCCAAGGTGACTGCTGTTCCTGACCCCTGACATGATCTTGTCTTCTCCTCTGGCCCGGGTCTGACCCTTTACTTGCCTTTGGTCCTGCCCCTGCTCTAACCCATCAGAACTGGGCCAGACCTGAGGCAGACAGGCTACCTGGAGTGAACTTGGGCTGGGGGTGGTGGGAGTCTCATCGGCACAGTCACAGGTACAGGCCGGCCCTCCTCAATGGCTCTCAGGATGGTAGGCAGCGGTTCCAGGCTGTCACGGGTTGCCTGATGGGCATGTAGGGAGGATAGTAAGCAAGCTCTCTAGCACCATAGGCTCCCTGCCCTCTTGCCTTACTACCCCATACCCTGGGCTCTGGCCATACCTGGTCAAGTTCAGCAAAGATGGTACAGAGCTGGGCGTGCAGGACTGCCAGCTGGAGGGCTAAGTCACTGCTGCCCTGGTAGCCACTGGGTGCTGCATCCACATCCACCATGGCCACTTGGTCCAGGAAACGTTGCATGGCTGGTCCATGATCCTCCAGAAAGCTATTCATGAAGCCCATGTAGGCCTCCTTCTCACCAAACCTGGGCAAAGGTCGGATCGGATGGGTCAGACCAGGCATCTGCCACCCCACTGCCCTGGCATGCCCCCCCGCAGCCTCCTGGCACCTACGGGGCACTGTTGGCGAGGTTCTGGATGACCTTGGCGATCAGTGTGAGAGCACGGGCTGGGCCAGGTGCAGGGTGCTCTGGTGCCAGACCAAAGAGGCTGGGTGCCAGGATGGCAGGACACAGGAGCCGCAAGAAGAGAGAGGCACACACCAGTCGGGGGCCCAGTGCCTCAGAGCCACGTGCCTTGCATGCTTCTCGCCAGCCTGAGAACACGGTGCCCAGCTCTGCCGGAAACCAGCTGGGGCAGAAGAGGCCATGGTCAAAGGGGGAGGGTATGGACATAAAGGTCATATTCATATCAAGGTCCTAAGGTCAGAAGTCAGGAATCACCTGAACTGTGGGTTCCAGGATTGGAGACATTGGGGATAATAATGTTTGGGGTCAGGATTTATGGTGTGGTTATTGTGGTGACCGCTGGAGTCAGTAATCTGGGAGGTGGGGATACAAGTTCACATGGGGATACAGTCCATATTCTTGGGAGGTAGCTATAAAGGAACATGAGATTGGGGTGCCAGACTACATAAAATGAAGTAGGATAGGCTTGAGGTTACAGAGTCATCTAGATTCAGAAATTATGGTATTGATGTCCCAAGTGACGTGGGACTGAACATAGAGGTTAACCTGGGGTCAGAGTTTAAGGAATTGGAATCCCAGGTTTCTTGTGATCAGTTGCATGGAATTTGGGGTACAGGGTCATTTAAGATCAAGGGTCATGGGATCGGGGGTTTTAGCATCACCTGGAATCAGAGGTCATGATTGAGGTCCTATGTTAACTGGGGTCAAGTAGCATGGAATTAAGGTATGGGGTCTCCTGTAGCTAGAGGACAAGGAATTGGGTCCCAGGTTACTTGGAGTCAATAACCCCAAATTGACATGACATGGGGATTGGGTTACCAGATTCAGCAAACAAAACTTCAGGACAGTTAAACTGGAATTTCAGATAAAAATGAATAATTTTTTAGTATAAGTATGTCCCAAATGTTGCATGCATCCCATTTCACCCGACATCCTGTTTTTATTTGGAAACCCTGGGGGTCAGGGTTATTAGCACAGTGGCTGAGAAGTAGGGCTAGGCTCAGGTGCTGGGGTCCTGATTCTCACTTGTAGGAGTGGATGATGTTTTGGAAGACTTCCTCACAATTGTGTCGCAGTCTGGTCTGGTGCTGTGGCAGCTCTGGGGCTGGGCACTTGCTGGGGTCCACCTCACAGTCTTCACTGGAGGCACAGAGACGCTGCACGACCTGCCCTGTCAGCACAGACAGACAAGAGGCCAGGGCTGTGACCACCAGAATCCACCACACTCAGCCTCCAACTTTGTCTCCAGCTTCCTCCGGAGACACCTAACATCTCTGGGGGAGCCCCCAGTTGCCTCCAGGGTTCCAGCACCCCCAAAGGTGCCACCCACTACCAGCATCCAGGTTACCTAGGAACTCCCAGATCTCCCCCTTGGGGTTTCCTAGCCCTCCCAGATGGCTTCTGACATCCACCGTCTGGCTCACCCAGAGTCTCTTGGAGGTAATCCTGTGCCACCAGCTTCATGTACTCATCGATGGCCTTGGTGGCCAATGTGTTTTCCCGGAAGAGCAGGGCCTCACGGCCTCCACTGCGTGCCAGCTCTGCGGTGCCCAGGTCTGTCACCAGTGCCTGAGGACAGTGCGGTTCACATTGAGCGGGAAGCTGACTGAGCCAGGGGGAATACGAGCTCTTGGGCAATCACTCACACCTGGGACACAGGCCCTGCCCCCTCCTAGCTGGTGCTGGGGCCGGGTCCTCACTGCTAGGGCTCACGAGGTCGGAACCTCCAGCCTACACAGCAGGAATTTAAATCTTTCAGCCCAGAAGCTCAGTTCAGGCCCCTCCCCTCATCGTGCCACGCCCCTCGTCTGTGCCGCCGGGGTCCTGAGCCACCGGTCCCCCCACACCCTGCTCCCCGGAGCGAGCGATCAGTCAGCCTCTGGTCACTCGGGTCCGCCCCGTCGCAGCGCCGCACCTGCGCCCGGCCGGTGGCCTGCAGCACTCGCACCATGGCAGCCGCCAGCTCCTCCTTGGCCTGGGCAGACAGCGCGGACTCCAGCGCCCCGCAGAGGCGCGCGTAGTGGAAGGTGAGGAACTCCGCCAGCTCCTTGTAGCGCTCGGACGGCAGCACGCGCAGGCGCCGCGCCCGGATCCGCGCCCGCAGCGCGGCTCCTGCGGGAGCCCCGAGTAGCGGGAACCAGCTCTCCAGACCAGCTGCGGGAGCGCGGGGGACGCCCAACTCTTCTAGTGCCAGTGCCACGCGGCCTAGCGCCGCTCCCCCCGGGCCAGCTCCGCGCAGCCGCAACGACAGGCGACGCGCCGGCGGCAGCGCCTCGAAGTGGAAGCGTTCGGCCCAGAAGAGCGGGCCCGGGCCAGCCCGCGGCGCTGTGCGCGCCAGTAGAGCGCCGTCCAGCCAGAGCTCGGCGCGCACGCCTGCTGTCCCCGCCGCCGCTCGGGGCAGTCCCTTTGCCTCGTGCACCCACACGCTCAACCACGTCTCTTCCCGCTCCAAGTTGTCCTGCGGACCGGAGTGGGTTGGGGGACGCGTCGGTGCTCGACGTGGGGCACCGTGTCCCCAGGGAGATCGCTGGGCCGTTGGGGGAAGACAGGGGCCACGGCGCTCTCAAGGTGGTTCTGCGAAAGCCCACTAGCTTTTCTGGGCTCTCGCGGAGAGTTCCGGGCTCCAGGATATGTTGGGGTAGCTGCGGGATGGGGACTTGGCGTTTGCCTGGTAGGCGGGGCTTTGGGTGCAAAGAGGTCCAGGATTGAATAGAAGGGACCAGGTTGTTTTATCAGCGGCTGTTAATAGACGGAAGCTGAGGAGGGTCTCAGAGTGTTGCAAAGATGTTAGCGGGCAGGTGTGTCAAAGGGGCAGGGTTAGGGCGCGGGCGGGGGTTTGGGTTGGGGAGAGGGCGGGACCCGGGCTGTGGGCGGGACCTCCACGTCCAACTTACTTGCTGTACTGACCTGGCTGGGCTGGAAGTGGCGACGAAGGTCCTCGATCCAGCGGTCTCTCTCAGCGGCGGAGCGACAAGAGAAGCAGCGGCTCCCGCCCGTCCACGTTACCTGTTGGAGATGGGGACCCAAGGGTGCGGTTAGGCCAAGGGTAGAACCAAAGGGTCGGGGTGAGGTGGAGAGTTGTCTGCATTTACCTGGAAGCAGTGGGGCTCCTCCAGGAGGCTGGAGTGCAGTGGCCAGACCCTCACATCCCGCTCGGCACCCAGGTCCAGCTCAGAGAGGGTGGCCAACGATTCCCGAGATCCCAGAGCACTGGGGGTTCTTGGGAGGGGACGGTTGAACAAGTGGTCATTCTTCCCTCCTCCCCACCAACCCACCCCCCATAGCTTGAAGGGTGGAGGGAGGCCAGGATGAACTTGAACCTAAATTGGACTTGAACCCATCGCTTTTAGGATAAAAACTCAATTCCTCATGGTGGCCTGTGTTACCTTATACAGTACAGTCCTTGTCACCTTCTGACCACATTTCCCTCCACTTAACTCCTTTCTCTGAACTCCAGTGGTCCTGGCCTTCTTTTTGTCACTTCATCTGGCCTCTTGGCCTTTGTACACCCTGTTTCCTAGCCTGGAATGCTTTTCCTGTCCCTCAGCCTGGCGAACTTCCATCCATCCTTCAGATCTCAGCTGAGTGGTCCCTTCCCTGACACTCCCAGCCCAGGGGGTTGACTTAGTTCCTGATTTAGAGTTAGTGTGTTAGACTCTGCCCCCACCCTTCAGGCGAGGGGTGGCTCCAGCATTGCTCAACATGGGGCAGGAGACAGAGGGGGCTATAGGAGGTATTTGGTGAAGGTGGGAATGATAGGCAGGTGGAGGTGGAGGGGGCAATGTTGAATCCCAGCCCCTTCTGCCCCTCAGAGACTCTTACCCATACTGGGAGGCACTGGCTCCAATCTCTGACCTGGCCTTTTTCTTCTCTTTCAGCCGCTTGAGCAATCCCTGTGGGAAGGGGGATATCAGCTGGACAGAATCTTATTCTTCCTCCTCAACTTCTTTCCCCCCAGGATGTCCTGGGTGGTTTGCTGGTTTGGGGGGGCCACGAGCTCAGGCTGTATTAGCAGTAATAATAAAGGCAACCAGCAGCTCCTTTTTCTAAAGCACCAATCCTATGCTTTTCTGCATTCTCTATTGACTTCTCATAAACAGCCCTGGTTGGGGCGGGTTTCTCTCATTAGTTCCATTTGACTGATAGGGACACTGAGGCCAAAAAAGTGACCTGTCCAAGATCACCCAGTAAGAGCCCCCTTTCATCTCTGAGGGTCTGAGAGTCTTTGCTCTCCCCACCACCTCCCAGTGAATGCCTCACCCGAACGTTGTGGACCTGGTTGGGGCCAGCAGCCTCTGGTTCAGTCTTTCCAGGGATCCGATCTGTAGGTAGTCAGCGGTGGAAGGTTGGGGGATGGGATCATCTTGAATTCTGCCCCACTTGACATGCTCCCAAATGCCCCAGCCCTCCTCACCTCTGAAACTTACCTGAATCCCTGAGGGCCCCCATGGCTACCTGGATGCTGCCCTCAGAGCTAGCACTCCCTGCCCTGGGCCGGCGAGGACCCTGTTGTCCGTAAAAGTGGGTAGTCATAAAGGGGAGGCACGCAGGCAGATAGAAGGAGAGGCAGACACTTTCCATTATCCTCCCCTCCCCCCCTTCTGTCTTCTTCCCACCCTCTTCTTCCCTCCCTTCACCCCTGTGCCCCTTCTCACCTCCTCCTCACCCCCAAGCAGCACCAGCTTCCCATCGAGCAGGGTGAAGGCCCCAATGTTCCAGATGGGTACATCAGGTGTGGGGGCCTCAGGGATCTGTGGGGCAGGTGTCTCTGGCTCTGGCTCAGGCTCTGGGTAGAGGAGTAGGTGCTGGGAACCTGGGAGTCCTTTCCTCTCCCTCAGAGTACCCTCTCCATTCACAGAGGCTCATCAGGGGTTCCCTCCCAGGTGTCTCCTCTCCCCCCAACCCCAACCCACCCAGCAGCCATGTCGGGTTGTTGTTGGACCAGTTTCCACCCCTCTTTTGTCCTTGTCCCCGCAGGCCATGGGTAGTGGACACGTGTGCCCTGTACTGGGTTCACTGCTCCACATGCCTTCTCTCATTTAATCCTCCAAAGCCATTCAAGGGCTATTATCACCCCCATTTTGCCAAGGAGGAGACTGAAAACCAGAGAGGTTGAGTGACTTGCCCAGTGTCATACAGCTTGTGAGTGGTTGACCTGGGCTTCAGACGTAAACATCTTCTCTTAAATAAGACCGTAGGTAGGTAAGTCCAAGAGGTTAAACAATAAGACAGCATCTTGGTTCTTTACATAAATAACTAATCTAAGGTGGAAAGCATTCAAAATTTGAGAAAGGAATAGAAAAAAGATAAGGGTAGGGACAGGTGGTGGTGCAGTGGGATAGGGAAAGCCTCCAGAGATAGTAGGTTTGCACTGGGTTTTGAACAGCATGTTGGATTTTGACAGAGATGGAGGGGACAAGGGTAGGAACAGCTTGGGCAAAGCATCAGAGATGGCAAGGCCCAGGAAAGGCAGGAAGGGCCCAGTGGGCTCAGAGGCTAGAAGGGGAAGATCCAGGATGAGACTGGTACAGAACCTTGGGTGCCAGTTAGAGAATTGGAGATTTTATCCTGGGGGTAATGGGGAACCATGGGAGGTGTTTGAGCAGGGGGGGGAGGAACAGTCCTGCTTGTTGGAGAACTCTCTCTGGATCCTATGGAGTGGGCAATACCTGATACCCTGGAGGGGATTGAAGGGATGCCTCTGAAAAATGGGAATATGAACAGTGGGAAATAAGCCTCCTGGAATAGACGGACTAAATCAACCCTCCCAGATCACCTGTCTGTCCTATCGTTTTCCCATCAGGGGACTAAATACTCCACTTGTTAATAGATCACTTAAGGCATGCTGGGCCCTGGGCTAGTGCCACATTCCTCAACTCCAATCTTCATGGCATCCCTTACTCTTCTAGACCCTTCTATGGAATAGCCCCATCTGTCGTTTTTGGTTTACTTGTTTACTGTCTGTCATACCCACTACACTGTGAGCTACATGGGGCAGGCCATTTCATCTGTTTTGTTTACTGCTGTGCCCTTAGTGCCTAAATCAAGGCCTGGCCTGTCATAAATGCCCAACAGACCTCGTTTGAATGAATGAATGAATGAATGAATGAATATGAGTGAATGACATAATATATGCTTTAAGGTAGGAATTATGATCCCCATTTAAGTGATGGAGAAGCTGAGGTTCAAAGAGGTGGAGAAACTGAAGATACGGAGTCCAGAGGGCAGGAGAGCAGGAGGCGGCTGAGGGGGATCCGGGCAGGAGAGAATGAGCCTGGGCTATTGGATATGAGGAGAGACCCACTGGGGCCAAGAGCCTTTTGGCATCTGGACAGTACCACCCTCAGTCTCTTCCCTCTCCCTTCCCCAGGATGGACCCTCAGCCCACAGGTCCCTGGCCACTCCCCCCACCCCTCAGTCCCTGTGTGAGGGGGAAGAGGGAAGAGGGCAGCTGGGCCCCAGCCACTTCCTGTTGGGCTTTTGCACTCCCCACAACTTCCTGTGTCTGTAGGGCTGATGCTCCGGAGGCAGACAAAACCAGCATCCGGCCTCCCAGCCTGGGTGGGGGAACCATGTACCTGGGGCCTCTGGTTCTGGTCCTGGCTCCAGCGGCAGGCTCTTATGCCTTCCCCAGAGGGTCTTGGATAGGCGAAGGCGGCTTGTGCGTGACTCCTTGGGGGGCGCAGAGAGGACGCGACGGAACAGTGAGCGAGAGGCAGGCTGGCTGCTGACCCCGGGCTCCTGGTGGCTTAGCGCCCTCCCCCAGCCTGCAAGTCGGCCCCAGCGGGACCCTCCAGCTACTTTCTCCCCATCGCCCCCTGTGTGCCAGCGGTAGGAGGTTAGCAGGGACGAAGCTGCTGCAGGCTGGGTTTGGGAGGCCTTGTGCGGTGATGGCGGGTCCATGGCGGGGGTTCTCCTGGGGGACAAGAGGGTGACAGTTCTGCCCAGGGTGTTCCCACATGCAGTCCTCATCTTGCCCCCCTCCCCACTCTCAGCTCCGCCCCCAGGGAACCCCCTCAGTGGCCACATGCACTCCCTCCCTTACCTTGATTTCCCCGACCAGCCCCAAAATCGGCAGCCGTCTTCACCCTGCCTGGCTTCCTCCCGCTGAACGCAACTCCACGTGACCCTGTCTGTCCCACCCCACCCCACAGCCAGGCTGGGAGGGCACAGTGGGGGCAGGATGCGGGAGGCAGAGGAGGTGACAGAGCAGGACCCGGAATCTCTCATTGACCAGGGGGCAGCAATGCCTCTCTCTGAGCCTCAGATGCCGTCTCTGCAAAATGGGTACCGACTGACCAAGTGCTGGTGAGAATACAGGGCACCTGAAGCTCTTCTCCACTGCTGGGCAGAGTGTAGATCAATTCACCTAGGTTGGAATACTGGCATGATCTCCTAACATTGACCATACATCTCTCCTCTGGCCCAGCGGTTACACCCAATAGACGTGCCCACTAGTGCTCCTTGTAATAACCCCAAACCGGAGGCAACCCAAGTATCTATCTACTGTGGAATAGATCCATTGTGATCTCTTCCACAGTGGAATGCCATGCAGCAACGAAATGAGCAAACCGCGGGATGATTGAACTTGGATGAATCACAAACGGTAAAGAGTCAATACCATGTGGTCCCTTTTATATAAAGTCGCAAAGGAGGCAAAACTGTGTGGAACAAGTCAGGATGTTATCTTCCTTTGGAAGAGGGTAGGGGAGCACGAGGGAAGCTTCTCGGAATTGATCTTTTTTTTTTTTTCTTTCCTAATGGTGGTGAAAGTCACATAACACATTAAACATGTCCTGTTTCTTGAACTGGGTGGGTGGTGGTTACAGGGTGTGTTCTATTGTGAAAATTTACTGAGCTATACAGTTCAGTGCCCTCTCCTGTATCTTCCTATATCTCTGTTGTACTTCAATAAGTGTTTACTTGTAAAAAGAGGTGGGCAAATGCTGTTCTAAGAAGTGAATGAGTCAGCATGAGACTCAGTTGAATCCTGGCCCAGGAGTGGGTTCCAGTGCCAGCTGGTCCTTCTCTCGCTGTGTGACCTCAGGCAAGTCACTTCCTCTCTCTGAACCTCGGTTTCCTTATTTGTACAACAAGATGATAATATTAGCTCCAGAAGGTTCATAATGGGAGCCTATGTTTACTTAATAAATGTTTCCTGAGTGCCTACTATGTACTAGGTGCTGGAGAAGCCACAGGGAACTAAACAAACTTGGTTCTTGCCCTCCTGGAGCTCACAGTCCAGTGAGGGAAACAGATCCTGAACATCAATGCAGGACATTTCTAGCTGGTGAGGAGGACGTGGAGGAAAATAGACTAGAGCAGAGGCTGAGCACAAGTGGAAAAATCCAGGAGGGCCTCCCTGAAGAGGTGACACTTGTGGCCCAAAGCATAAGGAGCTGACCGTGGGATGAGCATGCCAGATAGGAGGAACAGTTTGTGCAAAGGCAAGGATGACCAGAATTCACAGGATGACCACTTTCATGGGCATGTGGCCCGGGCAGTCATCCAGGACCCCCACACTCAGAAGGGCACCACACTGTGCTCGATTTAATGCTTTGCTGTTGCTGTCTTGAAGTTCCTGCTTTTCGAACAAGGAGCCCTGCATTTTCATTTTGCCCTGTGCCTTACACATTCTATAACCTGTTCCAAGGAGTAGGATCTTCCATGAGGGCCAAAGACCTTTCCCTGGAACTGGACATGTTCACACAGATGCACACACCTTAGGTATGCCCACCTCCTTCATACCGTACTCGAGCCATTCACTGCACACACACTCATAGATTTTCCCCATGTTCCGATGTATCCCTGAGCCTTTCCTGCTTCGCTGAATGCTGATCCTCTCCCAACTCCCTGCATTTTTGCTGGAGGTCTTTCTCTGACGATAGAGTCCACTCTCCCCATACAATAAGCGGCAGCCCCAAAGTGCCAGAGAATTAATACCTCCCTGAGATCAGCCCTTAATGACGATGAGGGTTGGAGGATCAATACCCCAGCTCCCTGGGATCAATATGACTCTGAGGTGTGTCTCTTACACTGTCCCCCAGAGGTCCCCAGTGGGATTGAGCTCCACATCCCCTCAGTGCCAGCTTACTTGATAAAGTACCCTTTCCTGGCTGCCTTCCCTTCCCTACCTGTCTTCCTTATTTCCCAAGTGATATGTCCTGGGATCAGCTTCACCTCCCAAACTACTTGCACTGAAATTCTTGTCTCCAGTTTGCTTCTAGGCAAACACGAATTAAGACAACATGTGCAGGGCACCTGGGTGGCTCAGCAGGTTAAGCATCTGCCTTTGGCTCAGCTCATGATCCCAGGGTCCTGGAATTGTCAAGGATCCCTGCCCAGTGGGGAGCCTGCTTCTCCGTCTCCCTCCGCCCCTCCCCGCCACTCGTTCTCTCTCATAAATAAATAAATAAATAAATAAATAAATAAATAAATAAAATCTTAAAAAAAAAAAGACAACGTGTGCAAACACAGATGATGCGTAGATACAGGCTTTCTTTCCACTGTCTCTTTATTGGAGGTCTGTGGCTGGCAGGATCTTTGGAGGTGGCTTCCTTTTGAATCTCCTGGAGGCCCTCCTGGCTGTTCTTGGTTTCACATTCTAGAAAAGACGGGAGGGGTTCCTGCGTGGCTCAGATGGTTAAGCGTCTGCCTTTGGCTCAGGTCATGATCCTAGGGTCCCGGGATCAAGCCCCTCATTGGGCTCCCTGCTCAGCAGGAAGCCTGGTTCTCCCTCTCCCTCTCCTGTTCCCCCTGTTTGTGCTCTCTCACTGTCTCTGTCAAATAAATAAATAAAATCAAAAAAAAAAAAAGAAGAAAAGAAAAGAAAGAAAGAAAGAAAGAAAGAAAGAAAGAAAGAAAGAAAGAAAGAAAGAAAGAAAGAAAGGACAGGGGAGTGTGAGGCTTGGGGAGTGGGGGCCTGCCCCTGTCACGGTGGGACCCTGGATAGGGAAGAGGACGGGGTGGGGGTGGGGGACAAAGTGAGGGGGAGGGTACAACACTGACTGCTGGTCAGGGCGCAGGTCAAACAGTGTGGCAGTGTGCAGCTAACATGAGATTATGCAGGTGTGAATACAGAGATGTTTTGGTAATCGAGGTCAGGGGCTGGGTGGGATCATCAGGCCAAGGTTGTGGTGGCTGGACATAGATTGCTCCTTCATAAAAGCTGTCATCAGGGGTCAGGGAGGCTGAGGCTGAGCAAGCCTCCTCAGGGCTGAGATTGGGCAGAGGACTGCAGCACAGCGTTAGGGGCTCACAGAGGTTGTGCAGGCAGAGGGGTTTTCTGTTGAGGGTCACAGGCTAAGTTAGTGTTGTGTGGACAGAGGGCCCTTTGGGTAGGGGACAGGAGTGAGGCCAAGGTTGGGTAGTCTGGGTGACGTTGTGTAGGCAGAAGGGCTGCTGTAGGGTCAGAGTCCCTGCTTTTTTGGGGGAGGGCAGAGGTGTTGGGCCTGGGTAAAGGACAAACTGGCTGGGTCAGGGCTGAGCTGACGTTGTACAGGCGGACAGCGGAGAGGGGCTTGTTCCAAGTAAAACAAGTGAAATCGGAGCCTAGGTTGCCTGAATGGATGGACTGCAAGGGGGACCAGGAGCCTGGCTGAGGCTGTGTGGGCATAGGGGCTACAGTAAGGAGTCAGGCCGCGCTCTGAACTTGTGCGGAAAGATGCGCCACACGTTGAGGTAGTGAGGGGTCTCGTACTCACCGCAGCGAAGCGCGGCCAGGTGCGCAGCAGGTTGAAGAGCGCGTCCCCAGGGCAGTCAGTGCTCACCAGCTGGCGGTGGCCAAGCAGTGCATAGTCTGGCCGTAGGAGGCCAGCGCGCACTGCGCAGCCAGGGAGCACGTCCTGCACGGTGTGAAGCGCAGCCTTCGCAGGCAGCTCCGCAGTGTAGTTGCCCACGAAGGCCACGCCGAAGCCGAGAGAGTTGTGGCCGAGCGTGTGCGCGCCCACCAAGTGCCAGCCGCGGCCCTCGTACACATAGCCGTCTGAGCCTATCACGAAACTGTAGAGGGGAGGAGGAAACAGGCACCACGCGGGGTGAGGGAGGCCCCGCCTTTCATCTGGTCCCCTACCCCAGTTCTGGACCTGAGCCAATGGCCACCTCTGACCCAAGTCCAGCCTGGTCGCTCTGGCTCTGCCCGGTCCTTCCTCTTCCCACTCCCCAACTGCCACTGCAGAAACTATCCAGTTTCTCTGGATCTGTCCGTCAGCATTGGCCACTCCCTTTCTACCCAGCCCTTTCCACACTGTCTCAAGTACAGCTGCTGCCCAGTTCAGAGACCTTTTCTGTCTTAGGTCATAGTCCATCTATGCTCCGACCCAGATCCGGCTCTTACCACGGGTCCTGCTCCTTTCTCAGGTCCTGCCTCCTTTCCTAGTACCTACCCCAGACCCAAGAATCCCACTGCTAAAGCCAGGACCGGCGTCGGGGCCACGCCCCCTCTCCCCTTTGGCTCCACCCATCTCCAAGCTCCTCCTCCGTCTTACCCCGTTGGCTCCGATCCAAGCCCCGCCCCCTGGGGCAGGTTCCGCCCACCCAGGCTCTACCCTAAAAGGTTCGGGAGCCTGCGGGCTCAGTTTACCTGTAGCCAATGTCGTCCCAACCCCGAGTATCTTGATGGAAGCGCTGCATAGAGCGCATGTCGGCGGCGCAGTGCGCGAAATCCGTGCAGGGTGGCGCGGGCACGTATGTGTGGTGCACATACAAGAACCCGAGTGGCAGCTGCAGCGGCCTGGGTCTGCCCCGATAGGGCGCGGCGCCCCAGCGGCAACGTGGGTGGATGGCTGGGCACGCTGCGGAGAAGGGAGTCCACGGCTGGGGTCAGCCAACGTTTTTCTGCCTGCTGCCTGCTGCCTGCACCCCCATTAGAGTGCACATGTGGACCATCCCACCAGCCTCGCTCCAGATTTGAGGCCATTTCTATCTCGCACCACACCGGCCCCCATGGGGATCTAACTTAAGTAAAATTAACAGCATCTCAATCCTATTGGAATATCTGCTATGCTTCCCATCACCTTGAGGATGAACCCCAAGAATTTTAGCTCTTATTTTGAGGCCCTTTATAATCCAGGACCCGACACTCTCCAGCTGGTTCTTCTCTGAGTTCTGGGGAGGGACGGCCACAGTGAGAAAAGAGGAATCTCAGCCCCATTTATCGTACTCTAATTGTGTGCTACTTGCTTTACCTGCTTCATCTTTCTTAACCCACCCAGCACGTCCAAGAGGAAGCAATGATTTTCCCAGGCTTCACTGAACAAGGTGAGGTTCAGAGAGGTGAAGCAACTTCCCTAAAGATGCACAGGAGTAACTGGCTGAACTTCCATTTGAACATCTGTGCCTTTGCATATGCTGAGCCCACCTCCTGGAATACCCTCTACCTTCCCCCACTCCTTTTTTTTTTTTTTTTGGTGAGCTTTTATTCATCCTTTAAGACCCAAATCTAGCGTCTCCTTACCTGTACAGCTGCCCTGGCTCCCCAGCCTGAACTTCCATTTCCCCCTCTGGAATCCTCCAGTCCTGGATCCCCCTGACCACATAAGGCTAAGTGTCTATCTGTGAGGGGGGAGGTCACGGGGGGGGGGGCCCTTCTCACCCAGGAAGGCCTCAGTGAATTCCTTGGTAGCATTGGTGGCTACCTCTGCCAGCTGCTCTTGGCTCATGCCCCGCAGATGAGGGTGTGTTGGCTCCAGCCTCTGTAGCAGGATGAGGGCCCCCCATACCTGCTGGGTCAAGGTGGGGGCTGAAGTCAGAGCAGCTGCGTTCTGCCGCCGGAAGTTGCTGCGAAGTCCTGAATCTCCAGCCACCCCAGCTCCATAGTATTGGCTCAGTAGGTTGCTGAGAGGTGGCCGTGGCTCAGGGGTTCGGCTTAGATAATCTCCAAGGAGGGCCCCATCCAGGGCCCCATTGAGGAAGGCCATGGTGACTGGCGATGCCCTGGAGTCTAAGAGTGTGAAGGCCCGGGGGGCAGATAGCTGGTCCCAGCAGCCCTCAGTCCCCAGGCCTGAATGGCTCCAGGTCTGAGGGCTCTGGAGGAAGGCCAGACCCAGGTCTCTGGCCAGGGTGACCACCAGGAGACTGTCCACAGTGGTCGGGGACCTGGCTTTGGCACCTGGTGAAGAGGCTTGGACATCTGGAGCGGTGACTGGGACATCTGGAGAGCCAAGTCTAACACCTGGAGAGGTGGGTTTGACATCTAGATCTGTGGCTCTAATATTTGGAGGCATGGCTCCAACCTCTGCAGAGGTGCCATCTGGGGGGCCATCCCTGAGTCTTGGGGATGTGGCTCTTACATCTGAAACCACGGCTCCAGTGTCTGGAAAGGTGGCTCCAGCCTCCAGAGGCGTGGCTGTGCTGTCCAAGGGCAGGTGTACAACCCTGTGCCCCTGTAGCCCTGCCTCCAGCCCCGCCAGAAGAGGCTCCACAGCCACCGTTGAGCCATCGGGTGCCAGCACCACTCCGTATTCCTGCCTGCCCCGAATACCATGTTGGGCCACGTCCTTGGTCAGGCCGAGAAGCTCTGGGCTCAGTTGCTGGGGATCCAGCTTGGTGGCCTGGAGAGTCCGCCCCTCCAGCAGGAAGTGATGGAGGAGATCGTGGCGGCCAGAGTCCTGGGCGAACAGCAGCCATGCAGAAGCAGTGTGGCTGGTGTTGGTGGCTGGTACCTTCTGCTCGAGCTCTGCCAGGGCCTGGATGACAGAGTCCATGAGCAGGGGCAGGGTTGCTGCTGGGGGAGGGACAACATTAGCCCAGTGACCCAGCACCCTCTGTTCCTCCCCCTGCTGTTTCCACATTTTCTCAGTGCCCCCAGCTCCTCATTGGACAAACCTGTGATCCCCACCACTGTCCTGAGGCACAGAAACTGGTTTAAAGAGCTTAGATGATCAGTGAGCACTGGGAAGCCGTGGCAGTTCATGAGCAGGAGAGAGACATGGCCTGGTTGGTATTCTAAGATTGCTCCTGTGGCTACCATGTGGATTTGAGGGAGGCTAGAGTAGGGAAGGAGAGACAGTGTGGGGGTAAGCGATGAAGGTGGCCGAAGCCAGGGTGGTAGCAGTGGGATGGACAAAAATGGGAAGAGTTCCCAGGTGTTTTGAGGGGGGGGAATGGACAGTGTTTCTCGATGGGTTGGAGTTGGGGGGATTTTAGAAGGAAAAGTGTCCCTAAGGATGGGCAGGGAGGAGAGAGTGGGCCTGTGCCCAGTGAGGGAAATGTCAGTGGCTGAACCTGGAACCCAAGAATGCTGGGCTCAGAGCTGGGTGGGATGTTGAATGATAGCTAACATTTGTGAAACATTTACTACGTGCCAGGCACCATTCTAGGTGACTTATATAACTTAACCCATTTAATCTTCACAACGACCCTAATGAGAACAGAGAGGTTGAATCATCTGCCTGGGGTCACACAGCTAGGAAGTGGCGGAGGCAGGATTTGAATCCAGGAAGTTTTAATCCTTACACTGTCCAGAATCCAGGTTCTTCTCCAGATAGTCCGCACTATGATTCCTTTATAGCTTTGTTCTTCTCTTTGCCTAAAATGCCCTTTCCTGTTTCTCTAACAAGTAAAATTTTTTTCCCTTCATCCTGTCCTAAATCTATGCCCCCTCCTCCAGGAAACTTTCCTTATTTTTGCTCTTCTGGCCCCAAGTCCTTCCCCCAGCTCCTGTTCTGACCCTGTGGGGAGTATCTGGAGACTGGAGGTTCTTTGAGACAGGGGCCTCCTGGGGTCTCCAGCCTTAGCCTATGCAGGGCTGGACACACAGGGGGCAGCGGTACATTCCTACAGAACTGGGTCCGGGCCCCGGGTCTCTGCCTCCTGACCCACCTGTCCCTGGTTTCAGCTGCAGCAGCAATCCGAGCAGGATCCAGAGGACACGCTGGGCCACCATTGTGGGGTTCCAGCTTCCGAGGGACATGTCCAGTTGACCTCAGCGGAGACCTTGGCAGAACTGGAAGGAGATAGGCTTGGAGACCTGAGTGGCGCCTTTGGCTATGGTCAAAGTCCAGCGGTGAATGACACGGCTGCCCCTGGCACAGCTGTGGGCGGGAGGTAGCGGCAGCATGGGGACAGAGTGCCCCGGGTCAAGGTCATCTGGATTTCAGGGGCTCCCCCATTCTATCTTGTCCCTCCCAGGCTGAGGTCGAGGGTCAGCAAGCCAGGCCCAACCCCGGAGGGGTCTGGAGGCCACGTAGTTTAGACTCCAACAAACACTGCCCATTCCCAAGAGAGGTAGACTGAGGCCAGTCCAGCAAGCCTTACCCCTTCCTATAATTATTGTTCTGGAGCTGCAGCTGGCCACCAGAGGGGACTCTCAGGTGCCCGCCAAACTGGTAAGACCGGCTGTGCTGGGGGAGGGGAGAGAAGGAGCGATCTGGGGTTGGTACTGCCTCCTGCTTTCTTTTCTGTCAGCACACAGGCTCAGGCAGAGGGTGGGTACAGCGGCTGGGGATTGTTTGCTGAGGCCTGCTCTGATCAGGAGCTGTCACCTCTGACCCAGTTCCAGGTCCTGGTCCCAAGCAACCAGAGGTAGCTGAGAGCAGGGATTGGGCCGGAGCATTCAGGACCCTGGCTTTGTCCCAGGAGCTGGCTTCTGGGCTCACCTGGGTTGACAGTGAGGGGTCCTCCTCTTTTCCCGTGCGGTGCGGGTGGCTGAGTCCTGTAGAAATGAACCTGCCTCCCCTTTATTCCGGAGTCAGGTGGGATGGGCCCCAAGGGGTTGGGGCTGTGGTGGGAATTGCTTCACTGTGGGCCTCCCACCCCGAAACCAGCTTGGGGAGTTTCCAGGAGACCCACCAGGCTGGGGACTCAGCATGGGGCAGGCCTTGGGCGGGCCAGGGAATGCCCAGGTCGAGCCAAATCTGGGATTCCCCAGGGTGGGGGTGGGGGGCCTTTCACAGATATAGAGTGCCCTGTCTCTGGGGATCCAGCATCACACAGTGGGGGCTCAGGGAGTCAGGGGCTTGGTAGGGAGGGAACGGAGGCCACTCCCCAGGGGATTCCAAGGAAATCTCTGAGTTCCAGTTTCTAAGGATTTGGGGACAGGGGCACAGGGAAGGGAGGTGGGCTCTGCCTGGACTGTGTGTCCATCTGGTGGGAGAACTGAGTGAGGAGAGGAAGGCATTTGCCTAGGGTGCAAAATTTAAGGTGGTGCTAAAAATCTGTCATCAAGTCATATTTTAATGTGATATCTTAAAAGACCAAAGTGAATGCAAAAAATCCATGAAAAACAAAATACCAACTTTTCAGAGAAAGACAGGATCAGGAACAGCCCTGTGTTGAGGCATATTGGAGCCAGAGGTGAAAGTCAAAATCAGGAATCCTGACCTGTCTTTGTGCTCAGAATGTGGAGGAGTGGCTGAGGAGATCCCCACCTAGTGTCCACCTGGTCTGGGAATGACCTTGCCTTGGCATTAGGGACCCTGGGTTTGTCCCTCTGTGGCTCCCACTGATTGCAGCCCCAGGGGACCCTTCCCGTTTTATGTCACCATCCATTTATGCTCATTTTACGCAGCAGGAAGGTAAGCTCAGGGAGGTTAAGTAACTTGCTCAAGGTCACACAGCTGGAACCTGGGGAGTGCTCCAAGGGTGAAACAGGTTTCGTCTATCCTGTGGCTGGGTCAGGGTCAGAGTAATTCACATGGGAAGTGTTTGCAGACTTCACACCCAAGAATTCCTGGGCCAGCCATCCGGACAGCCTTGATTCCCTTTTGAAGCTTGGAATTGGTGGCAGAGTCTAGGTAGAGTTCAAGCCAGGGGCATGTCATGGCTGGCCAGCATTTCCCTTAGAGTCGGTCTGGGATTTGTGTCCTGGGATAGGACCCTTCCTCCAGGAAGCCTCCCGGATTACTCCTGGTTCCCCTTTTTCTCATCCTGGCTCTCTATCCTGGGGTGCCTCCCTTTGACTCAGACCCATCCATACAGGGCTAGGCGTTTCTCTGTCCAGTTCTATCTCCCCCAAACTGGGAGATGCCAAGTCCTCTTAGGGTGCCTAGAAGTATCTGGCATAGGACAGGGAACAGGTGGGTGGCAGGGAGGGATTGCTCAATGCACAAACGGCCTGATTGAGGATGTGGGGTCAGTTGGGGATTGGGCTGTGAAACACACACACACACACACACACACACACACACACACACACACGTGCAGACACACATGCGCAGACACCCACACACCAAAGTGCCTGGTCTGTGCTGCGCCTGGGAGTTAGCAGAAAGGCTGGGATTCCCATGATGAATCACCACTCCCCACCCCTGCTTCCCTTACACCTCATGAGGACCATCTGCCAGGGTAGGTCAAGGCCCCTCCAGGTTGCAGACAGACCACTAGTCTCAAGAAAATAGTCATTGTCCGGGGCCTGGGAACAGCTCTAATGGAGGTAGCATTGACACAGACAGACAGAGCCCTGGGCTGTGGATCCAAAGTGAAGGTGGTATCATGGCCAGGGGCCAGAGGAAGAGGAACTTGGGGCAAGACTGGGCTTGGGGCCAACGTCAGAGTTAATAATGTTCACTTTGGTAAGCAGAAAAGCAGTCATGAAGACCCTGATAATAATTATTAATAATAAAAACTGCAGTGTGTGGGCCTTTAAGCTAAGATTTTATACATCTGCGGTGTTTTATTCAGCTCTGGGTTTTGCAAAGGGATATAGAGCAGGAGTCCGCCAATGACTGGGCTGGCCGTCTGTTTTGTAGACGATCTATTTTTTTGCTTTTGGGTTTTTTTCATGGTGAAATTCACCTAATATGAAATGAACCATTTAAAAGTGTATCATTCTATAGCACATACTACATTCATAATGTTGTGCAGTCATCAACTCTGTCTAGTTCCAGAACATTTCCATCACCCTGAAATAAAACCCCATGTACCCACTAGCAGTCACTGTCATTATCGCCTGGCTTCTGGGAACCACTGACCTGCTTTCTGTCCCTATGAGTTTGCCCTGTTCTGGACGTTTCACGTACATGGGATCAGACACTATGTGAGTTTTGGTGTCTGGCTGTTTTTTTCCACTCAGGATAACGTTTCTGAGGTTCATCTGTGTTGTGGTGTGACTCGGTGCTTCTTATGGTGAATCATTCTTTTTTATGGGTGAATAATACTCCATTGTCTGGATGTGCCACCATTTGTTTACGTAAATAAACAAATACACAAGGGTATGTAAACAAATCACAGGAACACATCCTCCCCCATCATTTACGTATTGTCTATGACTGTCCTCATGCTACCATGGCCGAGTTGTCTCTTGGCGAGCAGAGACCATCTGGCCTGCAAAACGGAAATATTTGGTACATGGCTTCCCCCTCCCCCAGGGTTATCGAGATATGATTGACATGTAACACTGAGTAAAGTTTAAGCTGTGCAATATGATGATTTGATCTATGTATATTGCAACATGTTTACCACAATAAGGTTAGTTAAGACATCCCATCACCTCACTTAGTTATCTTTTGTGTGTGTGTGTGGTGAGGACTTTTAAGATCCACTGTTTGGGGGCACCTGGGTGGCTCTGTTGTTAAGCGTCTGCCTTCGGCTCAGGGCCTGATCCCAGGGTCTGGGGATCGAGCCCCGCATCGGGCTCCCTGCTCGGCTGGGAGCCTGCTTCTTCCTCTCCCACTCCCCCTGCTTGTGTTCCCTCCCTCGCGGGCTGTCTCTCTCTCTGTCAAATGAATAAATAAAATCTTAAAAAAAAAAAAAGATCCACTGTCTCAGCAACTTTCAAGTGTACAATACAGTCCTGTTAACTATTCACCATGCAGTACATTAGATGCTCAGACCTTATTTATCTTCTGTCTAGAAGTTTATACCCTTTTTTTAAAAAAAGATTTTATTTATTCATTTGACAGAGAGAGAGACAGCCAGCGAGAGAGGGAACACAAGCAGGGGGAGTGGGAGAGGAAGAAGCAGGCTCCCAGCAGAAGAGCCTGATGTGGGGCTCGATCCCAGAACGCGGGGATCACGCCCTGGGCCGAAGGCAGACGCTTAACGACTGAGCCACCCAGGCACCCCTAGAAGTTTGTACCCTTTGACCCGTCTTCCCATTTCCCCATCCTCAACCTCTGACAACTACTACTCTACTGCTTCTATGAGTTCTTTTGATTTTTTTTTAGGTTCTACGTATAAGTGAGATCACACGGTATTTGTCTTTGTCCAGCTTATTTCCCTTAGCATAATGCCCTTAACTGCCATTCACATTGTTGCAGGATTTCCTTCTTTTTTCCTATGGCTGAATAATACTCCCTAGTTTACATTCGCCACCTTTTAAAAAACTCTGTTCATTCCCTGAGGGACTCTTAGGTCGATTCCATGTCTTGGCGATAGTGAATCCTGCTGCAGTGACCATGTGGGTGCAGAGATCTCTTTGGAATAGTGATTTCATTTCCCTCAGATGTATGTGGACTTTTAATAAAGTTTGCTGACCCCTGCTGAGCCGGTTAACCCAAGTTCAAATTCTCACTCTGCCGCTTACTAGCTGGAGTGAGTGGCTTAATCTCTAACTCTCATTTTGTCTCTCTCTAAAATGGGAGAATAGTACCAACCTCATAGGGTTATTTGGGGTGCTGAATGAGGTGGTCCTATGTGCTGAGGACTGTCCTTGCATGTGGAAAGCACGCAACGAGTAGTTTCTGCCCACCCACCCACCGGCCCCAGCCTCCCCAGCAGAGGTCCAGCCCACAGGATAATCTGTGATGGTCGGAGTCTCGCTTCCTAATGAGTCTGGACTCACGGACATGTATTATTTCTGCATCTGGGGCACTAGTCCAAGCCAAGACTTCCCTGCTGGCCTTGCCCCCCACAGCAGCCAGCTGGGCCTGAGGGCTGGGCCTTCAGCGAGTCTGGAACTACATCCAGATCACCGAAGCCAGGCGGGCCAGCCCCAAGAATTGGTCGAACCCAATTTGCCAAAGGGAAAGCAAAGTTGTGGGTGTGAGCCAATGACCCCACAGCCTCCAGCCGGGGTGATTCCACCGTCCCTGACGGAGTTCAGTTGCATCTTAGAATAGAGGTAAGATGTAAGCTCTCAACACCTGGAACTGGAGAGGAGGGAGTTTTGTAACTGAGGACATGAGATATTATAGTGAAATCTTGAGCTCAGCCCTCGGCGGTATGCTAGAGGCCAAGAATGAGTGTGGGGTAAATGGGGCCAGATGTTGGTACACCCTGGGGAATATTTACTGAGAGCCTACGGCTCCTAGCTGTTGTCACCCTGCTTTGCGAGAATGACACAGGGCAAAGGGCTTTAACCATTATTTTCTAAACAGAAAATTTCAAACATATTCGAAAGTAGAGAGAATTACATAATGAATCCCCATATGTATCCATCATGGAATTGACACCTGTCAACTCATGAGCCATCTTATTTCTTCCATAACTGCCACCTGCTGTCTCTCTTCTGTGATGTTCTCTGCTGTTGGTGATCATTGCCTAGACCTGTTAATCCATTAGCAGCTACAACAGAGTGATATTGGGATGATTTATTCCTTGTTCATTTATTAGCTGGAATACCTCTGGAGGGAGAAACATCCTCTCATCTACCATTTGGCTACCCAGTGGCACAATTCACATGGAAAGACAAGATCAATGCTTGATATCTTTTCTTCCCTGGTTTTCAAAGTCATTGCTGACCTCCTTAACATCCTCCAAAGGTAGATAATGAGATTTCCCTCTCCCCACATTATTTTTACAAATTTGTGGACTTAAACTATTGAAATGTGTGAATATGTTGCAGGGTTTGTTTCTTTTTTAAGATTTTATTTATTTGCCAGAGAGAGAGACAGCCAGCGAGAGAGGGAACACAAGCAGGGGGAGTGGGAGAGGAAGAAGCAGGCTCCCAGCGGAGCAAGGAGCCCGATGCGGGGCTCAATACCAGTCACACCCTGAGCCGAAGGCAGACGCTTAATGACTGAGCCACCCAGGCGCCCCGTGTTGCAGGGTTTTTTTTTTTATCATTACTGATAATCATTACTGATAATCAAATTATTATCCTTTCTTTGGCCAGTGGGAGCCTCTTCACTTTGACTCCTGAGTTCTTTTGACAGGACTGTTTCTTGCTTTATGATGTAACAAGATATTCCAGGAATATCTTGTACATTTCCTGCCACAGGCCTGGGAATCAACCATTTCCCCAGGGAGCCTTCTTCCTTTGATTGGAAAGTGGTACTTAGAAATAGCCATCAAGGTGATAAGGGTGCTCATGGCTGTTGGGTTAGTTGTTTCTAGGACTTTTCACTGGACAGAAATAATAATTAATTTTTTACTTATTTATTGATTTATTAATTTTTTTTGAGAGAGTCAGAGAGGGTGTGGGCGTGAGCGGAGGGTGGGAGGGGCAGAGTGAGAGGGAGAGAAGGAGAGAGAGACTCCCAAGTAGGCTCCACGCCGTGTGGCCTGTGTGGAACCAGACGTGGGGCTTGCTCTCACCACTCCGGAGATCATGACCTGAGCGGAAATCAAGAGTTGGGTGCTTAACTGACTGAGTCACCTAGGGGCCCTTCCCCGTACCATTTTTTAAATAAAATACATCATGAATTCGTGCTGATGATTCCAAATTCCTCTTCAGAATTATATAGCTTTTACTTAAACGGATCAATCTTATGCCTGCATTTTCTTTTTCCCACACTGAAAATCCAAATTCTCAATTTGCTTCATTCCACAATCTCACATATCAATCTTCGAGTAATGTGCCAACAGTGCCTGAAACAATATGATTATTGAAAGCCGGTTTAAGCCTTGCTCTTTCTGGTTCTTTTCTGCCTTTGGGCATATCCCACTGTGGGTGTGCTATCAAATTACTGTGCTATAGCGTCACTGGAAATAGTTTCTGCACATTTGCACCATTAACCAGAAATTTTAATTTTTAGGGAATTTTTTTTTTGAGCGCAGGAAGTTTTAACTTACAACAGCAACAACAATAAAAACAACACCTCATGATAAGATTATGCACTAATGTGCAACAAGAAACATTATGTAATTAGAAAACCTCTAAAATAACAGGATTAATATTGTAATTATTATTATTAATCTGTTATGATTATTGAAAAATTCATCTCACTATTCCACCCTTCTGTTTAAAAATATCTCTGAAATATTGTATTATAACAAATTCAATTTAGAGCAGCTGGGTCTTTCAAATGAGGTAATGCCACGTTACTTTTTTCTTATTGAGGTAAAATATGCATAATATAAATATTATCATTTTAACCATTTTATGTGCGCAGTTCAGAAGCAGTAAGTGCATTCACATTGTTATACAACCATCACCATATCCATCTTGAGAACTTTCTCATCTTCCCAAACAGAAACTCTGTCCCTAACCGCCAAACATGACCTTCCCCTCCCCCACCCCAGCCCCCGACAACCACCATTCTAGTTTGTCTCTATGAATCTGACTACACTAGGGGTCTTATATAAGTGGGATCATACAGTGTTTGTCCTTTTGTGGCTGGCTGCTTTCACTTAGCATAATGTCCACAAGGTTTATCCATGTTGTAGCCTGGGTCAGACGTTTTTCCTTTTTTTTTTAGAGAAAGAGAAAGAGAGAGAGAGAGAGAGAGAGAGCGAGCAAATGAATGGAAGGGAGGGGCAGAGGGAGAGAGAGAGAGAATCCCAAGCAAGCTCCACACCTAGCGGGGAGCCCAACTCGGGGCTTGATCTCACGACCCTGAGATCGTGACCTGAGCCAAAATCAAGAGTTGGACTCTTATTTTTTTTTTAAGATTTTATTTATTTATCTGAGAGAGAGAGAATGAGAGGGAGAGCACAAGCAGGGGGAACTGCAGAGGGAGAGGGAGAAGCAGGCTCCCCGCTGAGCAGGGAGTCCGATGTGGGGCTCTATCCCAGGACCTCAGGATCATGATCTGAGCTGAAGGCAGATGCGCAACTGACTGAGCCACACAGGCGCCCCCGTTTTTTCCCTTTTCAAGGCTGAACAATATTCCGTTGTCGAGATAGACCACATTTCGTTTATCCATTCATTCGTTCGTTGATGGATGTTTGGGTTGTTTCCACTTAGGGCTATTGTGAGTAGTGCTGCTGTGAACAAGAGTGTACAGATATCTGCTTGAGTTGAGTTCCTGCTTTCATTTCTTTTGGGTATATACCCAGAGGTGGAATTGCTGGATCATGTGGTAATTGTATGTTTAATTTTTTAGGAAATTGCCAGACTGTTTTCCTCAGTGGCTGCACCATTTTACATTCCCACCAGTGGTTCACAGGGGTTCCAATGTCTTTACATTCTTGCCAACATTTGTTGTTTTCTTTTTTATAATAGCCATCCTAATGGGTGTGAAGCGAGGGAATTATTTTTTAAGTCTAGTATTACCTTAGAATTATGTAAGATCTTTGCATGGTTCTAAAGTCAAAACAACAAAACAAGGTATATAGAGAAACATCTAGCTTCTATTCATTTACCTTTCATCATGTTCTTTCCCTCCTCCTCAGGTAATCATTTATAATTTTTTCATGGTCCATTGTTCCATTTTAAAAACACTAGTGTGTGTGTGTGTATATATATATATATATATATATATATATATATATATATAGTCTCCACTTCCCTGTTTTCCGCTTAACACTGTTTCCTGGAGATCTCTCCATGCCAGAATAGATACTCCTCATCCCTTTTTACAAGCTGCATAGGACTGCATCATGTGGCTGTGTCTTGGTTTATTCAACCATTCCCTATTGATGGGCTTATGGGCTATATCCAGTCTTTTGATATTTTAAATAGTGCTGTTATGAAAAGCCATGTTCATTTATCTTTTTTTGTTTTGTTTTGCAAGGGAGTCATTGGGATATATTGCCCTAAGTGGATAAATGCACATACAATTTTGCCAGATATTATCAATTTCTCCTCCCCAGGGCTTAGATCTCTTTGCCTTCCCACTAGTGAAACTTTTTCATTCACTCTGGTGGACTCCTACAGACTCCTATACATTCTTCAAAACCTATCTCCAATATCCCGGTTTCCAGGAGGCCTTCCCCTCTCCCCTGGCTTTCTCCTCTTGGCTTTTCCAGCTCCAGGCTCCTTTCTTTGGCTCAGCCCTGATACTGAGAGGTTGGGAGTGTCTGTGTCCAACTCTATACTCTCTAGACTTCGAGCTTTGTGAGATCTGGCTCCACGGCTAAGTCTTCTTAGGGCATTCAGTACAGGACTGGGCAGGGACAGGTGACAATAACAGGTTTCCTATCTGAATAAAGGACAGCTCCTAAGCCCTGGGCCTCCCTTGCTGTCTCCTCCTGGGCCGGGGAAAAAGAACCAGGTCAAGCTGGCCAATACCCTGGGTTCTGCTGTCTGCCCTCTGGCTGAGTCACCTGTGCCCAAGGGTGGTAAACTCATTGTGGGTGCCTGTCACCTGCACGGCTCCAAGGCAGAGGAGTGCAACCTGCTTGAGGTCAGGGAGACCCCACATCCCACTTAGTCTTCCCCACTCCCCAGGTGGAGCACCTCCCCTCTGTGCCTTGATTTGTCCAACTCTAAAATGACAATAATCATGTGTCTATCTCATGGCTTTAGCAAAGGAATCAGTGATATAAAATCATATCAACCCACTTCCCACCACTTATTTATTTGCTATGTGTTTATTATTGCAGTGAAATTCATGTAACGTAAAATTAATCATTATAAAGAGAATAGTTCAATGGCATTTAGTACATTTACAGTGTTGTGCAACCATCACCTCTATCTGGTTCCAGAACATTTTCATCACCCCAGACGGAAACTCCGTACTGATTACATAATCACTTCCCATTTCCCCTCCCCTCAGCCCTGGCAACCACCACTCTGCTTTTCATCTCTAAGAATGGCCTATTCTGGACATTTCATATAAATGGGAGCGTACACTCCGTGGCTTTGGTGACTGGTTTCTTTCATTCAGTGTAATGCTTCTGAGGTTCGTCCACGTTGTATAGTGTGTGTCAGGGCTCCGTTTCTTTGTACAGCTGAATGACATTGCTTTGCGTGTATATAGGACATTTCGTTTATCCATTCATAATTTCAGGGACATCTTGGGGGTGTTTCCACATTTGGCTATTGTGAAGAGTGCTGCTGTGAATGTGTGTGAACTGGTACTTGTTTGAACACTGTTTTTAATTCTTTGGGGTCTCCACCTAGAAGTGGAATTGCTGGGTCATATGGTACCTCTAAGTTTAACTTTTTGAGGGACCACCGAACACGTTATATCTGTTGCCTCACAAAGCTGGTGAAGAGAGAATTCCAAGTGAAGAATTCTGAGTCCCCATTTGGCAGTCAAGGAAACTGAGGCTGGGAGAGGTGGCCCCACACCATCCTGAGGCTGATGACCATCAGAAGAACCACTGTCTGCTTAGTGACCACTGGGTGCTGGACACTTGCTAAGGAGGAGCTTAAGATTGGAACCTCCAGAGTCTCCCCATCTCTGGAATCTGACAGATTTGGGTTCAACTCTCAGCTTGGGCAAGTTGTTTCCTTCCTCCAAGCCTCCATCCCTCTACCTGTAAATGGTCATAATCCAAGCCCTTCCCTTATTGTGGAGAATCAGAATGGTTAGGGTAGGCAGGGGGTGGTACCTGTATTATGCCTTTGATTTACAGTGGATCAAACAGACAAAAAAGTGGTCAGCTGAGGCCTAGGGGGGTGAAGTAACTTGCCAAAAGTCACACAGCAGTTGGTGACTGGATCCACCCTACAAGCATTTTTGAGAAATTTTCTGAAGCTTAACCTTTCTGGAAGCTAGTGAGGAGAAATTTCTAAGGGAGGTCCTCCGGGGTTGGGGACAATTTGCTGCTAGGCTGCTTTGTGCTTTGGGGAGCTGACCTTTGACAACACAGAATCTTGCTGAATCAGCCTGGGGTAGCCTGTGGTCATGAACCACAACTGGTTCCCTGATGCAGGTCACCTTTGCCCCAACCCACTCACTCCTCCTCTCCGTTCTACAGTTTGTATCAGCACAGCAGGAGGCAGGCTGACTTCCGGTGCCCCAAACAGGCACGGGCCAGGCACTTCCTGGCTTCCAGGCATCGTCTCCTACTGGTCCCTCTGTTGTGGGGCACCCTTCTCCCTTCCCTCTCCTTTCTGCGGTGCATACACTAGAACTTTTAGGATCTGGCTTCTACCAACCCTTCTAATCTCCTCTCCTCATGGGTTCCTTATTCCAGCCCACTGGCCTCTTGCTCCTTGAGGATGCCACCCTCATCCTGCCCCAGGGCCTTTGCACTTGTTGCTCACTTTGCTTGGAATGCTCCAATTCATGTCTTCCTATCATTCAGGGATCACTTCCTGAATCACATTACTTCCTCCTAGAAGCCTAGCCCTGACCACCTATGTAAACTAGGTTCCCGGTCCCTCCTTATGAGCTCATTCTATTTACTAAGATCCTTACCTGACAGTATCTTATTCATTTGTTTATTTCTCTTATGCATTTATTTATTTATCGTTACCTCCCCCACTCAGATGGAAACTCCATGGGAGCAGGGACCTGTCCTGCTCAGTGCCTCATCCCCAGGGCTAAGACCAGTGCCTGGCACAGGGCATTCAGGTGTTCAACTGACTGACCATTGGGCTTCTTCTTATAAATATGACTTTTCCTCCCTCCTAAACTGGATCATGAGGATGAGTACCTTCTTATGCTCAGCCTCCAAGTCCTGGGAAGCTCCTCAGGTGGGCCACAGGACTTCAATTCCTGACTCTGTTCCTACCAGCCTGTGTGATTTGGGCAGGTTACTGCCTCTCTCTGGGACTCCAATTTGTAAAACAAAGTGCTTAATCTCCCCCTTTCCCCCACCAAATCTGGTGAAAACTATGGCTCCAAGCCTCTCCTGAAAAGATGAACTCATCTTTTATGATTTTTAAGGGTTTTAATGATCTCGCAGAGTCCAATGCTGATCGATATTGAAATCGATTTGTTCATTGACTCAGTTGGTCAGCAGGTATTCAAATGACACCAATATTTTGTGCCCACCCTCATGGTGGGAGATTTTGGGGCCCCATAAAGGTCCAAGCTCTGGGCTCTGAGATTTCCAACGGGGGTCCGGCGGGGGGGTGGGGAGGGGGCGCTGGCGGGGAGCGGGGACAGTGCAGCCAGACACTACCCCACGTGGTCATGACTAGGTTAGCTGGAAGAGCCAGAGGGGCCGCTGGGTACAGCTTGGGAAGGGGGCATAGTAAAGTTCCTGGAAGGGGCGCCTGGGTAGCGCAGTCGTTAAAGCGTCTGCCTTCGGCTCAGGGCGTGATCCCGGCGTTATGGGATCGAGCCCCACATCAGGCTCCTCTGCTATGAGCCTGCTTCTTCCTCTCTCACTCGCCTGCTGTGTTCCCTCTCTCGCTGGCTGTCTCTCTGTCACATAAATAAATAAAATCTTTAAAAAAAAAAAAAAAAGAAAAGTTCCTGGAAGAGAGGGCTGTTGCTGCTGGGTTTTGGAGGATAAATAGGGTTGGGTCCGGGAGGCAGGGGCAATCCAGCAGAGGAAACAGCTTTGGGGGACTTGAGGGAGGGAGGAGAAATAATAACACATAGTTACACAGCATATATTTAGGAAGAGATCACTTTCAGGTGGGAGCCTCAGGCCCACCCTACGAAAGAAGGAAGAGGAGCACCTTCAGCTTACAGCTGAAAAGGAAGAGGCACAGAGATGCCACAGATCCGGTAAGTGGTGGACCCTGGCCTAGACACCCACAGGCTTCTTCTAAAGGGGCATTCTTATCGGCCGAGGGACGAAAGACTTGTTTCTGATAGGCTGAGGTATGTGGGGAGGGCCGAGCCTGATTCGCTGAGGGGTGAGTAGTTCAATCTGTCTAAGGAGCACCAAGGTGGAGTCTAGTTGTCTGTGAAGCGGGAGAGGCGTGTCTGAGCGAAAGAAGGGAAGGCAGACTCTGATGGTCTGAGGGTTAGGAGGGTGGAATCTGATTGGCTGAGTGGAAGTCGGAATGAGGTATCGTTGATGCCAGCAGTACCTTTTCGCCTGCACTTCGCAGATCCCCTGTCCCTGGGCCCCGGTGGAGGGTGTTGGAGGTTAATCCCCCACCAACTTGGGGAAATGGAGACAGGTGTGTGTGGAGGAAGGGAGGGGGCTGGGTCACTCCAGGCAGAGCCCAGGAAGGACACCTCCCCAGCCATACCTGGTGAGAAGTAACCTTGTTCCCCACCCCCTCCGCCCGTACCCACCCCAGGGCAGTGTCCTTCCACCTCGGTCCTCCCAGCTCCCTGCTCCCCAGCAGCAACCCCCAATTCTAGGGGGAACGTGTGTTCATCTCTCTAGCGTCTGAGGACCAGGGCCTCTCCTCCCGCCGCCGGCCCCGAGGGGTGTCCTGCCCCCACCTGACTCCTTATTGTGACCATCTCCTCTTTTCCCTCTCTTCCCATTTGCCGTCTTTCTCTCCATCCTCTCCTTCCTTCTCCTCTAGTCTCCATTCCTCCCTTGCAAACGCCAGCCTAGATGTGGCCCAGGCCCCAACCCTTGGCGTCACCCCTTACTTACTTCCTTCGCTCACACCCACATTCCCTCTGTCAGCAAGTTCCGTCACCTCTAAACAAACCCCCGATTCTACACCTTTCACAACGCGGTCCCTCCAGGGCGGCTGGGCGGGTCCCGAGCCACAGCCTCCTCCCCTCGCTCCTCCCGCCGCTCTGGCGCCCCCTTTCGTCGGCGCATTAGAGGCGCAGGGAGCCGGTGAAATCGGAGTCAGGCTCCGGCGAAGTCAGCATCCTCGTCGGCAGAACCCTCCGCGGCACCACCCTTCCCCAGAGGAAAACGCAAAGTGCCTCCCAGTCGGCACGATCAGTCCGGTCGCCTCCCAGCTCCTTGTCTCCTCCCACTCTCTCCCTCGCTCACTCGGCTCCGGCCTCGCTGGGCTCAGGCACGGTCCCGCCTCTGGTCTCTGCTCAAAGATATCCCCGCCCCCCGCCCCTCACCCCCTTACCTCGCGGGATCGTTCCCCACAGCACACCCCACAGAATAACCTTTTTGCTTATGTGTTTCTAGTCATGCTTTATTGAATCTCCACTGTTGAACAACGCCTGGTACTTGGTGGGAGCTTGGTGTTTGCTGAATGAAAACGCGCTCTGGGCCAGCGGGGGCTGGGGAAAAGGCAGGGAGTGCGAGACAGCCTGTCTACCCGCACAGAGCTCACAGCTAAACAAACCATGCCAAGGGCGAGTTTGCTGTGGCTGAGGACACACGGGGCCTGTGGCTGCATCGAGTGTGGGCTTGAACTGAGCCCAGGAGTTAGGGAAGCCCTCAGAAAATGGCCTTTGAGCTGATACCTGAAGGAGAGGTAGGAGTTGGCTGAGCAGGTGAGAGGGAATAGAATTCCAGGCAGAGGGAAGAGCATGTGCAAAGGCTTTGAGGTGGGAGAGCTGGCCTTGAAGGGTTTGGCAGAATGGCTGCAAGTGGCAGCGAGCAAGAGTGTGGCGAGTGATGAGTTGGAAGGGGCTGTTTGCTTCTTCATTCACCCCGCACCCCAGAACTGCTCTGGTCTTTGCTTCCAATCTCTGAATTATCTTCTGCCTTGTCTCCACCCTTCTGCCCTCTGTTTTGTGTCCTGGGAGGCAGACTTGCATGGACCACTCAACCTTTGCTTTATGGCTTCCGGTTGGGTTAGGCCAATAGGGAGCCACAGCAGGCATTGGAGGGAGGGAGGAAATTGAGGTCAGGTATTAATATCTCATCTCCTCCTCTGTGTGGTCCATGCAGGCTGCCTGTGTCCCTCAACCAACAGCTCTTGCCAGGCAGTCCTTTCTCGGCACATAGCCCTATCAAGTCAGGTTCCAGCAACTGCTTTCACCCCATAGCCCCAGGTCCCAGGGCTCTGGGGTGGTAATGGTTCCTGGCTGCGCTATCTTTTTGAAATAGTGTTTTTATTAAACTCTTTTAAAATTACCCCCTTTGCATGTTCTGTTTCCTGCTGGAACTCCCTCTCTCTCTCTCTCTTTTATTGAGGTGAAATTCACATAATATAAAGTTAACCATCTTGAAGCATATAATTCAGCAGCATTAGTACATTCACAAATATTGTGCAACCACAGGCACAATATTGCTGTCTAGTTCCAAAATTTTTCCATCATCGCAAGAGGAGTTCCTGCACTCATTCTCCTTGGATATGGGCTTCACTCCTCACTGTCCCCTCCCCCAGTCACTGGCCATCCCTAATGTGTTCCGTCTCCATGGGTTTACCTCTTCCAGACATTTCACAGAAATGCAGTCATAGAATGTGTGACCTTTTGTGCCTGGCTTCTTTCACTCAGCATGATGTTTTCGAGGTTCACCCATGGAGTAGTGTGTGTCAGGGCCTCATTCCTTTTTATGACTGAGTAATATTCCACCATACGGATGGACCACATTTGTTTCTTGATTTCTCGTTGGTGGATAGTTGGGTTGTTTCTGTCTTTTGGCGACCGTGAATGTGCTCTGAGTATGTGTGGACATATGAACATGCAGGGACGTTGCATCCCTCTTCTCAATTCTTCTGGTTATATACTTAGGAGTGGAATTGCTGGCTCATATGGCAATTCTATGTTTAGCTTTTTGAGGAACCGCTACACTGTTTTTCATAGCGGCTGCACCATTTTATATCTTCACCAACAGTGTTGGAGGAGATTGCTCTTCTTTTTGTCTCTGCCCCCAAAAAGTCTGCTGTGAGCTTCTGGAGGCCCGGGAAAAGCTCTTCCCCCCACTCCTTCCCCTCCTTTGTCCACTTCCACACGTTTTTCTGGTACCATCTCCCTAATCTGGCCACTGCCTCCACGTTTTATCCTCCCACTTAGATTATAGTTCGTTGGTTGTCACCAGGCAGAGGACTCTGGTGCCTGGGAACCACAGAGCCCTGTCCCTTCCCAGGCCCTGGGTGCCTTGGCCTCTGGACACAGGTGATGGTGACTGTATCTATTACCGCTTTTCCTCAACCTCCCAGATGTGGCTCACCTCTCCCTCCAGCTCCATGCCTCTGCCTGCCCTCTCTCTAAACGCAGCTGTGATCCATGCTTCTGTCTGCCCATTCTCTGTCCACCGCCTCCCGGGTGACCTCACTGATCCACTCCCTGGGCGTTTGTGTCTTCCCAGGACAGGTGACTCAGAGATGCACTTCTCATGATGGGCCCAGCGGCCTCCTGGTGCCTCTCCTTGGCAGACAGGGCTTCTCAGCCTCAGCACTGCTGACGTCTGGGGCGGGATCATTCTCTGGGGTGGGGGCTGCACTGTGCATTATAGTAGGTCCTCCCCCTCCACAACGTGACAACCAAAAGTATCTCTGGACATTGCCAAATGTCCCCTAGGGGGATAATCTGCCCCAGTTGAGAACAGCTGGGATAGTCCACATCAAACCACACACTCCAAGTGCTGATGTTTGTCTGGCTCTTGGTCTGTGCCGAGCATGGGGCCGAGCACCCTGTAAACACCACTTCCTCTTGGGGTCATCGCCTCCATTTTCTTTGTACAGGGATGGAGGCTAACAGTGGCCGCGTGACCTGCCCAATGTAACATGGCTAGGAAGCCTACTTTCAGTGACTCCTCATCCCCAGGCTCTTCTGCTTGCTTCTCCTTCCTTGTCTCCATCTCTCTGAGGGCAGAGACACTGGGCTGACCCCCCCTCTACTCTATTCCTCTCCTCCTCTGCTGCCTGAAACCCCACATCCAGCCAGCCACCAATGCAGATGTTCTCCACATCCCCCCAAAATCCACAACCCTGGGGTCCTGGGTGGCTCAGTCCACTGAGCTTCTGACTCTTGATTTCGGCTCAGGTCATGACCTCAGGGTCCTGGGATCCAGCCCTGTGTTGGGCTCTGCACCCAGAAGGGAGTCTGCTTCTCTTCTTCCTATGCCCCTCTCCCCCCGCAACTCATGTACTCTCTCTCTCTCTCAAATAAATAAATCTTTAAAATAATCCACATCCCTAACAAAATCAATAAGCTCCAATGTGCTTTAGAATAAACCAATTAGAGGGGGCTCCTCCCCTGTTCAAGCACCATCCATGGCCCCCCATTGCCTGCCAGATCAACCCTCAGCCACTTGGACTAATTTTCAAGGCCCTTCACATCCGCTCCTGTACCCCTCCTCACCTCTCACACCCCAAGGCCAGAGAGAGCCACCTACCCAGCCACACCCTCGGGTTTCTCTGTGCCCAAGCCCCACCCCCTCTTCTGCATCTGTTGAAATCCAACCTCTCTCTCAAGTCCCAGCTCGGATGTCACATCCTTCACGTAGCCTTCCCTTCTGCCTCCTTCAAGCAGCAAAGCTTCAATTATTTGTATTGCCCCTTTTTCCCTTAGAAACACTGCCCTCTCTTACTCTCATGGATGGCCCAACACCCAGGGAGAGAGAACATTCCTGAAATGAAGAGGGATACAGGCATCAGCCAAGTTTATCACCTACCAGGACAAGTGGGCGTCTTACACTGGCTTTAAAATTTCCTCAAAGTTTTGAGCTCTGCCGTGCCTTGTTTTTTGGAATTTGAGAGTGATTGGTCCCCCAATAGTTCCCAAACTTGAATTTGGGACTCTTTGACCTCATCTTCCATCTTTGTCTTAATCCAGACAGATGGCTTCTGATACGGAAATTTTACACATTCCCAATCATCTGACACTGGTTTTGCTCTATGTACTACCTTTTTATTACTTAATAGTTTTCTTTCAGTGGTCTTCCTTTGAAGGTTTATTTTATTTGATTAAAAAAAGATTTTATTTATTCATTTGAGCTACAGAGCGTGTACAAGTGGGGGGGAGGGGCAAAGGGAGATGGAGAAGCAGACTCCCTGCTGAGCATCCCCCCCAATCCTGGAATCAATCCTAGGACCCCAGGATCACAATCTGAGTCAAAGGCAGATGCTTAACCAACTGAGCCACCCAGGTGCCCCAAGACTGACTTATTTATTTATTTATTTATTTATTTATTTATTTATTTATTTATTTAAAAGATTTTATTTATTTATTCGACAGAGATAGAGACAGCCAGCGAGAGAGGGAACACAAGCAGGGGGAGTGGGAGAGGAAGAAGCAGGCTCATAGCGGAGGAGCCTGATCTGGGGCTCGATCCCACAACGCCGGGATCAAGCCCTGAGCCGAAGGCAGACGCTTAACCGCTGTGTCACCCAGGCGCCCCAAGACTTATTTATTTTTAAGCAAAATTTATGTAACTTTTATTATACCCACAAGGCTATAGATTTGATGTCTAGGGTGAGTCTATTTTTTTTCTTCTATAAGTCGAAACCAATCTCTCATTTAACATAAATACATAAAATTCATAAAATAGAAAATGAATTGAAAACATTCCTCCATGTGCCATCTAAAATTACCAGGCCAAGGTAATTTGTATCAGACTTTGGACACTTGTATTGGACTTTGGGAACCAGCCAGAGTATTTTCTGTGTGGTTCAGATTTGTGAAAATACATTTCTTCATTCACTCATCCCATCTTTTCTTTCCCAGCTTCATTAAGGTACAACTGACAAAAATTGAAGGTGTATAATGTGACTCAACGTTTATTCTTGTGTTTCAGGTTTCAACTGGCCACCTGACCCCCAACTCAGAAAGCAGCTTCCCCTCTACCCTGTTGCAAAACCCTGTTACATCCCTTCACTGGTAAAAAACTTCCTGCTGGATATGTTTCTTTATTCCCCACCCCCCTCCCCACTTAAGCCTCAGATCCACAAGGGCAAGGATTCAGTCTGTTTTTATTCTCTGCCATGTTCCTGGCACCTAGAATGATGTTTGGGTCTTTCAACAGCAGGTCCTCTCAAAGGCACAGATTTATTCCGAGCCAAGCGCTGCCTAGCCCCGCACCAGCTGAGCCTGGGTTCTCACCCTCAAGGAGACCTTGGTCTCAGGGGGAGACAGAGCCAGCTAAAGCGGGACTTGACTGATTGAAGGTTGAGCATGAATGGGGCTGCAAAGCCACTACGTTCTCTGAAGCAGGGCATGCAGAGCATGCAGCTGGTAATCAGGATTTGCTGGTGAGGCAGGAGGCTGGAAACTCCACGGTGGTTAATAACAGTAGTCAACGCGTACCTGGCACTTACTGTGTGCTAAAATACGAAAGTGCTCCCTACTCCTTGACACAGGGTTTCTCAGCCTCACCGTTGTTGACGCGGGGCTGGATTGTTCTCTTTCGCGAGGGGCCATCCTGTGTGTGTTGTAGGGTGTTTAACAGCATCCCTGGCTCTACCCACTAGATGCCAGTAGTACCCCAGCATCCAGGTGTGCTGACCAAAGTGTCTCTAAACATTGCCAAACTGCCTCCTGGGGGACAGAATTGCCTTGGGTGACAACTGTTATCCTAAAACATTACAGCAGTCTTCTGAGGTGGGTACACGGAGAGTAGCTGATGGAGTCATTTGGACCCTCTGCCTCCAGAGTCCGTGCTCTAACCACTGTGCTATGTGGCTTTGTGTGTGGTCCTGGCCCCTGGCTCTGTCCTCTGAGGGCCTAGCACTTGGCCCTATCCCCCAGGCTAACCAGCCCGAGATTAGATTTCCCAGCTGCTTGGCCCCCAAAGCTAAGGGCGGTTCACCTGTAGTCTGTAACAGTAACAAGAACTTATTTTTGACCAGTCTAAAGGCTTTGGAATGACCATCCTGGGGAAAAAAATCTGAACTTCCTTGCCCTTCCTTCAGCTTCCTTATGGTTTGCTGTGATTTTGGCTTTGGAACTCACTGGGAGGGGGGCGATGTTTCTTAGGACTTCAGGCTTCTCCATGTCTGACCCGGTCCCTGCCTGAACCCAGCCAGCCACGCCTCTCCTCCAGCCCACAGCATGTGCCTTAGTTTCCCCAGATGAGCCTGCAGTTGTGGCTGGAGGCTTTGATCTCTTTAGTCTCCCGTGGGTTGGTATTTTTTAAATTTTTTTCCTTTGACAGATATTTCCTGGGTATCTAGTATGTGCAAGATCTTTTGGCCCTGGGGAGGCTGTGGAGAGCCAAAGGCCAGCTGTGAATCCTTCCATCTGTCTGCCCGTTTCCCCAGATCAGCCACCCATCCACTCACCGAACCAGGAATGGTATCTCTGTTTCACATCCAGGGGTGGGGCTGACCCTGTCTGGACCCATCTGGAGCAGACAAACTGGCCAAGGACAACATCCTAGCGGGATGGTAAGTTGGCTGATGGTGGGTGGGGTGGGAGGAGCACGACCAGGGCTCCTTGTTGAGGCTGGAGGTCATCCTGGAGGAAGAAGCCCCAGGTGGTGGTAGAGCCCCAGGAGGGTGGGTTGGACCCAGAGGGAAAAGAAGGGCTGGCTCCCAAGGGCGGATGGAGTCTGAGGATTCCTAGGAGCCCCGTGGGGTCTCAAGGTTGCTGGCTTAGGGACCTCTTTCCAGCTTGGGAGCAGGTCCTGAGGTGGGGGATTTGCGGGGTACCGGTGTAGGAGGGAGGTGTTAAGGAGTGGGCCACAGGGGGATCTGGGCACTAATTGGAGTCAGGCACGGGGCAGAGGGGCAGGATATGTGATGGTGTCGGGATGCTGGGTGTCCAAGTCTTCTTATCTCCACATGTCTCTTTCGCTGTCTCTCTCTGTCTTTCTCTCCATCTCTCCACCTGTCAGTCTCTCCATCTCCGGCTCTGTGCCTTTCCCTCTCTGTCGCTCTCCACGCCTCCACGTCTCGGTCTCTGGTTCTCTCCATCTCTGGGGGCCCAGCCTTGGTCCCCGCCCAGGGGCTGGCCAGCCCGGGGGCGGGCCGGGGGCGGGCCTCGCGGCTTGGCCGGGCGGCGTTAAAGGGCCAGACCGCGGGACGGCGCGGTCAGAGCCGAGGTTGCCTTGCGGGCGGGTCTGGACCGAGGGCCGGAGGCCAAGACCCGCGAGGTGAGTGCGCGCCGGGGGCAGTAACCCGAGCGCGGCTGCGGCGCAGCGCGGTAACCCGAGGCGCCCGGCGCGGGTGCCCGCAGTGTGCCAGCGAGGGTCTGCCTGCCAACGCGGCCTAGGATCCCCGGGACCCTGGCGGCGGCTGCGGGTCCCGGACGCCCGTCTGGGGGTGTGGGGTGTGGGCGTGTCCCCGACGGTCGTGGCGTGTGAGCGCAGTTTTTTCAGTGCGCGCCTTGGAGTCCTGGGTGTATCCTTCTCTCTGGGTATCCATTGTGGTAAGGGACCTCAAGAAGACCCCCCTCCCCATCAGGACAGCTCAGGCGGATCCGAGCCCTGCCCTGTGCCGCCTCCTAGGGCTGATTGGGGTCATTCCACATCGTCTCACTCATGGACTTTACGCTTGTGATCGGTTGCCTTCACGGCCCCTCTACCCACCCATGGTAGGCACAGAGCCTCCAAACGCCCGAGCCTCCAAATGCCCCTTTATGAGAAGAGGAGATGCCATCCTGGGCCCCCAGAGTTGGCAGTGAGGGTTGTGTGAAGTGCTGTAGTTGGTACTAGCTGATGTTTTTGTTGGATACTGGAGAGATACATGCTCCTTGGAGTCCCAGGGCCTCGCCCTCTCTGCTTGGACGGTTGCTGGGGCGGGGGGGGGGGGGGGGTGGCTGGCCAGCCCAGACCATGCCTGGTGGCTGAGGCCTGGCAGCTGGGGAGTCTCAGGCTGGTGGTGGGAAGGAGAGAGGGAGACAGTGGGGGAGCTGGGATTTGAACAAACCAGTCCTGTCTGACCCCAAAATCCTGTGCATTTTCCGATGGCCCCAGTCTGTCTGTAGAGCCCAGCTTGGGTTTCTGATAGGTAACATTAGCTCTGGGCTGGTGTCCAGCGGTGACCTGGGTTGGTAACCACAGAGGGGCTTGGATGACTCTGTGGACAGAGAAGGGGACCCCATCCCTCCTCCCTGGCAAACCTTGGGCTCCATTCTCCAAATCCCAGACGGCTGGACAACAGTAACGAATATGGTGGCAGCCTCAACAGCAATGAGAGGCACCTTTGATCAACGGCTTGCTGTGTGCCAAGCCCCAAGCTGAGCACACTAAAAACGTGGCATTGTCATCAGAGCCCTGTGAAGTGGGTAATATAGTTCCTGTCTTACGTATGAGGAAATTGAGGCTCAGAGAGGTGCAGACACTCACCTGAGGTCACACAGCTAAGAGGCAGAGCTTTATGGAATCCTTTCTGAGGCTTATGTCCAAGTGTGGCCACAATTGGTTGAGACGGTGGGCAGAGACAATTGCAGTTCTGGAATGATCTAGATTACTGGTGGTTTGTTTGTTTGTTTGTTTTTAACTTCTTTTCCTGTCAGGATCTCCTTTGGGCCAAGGAAGCTGCAGGCAAAAGCCTACAACATGCCCAAAGCTGTGGTGAGACTCTCCTTCCCATCTCCATTTGCCAACTTGGCTCTGCCCTTAGAAATGCCCCTTGAAGTCCTTTCTCAGAACCCCAGAAATTTGGAGTAAGCCCCCTGTCAGCTCAGACTTCTAGGGCCTGGCAGTTTGGGAGTTACTGGGGTCAGACAGCCCTTTGGCATAGAAAGGGGGTGCCACAAGCAGGGATGGGGATAGGCTGTCTCGACTACAGGCTTCCAGAGTGAGTGCAGGGCAGGGCTAGGATGTGGGGCAGTGGAGCCAGTGTTGGGTGCTTGGCTGCCAGGCTGCTGGTGGGCTCCAAGACCTGCGGTTCAAGGAGAAGCAGCTATGTGTGGTTTCTGGCGGGGTGTGGGGGGGCGGCACTGTTGTGTCCCGCATTCCTTCTCAGGAGCCCACACACCTTGTAGGACAAGTCCCTGACAGGTGGCCGGACTAACCTGACAAACCAGCGCTCCATGGGCGTGGGCCACTTAGCCAGTTGCTGGCACCTCGGTTTTCAGATAATACCAGCCGTAGCAGGACAGGTGGGGCTGCTTCTGCCAGGGTGGGGCCACTGGGTGTCCTTGCCTGGTGTCTGATGCACCAGAGGAGCGGGTTTGCCAGCCTCTCGGAGCATCCTGAGAGTGTCAGCTCTGAATTTCTCTCCCTCCAATATAAGAGTAATAATGGAAATAAGAATAATGGCTAAAATTTGCATGCTGCCTGCCAAACCTCATCTCACTGAAGTGTCCAAACAACCTGAAGAGGTGGCACCTGCTGTTATTAACCCATTTCACAGATTGGCAAACAGAGGCTGGGGGCGAGGACTAGACTCTACTCAAGGCTGTTTGCTTGGGGAGGGGCAGGGCTGTGAATGAATCCAGGCTTGCTTGAGTCAAAAATGCACATTTTAAAAGATGATGCAGTCCCAAAGCAACCTTTCATTTTTCATTTTTTTAAAAGATTTTATTTATTTATTCGACAGAGAGAGAGACAGCCAGCAAGAGAGGGAACACAAGCAGGGGGAGTGGGAGAGGAAGAGGCAGGCTCCCAGTGGAGGAGCCTGATGTGGGGCTCGATCCCAGGGCTCCAGGATCACGCCCTGAGCTGAAGGCAGACGCTTAACGACTGAGCCACCCAGGTGCCCCTCATTTTCAATTTTTTAAGTTGAAGCACAATATAGGTACAGGAAAGTGTACCTTCCGTAACTGAGCAGTTCAGGAGTTTTTGCAAATTGAACCCACCCAGGTCACAGCACCCATGTCAAGAAAGAAAACAGCTGTCCGAGCCCCCAGAACATCCTCTCCCAACTGAAGCATCTTCATTCATTTTTCATTAATTTCAACTAATTACCTTTTTTTTAAAAGTTTTAAAAAATCTTTTTAAGTAATCTCTACACTCAATGTGGGGCTCAAAATCACGACCCTGAGATCAAGGGTCACACGCTCTACCGACTGAGCCGGCTGGGTGCCCCTCAACGAATTAACTTTTAAATAGATGTTATATTTTAGAGCAGTTTTAGGTTTACAGAAAAATTGTGCAGAAAGTATAGAGTTCCAGAACACCCCTCAACTCCCCACAACTTCCCTTACCGTTAACATCTTCCATTAGGGGGATATGTTTCTTTAAAAAAAAAATTTTTTTTTAAAGATTTTATTTATTTATTCGACAGAGATAGAAACAGCCAGCGAGAGAGGGAACACAAGCAGGGGGAGTGGGAGAGGAAGAAGCAGGCTCATAGCGGAAGAGCCTGATGTGGGGCTCGATCCCACAACGCCGGGATCACACCCTGAGCTGAAGGCAGACGCTTAACCGCTGTGCCACCCAGGAGCCCCTCTTTTTAAAAAAATTTATTTGTTTGTTCATTAATTTATTTTAGAGAGAGAGAGAGAGAAAATGGAGGGGTAGGAGTAGAGGGAGAGAGAGAATCTCAAGCAGACTCTGTGCTGAGCACAGAGCCCGATGCAGGGCTCAGTCCCACAACCCCAAGATTGTGACCTGAGCCGAAATCAAGAGTTGGATGCTTAACCAACTGAGCCACCCAGGCACCCCTAGGGTGACATGTTTCTTACAATTGATGAACCAATGTAAACACATTATGATTAACTGAAGTTCATAGTTTACATTAGAGTTCATTCTTTGGGTTGTACAGTCAACTGATTCATCTTTGTATTTAATTAAAACATTTTTGAATGGGCAGTATGTGCTCATGTTAGAGAAATTTTTAAAAAATCCCCAAAGATGGACAGAGAAAGTAAAGATTCCCTTCCACTTCTGCTCCCAGTTTTTCCAGGCCCCTTCCAGAGGGAACCATCAGGATAAATTTCTCGTGGGTCCTCAAAGTGGTTTTTTGTTTTGTTTTGTTTTTCATTTTTAAATATTGAAGCAAAGTTTATCTAATATAAAATAACTATTTAAAAATGAAGAATTCAGTGGCATTTAGCACATTCACAGAACTGTGCAACCATCGCCTCATCTCCCCAAAAGGAGTTCCCAAGCCTGTCAGCAGTCACTCCCTTCCTCCCCCAGCCCCTGCCAGCCACCAGTCTGCTTGCTGTCCCCCTGGATTTGCTTGTTCTGGACAGTTCATATAAATGGGATCAGACACTATAAGCCTTTTGTATCTGGCTACTTTCGCTCAGCATAATGTTTTTGAGGTTCATTTACATTGTATCGTATATCAGGACTTCACTCCTTTTCATGGCTGAGTAATACTCCATTGAACAAATATACTGCCTGATACTCATCCATTCATTCATTGATGGACCTCTGGGTTGTTTCCACCTTTGGCTATTCTGGATACTGTGGCTATGCATATTCATATGCAAGTATCAGAGTACATTTTCCATTCTCTTGACTATATACCTAGGAGAGGAACTGCCAATATATATTTTTAAGGTTTTATTTATTTGAGAGAGAGAGAGAGCACGAGCAGGGGGGAGGGGCAGAGGGAGAGGGAGAAGCAGACTCCCCACTGAGCAGGGAGCCCACTGCGGGACTCGGTCCCAGGACCCCGACATCATGACCTGAGCCGAAGGCAGACGCTTAACCGACTGAGCCCCCCAGGCGCCCCTTGGAACTGCCAATTCTATGTTTAACTTTCTGAGGAACTGCCAATCTGTTTCTCAAAGCGGCTGCACCACCTCAAAACTTTTTGTAGCACTTTTTTTTTTTTTTGGTGGGGAGGCTTGGCAGGAGTACTCTTGTTTGGAGAGGGGCAAGAGGAACCCAGCTACAGAAAGTAGAGGACTTAACTTCTCCAGTTCATTAAGCTCCTCCCGTGAGCATCAGATGGACTTCTTTCTATTATTACCATCTTATAGATGAGAAGATGGAGGCTGTCAGGGCGACAGCCAGTTGGGGATCTATACCGTGTGCTTTTTCTGCTCGGAGCAGAGTCTGTCCTGGGAAAAGCCTCAGCCCACGTCTGGCACAGGGGGTTGGGCAAGGTACTTCAGAACTCCCCTCCCTGGAGGGACCCACCCACTGGAGCAGGCTCCCTTCTTTCAGAGCTGGTGCTTTCTCTTGTTGCAGACCCCCCTCCCCCATTTCAATTTTTTTGGGAGGACATTTCCTTTGTCAGGATATCAGCTGGGATTTTTCTGGGTGGGGGTAGAGGTTCTTGCTGTGACTCCACTCAGAGGACCCCCCCTCCTGCTGCCTCTAGGGGCTACTGGGAGGATGAAGGAAATGACCCAGAGAGCCACTGCACACAGACAGTGCTCAATAAGTGGGTGGCTGATTGTGGCAAAAACAGACTGTCCGACAGAGGTGGGCCTGGGGGGTGAGGAAGAGCCCTCATGGGCAGAGCTGGGGAAAGTATGTCAGGTAGAGGGAACAGCATGTGCAAAGGCTCTGAAGGGCGAATGAACTTGGCCTGTGACCAGCGTGGCTGGAGTTGTGTGAGCAAGGGGGAGAGCGGTGGGAGAGGGTTGGAGGGGTCCCACAGGGGCCAGGCGCACTGGGCGTTGTAGTGCATGAAAAGGAATCTGAATTGCGTTCAGACTGTAATGGGGAGCCATGGGAGGATTTTGAACAGGGGAAGGTTGTGATCTGATTTAATTTTAGGAAGAGCCCTTTGGCTGCTGGGTGGAAAGTGGACTGTTTGGGGGGACAGGAGGGAACTAGGGAGACCAGTGGGAGGAGGCTACTGCCCTGGTGGCCTGACATGGGTTGGGATGATGGGATGGAGAAAAGTGAATGGGTATGAAAGATATTTAGGATAGACTACTGGCAGGACCTGACAACAGATTGAATGTGGGGAGAGAGGGAGGAAGGAGGTGAGGTGAATATGAGGGTCTGGCATATGCCCCGGGGGGACATCCAGGAGGTGGCTGGACCTATCAGGAGCGTCGTTGAGACATGAGAGGCACCTCAGAGACAAGGTCACAAAAACCATGGGAGGGGGTGAGATCCCCAGGGTGTATACACAGAGGGAGAGGAAGGGATGACTCAGGACCAGCCCTAAGGGTCTCCAACATTTACAAATTGGGTGAAGGGGTGGGGTCCAAAACATCCTGAGAAGTGGGATGGGCAGGGGTCAGCTCCTGAAGGGGTTTGTATGCCAGACTGAGGGCAGTGGGGAGCCATGGAGGACATTAGAGCAGGGGAGTGACAGACCTTCATGAAGGTGACTGTGGTGGTTGCGATGGCAGCCAGACTGAAGCCAGGTTGCCCAGGGGTTAGAGATGACCCAGATGTCTTGGGCCTGCCAAAATGCTGACACCCCCTGACCCTGGGCCACACACAGGAAAAGGTCACACTGGGGTGGATCCCAGAATCATCTTTTACAGTCACCTCCAGTTTCAGATAGGGAAACTGTGGCCCAGGCCTCACATCCAGTCAGTGGAGTCAGGATTAGATAGAACACAGTTATATGTGTGCGCCCGCACACGTGTGCATTTAATAAGGAAGCCCCTTTCATTTAGGTTCTTCACTCAGGTGTCTGCCCAGCTAGCCCTCCCCACAAACCCTCCTGGACCACCTTATCTAAAAGGACTGGTCTGTATCCTCTTACTCTGTGTATGAATTTCCTGTGGCTGCTGTAACAATTTACCATGAACTGGGTGGCTTAAAACAATACACATTTATTATCTCATAGTTCTAGAGCTCAGAAGTCTGAAATCCAGGTGCCTGCGGCGCCGTGCTCCCTCTGAAGGTTCTAGGGAGGAATCTGTTTCCTGCCTCTTCCAGCTTCTGGGGGCTCCAGTGTTCCTTGGCTTGTGGCCACATCTCTCCAGTGTCTGCCTCCATCTTTACATAGGCTTCTCCTCTTCAGAGTATCAAATCTCCCTCTGCCTCTGCCTCTCCCTCTCTCTCTTTTTGTTTTAGAGAGAGACCTAGCCAGCACGAGTAGGGGGAGGGGCAGAGGGAGAGGGAGAGAATCTCAAGCAGACTCCCTGCTGAGCGTGGAGCCCAATGTGAGGCTTGATCTCATGACCCTGAGATCAGGACCTGAGCCAAAATCAAGAGTTGGATGCTTAACCAACTGAGCCACCCAGGCACCAGGCACCCCCATTCCTCTGCCCCTCTCTTGTAAGGACATCTGTGATTCCAGCTGGGACCAACCAAGACAATCCAGACTATTCTTCTCATCTCTAGACCCTTAACTTAGTCCCATCTGCAAAGACTTTGCCATAGAAGGTCTCCCTCCCAGGTTCCAGAGACCTGATATCTTTGGGGGGCCCATATTCAGCTACCCCCATCCCCGTTGTACCTCCTTCAGGACACATAGTGTTTACGTGGTGTTCTATCATGCCTCTTGGTGACCACCTGTCTTAAGGGCTGGGACCATGTGTGTCCTGCTCGCCGTTACATTCCCATGGCCAGAACAGAGTCACACACATAGGAGGGGTTCAAACATGATTTGCCAACTGGATGAAGAAATGCAGGTGCACGTGGTGAGAGGCCTGGCATGGGAGAGCATTTAGAGGAAGGTCACAATTCTGAATCCTAATCACTGGCTGCCTTCCCTTGCGTTGCTGGGGGAGAATCACTACCCATCGTTAAATTGGTAAAGAAACAAATATCCACAGCTACCCCCTGGTGAGTGTGTCACCTGGAGCTGCCCACAGCCTTCTGCCTGGGACTTGTGACTTGGAGTTCTCTGTGCTTCATTTTGGGATGTTATTTTCTCCCCATCCCCACCCCTACCTGGCCTTCCAGAGGGCATATTGCCTACACCAGGTAGTCCGTCTTTTTTAAAAAGATATTTTTTGGGGTGCCTAGGTGGCTCAGTCAGTTAAGTGTCCAACTCTTGGTTTCAGTTCAGGTCATGATCTCAGGGTTGTGGGATCGGGCCCCGCATCGGGCTCTATGCTCAAGGCAGAGTCTTCTTGGGATTCTTTCTCCCCTCTCCCAGTGCCCTTCCCCTGCCAATAAATAAATAAATAAATAAATAAATAAATAAATAAATAAATAAATATTTTTAACAATTTAGAAAAAAGATTTTAAATTGTGGTAAAATATGCATAACATTTATCATCTTAACCATTTTAAGTGTACAATTCAGTGGTATTAAGTGCATTTACCCTGTTGTGCAGCCATCACCACGGTCCATCTCCAGGAAGTTTTCATCTTCTTCAGTTAAAACTCTGCCCTGTTAAACACTAACTCCCCCACCCTGTTCCCCTCCCCCAGCCCCTTGTGCCCACCATCTACTTCCTGTTTCTGAATCTGACTCCTCTAGGGACCTCTTACAAGTGGGATCACATAGCATTTGTTTTATGTGTCTCTTATCTCACTTAACATAATGTCCTCGAGGTTCATCCATGTTGTACCAGGTGTCAGAATTTCCTTTTTAGGGCTGAATAATATTCCCCTGTATGGATGGACCACATTTTGTCTCTCTGTTCATCTGCTGATGGGCACTTGGCTTGTTTCCACCTTTTGGTGATTGTGACTAATGCTGCCATGAACATGGGGGTGCAAATATCTGTTTGAGTCCCTGCTTTCACTTCTTTCGGGGATCTACCCAGAAGTGGGATTGCTGGATCATATGGTGATTCTGTGTTTAATATTTTGAGGAACTACCATACTGTTTTCCACAGCAAAGTGGCAACATTTTACATTCCCACTAGCAATGCAGAAGGGTTCAAGGTTTCTCTGCATGCTTGCCAACTCTTGTTATTTCCTCTCATGATAAGTAGCCATCCTAATGAGTGATCATGTCAACTGCATGACTTATAACGTAAGTCACACCATCCCAAAGGGGCTCTCCAGATTTGGGGATAACCCACCCAGCTGTTTTCCCAGGGTTCAGTAACCCATAGAAACTTCACATCTTCTGTATGGAGGATGTAGTTGGACATTGGCTGATGAAAGAGCCAGTGAGTCTGAGCCCTTAATGGAGGGAACCGTGGGTGGGGACTGGGGACTCAGGCGAGGACCTGGAGTGTAGGGTTCCTTTAGCTATGTTGCCCCAGGAGGTGGGGCACAGAGGGAATCCTTGACTGGTTGGACTGAGTGGAGAGGAGAGATGAGGGAAGGACCCATCCATTTCCAGGAGTCTCCTTGGTATCGTCTGAGATCTGTGAGCCCCCAAAGTGATGGAGTTTGGCCTTTGGTGGGGTTTCAGGGGGCCTCTGCCAGCTCCCATCTCCCTTGAGTTAGAGGAACTGAGATTCAGTTGTCCAGAAAATGGAGAGAATGTAACACTTAAGTCCAAGGACCACTTTAAGACTCCATAAAATGAGGCATGCACATCCCTGAGTGTGGAGCACGGCACGCGGCAATGCTCCATCCCTGGTCACTGTGTTATTAATATTATTGTTACCTACCTGCTTTGGGTTCCTTCAAGAGCTGATCTCCAGGCAAGGACTGGAGTGCAAGAAGCTTATTTGGGAAGTGATCACAGAACATACCAGTAAGGAAAAAGGAAGGGAACCCCAAAGAATTGAAAGCAGGGACTCCGACAAGTACCTGTGCATGCATGTTCATAGCTGCACATTTCACAACAGGCAGAGGTGGGAGCATCTCAGATGTTCATCGACAGATAAACGGATAAACCAATTGTGATACACCCTTACAATGGAATATTACCCAGGAGTACAAGAAATGAAGTTCGTATACACACTATGACGGGGATGAACCTTGAACACATCATGCTGGGTGAAAGAAGCCAGACACAAAAGGTCACCTAGTATATGATCCCATTGATATGAAGTAAAATATCCATAGAGGCAGAAAGCAGATTAGGGGCGCTTGGGTGGCTCAGTCAGGTAAGCATCCGACTCTTGGTCTCAGCTCCAGTAGGCATGGAGCCTACTTGAAAGGAAGAGAGAGAGAGCAAGCAAGCAAGCAGATTAGTGGTTGCCAGGGGTTGAAGGTATAGGGGAATGGGGAATGACTGCTAATTGGGATGGGATTTCCTTTCGGGGCAATGAAAAAAATTGGGAGCTAGATGGAGGTGGTGGTTGCATGATACTGTGGATGTGATAGATACTAGCTAATTGTACACATGTTGACCTTTGAACAACACGGGTTCGACCTGCATGGGTCCACTTATATGCAGAATTTTTACAGTGCAGCCCCGTGCGTGGATTTTCTTTCTTATGATTTTTTTCAATATTTCCTTTTCTCCAGCTGACTTTACTATAAGAATACAGTATATAATACATATACACAATATGTGTTAATTAACTTTATGTTATCAGTAAGGCTTTCAGTCAATAGTAGGCTATTAGTAGTTAAGATTTTGGGGAATCAAAAGTTATACGGAATTCTGATTGTGTGGGGAGGTTGGCACCCCTAACTCCTGCATTGTTCAAAGGTCAACTGTTCTTTCAAATGGTTCATTTTATGTTGGGTGAATCTCATCTCAATTAAATAAAGAAGAAAAAGAGTGGAGACAGGAGAAGGGAGGCAGCTAATAGAGAAAGTTTCAATGGCGGGCAGCTGGTGTTTAATCCCACTGGGGAAGCCTGGTGGCATGTGTGGAGCCCGCATCTCAGGGTCATTGCTCCCCAGGGGAGAAGGTATCTAGCCAGCAGTATTTATCAGTCCTCTGTTAAGAGCTGCTTTCAACATGGGTGTGTGTGTGTGTGTGTGTGTGTGTGTGTGTGTGTGTGTATGTGTGTGTGTGTTTAAATTTTCCAACACTCTGGCCATCTACACATGGGCAGAGAAGTCTGGAGGGATGCCCTGCAAAGTCAAGGCTTAGGGCATGTGGACAGGGCACTGGTGCATCCATCTGGCCAGCTAGCTGAAGGTCACTGCTGGGGGAAGTTTGAGGGGTATCCTTGGTGTCTGGGACCTCTGTGTATTGAGCACCTACTGTGTGCCAGGTACACTCTGCCTGACTCCACAGGTCATCCTGTGTATGGTGCATGCATGGCCGGAGGGGGTTCCTACTTGCACTGACCCCCCGTCCTGTGTGTCCCCCCAGGATGCTGCCCGTCACAGAACACCTGCTGCACCTCCTGGGCGTGGAGAAGACCACCTTCCGCCTGTATGCCATGTCTGTGCTTCTCCTCTCCCTGCTCTTCTTCCTCTTCCGCCTGCTGATGCAGTTCCTGAGGCTCTGCTGGAGCTTCTACATCACCTGCCGCCGCCTGAGCTGCTTCCCCCAGCCACCCCGGCGCAACTGGCTGCTGGGCCACCTAGGCATGGTGTGTGTGTGGCTGGGCAGGTGGGCTGGGCATGTCCCAGGTAGTCAGTAAGGATGATGGACCTGATGGCTTCTGACATCCCCCAAGAATCTGGTTGGAGGCATGAACAGATGCATTTTACAGGATAAGAATGTGATTGAGGCTCAGAGAGGGCAAGCAGTTTACCTGAGGTCACACAGCTGGGATGAGGCAGAGATGACTGTAAGGTTTTCTCTATAATTTCAGGCTATTGCCATAGCAACAGGTACCAGCGCCTGTGAAAGTTGTCAGGTTCTATGATCCCAGGGCGGTGTGTGTGTGGGGGGGCTCCTGTCAGTGTTGTTGGTATGCCCCACCCCCAGTGTGTTTGCACCCTCTCTCTCATTCTCTTCCCTTGTCTTTCATCTCTCACCTCGCATACAGGTGCTAAGCACTAGATCAGGTGCTTTAAAAATACCAACTCAGTCCTCTTGACAGTCCTAGGAGGTAGTTCCCATGACTACCCCCATTTTACTCCTCAGACTATTATGGCACAGAGAGGTTGCGTAGCTGATCCTCGGTCACACAGCTCTTTGGTGGCAGAGCTGGAGTTCAAACCCAGGCCATCTGGCTCCAGAGTCCCTGCTCTTAGCTCTGTGCCCTCTGCCCTCTGCAGCCTCTTGTTTCTGGATGATGAAACCTGAACTTTTCTAAAAGAGCTTTAGATGTCAGAAGAAAGCCAGACTCCTGAGGACCCTGAGGCCTTTAGGGTCCTCCAGTCCAGCTCCTCACTGCCCATGGCACTCATCTGGTCCCCCCTTCCAGGCCTAAAGGACTCTGAGGGACAGTTGTGGAAAGCTTCCTGGTTCAGGCCTCATGCCAGTGCAGAGGTGGACTTTGGAGAAGTTCAAGGGCAGTGGTCATCAGTGTGTGCTTGATGCCCATCTCTACCCTCTCCTGCCATGTGACCTTGAGCAAACGACTTCACCTACTGTGCCTCAGTTTCCCCATCTGCAGTGTGAGGATGATGATTCTTCCTAATAACCTCATGAGATTGTTTTGACAGTTCTTAAAGTCATGTCTGTGGCATGCTTGGCACTGAGCCTGCCACGCAGTGGCGGGTGTGCTCAGCTCCCAGGTCCTGCAGAGACTGGAAGTATCAGGGGATTCTAGAGATATTTGGGATACTACTTGGAGTGAGTGTCCCAGAAGGAGGAAGCAGGAGACACATTTCCGCTCAATAGCTCAAAGAATATTTTATGTGTCTTTAGGAATGACTCCCCTGGGGCCAGCCCTCCCTCCCTTTCACCTCCCACCCCTGCTCGGGCCTCATCTTCTCCTCCTGGACCATGGTCCAGCCTCCTCCCTGGGCTCCTGCATTCAGTCCATCCCCCATCCTGGCTCCAGGAGGATTCTTGAGACCAACCACATCCCTCCTCTACTCACACACCCTCCATGGCTCCCCACTGCTGTCTGGAAAAAGTCTCAGCTTCTCAGGTAGTGTTTAAGCCCCTTTAGACTCTAACTCTCACCCTGCTCATGTCTAGTCCTGCAGAATGACTTCTCGTTCCTATAACCAGGTTCTGACTTCCCACCTCCTTGTGCTTTGCTGGAACTGTACCCCTGCCCCAAATACCCTTCGCAGTTAGATGAACTTCTACTCACTTGTCATTCCCCATATCCAGTACTCTTACTCTGAGAAGCCATCTGGCTTTACGGGTGGTTCTAGAGGTAGTAGCCAGGCTCTCATGCCCCAGACAGTTGGCCAGGGCCGGTTCTGAAGTCCAAACTTGACCCCGTGGGCCCAGCCTGCCTCCTGGGGCCATGAGTTCTGGGTGAGGCCATGGTTTCCCTTGGGTGTGGACAGGTGCAGGGCTGAACCCGACTGAGAAGGAGACACAGGAGCCAGAGAGAAGTCATTTGTTGGCTTGTTCACTCTTTCATTTATTCATTCGATTGGCAATTGCTGGGCCTTGCATTTGGCCAGGCAAGGGGTTAGGTCCCTTAATATCTGAGGTCTCCCCTAATTCTCACAGCCTGTGGAATAGGGATGGATCTTCCCAATATTGTGGATTTGATCTTTGGAACTCAGAGAAGTTAAATGACTTGCCCAAGGTCACATGGCTGCCGAGAGCAGATTTGAGCTCAGATCCTTCTGACACTGGGCCTGAAATACTTCTGCCTTTTTTTTGTTAAGAGCAGGTGTTTTGGAGCTGGGTGTCCTGTGTTCAAATCCTAGCTTTGCCATTGTGCAGATGATGCCAGTGCCTGCCCGGATCCTTTTGGCCCTTTCCTGGATGTGATGGCCTGACCTCCAGCTGCGAGCACCTGCATTCTAGGGCTTTCTCTGGCACCATGCACTGTGAGCTTGAGAGTTAATGCCCCAGGAGTGACCCTCAGCCAGTAACTATGGGACTGTAGGAGTTGATGTATAACACCCTAGCTCACTCATCCTCTGCTGGGTTGGCTTTGATATATGTGCCCCCCAGAGGTCCCCAGGAAGACTGAGCACTGAGCTGCCCCTGGCCATAACTCCCTTGGCAACCCCCCTTTACTGACTGCCTTCCCTCCCTGTCTCACTTTTCTTAGCCCCCTGCCCATTTTTTGGGGATCCCCTTCCAAATGAACCACTTGCCCTAGAGCCCTTGCCGCAAGACCTGCTTCTGGGGAAGCCCAAACCAAGACAATCACTTACTCACCTGTAGCTTCAGACAAGTCATTTGACCTTTCTGAACCAAGTAAAATGGGGAAAATAGTAGCAACAATGTCACAGAATACTTGTGTGGGTTGAAGGTATGAGTATATGAAAAATGCCCACCGCAGTGCCTACCACTGCAAGCCCGTGTACATGTTAAAGATAACAATACTAGTAATATTTTATTCCTAACAGAGCAAGTACTCAATAAATGTCAATCATTAGGATTGTGCTTACTGTTTTTTATTTCTTGAACACCGGCTATGTGTCAGGCTCTTGTGCCAGGCTCTCTCATTTTGTTCATTCATGAATTTTTTCAACTGCCCTCAGAGAGTTGAGTCTTCCCCACTTCTCAGATGAGGGAAGGGAGGCTCAGCAGGGTGCAGCCTTCATACAGCCAATCCTTCAGCTCTCCTGGACTCGTTTGGAGGGCAGGGGAGGTGCGGGGAGGGAAAGGCTGGGGGAATCTGGAGCTGGGATCCTCCTCACTATCTTTCCTTCCCGCCCCCTGCAGTATCTTCCAAATGAGAGGGGCCTGCAAGATGAGAAGAAGGTGCTGGACAACATGCACCATGTGATTCTGGTGTGGATCGGACCTGTCCTGCCGCTGTTGGTTCTGGTTCACCCTGACTACATTAAGCCCCTAGTGGGTGCATCGGGTAGGTGGGCTGGGCCTTTGAGTGATGGGTAACCCCTTAACTCCCAGAGCTCACCTGGGCTCCTAGGCACATCGGCTATCAGGGGGAAGGGCCATTTGAGTAAGGATTTGAAGGATGAATAGGAGTTCACCAAAGCAGCCATGGTAATACAGGTAGGGGGAATAGCATGGGGAAAGGTGGACAATATCTAAGAGTCCCAAGAACTTTGAGACGATGTCTACCCACCTGGAAGTCAGAGCCAAACATGTTCGGATAGGCAATTGGTGCCCAGGATTTTGTTAAGTGGTTGCTGCTTAATTCTAAGCCATGGCAGACCACCATTTGGGTTCTGACGTTCCCACTGCAGCTCTCCCTGCTTCACCTGGGTTGCCCCTGATTGGTGGAAGAGGAGATGTAGAAGGATTGCTTCTCCCTTCTGCAGTCCACACCTCTTCCAAGGTGTAGGACTCCAAGGTGTGCTTGGCAAGCTCTTGTTCAACTTTCAACACCCAGATCCAATGACCCTTTCTCCAGGAAGACCTGGGGCTGACCCTCCAGAGAGATCATAGCTTTCTCCTCTGGGCTTTTCCATTCTCGGTCCTAACCCTCTTAGGCTGAGTGTGTCTGCATCCAGCCCTGTCTCCCTCATAGGAGTCTGGATCTGCAGTGTGGCCTTGCATGTAACTGGGCACCACCAGAGGCATCAGGGGCATTTGAGAGAGGAGGGAGGAATGAAAAAGCTCTAGGATTTTTAGGTGTCTGGCCCCAGTTTGGGCCTCTACAAAGCTGTGTCTAGAGACCATCATCAAGGCTGCCACCCTGGAGCCATGGAAGAGGAAGGGGCTACCATCCTTCCCTTCCCCTGCTATGCCCTCCCACCATTACTACGTTTGTGAGGGGATGCCCACCCCAGTGCACAAGTGGGGAACCTAGACCCTGGGAAAGGTGACTCTTCTGAGGGATGGGCACCAACTTGTGGGAAGAGCCCTGGGCTAGGACTTAGGCAGGCTGGGTGTGGATCATGGCTGAAGCCATACTTGCTGTGTGACCGAGAAATTCATGCAGCCTCACAGGGCCTCAGTTTCTGCTCTGTAAAATGGGGTGGTTGTGAAGGCTCCAGATGATGTGGGTAGGCACTCATGAGGGTTTGTTCTCTCCTGCCTTTCTCATATCCTGTTTTTCTTTCTTTCCCCTTCTCCCCTCACCCCTCCTCCATCCCCCTACTCCTAAGAGCCCCAGTTTCCTGAGTACTGTCCTCCATGGTTGTGAGACCCCAAGTAGAATAGGGAGTGGAGCCCTCAGTGTGGCCTCAGGGCACAGTAGATGCTCAGGTCTCTGCCTCTCCTCTCCTCTCCCCTCCACTCCCACAGGACGGGCAGGACATCCACTGAGTCCCCCACTGGAGGGGCAGGATGGGGGGCTCTGGTTGAGAAGGGTGAGGCTGTGAGTCAGGAAAGACAGGCTTGGCCCCAAGCTGTGGATCCCATTCCCCACTGGGGCCTCCACAGGGCCACACCTGGGGAACTCGCTGCTCGGGACCCAAGCCCACATAGCCCATGGAGCCTGAGAAAGGCACGTCTCCTCGTGGACCTCTGTTTCTTCATCTTATGTTGGGCAATTGGGATAGAGAGCATTAATGGGCGAAAGGAGTTGAAAATGATTTATAGAGGACGAAACATGATATATAGGCATCTAATTATAGCTTGTCTTTCTATGTTCATTTTGTACGGAGTTGAAATTTACACAACATATAATTAACCATTTTAAAGCGCACAGTTTTAAACTGTAAGGTATTTTGATTGTTCACTCAGCTTTCTCTAGTTTCAAAAATTTTCATAGCTTCATAAAACAGCCTGAACCCATTAAGTAATTATTTCCCCTTCTCCTCTCCCCTCATCTCCTGGTACATCCCCCCAATCTCCTTTCTATCTCTATGGCTTTGCCTGTTCTGAATATATCATAGGAAAGGAATTCTACACAATGTGGCCTTTTGCGACTTCTTTCACTCAGCAAAATGTTCCCAAGGTTCATACACAGTGTAGAGATGACCAGGACCTTATTCCTTTTTAAGCCTGAGTAATATTCCATTGTCTGGATATATGGATATACCACATTGGTTTATCCACTCCTCCATTGACAGACATTTGGGTTGTTTCTACCTTTGTGTTGTTATGAATGATGCTATGAACATGAATGCTCAAGTTTCAGTGTGGATGCATGTTTTCATTTCTCCTGGGTAGATACCGAGGAGTAGGAATGCAGGGCCATATGGGAATTCTACCTTTAACTTTTTAAGGAACCACCAAACTGCTTTCCATGATGGCTAGGCATTTATTTTTCACTAGTAAGGGCTTGCTGAGGGCTGGAGACACAGATATTCATCTCACAAGTTCTTGACACCAGTGGACAATAATTATAATCATAGTTATAAAAGTAGCCAGCAGTTGGTTAATTATTCATTTATGTGTACAAATATTTAATGAACACCTGCCATGTGCCAAGAATGTATTAGCTCATTGAGTTTTTGTAGAGATGTCACGAGGCAGGCAGGATTGCTCTACTTCTCCTCTGGCAGAGGAGGAAACAGAGAGACAGAGGGCTAACATGCCCAAGTTTACACACGGAGTTAGTGGTAGGACTGGGATTTGAACCCAGACTTGGCCCACCCAGAGGCCAAGCTCTCAACCACAGTGATATGGACCTTCCTGCTGGGCACTGGGTGGGGCCTTTTCTTATATGACCTCCTTCAGGGTTGATGTTACCATCCCCTTTTTACTGAAGGGGAGACTGGTGGGAAAGGCAGCCAGGACACAGACTCTCCTGGAATCAAGTGGTCAGAGTTGGAGTGGAGCAGAGACCCAAGAATGGAAGAGCAAGGGTTTAGCTGGGGAGGGGTTTGGAGAAGACTTCTTGGAGGCGGTGTTGGTGAGGCTGGGCCTTGAAGGATGTTTGGAGTTTGCCAGATGAGAAGTCTCAGGTGGAGGGCTCTACCAGGGCAAAGGTGCAGTTGTGTGAAAGTGCCAGGGGAATTCAGGTGACTTGGGGTGTCTGGAGGGAAGATGATGTGTGGGAAGGAGTAGGCAATGCGACTGGAACTGAACTCAGAGCACCTGTGTGCAAAGCAAGTGAGCTTGCGTTTTACCCTGGGGGCATTAAGGAATGAGGGGATGTGTCTGAGCAGGACAGCCATTGAGGTCTGTATATCAAAAAGACCCTCAAGGGGCCTAGCCTGGAGTCCAGATCCCAGAAAGTAAAGGAGTGACTAGACTTCCACCTTCTTCTCCAATGCTGCCTCTTCCTGGAAGCCTGCCTTGACTTCCAGCAGCCCTTTCTCTGTGCCTCCCTTCGCTTCTGGCACACTTTCTATCTTCTTGATAATTGCACAGCATGCCTCCGCTTCCCTTTCTTACCCCACCCGGAGTTCCTCCAGGCAGGGTGTGGAGTTGAGCCATCTCTGGTCCCCAGCATTGCCCATCATGGGTTGGGTACAGGAAGGTGATAGAAGAGATGTTCTGAATAGGAGGATGAGTAGACAGATGACTGTGTGCACAATTGGCCAATTCCTAGGTAGCGTGTGTGTAGGTGGCTGAGTCACATATCAGATAAAAGTGACATCACTTGAGTTTCAAGTACTTCCTTCCTGGGCCCCAGCCCATTCTGTCCCAAGTCTGCTCAACACATAGAAAGGGAATTCATTCACTCACCCGTTCATCTATTCATCCATCCATTTTTGCATTCATTCATCCTTTGGTTGGTTCATTCAATAAAAAATTTATTTAGCACTAGGGGTGCCTGGGTGGCTCTGTTGGTTAAGTGTTGGACTCTTGATTTTGGCTCAGGTCATGATGTCAGAGTTGTGAGATTGAAACCCATGTTGGGCTCCGTGCTGGGTGTGGAGGCTGCTTAAGATTCTTTCTCTTCTGGGGCGCCTGGGTGGCTTATCTGGTTGATTGTCTGACTCTTGACTTTAGCTCAGGTTATGATCTCAGAGTTGTGAGATCGAGCCCCGTGTCAGGCTCTGTGCTCAGTGCGGAGTCCACTTGTCCCTCTTCCTCTGCTCCTCCCCCTGCTCTGTCTCTCAAATACATAAATAAAATCTTTAAGAAAAAAAGATTGTCTCTCCCTCTCCCTCTTGTCCTCCTTCCTCTCTCCCTCTCTAAAAAAACCACATTATTTAGCACAGTATATCAGTGATCAACATGGTCTCTCCTCTCAAGGGGCCTGTAACTGGGTGGATAAAATCTAGAGGGACTGGTGGAGGAGGGATAACATCCAAGCAGAGACTCGAAGGGTGAGGGAAGAATGTTTGAGGCAGAGAAGGCATGTAGTAGAAAGACCTGGAACAGAGAGAGAATGTGACTTTTTCAAGGAGATGAGAAAGTTTTGTGATGTTAGCAGATAGAGCATGTAAAATATCCTCCATGGAGGCCAGAGGTATTTTAAGAGAGGTCTGGACTGGGGTAGATCATTCAAGGCTTTGAAAATAGTCTGAGCAGCTGGTGGTTGTGGCTAATAGGTGTGAGTAGGAAGGGACACGGTGAGATCTAGCATCTGATAAGACCTAGACCAGAGTGCAGAGCAGACTGGAGACTGAGAGCACAGGAGGTATAATTCAGATGGCCTGAGTTGGCAGAAAAGAGGGGTGATTAGGGTGAAGAGGGCTGTCCTAGATGGAGAGCACAGCCCGGACAAAGGTTTGGAAGTAGGGCCAGCATGTGGGATAATTTGGTGTATGTTGATGAGTGAGATAGGAGAGGCATAGGTGGGCATGATGGGGCAGGGCCTTCAGTGCTAGACTGAGCTTGAACTTTCTTACCAGGGTGATAGGGAGCCATGGGAGGTATCTGAGCAGGGGAGGCTCATGTTCAGATCAGCATGTTTTAAGGATCTTTCTGGGGCAGGTACAGAGGATGGACTGCAGGGGTGACGTGGAAGTCAGAGCTCAGAGAGGAGGCCCAGGAGGTCATAAGGAAAGGTCAAGCGTCAGAACTTTGTTTTGAGTCATCATCACCTCTTCCCTCTCCACAGCTGCCATCGCCCCCAAGGATGACCTTTTCTATGGTTTCCTGAAACCTTGGTTGGGTGAGTGTGGGACTGGGTGAGTTGGGCTGGGGCTTCAGGGAAGAGGGGGTGGGGGATGGGGTTTCTTATAGTGTTTCAGAGTAACAGGAAAGGCCTCTAATCTCAGTCTTCTGGGCCCAGGTGATGGACTGCTGCTGAGCAAAGGTGATAAATGGAGCCGGCATCGCCGCCTGCTGACACCTGCCTTCCACTTCGACATCCTGAAGCCTTACATGAAGATCTTCAACCAGTGCACTGACATCATGCACGTGAGTTGCAAGGTTTCTTGGGAAGAGGGTGTCCTGGGAGTGAGACTGGTCCAGGCTCCGACTCATGGGTAAGCTGGGTGATGTCAGGAAGCTTCACTTCCTTTACCCTAGAAAGTGGGCTTGTAGTGAGCAGGCAGTGAGGTTGTTGTCAGCCTGGCTTAAAGTCTGCAGTCTCCATGTCATTTTGTTGTATGTCTCTTTCTCTTCCAGAGTAAATGGTGGCGCCTGGCACAGGGCTCAGTGGTCTCCCTTGACATGTTTGAACATGTCAGCCTCATGACCTTGGACAGTCTTCAGAAATGTGTCTTCAGCTACAACAGCAACTGCCAGGAGTAAGTGTGGCCTCCCTGGGGAAGATAGAGCCCGTTGCTCTAGGGCAAGGTGGTGGGAGAAGAAAGGAAACTCTCAGGTGTTAGGCATGCCTGGGCTGTTGGTGCTCTGCCATTGACGTGCTGTGTGTTTCTGAAAACAAACATCACCTCTCTGACCCTATCCCCTTATCTGAAAGTGGAATCCCAATTCCTTTCCCATAGCCCTTTTGTGAGTATTGAGATAATGTCAGTTGATGGTTTTGCATACAGTAGGTGTTCAATAAGTGCTAGTTTCCCTCATTGCTCCATGAAGAGTAGTTTGGCCTTTGGAAAGTGTCTCCCCACTTTCTGAGCCTCAGTGTCCTTTTTTGTAAAACAAGGATGACAATCCTTGATCCTCTGAGAGGTATTTTAAGAATAAAATGATGCCGGGTGCTTGGGTGGCTCAATTGGTTAAGTTTCCAACTCTTGATTTTGTTTTGGGTCATAATCTCAGGGTCGTGCAATCAAGCCCCATGTTGGGCTCTGTGCTTGTGGAGCCTGCTTAATATTCTGTCTGTCCCTCTCCTTCTGCCCCTCCCCTTTGCTTGTGCTCTAAATAAATAGCACTTTTTGCTTTAAAAAAGAAAAAAAATAAAATCATGCCACACTGCCCTGGCACACAGTAGATGCTCAGCGAATATTTGTTGAATGAATGAATAAGATAACCACTGTCCTGGTTCATTCATTCATTCATCAGATATTTGGTGTCCCTACTATGTGCCTGATACTATGCTAGCTACTGGGAATATGGTGGTGAGCAACAGACGAAGTTTCAGTTCCTTGGAATTTATAGTCTAAGTGGGTATAGAAAGAATAAGAGACATTGTAAATGGCAAATTTGTAGCACATAGTAGGTCCTTAATAATAAGCTGCTGACTTTGTCACTCTGGGCTTTGTAGGCTTATGCTTCAGTTGGGTAAGGTAGAGATGGCCTTAGTGATTGATTAGTTAATTAATTAATCTGGAAATATTTACTGAGTGCCTACTATGCGCCACTTGTGGACTAGACACTATGAATACAGTGGTCAACAAAATAGACAAGGTCTTGCTCCTCTGGAATTTACGTGTTGATGGGAAGAAAGGCAGTAACCATACACAAATAAACAAGAAAATGACAGACTGTGACAAGTGTATGAAAACAAGCATACTTCAGGACCAAGGACAGCCCTTTGCACACCTGTCCCAGTGATTTCATTTTGGTTTTTCTTTTCATTTTTATTTATTTATTTATGTATTTATGTATGTATGTATGTATGTATGTATTTGTTTGTTTGTTTTTTAAAGATTTTATTTATTTATTTGACAGAGATAGAGACAGCCAGCGAGAGAGGGAACACAAGCAGGGGGAGGGGGAGAGGAAGAAGCAGGCTCATAGCAGAGGAGCCTGATGTGGGGCTTGATCCCATAACACTGGGATCACGCCCTGAGCCAAAGGCAGACGCTCAACTGCTGTGCCACCCAGGTGCCCATCTTTTCATTTTTAAAAAGATTTACTTATTTATTAGAGAGAGAGTGAGAGCGAGCACGGGGTTAGGGGGGATGGAGGGACAGAGGAAGAGGGAGGGAGAATCTTAAGCAGACTCCATGCTGAGTGTGGAACCTGATGTGGGGCTTGATCTCATGACCCTGAGATCAGGACCTGAGCCAAAAACAAGAGTCAGATGCTTAACCAACTGCACCACCCAGGCACCCCTTCATTTTGTTATTTTTTTAATAACAGTTTACTGAGATGTAATTCACATGCCATATGATTCACCCATTTAAAATATACAATCCAATGATTTCTGGTATATTCACATAGTTGTGCAACCATCACCATAATCAATTTTAAAATATTTTCACCAAAGATAAGCCCTGTACATTTTGGCACTCACCCCCACTTCCCACTTCTCCCAGTGTAAGCAATCACGAATCTTCCTTCTGCCGCCATAGATTTGTCTATTATGGAAATTTCATGTTGATGGAATGAGACAGACTTCTGTATCTGGTTTTGTTCACTCAGCATAATGTTTTCTAGATTCATCCATGCTGTGGCCTGTGTTAATATTTCATTTTTTAGGTTGCTGAATAATATTCCGTTTACCACATAATACCACGTTTTACCATACATCTACTGATGGACATTTAGGTTGTTTCCACTTTATGGCTATTATATAAACACTGGTGTATGAGTGTTTGTGTGACCATATATTTTTAACTTTTTAAGGTTTGTACTTAGGAGTGGAATTGCTGGGTTATGTGATAATCTTTGTTTAGATTTTGAGGAACTGCTAGACATTTTCCCCAAAGTAGATGTGCCATTTTATCTTCCTAGCAGCAGTGTGTGAGGGCTCCAATTTCTCCACAACTTTGCCAACACTTGTTATATATTTTTTTAAGACTTGTTATTATCTGTCTTTTTGGTTCTAGCCATTCCTAGTTGGGGTGAAGCTGCATCTCATTGTGGTTTTGATTTTCATTTCCCTAGTGGCTAGTCCTGTTAAGTATCTTTTCATGTGTTGTTTGGCCATTTGTATATCTTCTTCGGAGAAATGTCCATTCATATGCTTTGTCCATTTTTAAATTGGGTTATTTGTCTATTATTGCATTTTAAGAGCGCTTTCTCTATTTTAGATACAAGCTTGCCATCAGGAATAGGAGTTCTCCCACTCTGTGGCATGTAGGCATTTAGTCTTAGTGATGCTACATCTCTTTGGAAGTCCTAATCCTTTGGGCCTGTTTTAAAATGTACCTGGATTTTTATTCCGGTATGATGAGGCCAACAGATCAGATGATTGGCATTAAAAAAAATAGTTACTTACAGTTTCCAAGAGGAAGGGACATGCCACACCACTCAGGGCCACACGGGGAAGCACCAGTGTCAGTCAGGAGAAAGCGTGGCAGGAGACTTTTTTGTGGTTTCCGTGGGAAGGAACAGTATGGCAGGGTGCAGGCTTGGGACTGGCTAGCTTGAATAACTTCAGAGGGCTCTGGAGGCTAGGGGCTGTCTCTAGTGGTCCAGTACTTGGCCGTGGGGTGATTAAGGCCTGGAAATAGAGGCTCTGCCTGCTAAATGTCAGTGTCTGGGCTCTGGATTGTTTGGTTTTCATATGAAAGGCATGCTCTTGGGTGAATCATTGGCCATCTCTAAGAACTGGCTGGTTCTGGGAGGGGCAGTGTCTCTCCAGTTAGCAAGGGCCCGGCTGGCAGAGCATAAAGAATACAAGAAAATAAGAAAATCTAGTCTATATAGGGCCTCTCTCTGTCCCCAAGCATGGGGAGGAGAAGCTTGTCTTAGAGGCTAGGCCTGAGCTAACGTCTCTTCTCCCCCTACCCCCACCTCCTCGACAGGAAGATGAGCGATTACATCTCGGCCATCATTGAGCTGAGTGCCCTGGTGGTCCGGCGTCAGTATCGCCTGCATCACCACATAGACTTCATCTACTGCCTTACGGCGGACGGGCGGCGCTTCAGGCAGGCCTGTGACACTGTGCACCGCTTCACCACAGAGGTCATCCAGGAGCGGCGGCAGGCACTCCGCCAGCAGGGGGCTGAGGCCTGGCTGAAGGGCAAGCAGGGCAAGACCTTGGACTTCATCGATGTGCTGCTCCTGGCGCGGGTGAGGCTGGGCCCTGGAGGGGGAGCCCTGCCCAGGGCGGCCTCCTCTTGAATCACACCGGCTGTGTAAACCGATAAACGTCCAAAGAAACATAGATCTGGGATGCAGGCAGGTGCAGCACGCGTGAGACTGACTGTATTAGTTTGTAGGGTTGCCATAACAAAGTGCTACAGACCGGGGGGAGTGAAACCACAGAAATGAATTTTCTCAAGGTTCTGGAGGCTAGAAGTCTGAGGTCAAGGCGTTGACTGGGTTGGCTTCTTCTGAGGCCTCTCTCCCTGGCTTGTAGATGGCACCTTCTCATGTACCCTTTGTCTTCCCTCGGCTTGGGTCTCTGTGGAAATTTCCTCTTCTTCTAAGGACACCAGTCGTATGGGGCTAGGGCCCACCCTAAGGACCTCATTATAATTGAATTACTTCTCTCAAGGCCCTGTCTCCAAATATGGTCACATGCTGAGGTCCTGGGGGGTTAGGACTTCACCGTATGAGTTCTAGAGGCGGGGGTGGGGTGGGGTGGGTGCAATGTTGCCCACCAGACTTATGATGATGAAATCACAAGACTTTGAGGAAATGTGACATTGCAGAGATTGCTTCTATAGAATTTCTGAGCAGTGCTTGGGTTCTGGAGTCAGACAGCCCTGGGTTCCAGTTCTGGCCCTGCTGCTTAGTGAATGCTTGACCTTAGTCATCTGACTCTCCCCCCGAGCCTCAGTTTCCGCATTTATGACATGATGGTCACGAGGCGTGATCACAGATCCTTGTTGGCTGTTTGGTGCTAGCAGCTACTCTAGAAACACAGACTCCTTTCTTCCCTTCACCTTTCACTCTCCCTCCTGCTGTCTATCTTTTTTTTTTTTTAAGATTTTATTTATTTATTCGACAGAGATAGAGACAGCCAGCGAGAAAGGGAACACAAGCAGGAGGAGTGGGAGAGGAAGAAGCAGGCTCATAGCAGAGGAGCCTGATGTGGGGCTCGATCCCATAACGCCAGGATCACACCCTGAGCTGAAGGCAGACGCTTAACCGCTGTGCCACCCAGGTGCCCCCCCTGCTGTCTATCTTTGTTAGACAAGCCGCCTACCTCTGTCTGCCTGGACTCCTTCCCCCTGCAGCTTGGCTTGAGAAAGGGGCAGATATCTTGACTTCAGGGGAGCCCTAGGATGTGGACAGTGGGATGAAGTGAGCTGAGTGTCCTTTCTGGCTCATTCCAGGATGAAGACGGGAAGGAACTGTCCGATGAGGACATCCGAGCTGAGGCAGACACCTTTATGTTTGAAGGTGAGAATGTGGGGTGAGGCTGGGGGAGGCCGGGGGGGCTGTTGTCTGAAAATCACATCTTCGCTGTCTTCAGGCAGCCTCCATTTGAGCCCCTCCTCTGCCTACAGGTCACGACACAACGTCCAGTGGGCTGTCGTGGGTGCTCTTCAACTTGGCCAAGTATCCAGAGTACCAGGAGAAGTGCCGGGAAGAGATCCAGGAAGTCATGAAAGGCCGGGAGCTGGAGGAGCTGGAGTGGTCGGTCTGGGGTTAGGGGGCTGGTGGTGGCAGGTTGAGTCTAGAGTTTGCATTTATTTCTTGCTCTGGTCGGCACACATTTCTTGCTCTTGCCTGTATATTACTCTTGCTCCTGCTGGGTGGGTGTTGCTGAGTGGGTGCCGTCCACACAGATGTGTGGGTTCAGGTCTGTTCCATGTGTCTCCTCATTCTCCTTGAACTAGCTGCTACCCTGGGCACATTCTTCTCAAGGCAGATTCCAGAAGTACAAAGAGCCACAGTTTAAAACCTCTGCTGGCATTGTAACATTCCATTTGGCTAAAGCAAGTCACATGGCCATGTCCAACAGGAGTGGGGCAGGACGCACTTTCCACGCACCTGAGCAGAAGATACGGCAGAATCACACACAAAGGGCACAGGGTGTACGATTCAAACATCAGGTGTGGGGTGGGGGCAGTGAAGAATCGGGAACCATAATCCAAACTACTTCAGATGTGTGCCATATAGAGCTGATTCTGGGTGCCTCGAAGAAAACACACCAATAAATAGCATCGAACAGTGAGAAGGAAAGCTCTTTTCTGTTCAGTGTCCACTTTTAGATTTTGACGTCAGGGAGACACTCTCAGTTGGGTGCCGTTGTATCTCGAACTCCTTGAGAATCTGCCCTTTTATTTATTTTATTTTTTTAAGATTTATTTATTTGTCAGAGAGAGAGAGAGAGAGCACAAGCAGGGGGAACAGCAGGCAGAGGGAGAAGCAGGCTCCCCGCTGAGCAAGGAGTCAGATGAGGGACTCAGTCCCAGGGCCCTGGGATCATGACCCGAGCTGAAGGCAGACGCTTAACCCACTGAGCCACCCAGGCATCCCAGGAATCTGCCTTTTTAACAAAGGGAGAAGATGGCTCAGTTTTTGAGGACGGGGCTGGAGATGGTCTAGCTAGAATTTAATAACTCTTCTGTTTTCCCAATGGTGTTTATGTTATGGGTACTTTTATGCCAGGCATGCTGTTTGGCCTTTATGGTAGCGACATAAAGTTTCTTTGAAAGAGAAAGAAAATGATCCAGATCATGGACCAAGGGTTATAATTAATCCAATTTGGGGCCCTGGAGTCCAATGGAAAAAGGTTAATGACAGCATAAGGAGAGAATGTATGGGTTTCTAAATAATCAATCCATACAGGCTGGCAAACTGCTGTGGCCCTGGGCCCCCCTGCCTATCCTGGCAGCACTCCCAGCTGTCCTCTGACTGCCCCATAATTAATCAGTTAAAGGGTTAATGCTGGGCATGCAGAAGCCTGCTGGTGCTGCTCTGATTGGTTGTGGGTCAGATATTTTGCATGCTGAGGATTAGTGATATGTGCAAATGCCGGAAGCTGGGGCAAGTCTGAGATCCTGGACTGGTTTCCTGTGTGGTTGCTCCCGAATGCATGTGTGTGTGCGTGTGCGTGTGTGTTTAGGGAAGGGGATGTTTGTGGCTGTGGCCTGGCCCCAGGTCACCCACGATTCCATGTTCCATGCTCCCCAGGGATGACCTGACTCAGCTGCCCTTCACCACCATGTGCATCAAGGAGAGCCTACGCCAGTTCCCGCCAGTGACCTTGGTCTCCCGCCGCTGCACAGAGGACATCAAACTCCCGGATGGGCGCATCATCCCCAAAGGTGCCCATGATGTCCTCCCGGCTGCTGGGCTGCTCTGCTGCCTAGGGGGGCCTGGTCATACCTGTCCCAGGTGCACCCTCCCTGTAGATGGGGCATTTCTCTGTGTGGCTTTTGCTTCTGGGATGAGGGAGGAGACCCAGCTGTGTGTGGGGGGGAGGCAGACATGGGTGAGTCCAGGTGGAAAGGCAAGAGTGGGTGTGGCAGGGTGGGCCCTGTGAGGGTGCAGGTAGGGGAGGGATGATTTCGTTCAGTTGCCAGATACCCCTTGGAGACTAAGCCCAAGTGATGCTGGAGATCTAGAGAGGCCTCGTTCCCAGACCCAAACGTTGAGTACCACCCAGTCTGAGGGAGACACAGCAGGGCACAGACATCCCCGTCACATGGGGTCAAGGATGGGCTAAAGGGAGGGACAGGGGCTAGAACAGCCTAAAATAAGGAGCGATGACTTTATCTGCGGTGAAATGCAGGGAGGGCTGCCTGGAAGAGGCAACATGAGAGGTGAGCCTTGGAGGTTGAATGTGAAAGAGAGAGCATATTTATGGAGCAGAGTCTCAGGTAGTAAAAGACCTTGAATGCTGGGTTGAGGCACTTGAACTTAATCTTCAGGATAGTAGGGAGCCATGGGAGGTATTTGAGTTGAGGAGGAACAATGTCAGATATGTGAGTGAGAAAGATCCCTGTGCGGCCAGCCTGGCAGCTAGAAAGGGGGAGTGGGGACCTCTAGGGAGATGGGGATCTTTTAGGGAGCAGCAGGTGGAGTGGACAGAGCAGCAGAATTTTTCAGAGAAGGATGGGCAGGAAAGGGTAGCATATAGCTCATGGGAGCAGCATGGCTCTAGGAAGACCAGGGAAGGAGGAGGTCTTCAGAGAAGGCCCTGGTTCCCCTCAGCCCCAGTGGCCTCACTGACTCCACCCTCCCCACAGGAATTATCTGCTTGGTCAGCATCTATGGGACCCACCACAACCCCACTGTGTGGCCTGATTCCAAGGTGAGCCCCTGCCTCAATTCTTCCTTGCCTCAATTCTTCCTTGCCTCAGCTTCTTCCTCCTCAGAAGGGGTGGTCCTGGGGTGGTGAGGCCTCTCTACCCTACTCCCCAGGGACCCAGATGACCTGGCTGGGTACAGAGCTTGAGTGCCCCTCCCCCATCTATTCACTCACTGTTGATTCATTAGGCCCACAAATATTTATCGAACACCTGCTGTGTGCTAGACTCTATGCTGGGCACTGAGGACAGAGAAAGTTACTGCCTTAGCCCTCATGGAGCTCATGGTGAAGTTCGGGGGAAGAAAATAAGCAAAAAGTATCATTGTGGATATTGATACATGCACAAAGGAAATAAAAACTGGAGTGGGGTGGGGCACACTTTAGCTCAAGTGATGAAGAAAGGCCTTGGGGAGGAAGAGAGATTTGAGCTGAGACCTGAAAAGTGTGAAGAGCAGGGAGAAGCCTGTTCCAGGCCGAGGAGATAGGAAGTGCAAAGGCCCTGTGGTTGTAATGAGCCTGGCATGCTTGAACAACAGAAAGAAGAGGGTGTGGCTGGGCTAAGCCCCCAGACTCACCCCCCCCCCCGCTAATCCTTCTTAGGTGTACAACCCCTATCGCTTTGACCCAGACAACCCACAGCAGCGCTCCCCACTGGCCTACGTGCCTTTCTCCGCAGGACCCAGGTAACTCTTCTATTTCCCCCAGTCCAAGCCAAGCATAGGAGGGTCACGGAGGCCAGTGGAAGGTCAGGAATGTGCCGATCAGGAGCAGAGACCACCTCTCACCCAGATGTGCTTTCTGCCAACCCGGCACGCTTTCAATGTACCAGGATGTCCCCAAATCAGACTCTGTGATAGTATCCCTGGGTATTGAGCACCTGCTGTGTGCCAGGCCCTAAGTTCTGAGCTCATATGCTCCCAACGACTCTATGATGCCACTGCCCCCATTTTACAGATGAGGGAACTGAGGCTTATAGGGAGAGGTCATTTACCCAGGGACTGCCCCCTTCCTGGCTCACGCAGCGGCTGAGCCTGAGCCCCACCCCCGTGCCCCTTCCTCTAGGAACTGCATCGGACAGAGCTTTGCCATGGCCGAGATGCGCGTGGCCGTGGCGTTGACGCTGCTGCGCTTCCGCCTGAGCGTGGACCGAACGCGCAAGGTGCGGCGGAAGCCCGAACTCATCCTGCGCACGGAGAACGGCATCTGGCTCAATGTGGAGCCGCTGCCTCCGCGGGCCTGAGCACCGGCGCCGCCCTGCGGTTCCCGGGGGCCCAAGCCCCGCCCGGAGAGGCCCAGGCCCCGCCCCCAAGATCTTGAGGGCAGAAACCATGCCCCTCGAAGTTCAGGTTCGGCTTCCAGAGGACCAGGCTCCTCCGCGGAGCAGCCGGACGGTGCAAGCCACGCCCCTCACCACAAGGCTCCGCCTCCTGGCGGTCTGGTCCCGCCCCTTGAGGTCCAGGTCCCATCCCCTGAGGGCCTGGTCCGGCTCTCCTGCTTGAGGGAACAGGCTTGGCCAGGTCCCCTTGGGCCCAGACCCCTGCCAGGATCCAGAGCATTCGGGGCCTCAGGCCCCACCCACCCAGCCATCCGAGGACTTAAGACTCAACACCTAAGGCCTGTGGGATTCAGGACCAGTCCCTCCCACCGTGGATCCCTGCTGGCTTCTAAGTTGAGGACTTGGGAGCTGGAGCCCGAAGTTAGAGCCTTGAACCCGGACATCATCTTGAGGCTCCCAGCTCATTTGGGCGAACTCCTCTGGCATCAGGCTGCATCCCAGGGTCCAGGATGTGTGCTTCTGCTGTTGTGTTGTAAATCTAGACCCTCCCTCACAAGCCCCTTCCTTCCTCCCTTGCTGAAAGGCCCTTCGCTGAGTGTTCTGATTTTTGTGGAATAAAAGCCAGGGATGCAGACGTCCCCACCATTCACCCCCTAGCTCAGCCAGACACTTCCCTTGGAGCCCAGGAAGGGAACGAAGGTCCCTGGGCGGTTGGGAGGCACATGAGGGAAGCTGTGGGCTAGGAGGCTGGGAAGCCATTTGCCCTCAGACATAAACTCAGGCTTTTTGGGAGAGTTTGTGCATTCATTTATCTCATCAAAGGACCACATATTAATTAAGTGCTTGTTGGCACTGGGCCAGGAGCACAGCCGGGCCCGATTCCTGTCCTCGGGAGAACAAGGGACAGATGTTGAACACATAATTCCACACGTAAGTTTATTTGTAATCCATGACAAGTGCCCCAAAAGAGAGGCGCTTGGTGCTCTGCGAACACACCAGGCAGGTGGCTCAGGGAGATTTTCTCCGATGCTGAAGTGAGGGTACAAGGTGAGTGGTGACAAGGGACAGAAGAGCATGTGAGGCGGGAGGAACAGCATCTACAAATGTCCCCAGGTGAGGGAGAGCATGGCTGGATCTGGAGGAGGGGGGCAGAATGGAGGAAGGTTGGTCAGGGGCCAACTGTCGGGAACTGCGGGCTATATCTCACTTCAGGCCTTATGCTGAGAGCCATAGGGAGCTATAGGGGGTCTGTGAGCAGGGGGCAGGACAGGGCATGGTCAGAAGAGGGCTGGCAGGGAGGTGGCTTGGAAGGAGGGGGGCACTGGGAACTGGAAATCTGGGGAAGAGGGAGACTGAGGTCCAGGCAGTACAGGAAGGGTGACTATCTAGCCACAGAGGCTGAGGTGAGGGAGGAGGTAAGGGTGATTTCCAAGTCTTAGCTGGGGGAACTGATGATGGCATAGTCCTTGACATGATGACACAGAAGATGGGGTGGTGATGGTGTCTACAATAATTGTATTAATTCATCAAATATTTATTGAGCATCTGCTGTGAGCCAGGCCGTATTTGAGCCCTTACATAATAGACATTTGCTGTGGGGGTGGGGGGGTGTTAACAGATGACGGATAATAAATAAGCAAATAAATAAGTAAATTCACACAGGGCCTTGGAGGATTTTGACTTTTATTGTGACAGAAATGGGGAGCCATGGGAGGATTCTGAGCAGAGCAACAGGGTTGTCATTTGGTCTTTATAGTATTCTTTTGGCTGCTAAGTGGAAAAGCAAGGGTCGGACTAGGGAGACCGGATGGGGTGACTGCATTGGCCCATGTGAGAGAAGTGATAAGTGTTATGAAAAAATTGAGCTGGGTAAGTGTTGGGGGGTGTTCAGTAATGCTGGTGGGGGAGATGTTGCTAGATCATCAGTGAAACCCTCACTGAGAAGGGGTCATTTCAACAAAGACTTTAGGTAGGAGAGGGCAGGAGCCATGTGGATATTTAGGGGAAGAGTGTTTGAGGAAGAGAGAAACAGTGCAAAGGCCCTGAGGTAGGAACAAGCTTGGGGTGTTTAGGGGGCATTGAGGAGACCAGTGTGGCTTGAGGAGGAGCCTGGAAAGAGATGAGGGCAGGGAGGGGATGGGAGCAGGTCACACAGAGCCTTGGAGTCCACTGACTTATTATGACAGAAATAGGGAGCCATGGAGGGTTCTGGGCAGAGGAGGAACAAAATTTGTCATAGTCTTTGGTTGCTATGTTGAATAGAGACTGTAAGGGGAAGATGGGACTAGGGAGATCAGATGGGGTGACCAGATTTGTCCAGGTGAGAGATGACAATGGCTCTAAGCAAGCTGAGGGCTGTAGAGTGAAGACAGTTGCTTGGATTCTGATGACTGGTTGCTTCATGAAGGTTGAGCTGGCAGGTTTCCTGATACTTTGAATGAGGGATTTGGGAGAAGGGGGAACCCAGGTTTGGGTCTGAGCACCTGGAAAGATAGAAGTGACATCATGAGATGGAGAATGCTTAAGAGACTAAGGGTTTTTTGGGGGGTGGGGAGGGGCGGAGATCAGCATGTCAGTTTGGGGCAGGAGCAGTTGGAGATGTCAAGTGGGCAGTTGACATAGGCAGGTCTCGAATTCGGGAGGGAGTTCCGACTGGTGATATTCATTTGGGATTCCTCAGCACTTAGATGGTTGTTTAAAAAGCGCCAAGACTGGTGCGATCCGTGGTGTGTGTGTGTGTGTGTGTGTGTGTGTGTGTGTGTGTGTGTGTGTGTGTGCGCGCGCGCGCGCATGCTCCCATACTGCACCCGTGTGCGCACAAGACGGTGGGGTTTCAGGACCAAGCCCTGGGGATCTCCAAAGCTGATATAACCATAATGAGATTTAAGTTGGTTGAGCGCTTCCTTTGTGCCCTCCGAATATTCGCACGTAATTCTCACGGGTACTGTTATGAGATTGGCACTGTCATTATCTCGTTTAATGGAGGTGGAAACGAAGTTCCCTAGAGTGAGATGATTCACCCAAGGTCCAACCACGGTGTCCTCATAGCGTGGCCTCAGCGGGGTGGCTTACCCGTCAGGCTTCTAGTGCTGGTCTGGGTCCCTAGCCTCGCTTTGCCTATAAGGGGGTGTTGGCAGGCGCGGGTGGAGCCAGGTGGGGTGGAGCGGGGTGGGGGGATGCGTGGAGAGAAGTCAAACCTGGGAGGTGTGATGCTGGAGGCCACGGCAGTGCGGCGCCCCCGGGTGGCGTGTGCTGGGATCGTCGGGCGGAATCCCCCGTCTGAGGCCACTCACCCTCCAGCAAAAATACTTGGTCTTGGGAGGCGACATATGTGGGGTCAAACCCCAGCTCTGCCCTTTTCTAGCATTGGTCTTGGGCACGTGACCGGCCCTTTCTGGACCTCGGTTCTTTGCCAGGTGGATTTTTCGTCATGCTTCTCATGCATATTAACTTTCCGCTAAGGTCGATGATGGTGAGTGCATCGAGGGAGGGAGGAGGGGAGGCATGGGGCCCGTGGTCCCTGGGACCTGCTGCATCTGCGTGTCCGATTCTCCAAACACACGCAGGCCTGGGCCAGTCACTGGTTGCTGTGGGTCTCCTTCCTCTCCTGAGTGTGTTGGAGGCTCCCTCTGCTGGACGGTTTGGGGACAACAAGCTCTAAGGCATCTGGTGTCCATTAGTCCAATGAGTGTGTGAGGGTGTGTGCGTGTGACTGTATGTTTGGATATGTGCACATGTGTGTGAGTAAGTGTGTGGATGTGTGCACTTGAGTGACCAAATGTGCATGTGAGTGTGTGTATGTGTGCAAGTGTGGAGTGTGGGTGCATTGTGTGAGTACATGTGTGCATGAGATTGTGTGTACCCAAGTGTGCATTTGTGAGTATACGTGCATCTATGAGTGTGAGTGTGTGTGTGAGACTGTGTGGGGGTGTATTGGGAAGAGAGGAGGGAGAACCCCACTCACTGGACAACTGTAAATGTCCACATCAGGCCACTGTCCAAACTCCACCCTGTTGCAGCAAGCAGGACATTCTGGAGAAATAAGGCCCTTGGCAATGGCCCTGAGTAAGGATTGGTGGGTGCCTCTGTTCTCTGCTGTGTCCCAGAGGTCCCCAGAGGGACTGAGCCCTAGGTGCCCCAAGTAGGAACTTCCTTGACAAAGCCCCGTTTCCCTACTGCCTTCCCTTCTCTGTCTCACTCCATCTCACTGCCCGACTGGCATCTCCTGGGGTCACTTTCCAAAGAAAGAACTTGCAGTTGAGTTTCTATCTCAGAATACAGTTTTTGTACTTGTACTTGAATCCTTGCATTACAGTCTACTTCTGGGAAAACCAAACCAAGACATACAAGTCACTCCTCCAATCCCCACAAGCCTATTACTATGACATTTTTACCAAGAAGGAAACTGAGGCTCAGAGAGGGCAAGTCACTTGCCCAAGGTCACACAGCTGGAGAGTGGAAAGGGTGGGCTTTGACCGTGGGCCATCTGACCCTGGCACTTGCTCCCCCTGAGAGCTTCCTCCTTGATGAGGACCAAGGGAATGAAGTGTGCGCCGGGGGCGGGGAGGGGGGATTCACAACCAGTAAGGTCCCTGATATGTGCACCAGAGACACCCAAGGCTCCTGGCTGGTGCTCATGTCCTTATTCTGTTATAAAATAAGGGAAGTAATGTCAAACACATGCTTGATACTGACTTGAGCCAGGAAGGTTGTTATAAGTACTTTATTCATTTAAATCCTCTCTCTCCAAGTATTACATCGGCTTGAGGTAAAAAAAAAAAAAAAAGCAAGTGTAGAAATTGAATCATGCTTTTGTTTATGGAAGTGTAGACACTTAAAAAGGAAATTCTCCCACGGTAGCTTCTGCTCCCTACTCCCAAGCCCAGCAGTTTGGTGTGATTTTTTTATTTTCAGTTTGAAAAAAATTGCATATGTGAACATTTTTCAATGTACATACAAACATTTTTGCACACATAACCATTTTTTTAAGGACTTCCAATGTTGGGAAAAGTATTTGTTTTTTTTTGTTTTGTTTTAAGATTTTACTTTATTCATTTGACAGAGAGAGGGAGAGAGAGAGCACAAGCAGGGGGAGCAGCAGAGGCAGAGGGAGAAGCAGACTCCCCGCTGAGCAGGGAGCCCAATGCGGGGCTCAATCCCAGGACCCTGAGGTCACGACCTGAGTTGAAGGCAGACGCTTAACCGACTGAGCCACCCAGGCGCCCCAACAGAAATGTATTTGTTCTAGTTAGTTGTTATTGTATAACGGACTGCCAGGAAGTTTAATAGCTTAAGTGGCAAATGTTAGTTTGTTTGCTATGATTTGGGCAGGGCTCAGCTGGGGCAGTGTTCTCTACTCAATGCGGGGTCAGCTGGGGCAGCTCTTCTGAGGCTGGACAACCCACATCCGAGATGGCTCACTCTCCTGCCTGGCAATTTGGTGCTGGCTGTTGGCTGGGGTCCTTACTTTCTCTCAACGTGGGGCCTCCCCATGGGGTTGCCTGGGCTTCCTCTTAATATGGCAGCTGAATCCAAGCAGGTGTATTCCAAGGGGACCAGACGGAAGTCGCAAGTTTTCCTACAACCTAGATTCGCAAGTCCCCAGAGTCACAGAGGACAGCAAGGATTCAAGGAGAAAGGAATAATAGTTTACCTCTGTAGCAGTCAGGGTTCTCCAGGAAAACAGAGCTAATAGTATCGAGCTCTCTCTATCACCTTTTCATTATCTACCATCTATCTATCCATCCATCTATCTACAACTATCATCTATCTATATATTGTGTATTTATCTTAGGATTTATATGTGATATAAATATTATATATACATTTCTATCTTAAGATTTATTTCTCTTAACATATATATATATATCTTAAAATAAAAATATACATACATATATGTATATATAAAGATTTATCTTAAGGCATTGGCTCATGCAACTGGGGGGCTGGCAGGGTTGAAATCTGTAGGCCAGCAGGCCACCAGGCTGAAAACTCACGCAGGAGTGGATGTTGTGGTCTCAGGGCAGAATTTCTTCTCTGGGAAACCTCAATTTTGCTCTTAAGACCTTTCAACGGGCTGCATGAGGCCCATTCACATGGACGGGGTGTGATTTACTCCTTTACTTAAAGTCAACTGATTGTAGGTGTTAACTCCATGTACAAAACACCTTCACAGCAACACCTAATAACTGTTTAGGTAAACAGTGGGTACCGAAGCTTAGGCTAGCTGACACAAAAAACACCCTCTCAAGGGGAGGGCTAGCAAAGAGTTCACTGCTATCTGTAATCTACCGCTTGGGGGCAAATGGTCTCTTTTTAGGACACTGCACTTCCTGAGGCTCCCTTCTCCAAGTCTCCCTTCTGTGGATTGGGTGTTGGTGGTGGTCAGGCTAGTTTCTGAGAGCAATCATCACCCAATAATCAGAGAGGGAGAGAGAGAAGGAAGAGGAGCAGGAGAAGGACTGGGGCAGGAGGAAGGGGAGGGGAAGTGGAAGGAGGAGGGAGGAGGCAAAGGAAGGGGGAGGAGGCGGAGGAGGGGCAGGAGGGGGAGGAAAGGAGAGGAGAAGGGGGGCATGTGGAGGGGCAGGTGGGGGAGGAGGGAGGGTATCAATGAGTACAGTACCTAATAAAATACCCTTGTGGTTGTTCCTAGCTGTTGTGCGCCCTCTGAACTTTTCTTGAGTTTTCCTCCTGGCTTTCTGCCTCCTCCACCAGTTCATTCGGACTTCCGCTGCCTGGGCCGGGAATCTGGCAGATCTGCCAGCTGGTCTTGCGCTCAACACGGCTTCAGGAGCCTGTCAGTTTCAACTTCTTGATTATGTGGAGTGAAACCCCAACACCACTGCTCCCACTGTCCTGTTTGCAGGGGCTCTACCAGCCCTGGTTGTGTCAGCGCGTTTGAGGACAGAAGCAAGAATGAACATGTGTAAGACAAACATGCATGCCCCACCCCGTACTAGGTCTTTACAGTCCTGGCACGGCTTCATGGGGTTGTCCTTATTCATGGCCCACTCCTCCCCATCATTCAGGTTTGTGCTCAAAGGTCACCTCCACAGGGTAGCCCTTCCTGATTGCCCTGTCTGAATATTCCCCCTTGGTCACTTGCTAGCATGTCTCGCTCTGTTAATTTCCTTCATTACTACCACCATATGACTTGGTCTTATTTCCCGTTGGCTTCCCCCATCAGACATGAGCACCACCATCCAGAGACCCATTTGTCTTGTTTATCCCGGTTCCAGGTCCTATCACTGTGCCTGGTACAGAGTGGGCGCTCAAGTATAGTTTGTTGTTGAAGAATGTGCTATCTGGGAGGTGTAAGTCCCCCTCTCCATTTTACCAAGAAGCGCATGAAGCTCAGAGAGGACAAGTGACTTGACCAAGCGAGGCTCAGGGCCGGGCTCTGAACTCTATTGTGCTGAATCCAGAAATGTTCCTTCCCAACGGCCAAGGAAAGGAAAAGTGGGACTCCAGCCACCATGCAGCCCGCATGCTTGCTCTAGAGAGACCCCAGGCTGACTCCTGGGAGGTGTGTCTCCGTGGTGACACAAAAGAAAAACTGCTTATCTGTTTTGTGCACAACTAAGCGCTGCCCCCACCCTGTGCCAATCCTTTTAGTATTTTAGTGGTAAAAGTTACAGCAGCTCAGTGAGGGAGAGAGAAAGAATGTGAGACAAGTAGCAAGTTACAAGGTTGAAGACTCCAATTGTACTTTCTCCAATTCCACTTCCATGTGTGGATTCTTCTGGAACTTTTTCAATACATATGCAAACATGTGCACACACAGACCCCTATGCACATTCGTAAGTTGTATATATAGATGAATCCATCATTTACATATCACTTAGAGTTGTACTTTCTCCTGTCCTCTCTGCCTGTGTCTGATAGAAGGCTTGCAGTCCTCTGTGAGGTTCTATCAAGCCCATTTTACAGATGTGAAGACCGAGGCTCAGAGGGGTGACGGGCCACACCTGGGGCTGGTGACTCATAGAGTGACTGCCACCTCTGGTCTGACCCACACTCCGGATGGGACTGGAAGGGTCCCTGGAGAAGCATCAGCCTCTGCCTCTCAGTGTGTGTCGGCCCTCCCTCCAACACTGGCTGGGCAACATTCCATAAGCCAGGCGCCTGCGATTTGGCAGCTGAGACATTCCTTGTTGGATGAGAAAGGGACGCTCCAGCCTCCTCTGACTCAGAGCAGAAAGTCCCCCTTGGAGGCTTCCTGCCTCCCACGCTGGGTCTCTTACTCCCTTTCTGCCTCCCGTCACCTGATCCAGGAAGTGAGGAGTCCCTGATGGATGGGTTCTGTCCTTCCTTCCATGGCCAGAGGCCAGTGGGGGTTCGAGTTCTTGGATGTGGTGAAGCAATCTTCAATAACCTGCTTCTGGATTGAATATTGGACCAAATTTTGCCACCTGGGCTGGTTCCTTGAAGGACACGTTAGCTGTAATCAGGGTGCAGGTGTCAATGGAATAAGGACACACTCACTTATGCCCACTGTTGGGCATATTACCCCATGACTGTGGGGCTCTTTCAACAACACTTCCCACTCTCTCTCTTCATTCAGGACCCACTCAAAGGCCACCTCCTCCTGGAAGCCCTCACATCGTAATCACTGTCAGATACATTCTTGATCATTTATTCAATCGATCACTGACTGTCTCCCCACTAGATGTGAACCCCTTGACAGCAGGGACGGTGTCCACCATGCTCATTGCTGCATCCCAAGCATCTAGAATACTGCCCAGCACATGGTAGGTGTTCAGTAAACAGCCTGGACAAGGATAGATTTTCCTCCTCATTTGACAAATAAAAAAACTGAGGGACAGACAGGGTAAGTTTCCTAAGGTACCTTGCAGAGCCTGACTCAGGTCTCTTTTTTCTTTCTTTTAAAATTATTTAGGGGCGCCTGGGTGGCTCAGTTGTTAAGCGTCTGCCTTCTGCTCAGGGCGTGATCCCAGCATTCTGGGATCAAGCCCTGCATCAGGCTCCTCGGTTGAGAGACTGCTTCTTCCTCTCCCACTCCCCATCCTTGTGTTCCCTCTCTCACTGGCTGTCTCTCTGTCTGTCAAATAAATAAATAAAATCTTTAAAAAATATTTTATTTATTTACTTTAGAGAGAGAGAGATGGTGTGTGCATGACTGTGGGGGGAGGGGCAGAGGGAGAGGGAGAAGCAGATTCTCCGCTGAGCAGGGAGCCTGACACAGGGCTTGATCCCGGGACCCTGAGATCATGACCTGAGCCGAAGGCAGATGCTTAAAAGACTATGCCACCCAGGTGCCTGACCTAGGTCTCTTAAAGCAGTACGTCTCAAACTTTGATGTGCATACAAATCTCTGGAGATCTGGCAAAAACATGAATTCTGGTATACCAGTGATCTCTCACTGGATAACAGCCCCCAAAACTTACTGGCTTAAAGCAATGACCATTTTATTTTCTCCTGTGACTCTGCACGTTGCCTGGGCTCAGGCAGAAGGGTCTGCACCTCATGATATCATCTGGGGCTGTGGTATCATCTGGAGGCTCAACTGGGATGGGATGTCCAAATGGCTCCTTCACGTGGCTGGCGGTTGATACGCGTGATTTGCTGGGAAAGCAGCTGGGGCTGTTGATCTGAGCTGCACGAGAGGGAGGCCCTTCCATGGGCTTCCTCGCAGCATGGCAGTTGGGGTTGCGTTCCAAGAGCAAATGTCAGCATTGGGCCGCCCTCTATCACCCATAACTGGCATGGCACAACCTCTACCACACCCTATTGGGTACACAGTCCCAGACCAGTCCAGATTCCAGGAGAACGGAGATAAATTCCTCCCCTTACTGGTGACAATGGCAAAAAAAATTACAGCCACCACCTTTGTGTGTCTGTGTTAGAGCCTGAGATTTTGGGTTTCTAGGATGCTGCTGGTAATGCCAGTGCTCATGGGCTGAGGACCCCAATTTGAGGGGTCAGTTCTTACAGCTCACAGCTACAAAAGTCCCTTTCTTCCCTGAATAGTTAGTGACCACCCACTATGTGCCAGGATTCACCTTCACCTGTGCTGTCCTGTGGAATGACTTCGCTGTATGGCTTAAGGGAGTTAGTGTACCTCCCCGGACCTTTCTTCCTTCCTCTTTCTTCCTGCTCCTCCTCAGACCTATCTGGCCGCAGAGCAGGAGGGGATATCTAGGGCGGTGTACCTCAACTTGCTGAGGGCTGCAAGCAGCCACCTGCGACTGGATCAGGCAGGGCTGGAAGGAATGTATGGGTCAGGGAGAGGAAATGCATTTCCCTAGCACACTGTCATTGCAGGAAAACTGTCTCTTCCAGTTCTCTTGCTCAGCGGGTCCATTCTTCAAACTCATCCTCATCTTGGAGGCTGACATGGGAAGACCTCATTAGGGGTTGAGACCACCTCACAGGGAAATTCAGGACGGGATCTGGATAAGATGTGCCCCCTCTCAGGCCCTCATCTGGCATCCCATTTCCCAGATGGCAAGACTGAGCCCACAGGGGGCTGGCACAGCCCACAGTCACAGCCAGGATGGGGCAGAACTCCACGCAGGGTCTCCCAGCTCTGCTCCCTGTCTGGGCCCCACCCTCTCCTGTACCCCTGCAGCCTTACCTCTTCAGCCCCAGGTGAGGGCTGGACCCCTTACCCCCTAAATCTGATGCAGGTAATCCCCAGCCAGGCCCATTGCTTTGTTCCTGCCCCCAGCAGTCATGTCTCAACCCAGACCCTGGGCTGCTTGGAGGCAGGCCTTGAACTCCTGCCAGGGTGTGCAGTCCAGAGGCTAGAGGCTTCCTGATTGTCTGCTGAGAAATGGTGCAGGCGACCCTCTTGAATCACATGTGGAGGGAGCCCCAGATATATTTTGGGAGGAGGTTGGCCTGATCCTGCTCCCATGGCACCTGAACTCTCAAGTTCAAGTGTTTAGCTGCCACACCCCTGCTTTAAAAGGGCAGGGGTGGCTGTTAACATGGGGGCCCAGAGTAACCTTTGCCCATCTCTCAACTCTGCTCCCACCACGCGAGGGAGGCACTGAGCTCTGAGGATCCAGCACCCAGGCCATGTGACCCAGGACTGGTTTCTCTGTGTATCCTGCTTGCTCTGTCCTCAGGTCTTGGGCAGCTGCCAGGTGGGGAGGTGGCAGACAGGCATGCTGCCATTGGCTGACGCAGCCAAGCCCAGCCTCCCCCAGCTCAGATGTCAGGGGCCAAGGACAAAGACCTGCCCGGAGGAGGGGGGCAGAGCTTGTGTGGAATAAGTGCCTCCGGACAGAAGGTGACTGGCTGGGGCTTGCAGGGCTGAGAGGGCTCCTGCCTGGGGGCGGGAAGGGGGCACTACCCCAGGCAGAAGTGACGCCAGGAATCCGGCTGGCTGGGGGATGGTGGTTTCCTTGTAGCTGGATCTCGTGGCAACCTCCCAGTGATTGAGTTTGGGTGTTTTTTGATAAGTTTCTCTCTGTCTCTTTCTTCTCCTTCCTCCACCCCAATCTCTTCATCTCACTCTGCCTCTTCCTCTGGAATTCCCCGCGTTCACCTCCCCTTTTGGAGCCCGCATTTGCCCAATTCCCAGCACTCACCGTCCCTGCCCCTCCCTGTCCCTGTCCCTCCCATCCTGCGGCCTCTCTCCCTCTGTTTGTGAGCAGTCCAGGGATCTCACCTTTCTGCCCCATTCCTGGGTCTCAGGAGCTCACCCTCTATCCGCTCTGCCCAGGATGTCACAGGTGAGCCTGTCCTGGCTGGGACTGGGGCAGCTGGCAGCCTCCCCATGGCCGCTCCTGCTGCTGGCTGGGGCCACCTGGCTGCTGGCCCGCATCCTGGCCTGGAGCTACAGCTTGTATGACAACTGCAGCCGTCTCAGGTGCTTCCCGCAGCCCCCGAAGCGGAACTGGCTTTGGGGTCACGTGGGCCTGGTGAGTGTGAGTGAGAGGAGGAGTCTGGGGTATCAGGGTGGATGGACTTCCTGAAGGGTCAGGAATGGGGCTCAGGGGTTGGGCTGAGGTCTGGGACAGCAGCAAAGGGCTGCATGAGCCAGGTCCCCCGGTGCCCCCAGTCTCCCCAGGACCAGTATCCAGGGTCCACTCCCTGGCTGGCCCATCTTTGTTGGCCTCAGGCCAGCAGGTGCTCCTGTCTGGGGTTTGGCTTCTGCACAGGAATCAGCTATGACTTCTGCCCTCCCCTCCCCCATGGGGGCACAGCTGGGCTGGAGGAGAGGTGTGGGCTGTCTGTCCTTTTCCTCGCCTTCCTCCTTTTGTAATCTTGCCTTCCACCACCAAGCTATATCAGTGGGCCCCATTGTTCAACTTGGATAAAAGTTGACCACTTCCCCTTTCAGAAGAAATCACTGGCCTTGAACTTAATGGCCAAACTTATTTCACTTATTGCCTCCATTTGGCCAGTCTTCACCTGCTCCAGCCTGGTTCCCACCCCCATCATGCTTCTGTGAGATGACCAGGACCTCATCACCTCCCAAAAGCAATCTGGCCTTGCTGACCATTGACTGGCCCTGAACCTCCTTGTTCTCTGGGTTTTAGCATTCTAGCACATTGCCCTCCACTGGGCTCCTCCTTCACCCTACCTCTCCATGTGGGGAGCCCTCAGGGATCTAACCTGCTTTCCCTCTTTTCTGGCTCCCAAGGCCATCACCTTACCCCGGGCTCTGACTCCCTAAGTGGGCCATGGTCTCTTTCCACAAGTGAATTACAAGTTCAAGTTCAGGTCTCTTCAGCCCCAGCCTCCCCTCCTTAGGTGGGGTCTCCTAAGCACCTCATTCCACCAAGTCAGAATCTGAACTCAGGCTCGGTCCCCAGTCCTGCCCCACCCTCAGTCTTGTCCACCCTTCCTTTGCCCACTTCCCACACTTTGGGGCCCCTGACCTCCCTCTTTTCTCTCCTGCAGTCCGGTCCTTCAGCACAGCCAGAGGTGCTGCCCCCACAGCCTCTCCTCAATCTGTCCCTTCTCTGCATTCCCCGCCACATCCACTGGCATCTTTCTCCAGGAAGCCCTCTCTCCAATTCCTTGGGCTCCTCATTGCCACTCTTGTCCCCTGTCGTCCTTTCTTTCTTGAGTCCTGGAGAGATTTTTCTGAAATTTAGCTTTTGTTAACACCACTATTCGGCTGAAAACCATTCTATAAGACTGCCCATTGTTCTGAACACAGAGACTAAGTGTTGCCAGGCCCACAGCATACCCTAGATACTCCCAAGCTCCTGCTTTCTCTCCTCAATGAGCCAAATCCTTCCTACCTCAGGGCCTTTGCTTGTGCTGCTCCTTTGCCAGGAAGGACTTTCCTTCCTGTAGTCACTGGGTTGATCCCTCCTTTTTGTCCCATTTTCAGCCCAAGTGTAACTTCTCCAAGGTTCCCTTGACTTCCCCCCACTAGACCTGGACCTCTGAGTTGGTCCTGCTCAAGCTTAAACAGTTAATTGTCCAGTTTTAGTGTATTATCTCTCTTTCTCACTAGACAGTAGCACTGGGGGACAGCGATGACATCTATAATGCCCAGCTCAGGAGCTGACATACAGTTGACACTTGATGATGTCATGGTGGAGGCCATGTCCTGGGTTTGGGTGAAATTACTATCACCTATCTAGGTCATCCAATGCCAAAGGAATGGGTGTTCAGCTCCTCCCCTCTCTTCCTGCAGACCAGCTCATTACAGAACAGGATGTCCCAAGATCGTCCTGAAGATTGCCTAAAATTCTGGGTCTTGGGAATTTCTCAGCAACCTCTGGCAGTAGCAGGAATGTTATAAAGTTACTGCAGTTCCTACCTCCCCCTATAAGGGCTTGGCCATGGAAACTGGTCTGGGTCACTCTTTTCTCTGCTAGTCCCTCTTACTATGTGTGTGACCTCAGGCGAGTCACTGTCCCTCTCTGGGCCAAACTCATCAAGTGCCTCAGGGTCCCTGGGGAGCAGGGGGCAGTCAAAAAGGTGAAAAAGCCTTCTGTCCACCTGTCTGGAGCACCTGAGAGTATTTGTCAGCCAGGATGGGGCATCCTGGAGGATGGAGAGGGACTGGAGAGGATGTGTCCCCAGGAGCCAATCCCCCACTTCTCCTTTTGGGGGACATGGCCTTGGTTTTTTCATTTGTAAATGGCATGACTGCTGGGAGAATCCATACGTTCAGGGGAGAGATAGATAGATAGATAGATAGATAGATAGATAGATAGATAGATAGATAGACAGGATGCTCTATGCACAGCCTGGCAGGCAGTAGGGGCTCATAGGTAGGAGCTGCCCTCCTGACTGATGAGCAGAGATCACATCTGTCCCCTGGGATCTGCCAGCGCTGGAAGGTCTGCAGATCCTTCACCATGTGAGGAGAGGGGGCTGTGTGGACTGGTCAGGACGTGACAGGGTGTGGGAATGAGCCCCAGTACAAGTCCTGAGTCCACCTGTTGCCCACAAACCTCAACCATGGGGACCTCGCTGAGGCTGGAACCACTTCCAGGAATCTGGATATTCTGCACTGTAGAGACTGCAGGGGGACCTGCCATGGTTCCTTCTGGGGAGGTGACGGACCCTTTCTTGCTTGTAGCCCCCCCCCCCGGAGGAGGGCTTGAGGGTCATAACTCAGCTGGTGGTCACCTACCCGCAGGGACTTATGTTCTGCCTGGGCTCTCACCATTTTTTTGCAATCCTGACATTGCCTGATCTGTCACCATGCCACAGGTACCCACCTGGAATATGTGGTGGTGGGCCCTGGAGCAGCATCTGAGGGCCGCAGGCCCCTTCTTACCAAGCTTCTGGGCAGCACCTGTAGATCACAAGGCCCTTCCTGCTCTCGGGTGCCCTTGGTCATTTCTTTCTGCACACTGCTTCGGGATGCTTGGAGAGACTCAGCCCCAGGCTCTGTCCTGGAGGAATCCCAGTCTTGGGCACGTAGAACTAGAGATACCTCTAATTCTGTGTGGTCAGAGTGGATCTGAGGGAGAGAGGGGGCTCCACCCCAAAGCAAGGCCTCTGCTGTTTGGGCAGACTGGAAGACTTCTTGGAGGAAGAGTCATTGGAAGTGGGTCTGGAATGATGGGTATTAATTTTTTTAAGAAAAAAAGATAAAGTGTATAAAATGGAAGGGAATAGCCCACTCAAAGGCCTGGAGGGGACAGAGCGGGCACCTGGATTTGAGCAACAAGTTGTTCAGTGCAGTGAGAGCAATGCTGGTGAGAGGCAGGGAAAAGGTGGAGGGGACAGCAGAGCCAAGCAGCGGCAGGGGGTTTACTCTGAGGGCTCTGGGGAGCCATGGAGGTTGAGATGAGGAGGCACAGACTCAGGGAGTAGAAGAGATGGAGAGAGAAATAGGGGTGAAGAAAGAGAGAGATACAGAGAAAAAGTGAGGGAGAGAGACAGAGGACATACAGAGAATGTAAAAGAAACATACACGTACACAGATGCAAATACATATCATCTTTCTATCATCTATCCATCCATTTCTCATTTCTCTCCATCTGTCTACCCATCCATCTGTCCATCCATCCATTTTCCATTCATCCATTATCTGTCTGTCTAGCTAGCTAGCTAGCTATCATCTAGCTATCATCATCTGGCTATCTATCAGCTATCTAAAGAAACAGATGAAGAGAGCGAGGGGACAGGAAGAGACTTGCAGATGGATAGATGCACAAAAAGACAAGCAGACCAACAGAAGGAAGCTGACTTAGTGAGACATAGAAGTGCAGACGAATAATGCAGGCAGAAGGGGGGAGTGGGGGAGGGGGCGTGAAGGGTGGAGGGTTGCAGCGGGCAGTTGTGAGCTTCTGGGGTCTCCTGCCTGACCTGGCCTCATACTGCCCACCCTCCCCCGGCCCTGCCATTCCCAGGTGAAGAGCAATGAGGAAGGCTTGCGGATGATAGAGGACCTGGGCCACTGCTTCCGTGACGTTCACCTCTGGTGGATTGGACCCTTCTACCCTGTACTGCGGCTGGTCCACCCTACCTTTGTTGCCCCCCTGCTCCAGGCCCCAGGTATCTCTCCCAGGAGCCCCAACCTAGCCACTCCCCTGCCCCTGCTCCCAGTCCTTCCCACCCCTGGACAGACCAGGTTGAGCAGGGAAATGGGTAATGTTGACAGACACCTGCCATTAACCTGCTGGATGACTCTGGACAGGTCCCTGTCACTCTCTGGTTGCCAGTCCCTTTCAGTTTTGAGTGGTAGAAACTCAACACTGTTAGTCTAAGTAAAGAAAGTGAATCTGTTGACTGAAAAGCTGAGAGAATGTTGTCTTCAGGCATGGTTGACATGGTTGGATCTTCAAACAGTGCCATTGGGAATCTGTCTTCATCTTGTAGTTCTGTGTTCCTCTCTGACAGCTTTACTCTCATGCTGATAAAGAGGAGTCCAAGAAGCTCAGCCCCCATGGAAATGTGAGTTCATTCTCTGCACACCCCCCAAAAGTTGCAGGATTCCTTTAAATTGGCCTGGCCTGGATCACAGGAATCAATTCATCTAGTCACTGAGACTTTTTTGCTGAGGCTTAGGGTCATATGCTCAGCTCTGGAACAGAGGATGGGGTGGCATGTCCACCCTCCTAACTACTTGGATTGAGAGTGGAGAAGGAATGAGATGCTAGTTCCAGAAGGGGACGGATGCTGGGCATCCACCAGCATCCCTCCTAGGTGGGCATTTCCTGGGTGAGGAAATCAAGGCTCAGGAAGGCATAATAACTTCTGAAGGCCACATAGTATGCTGAAGCTTCCCTCTTTTGTTGTTCTTGGCTGCTGTAGCTGCCTCTTCTGGGAGGGACTCTAAGCTGGAAAGGGATTTGGGGTGTGAAGATGGCCAGAGTATTGTGGGGGAATAGCTCCCAGACCTCAGATTGGTCCACTGTGTCTGGTTGGCCCTAGGGGGCTGGTCTAGAGGCATAAGGGAGCAGTGATAGCTCTTCGTGGTGGGTGGCAGCATCCTTTGGTCTCTTTAAGGACGTAGGAACCCCTTACCTAAACACTTAATGAGTATGAGGTGGAAGGGGATACTGAAGAAAGCTAGGTCATGCCTGAGCCATGTCTGGGACATTGGGACCTTCAAGTCCTGTCTGGGACCGTCTGTGGGACACACTGAGGTTGTGTCAAGTTGTCTTTGGGTCCATGTCAGAGCATGTTGTGTCCTGTCAATGTGTGTTATGCACATTGTTTCATGTTAGGACATGTTAACACATGGTGGGGCCATGTCAGAAGTCCCAAGAGATGTCAGGGGGCTCTGGGACAGATCAGGTGTCCTAAGTTCCTGTAAAGGCATTTTGTGGAGTGCTGATTTGTGTTTAGGTGTTTTGAACATGTTGGAGCAGGTAGGAGCCATGTCAAGGCATGTTGGGGTGTATTGTGGCATGTTAGGGTGCATCAAAGTGCATGGGGGTGTGTCTGCAGGCTCTGCCTTTGTTCTGCTATGTGCTGCAGCCTGGTCTGGTCCCCCCTTACCTTCCCACTCCTTTCTGTTTCCTCTGCCCTTTTTCCCATTCTTGCTATGCTGGGCTTGGAGGGGGTATGCAGATCCCTGGTTGGGATCCTCCACTTCCCAACCAAAAGCTCCTCCCCACCTCCTCTCCATGGCCCCTGATGGTCTATCTCTTGTGTCAGCCACCATCGTACCCAAGGATATGTTTTTCTACAACTTCCTGAAGCCCTGGCTGGGTAAGTAACTGTGGGTGGAAAGGGGGTTGGGGACATCCTTGGAGTCTCAGGGGAAGGACTGCCCTTGTCCATTCCTTGTGACTGCCTCTACTAGGGGATGGACTCCTGCTGAGTGCTGGTGACAAATGGAGTCACCACCGCCGCTTGCTGACACCTGCCTTCCACTTTGAAATCTTGAAACCCTATGTGAAGGTTTTCAACAAAAGTGCAGGCATCATGCATGTGAGTTCCTTAAATCCAGGGTCCCAGCTGGAACCTTGGGAAAAGGGGAGTAGCCTCAGACACACATGATATGGAGTCCTGGCTTTGCTGGATAGCTTTAGGGCCATTCCTTTTCCTTTCCAAGCCTCAGTTTCCCCATCTGTAAAATGGAGGGGGGGAATAAGCCCTTCTTAAAGGGTGATCAAGATGATGTAATGGAATCATGATCTTGGTACATAGTAGGTGCTCAAAAGGTCTTAGTTTCTTGGGGCACCTGGGTGGTACAGCGGTTAAGCGTCTGCCTTCGGCTCAGGGCGTGATCCCGCGATCTGGGATCGAGCCCCACATCAGGCTCCTCTGCTATGAGCCTGCTTCTTCCTCTCCCACTCCCCCTGCTTGTGTTCCCTCTCTCGCTGGCTGTCTCTATCTCTGTCGAATAAATAAATTAAAAAAAAATCTTAAAAAAAAAAGGTTTTAGTTTCTAGTCTGCCTCACTGAAATTATAAAATTCAAGACACTAATGATGAAGATTGTTTGGTAGCTCTTTCTGCATAGCACTCCACCTTAAAACTCACTGGGTTGAAAGAATGAGTGTTTGTTTTTGCTCCCAAGATGAGAGTCAGTAGAGTAGTTCTTATCTTGGCTGGAATCACTCACATGCCTGTGGTTATGGGTGGGTTTGGGAGACAGCTCTGCTCGTCCAGGCTCAGCTCTGCTGCATGTTTGGGGCACTGGTCGAGGATGGCCTTGGTGAAACAATTGACTCCTGCATTTGTCCCTCATCCTCCAGTAGGCTAGCCTGGGCTTGATCACATGGTGGAGGCTCCAAGAGAATGAAGAGAAACATGCAGTACCCCTTGAAGCCTAATTTCAGAACAGGCAACTATGACCTCCACCTTCTTCTGTTGGCCAAAGCAAGTCCCACATCCAGCTCAAGAGCTGGAGAAAGAGGTTCTACTTCCTGTTGGAAGACCTGCAAAACCTCATTGTAAAGGGTGAAGGTATAGGGAGGGACAAAGGAATGGGGACATTTTTGTAGCAGTCACCTACACTATGATAATGATGAAATTGAGGATGATAGCTAACAGTTATTCAGTACTTGCTGTATACCAGAGATGATGCAGCAGGTCTATTGCATATGTTGTCTAATTTAATTTTCACAACCATATGAGGTAGAGATGATTATTATTTCCCCATTACAGGTGATGAAATTGAGGCTCAGAGAGGTTAGAGAGCTTGCCCATGTTCACACAGCTAGCAAGTGAGCTAATAAGTGGAGCTGGGATTCCAACCTGGTTTGTCTGACACCAAAGCAAGTCATCTTAACTGTTACTGAAGTTTTGACAGGTAGAGCCCAGTGAGCTTTGACAGGAGGCAGGCAATGAGTTGACAAAGAGCACACAGAGTATAGGAGGCAGAGCCAGAATTTGAACTCAGGTCTCCTGACTCCCAGCCACAGGGTCTTTTTTTTTTTAATGGGGTGTTAATAGTAACAGTTTCCACTCCCACCCAAGCCTTGGTCCTTCCTGGAGATGGGTACCTGGGATGGAGGATCAGGAGGCTGGGTCTGGGGGAGTCCATCTTGGTGGTTGGGGCTGAGGAGGAGCTCAGGAGAGGCAGGTCCCAGCCCCAGATTTGCCCCTTTCTCTGTCCAGGCCAAGTGGCAGTGCCTGGCCTTGGAAGGCAGCGCCCATCTAGACATGTTTGAGCACATCAGCCTCATGACCCTGGACAGTCTGCAGAAATGCGTCTTCAGTTTTGACAGCAATTGCCAGGAGTGAGTCTCTGCCCAGGGCATGGGAACATGAGCCATGGACCCAAGGGAGTAGGTGGGGGAGGGAAGTCTGACCAGGGCAATCAGAAGGGATTTCCTGGAGGAGATAGATCAGAGCAAGACATTGAAGGGAAAGGAAGGGAAAGAGAAAGCAATCCTTTCAGGTGGGTAGAAATATTTGATAAAGGCCAGGGGGCTATGATGAGCAAAGCATGTGTGACAGTGAGGAGCCACCTTGGGAATGAGGTTGGAGGGGTTGGCAGGGACTATATCTTAAGGACATTCAAAATCCAGGCAAAAGCATAGGAACTTTATCCTGAGGTTTCCAGGGAGGCATGGAAGGAGTTTGAATAGATGAGGGTCATGGTCAAAGCTGTTTTTGGACATCTGACTCTAGAGAAGACCAGCTGCTGTATAGACACAGAATTCAAGGAGACCATGGAGAGGAGGCGGCTTGAATTTGGTAGAGAAAATGGGGACAGATTTGGGAGAAACTAAGGAAGAATGGGCAGGGCCAGATATTGTGTAGGAAAGAGAGGAGAAGAGCATGATGCCTAAGCTCTGCCCTGGGGTCTGGGACATGAGGCCATTCATAAAGGTGGATGTAGAGGGAGAAGCATGCCTGGCCTTTATCCAAAACAGTGGATAAAGGCCAAGGGGCTATGATGAGCAAAGGATGTGCCACAGTGCTTCTGTGTTTCTGGTGAGAAGGTGCTCCTAGGGTTTCATGTGGGTTAAGAAGCTGTTTGTTAAGGTTCTTTCTGGCCTGGCCCTACAGGAGTCCCAGTGAATATATTGCTGCCATCTTGGAACTCAGTTCCCTTGTGGTGAAACGGCAGGAGCAGATCTTCCTGCACATGGACTTCCTGTACAATCTCACCCCCAATGGACGGCGCTTCCACAAGGCCTGCAACCTGGTGCACAACTTCACAGATGCTGTCATCCAGGAGCGGCGCCGTGCCCTCATTAGTGGGGGTTCCCATGACTTCCTCAAGGCCAAGGCGAAGGCCAAGACTATGGACTTCATTGATGTGCTCCTGCTGGCCAAGGTGGGCTTCCCTGGGATCAGAATTCAAGAGATAGAAAGGACCTTGACTTCAAATGTCACATGGAAGAAGCTGGACTTGATCTGCAGGGTACTGGGGAACCATGGAAGGTGCTTGAGGAAGGGAGAGATGGGTCAGGGATATGTCTTAGACATGACTCTGAAGAAGGCTGCCTGGAAGGGATAAATAAGAGGCTGGAGACCAGGGAGGAGACCTGTGGGGTGGGCCCTAGAGATGACGAGGAACAGATCCTACTTTGATAATGGACCCTGAGGGACTGTTTCAGATTAGACCCAGACACCCTCAGAGCTGGTGTGATTCAAGAGGTCTTGCCCTTTCTCCAGGATGAAGATGGAAAACGGTTGTCAGACGAGGACATCCGAGCTGAGGCTGACACCTTCATGTTTGAGGGTGAGCATCCCAGTGTGGGACTGTGGGGGGGGGCAGGGGTCTGGCAGGGGTCTGTCCAACCCCGAGAACTTGGTAAGTGGGCCCTGGACCACCCCATTCCACCCCATCCTCCCTCTCCTCCCTGAGGGCCTTATTTAAAGGCGCTGTCCACCCTCTGGTGCTGAATAAGGCCAGAGCCCCAAGTCTGTCTGGCTGCTTCTCAGGCCATGACACCACAGCCAGTGGCCTCTCCTGGGTCCTGTACAACCTTGCAAAGCACCCAGAATACCAGGAGCGCTGCCGGCAGGAGGTGCAAGAGCTCCTGAGGGACCGTGAGCCTCAAGAGATTGAATGGTGAGTGCAGGTCATCATGGTTTTTTCCTGAACCTCTCTCATTGGCTTTGTTCCCCAACTGGGGAGGGGAAAGAACTTTTTTTTTTAAATTCTGTCATTATTGTTTCCTGGGAATAGGAGCAGAACCTAGAGACAGGCTGGTAGCCAGCCTGGAGAGCAGGGAAAGCTTGCAGGCTTATGCAACAGAAAGAGCTGAGTGTCCACATTTATTGCCCTGCTTACTTGCTATGTGACTTTAATAAAATCAGTTCCCTTTTCTGAATACCACTTTTCTCCTCTGTAAATGGGGGTGGGGCAGGGAATCTCTCCTCCACAGGGCTGCTTGGAGAACTGTGACAATGTGTTTAGAACAGATGCCATCCAGCATGTGTTGGATGAACTTTCCCTCCCTTGCTTTTCTGTCTGAAGTTGCACATTTTTCCCAAAGATCCTTACTCCCCTTAATTTTTGCTCTTATATCTAATTCCCACCTAACAATCTATTGCAGGAGTCACAAGAGGTTTTTGGGGTGAAAAAAATTACCCATCTCTTTGTTCAGTAAACATGTCCACACTGCCCGCCCTCTCCCAACTCCACGTCCAGTCCCATTCGAGTTTTACCTGGGCAAGGCTGGGGCAGATAGGAAAGAAGGTGGGTGAGGGTGGGTAGTGAAGCAGCAAATATGAATTCGCCACTCTAGTTTTGGGTAGTGGACTGTGCTCTGGGGATACCTTGTGCAAAGGCCAGAATGAGGGCATGCAGGAGTGAGTCTGGCATGTTTGGGAGGAGGTAATTGTGGCTGGATCTTCATTAAATTTACAGTGTAAAGAATCAGAGGGGCTCCTAGTGAAGCTAGAGCTGGTAATGGAAGTCGTCCTGGGAATATGTTGGAAACCATGTGAAGACTTTCCAAAAGTGTCTGTTCAAGTCTTCTGGGAAGCCAATATTGGATAAAAGATAAAAGTGGGTAAGGATGCTGCCATTAGGGGAGTCTTCCATTGGGCAGAAAATGGTCAAGAAGTAGGGGCCCACCATGCCCTGTCATTGGCTGGGAGCCACCTAAGCCATTGGCTTGGCTTGAATGCTGTCACAGAGCCCAGAGACCCTATAACTGGAGGCTGTTAGCCAACTGCACTTCTTGCATCTGGACAGCAAGTTCTTTTTTGAAGGGAGAGTCATGACTAACATAGGGTGATAGGGAGCCATGGGAGATGTTTGTGCAGAGGAGAGAAAAGTCAGATATTCTTATTAAAAATATCTGTAGCTACAGGGGCAAACTGGAGGTGATGAACTGGAGCCTGGAGGCCCATGGGACAGATTTGGGGCCAAGGGCTGAAGGATTTTGCTCAGTTTTCTTTCTACAACTGAAAGTATACACAAAGCATTCAGGCATACACATTGACAGTATTAACTTCAAGATCTTTTCATTTTTTTCCAAGATACAAATTTTGGGAAATTAATTTGAATTACAAAATCAATAATGGGAAGAAAACTTTTTATTTTTCTTACACAAAATGAAACACTATGGAGAAGATTTGTTGCCCCCCGACACCCACCCCAAGCCTAATAAATCCCCTGTCTCCTGAGGGATCTCTAGGGACATTAATTTGTCATATGTCCTTTCAGACTTTTCTGAAATTCTTATAGTTATATATTTATATTTACATAATTATTATAGTTTAATAGAAATACATGCCCACATGTTTGGTCCCTTGTTCTTTTCACTCAATATTGTTTCTTACAGCTCCTTTCTGAGCTATATAGCATTGCATAATTTATTCAGCTCACCCTTCTGCTGGGCACATTTATGTGAAGGTTTGTAGTTATGACAGATATTGCCGAACTGCCTTTCAGCTTCTCTGTACTGATTTACTCTGCAGTGTATGTTAGGACTAGTGATCCCTAGTTCCTCCTTTTTGATAGCTGTATAATATTCCATCACATGGATGTACCATGATTTATCTAAACATCCCTCTGTCGATGGACATTTGTAGTTTGGGAGTGTTTGCTGTAATAAACATGAGGTAGCAAACATCCATGTACACTGATTTTTGCTCACGTGTCTGGATGTCTCTCCAGAACAAATTTCTAGAAGTGGTGTTCCTGAATCAAAGACCATTTTAGTTTTCACAATTTAATAGCTCTTGGCAAATCCACTCCTACAAAAGGGTTTTCAGAGTGCCAATTTCCTCTCATCCTCACTGGCAGTGTGTGTTATGAAACTTTAAAACTTCTGCCAACCTGATAAGTGAATATAATACTTTGTGATTCTAATGAACATCACTTTAAGTATGGGTAAAACTGAGCACTATTTTCACATGTTTATGAACCATGCATATTTCTTTTTCTGTGAAGCATCAGTTTGCATAATTTTTCCTTTTGACTTCGAGTTTTTTTGTTTTTTTTCTTATTGATTTATAAGGACTCTTTAAATATAAAGAGAATTAGTTTCTTTTCTGTTATGCAAAAATTCTTTCCCAGGATGTCTTTTAACTTTATTTTAGTTTTCATTCATTTCTTTGTAGTCATATTTATTAGCTTTTCTTATAGCTTTTTTTTTTTTTTTAATGCTTGGAAAAGCCCTTCACACTCTAATGCTAAACTGTGAAACTTGTTTGTTTTCTTCTAGTGGATTTATTTATTAAAAAATGTTATTTAACTTTAATTTTACTTAATATTTTTATTATTTCTTATATTTAATCCTTTTTCCATATGAAATCCATGCTGGTGTAAGTGCTGAAGCAGAAATCTGTTTTCTTTCCTCCAAATGGCTAATTATTTTAACATAATTTGATACATATTTTGTATTTGTCTTAGAATTTTAAATAATAGCAGCTTTACGATAAACTGAATTTGTTCATATATTAGGGTTTATTTCTGGACTCCATTCTGTTCTATCTATATATTCATACATAAGCACTAAGCAGTCTTCATTATCATATTAAAAACACATTTTCATACTTGATAAGTTTGGTCCTATCTTATTACTTTGCATTTACATTTTTTCTTGCATTTCTATTTTTTTCATTTGAACTCTGATTAGATTGGGTAGTTTGAAAACTACTCTTGACATTTTTAATTAGCTAGTGCTTTGGGTGTCATCCTTGCCAAGGATAAAGTTAAACGTGGCCCTCAATTCATGACTAATTATCATCATTTTTTCTGTGCAATACTTACTTATTCCCATTCATTCCAATTCTCCATCTCCAGCCCTCCACCAATATGATTCTAGAGCATTCAATCCTTTTATTTGCATAATTCTTTGTTTTGGGTGTATGTATTTTAAAATTCACAGGCACATGTTATATCACAGATCTCCTGCTGGTTCTTACCTTTCTCAGAAACATAGCACTATGATTTTATTAGACATTCATGCTTCTCTGTTACATTTAGGTTATTGCTTTGAACTGTCATACAGAACTTCCCTCTCTAGTCCCTTAGAGCTGAATACCCAGGAGGCTTCCATCTCATTACTGCAATGAACATGTTAGTGTGCATGTATCTACCTGTCTGAGAATTTCTCTGGGTTCTACGCCCAAGAGCCAGCTTGCTAGGTCATGAAACACACATTGCCTTTCCTTGACCACACTGAGGCCTTCTAGAGTGTCCATACCTTCACTTTCAGCACATGGGGTCTCCCTACCCCTACACCTCAGCTACTTAATCCTTACCATTACCGACCATGTTAATTCTCCCCTCAAATAGATGTGAAGTAGTATCTCATTACTAGATAATTTCCATTTCTCTCATAACCAGTGACTTTGGGCTTCTCTTCATGTTTTAAATCTCTGAGTTTGAGCTCCCATGAATTCCTAGATCGTGTCCTTTGTCTACTTATCTCTTGAGTCCCTGTCATCTCTCTTGTTGATTTGCAGGAATTTCTTGTATATTCAAGATATTGTTCTAGATCCATGTATTTATTGCAGATCATCTTCTGCAAATCTCTCATCTGAATGTTAATTTGGTCCATGGTTCCGCAGTGTCTTTTGTTAAACAGAAATCCTTAATTCTGTGCATATTTTTCTTTTTTTGTCTTCCAGTTTATGTTTTGGGAATTTTAAGAATTCCTTCCTACTCACAGGTCGCAAAGATGTCTTCTATGTTATATCTTCTTTTAACTTTATGGTTTTACCTTTCAAGTATAAGAGAAGACTCCATCTTGATGTGGAGTGCATGCTAATCCAGTTCTTTCTGTTTCCGCATCATCGGTTGTCTCAACCATCCATTGTCCAGGGGTTGTGGGGCCTCCTTTACCAGATGTTACGTTTTTACCTATTCATGTGCCTGTCTCTGAGCTCTCTATCCTGTGCCATGGGTCTGTTTTCCTGTTCTTGCAACAGTGACATGCTGTTTTTATTTTATTTTATTTTATTTTATTTTATTTTATTTTATTTTATTTTATTTTATTATTTATTACCACACTTTTATAATAGGTCTTAATATTTGGTGGATGAACTCTCTTTCTTCGATCTTTTATTTTTAAATTGACATAGCTCTTGAACTTTATTTTTTCAAATTGAATAAGATTACTGAGTTCCAAAAAAAAAAAAAAACCCCAAAAAACCAAAACTAGATTTTTACTGGATTGCCTTGAATATATCAATTAACTTACAAAGAATCCACACCTTTATAATATTAGGTCATCCCACCTTAGAGTGCAGGTCTTATTTGTTCAAATAACCTGTTAAGTCCAGTATAGAGATTTTTTTTTTTCCTTTTCAGCTAATTGTATACCTTAAAAAACTTTCTTATGCAAATGTATTAACACTTTTAAGGATACCCTGTGAATGTTGTGCTTTGCTCAGAAGTGCTTCTAAAAATACTAGGCTAAATTTCCTTCTGTTGACTTTTGTGATTTTGATTTTCTAATGCTTAAATCTTTGGCCCATCTGGAATTTATTTTGTTATAGAAGTGAGGGTCAGAGCAAGGTGGAGAGAGGATCTCCAGGGGCAGTAAGAGGGCTAGGGGAGTCTTTGATTCAATCCCTGGATAATTGTTGGGGGGCTTGCTTAGGGACGACCTGGCCCAGTTGCCCTTCCTGACCATGTGCATCAAGGAGAGTCTGCGGCTGCACCCCCCGGTTACAGTCATTGCCCGCCGCTGTACCCAGGACGTCGGGCTCCCTGATGGCCGCGTCATCCCCAAAGGTGTCTACAGCATCAGGGGGAGGAGGGTGGTGGTCCCATCAGCTGAGACCTCATCCTGACTGTTTCTCTTCTCCCTCATAGGGAACATCTGTGTCATCAGCATCTTTGGGATTCATCACAACCCCTCTATCTGGCCGGACCCTGAGGTGCTGTCCTTCCCTTTTCTCCATCCCATGACCCGACGAGGGGTGGGGTCCTGAACAGGGAAGTCACCCACATCTGTCTTTTCTAGGGTTGTCTGGGTATCTTGAGAAACCCCAACCAGTAGCCCTGCCTCTTTCCACCCCCAGGTGTACAATCCCTTCCGCTTCAACCCAGAAAACCCCCAGAAGAGGTCTCCCCTGGCTTTTATTCCCTTCTCTGTGGGCCCCAGGTGAGCGCAGTGGGCATCTGAGGTGGGAATGGGGCGGTGGGAGCAGGGGTCTGGGACTAAAATCCCAGACATGGCTGTGGGGGCGGGAAAGGGGGGAAATTGAGGATGGCTCTCCTCTCCCCTCCTCCAGAGGTTAGAGGTAAGGGTCTGGGAAATAGGGGTTGGGTCCCCTCTCCAACAAGGGGTCTGCCGTGTGGGCAGAGCCCCTTCCCCCTGTCTGCTGGCCTGATGAGTTCAGGGCTGGGGTCTGAGCCAAGCTCAGGGGATAGGCAAGCCCATATGGGGGTCTCAGGCGTGGTTAGTCCCCTTCTGGATCCCTGCGGGCCGGGCTGGGGGTCTGTGGTCTGGGGCCTGGTTCTGGGCGCGACGGGATGTGCTGGGGTTCCTGGCTAGTCAGAGCCCCCACTCCCGCCCGCAGAAACTGCATTGGGCAGACGTTCGCCATGACAGAGATGAAGGTTGTCCTGGCGCTCACGCTGCTGCGCTTCCGGGTGCTGCCAGATGAGGAGGAGCCGCGCAGGAAGCCGGAGCTCATCCTGCGCGCGGAGGGCGGGCTTTGGCTGCGCGTGGAGCCGCTGAGCGCGGGCCCCCAGTAACCAGCCAGCTCCTGGCTTGGGATCTACCCAGATCCTACACGCCTCGCTTTGCACAATCCCAGGAATGAAACCGTGCCATCTCCTCCGCCCGAGCCTCATCGAGAGCCAGCAGGGGGAGCTTGGGACCAAAGGGAACGCAGGGTGGGCGAGGCAGAGTGGAGAGGAGGCTGGTATCTGAGCCCAAGACCCTGACAGCCTTTCCAGCTGACCGCAGGCCCCCATGTTGAGTGCTGGTTTTCCCAGAGCCCAATAAGGGAGTTTATCCTGTAGACAATAGGGAGTCATGGGAGGTGTTTGAGCAAGGGAGAGACGAGGGTTAAGGACCGACTTAAGGGGCATGTTTGAGGCTCTGGGTCACAGAGGAGAAGCCATGGTGGAACAGCAATCTGATCACCCTGACCTCTGTTCCTATCTAATATACCCCAACTTTTCTTACCACAGAATCCTTTGCTATGTTTCTATAGTTACTATGTTTACTTCAGCATAACAAATATAGATACTTTATCCTGTGTGTCTGATCATTGCAATCACTGTATCTGTTATACAGTCTGTTGTTTTGCTGGTTTTCATTGGTGGGGTTGTTGTTCTTGTGTGTCTGGTTATTTTGCCTGAGTATTGGGTATGATATTTGAAATAACATTTGTAGAAGCTGAAGAAGGTAGCTTTCTCTAAGGAGGAAGTCATGGAGCTTTGCTAATTTAGGATTATGTTAAATGAAGTTCAAGGCTTGTGGTGCCCAAGATCAGGAAGGCACTTTAAAGGTTTTATTTTATTTATTTGACAGAGAGAGACAGAGAGAGAGGGAACACAAGCAAGGGGAGTGTGAGAGGAAGAAGCAGTTTCCAGCCGAACAGGGAGCCTGACATGGGGCTCGATCCCAGAACCCTGGGATCATGACCTGAGCAGAAGGCAAACGCTTAATGGCTGAGCCACCCAGGCGCCCCAAGGAAGGCACTTTAAATTCTAGCTGAGATCACACTTGCAGGCTCCTCCACTCCTCTCACCAAAAAGGGCAAAATTGTAATTCACGTTTGTTTAGCTCTAGGTTTCTGTTTTCATTTGAGTGGTGTCTTTGTAATTCTTTACTGTCTTTTCTGGTCATGTATTCATTTGAGACATTGGAAAAGTATCCAGCTGTGAGAGTTGTTTTTGAAAAATTGGAAGTTTAATCCAAATAACCTAGCTTGCTATTAGTGGGAACAGGAAGTCTCAGTTGGAATTTTAATGCTCACGATCCAGTTATTGCTCCACTCTTGAATGTATTGAGGGTGATAATTGCCTTTAAGTGTATAGGTTCCCAGACCACAAAAAGCTCACATCAGGGCTTAAGGGAGAGGACAGCACATCACCCAGAGACCCTGGAACTTGGGCTAAATGGAGGGAGCTGGTGCACTTTGAGGTTGACTTCCCTGGGGGTGTTCCTTGTATAGGAAGAAGAGTACATATTAGATGCTTTGGTAGTCAACAGGATGGACGGTGTCAGAGACTGCTGTGTATCCTGACGTTCCTTTTTGCCTTCCTGTAATCCTCAGCTTTTAGTTAGGTGCACGGCAGGCTGAAATACAGATAGTATTTGAATGCTTTTCTTGAAACTAGATTGGCTAAATGAGTATGCCCTGTTCCATAAGGAAAAGTCAAAGAGTACCTGTTAATTCTGGAAACCCTCCTGAAGAGAAAGCTGGACATTGTCCAGTTTCCCCATTCTTCTTTTCTGCTTCTTGGGTAGCTGGAGCTCCCTCTTGGATCGGATCAAGAGGATAAGACCACTCTTTTTAGGAAAGGTGTGGCAGATAACTAAATGCAGTGAGGGTCAGATGACCCTGATCCAGCACACCTTGGAGTTGTACTACCAAGATCACAATCCCAGTGTGCTGTTTTCTAGCTGTGTGGGTTGGGGAAAATTGTTGATCTCTCTGAGCCTCAGTTCCATTACCATGTGGTAATAGCTACCTTATTACACTGATGGGGAGATTGCATAAGCAAGCACGTGCAACATCACTGAGTCAATATCTGGTAAGCATCAGTACTCAGTGAGGGTTAATTTGTTCCCTTCTCTTTTCTTTTTGCATCACGTTCTGAAATTTAAAAAGCTTTAGTCACAAAGTTAAATTTAAGTATCGGTAAATGTGGCAACCTTCTGTTGAAGAAAACTATCATTAGAAGACCCAGTTAGTCGTAAATATCCATAGTTACCCCGGAGAAACTCCAAGGTCCCTTTGATGGCAACCTGGTCTTGAAGCTAGGAACTGAAAGAAAATTTTTTCCGCCTAGAGAGGCATGATCCGGGCTTCATTTTTGCCTAATGTTTCAAGAGGTGGAGGTCATGTAGGTCCCAGTAGTGAGGTGGGGAGTGGAACTCCCTCCTTCAGCACCCGGGACAGTGGCCACCCCTGAACTCCCTCCTCTCGGGCTGTAGGAGCACCCCCCCCACACACACTGGGATACAGAGTCCAGGGCCTCAAATCCTTTCTCGTGCTCACAGATTGGGGTCTTGTAGGCTTACTGACTGCAAAATATGAAAGGAACATCACAACATGAAATGAATAAGTTTTTAATATATTTTAAGCTGAAAATTACATGTGTTTTTCTTTGCCGAGTTCTTAATTAAAATATTTTTTTATTCCCCAAATGAAATGTCTTCATAGAAGAACACAAAGAAGAAAAAGTAAGAAATAAAAATCATTTTTATATCCATAATTCACACATGTCAAATTAATCACTGGTCATATTTTCTCACATATACGTCCAGCTTTTATTTATATATAATCTTTATACAAGTAAGAAAATGTTATTTACATCTAGATGTATTATATTTACATGTAATCTTCTGTTTAAAAATGCTATTTTACTGGCTAATAAGCACATGAAAAAATGCAACATCATTAGTCAGTAGGGAAATGGAAAGCAATGCTTCATGTGAGACCACTTCGTACCCGCCAGGATGGCAAGAGTCAAGAAGGGAAAATAACAGGTCTGGTGAAGATGTGGAGTAGTTGCATCCCCGACCCAGTGCCGGTGGGAATGTAAAATGGTGCAGCCCCTATGCAAAACATTTAGAATTTCCTCAATAAATCAAACATAGAACTACCATATGCGGCACCAATCCCATGTCTAGGTATATACCCCAAAGAATTGAAAGCAGGTGTTCAAACAAAATCTTGTACGTGAGTTCATAGTGGCACTATTCACAATTGTCAAAAGTTGGATATTTGGGAAACAATCCAAATGTCCATGATCAGACGAGTGGATAAACAAAATGTGGTATATCCATAACAAGAATTTTACCGGATTATAAAAAGGAATGAAGCACTGATACATGCTACAGCATGGATGAACTTTGAAAACATGATACGGAGTCATACGTCACATATTGTATGATTCCATTATATGGAATGCCCAGGATAGGAAGATCTATAGCTATGAAAAGCAGATTGGTGGTTGCCAAGGCTGGAGGGTGGGAGGAGAAACTGGAGGGTGACTGTACTGGGTATGGGTCTCCTTTTTGGGTGATGAAATGCTCTGGCACTAGTTAGAGAGTGTGGTTGCACAACACTGTGGATGTACTAAATACATGAAATTGTACACTTTATAATGGTTAACATGGTGAATTTTATGTTATGTGCATTTTGCCTCAACAACAAAGGATTCTATCATACATATTTTTTGTTAATCTGGGTTTTTCATATAATAATATATTGTAAGCATCTTTCCATGACATTGAATCATCTTTCCGTGACATAAAATCATCATTTTGGGGTCTTAAGTGTTAAGTTTCAAGCCATTTTTAATTTTTTGAATGGCATTATATTAGAAAATAATTTAGGGGGCACCTGGGTGGCTCAGTGGTTAAGCATCTGCCTTTGGCTTGGGTTGTGATCTCAGGGTCCTGGGATAGAGTCCTGCATTGGGCTCCCTGCTCAGCAGGGGAGTCTGCTTCTTTGACTCCCTCTCCCTCTCTCTCTGCCCCTGCTCCTGTGCACACGCTCTCAATCTCTCTCTCTCTCTTGCTCTCTCTCAAAAAAAAATCTTTAAAAAAACAATTCAAAATTTTGTCTCAGGAGCATTTGGGTGGCTCAGTCAGTTGAGGCTCTGACTCTTGATTTTAGCTCAGGCCATGATCTCGGTGTTGTGGGATCAAGCCCCCTGATGGGCTCAGTATTCAGCGGGGAGTCTGCATGACATTCTCTCTCTCTCTTTCTTCCTCTGCCCCTCCCTCCACTCACGTGCTCTAAATAAATAAATAAATAAATAAATAAATAAATAAATAAATAAAATCTTAAAATTTTGTCTTGCTCTGCAAGAATTCTCTTCATGCACATTGATGGCTTGAGCTATCACTATCAACTATAAATTGAGTTACCCTAAAATAACTTTTTTCAAAAATAATAGATTTTATTGTTAGTACTTTTTTATTCTTATTTTTCAAAAAGATTTGCTTATCTAATGAATCACTGAACACTACATCAAAAACTAATTATGTCCTATACAGTGGCTAACTGAACATAATAAAAAAAAGAATCAGAAAAAAAAGATTCACTTATTTATTTTAGAGAGAGAGAGAGAGAGAGTGTGTGTGTGTGAGAAAGCAGGGGAGGGGCAGAGGGAGAGAGAAACTCAAGCAGTCTCTGCACTGAGTGCAGAGCCCAACATGGGGCTCGATCTCACCACCCAGAGATCAGACCCGAGTGAAACCAAGAGTTGGATGCTTAACTGATTGTGCCACCCAGGTGCCCCTGTTTCATTTATTTTTTTAAAAGTAGGCTCCACGCTGGGCGTGGAGTCCAGGGCAGGGCTTGAACTCAAGACCCTGAGATCAAGACCTGAGCTGAGATCAAGACCTGAGCCAATATCAAGAGTTGGACGCTTAACTGAGCCACCCAGGCACAGTAAAAACTGTAAAAAATTACAGTTTTAATTTTACAGAATAATTGAGCACATACATATAGTTTCCTATAGTTCCATATACCCATCCCACCCCAACACCAACACCCAATACAGAATTTGCCCTCAATCAGATAACTTCTGATATCTAAGTTTTATTTATATAGTAATAGATACACATACAGTTGTGTAAGATGTGGGGGTAGTTAAACACCTTTCATAGAACACGAATGGCCTGGGGACTCCACAGACACTGATGTTTTTGTCCTATTAACAGCAGTACACCACTGAGAAGGGAGAAGGCAATACTTCCAACTCCCCCAGGTAAACACGGACTTCATCCTCACACCAGTCTTATGGATTGGAGAGATTAACTCACTTGCTCAAGGTCACTCGGTAAGTGGTGGAGTGGAGGTGAATTTGGTCAGCTTGGTTTCAGAGTTACATCTTAACCTACAAAGGAAGTGATTTTCAAGGTGTATCTCAGCCGTAGATAGCTCAGATCACCTGGGAACCACTCCAGCCTCACTACACGAGACTCTTTGACAGCGACTAAATTTTTAAATGGAATATTTTTGGCAGGGAATATATTCACTCATGTAAAAAAATATGCAGTGAAAAATAGTGGTCCTCTGTCCTTCATTTCCCTGGTTTCTTCATCTTTAGGTCAATACCTTTACATTTGCATATATTTTCATGATATATTTAAGCAAATAATATATGTGCTTAGTTACCTTTTGCCTCATCTTAAAATTGTATGTAATTTACAAAAGTGAAATTTGTGCTATTTGGTGAACAGTTTTAAGTTTTGGCAAATGCCTGAGTTGTGTAGCCAAAACTACCCACGGTTACTTTTGGGAGTCAAAAATCCCCTTTGACTCACACCCCTGGGGAGCACTGATCTGTACCCTCCACCTCCAGGGTCTGGTTTCTTTCACTCAACACAATGCATCTGAGTTTCATCCATGTTGCTGTACCGGTACTTTGCTTCTTTTTATTGCTAAAGCAATATTCTATCCTCGGGATTAGCCACTCTTTCTTCACCAGTTGAAAAACATATGGATTGCTTCCAATTTGGGGCTATTATGAAAAAGACTACTACGAATATTTGTGTGCAAGTGTTCATTGCTCCTGGAGTGGGATGGTTGGGCCATCTTGTATGTGTCTGTTTGACATTAAAAGAAATGAGCAAGCTGTTTCCAGAGTGTCCAGCATTTTAAATTACAATCGGTAACATATGAGGGTTCTAATTGTGCCATGTACTCACTGGCACTTGGGATTGTCAATTCTTCACCCAGCCATCCTTATGAATGTGTGATATTTCACTGTGGTTTTTGTTTGCATTTTTTAATGGCTAATGATGCTGGACATTTTTTCATGAGCCTATTTGCCATCCGTTTATCTTCTTTGGTGAAGTGCCTGCTTGAATCTTTTGCTTGTTAATTTTCCGTGTGTTATCTGCCTTCTTGTTGTTGGATTTTGAGATTCTTTATGTATTCTGCATGTAAGTCCTTTGTCAGATGTGTGATTTGCAAGTCTTTTGTCCTAGTCTGTGGCTAACCTTTTCATTATCTAAGTTTCCTTCACAGAGCAAACATTTTTAAAATAAAGTACAAGGTAGTACAAGGTAGCATTCATTTTATGGATTATGCTTGTGGTGTTGTATATTAGAACTATTTTGTCTGACAAGATCGCAAAGATTCTCTTCTATTTTTCTTTCTAAAAGTTTTAGATTTTACGTAATTTAGTTCTACGATCCATATTAAGTTAAATTTTGTGAAAGTGTGAGGTATGAGTTCACTTTTTTCTTTTTCTTTTCTTTCTTTCTTTCTTTCTTTCTTTCTTTCTTTCTTTCTTTCTTTCTTTCTTTCTTTCTTTCTTTCTTTCTTCCTTCCTTCCTTCCTTCCTTCCTTCCTTCCTTCCTTCCTTTCTTTCTTTCTTTCTTTCTTTCTTTCTTTCTTTCTTTTCTCTTGCATGTGGATGTCCAGTTGTTCCAGTACCATTTATTGAAGACTATCCTTTGTGTATTGATTTTCCTTGCATGTTTTTAAAAAGGTCAATTGACCAAATTTGGGTGGGTCTACTTCTGGACTGTATTCTGTTCCATTGGTTTATGTCTAATCTTGGGCCAATACCACACTGTCATGGTTATCATTGTTTTATAGTATGTCTTGAAAGGGGTAATATGACTCCTTCCGTTACATTTTCCTTTTTAAAAAGTTTTTGACTATTCTAAGTCTTTGGCATCTTTAGCCAGGGTCTTTAATGTGCTTTATTTCATTTCATCCTTGTAACAATCATCTGAAGAAGGTATTTTCATCACCTACGTTTCACGGATGGGAGAATGGAAAGGTAAAGACACAGATAACGGTGGCGCTCGGATTTAAACCCAAGCCCGCCCAACTCCAGGCTGCTGGCTGTGTCTTGCTAGGTCTCAAGCCCTCCCCTAAAGAGTGGCATCCATCTAATTCACTCACTTGGAGCGGGGAGCGGGGGCCCTTCTTTCTTCCGTTTATGAGCGCTTAGAAGCTGAGGGTTTCTGTACCAGTGGCGCCTCCTGCTGGAAGGTGGGTGTATGGCACAGCCAAGCGCTGCCGCACAGAAAGCAGCTCACCTGAAGTTTCTGCCCCTGAAAGGGACAGAAAGGGCTCCAGTCTCCAAGATTCCTAGGACCTGTCCCCAGAAAGTTCTTAAGCCTCCACTCCACCTCTCTCTAAGCTCAGTTCCACTGTCCCAGCTGAGCCCTCATTCTGTGTCATCTCTAGCACAGACTCCCACCTGCTCTTATGAGCCCCTTCTGCCCACCCTCACCAGCAGCCAGAGATCCCACCTTCCATGACTCCCTAGTGCCCAAAGAATCCAACCAGAAGGCTCTCTGGTCTGACACTCATAATATTTTTTAAAAAATGGTATATGAAAATATTTTTTCCAATTGTTTTCCAATTTTACTGCAGGTTTACTGCAGGTTTGGCATACCTTTTCTGTAAAGGATCATGAGTAAATATTTTAGGCTTTGCACATCCCATTCAGGATCTCCTCCTTCTCTTGCTTCTTCTCCTTTTACAATCCTTTTAAAATATAAAAACACTTCTAGCTTATAGACCATAAAAAACAGACCACAGGACAGATTGTGTCCATGGACCATGGTTTGCTGACCCCTGGAATACAGAAATAGAATTTCTATGTTCTATATTCTACATAGAATATATTCTATATAGATTTTTGTGTATTGATCATGTATCCTGAACTCTATTGGATAATTCCCATTGGCATATAAATAATGGCGTTATTTCATCAATCTTAAAAAGTCCCTTCTCTTGATCCACTTTCCCATCAACTGAGGTACCGTTTCTTTCCTCCACCACACAGCTAACCCCTTCAAAGTGTGATCTCTACTTGTAGTGTTAAGTATCTCTTATTCCGGTACAAACAGGCTTTGGCTAAGGACCGTCATGGTGTGTGAATGAGAGATGGTGAAGAAAGGCATGAAGGTCTTGGGTCCCCAGGACTCTGCTGCACCTGTGTGTGTAGTTCTAAAAGACGCTAGCCTATCAACGACTGCTGTGGGTCTCCTTCCTCTCCTGGTGCGTCGGACGCACCCTCTGCTGGACAGTTTGGGGACAACAGACTTCACGGCATCTGGTCTCCATTAGTTCAATATGCGTCTGGTATAAGTGTATGTGTGACTGTGTGCGCGTTCGCACTACTGTGTGTACACATGTGTGAGCGTGCATGTATGTGAATGTATGCATGTAATTGGGTGTATGCGTGTGAATATGTGTGCACATGTGTTTGTGTGTGCATGTGTATGTAATTGTATGCCCGTGGGGGAGCATAGGTGTTTGTATGTGACTGTGTGCGGGTGTAAGGGTGTGACTGTGTGTGTCTTGAAGAACTAAACCCTGTAACTGGCAGGGTCCTTAGATGACTAAATAAGAGTGAGGTTTTTTTTGTTTTGTTTTGTTTTAAGATTTATTTATTTGAGAGAGAGAGAGAGAAAACGCGCGGGGGGTGGGGGGAGGCGGGAGGCAGAAAAAGAGAATCCAAGCAGACTCCGCACTGGTCACGGAACCCAAGGTGGGCTCGATCCCAGAACCCTGAGATCATGACCTGAGCTGAAACCAAGAGTCGGAAGCTTGACCTAGTGGGCGGAGCAGGTGGCCCTAAGCGTGAGTGTAAGTAGGAGTCCTTTGCAAAGGTATGGGCATGGCCAAGGGAAACCGTCAGGGCTAGTTCAGCGTCCTGGGGGTAGCAACAGCTGAGAGCTGCCATCACCCCCAGGTCCCTGGGACCAAGGAGTAGCTAGCTATTCCTGGAATCCAGAGGGCTTCGCTGCCGTGGAAAGGGCTGTCATGCAAAGTCTATCCTTTGGCAGATATTGGATGTCATTTTTCTAATATCCTCTGACCAGGGTGCGTGTCTGCTCCACATGCCTCCGCAGATGGGGGGTTCACTCAGCTCCTCTTTTTAGCAGGGTGGCCCCCTTGCCTGCTGGCTAAGCAGACATCAGAATGGGGGGCGAAATCCTGCCTCTCTCCTTGCAAGCTCTACTGCTTTTATTGTGATGTTCTTGGGGTCTCCCTCCATTGGCTGTTGAGTGAGAAATGCCCCTTTTGTGCTCCACGGGGATGATCTCTCTTGACAGCAACATACCCTGCTGGAGTGGTGGGGGTGGTCTGACTACTTTTCAGAGCTGGTACCATCCGAAAACTCTTGTCCAGGGGAAGTTGATGTCAACTATTGTGGGGCCTCAGACTTTCCTGAAGTTTCCCTTCAGACTTATTTTTCCAAAGCCAGCTCCTTTGCTCTCCTGGTACTTTGGGCAAGAAGCTGGCAGCTCCAGCTTATGTACCTGACCCTTGCCATGCTTCAGGGGCTGGTTGGGTTTCCTGATCTTTACTCCAGTCACTGAAATGTAGCAACTATTTCCTGCTTGAGTGCTGGCCCAGATACCACCACCATGGATCTCCTGCAGGACTGGCTCTGAGTGAAATTGCCTCACTGTCTTTGTTTATCTCAGCATGTCTGAGGAAGGAAGTAAGAATGACACAGTTATTAGGCCATTTGATTACCCCACTCTGCACTGGATCTTTACGGTCTTGGTGTTTTAGGGGTGGGAAGTGATGTTTATTTGCTGTTCACTCCTCCATGTCATTCAGGTTTCCTGTCAAAGGTCACCTGCACAGGGCAGCCCTCCCTGATTGCCCCTTGGTCACCTGCTAACTCTTCTCATTCTGTTACTTTCCTTTATTACCATTACCATCTGACTTGGTCTTATTTCCCGTTGGCTTCCCCCATCAGACATGATCACCACCATCCAGAGACCTCATCTGTCTTGATCATCCCGGGTCCTGGGTCCCAGCACTGTGCCTGGTACAGAGTGGGTGCTCAAGTACAGTTTGTTGCTGAAGAATGAGCTATCTGGGAGGTATAAGTCCCTTTCTCCATTTTACCGAGGGCGCATGAAGCTCAGAGAGGACAAGTGACTTGACCAAGGTCACACAGCCAGCCAGCATGGCTGGGATCTGAACTTTGTTGTGCTGAATCCAGAAGCGTTTCTTCCCAATGGCCAAGGAAAGGAAAAGAGGGACTCTAGCCACCAGGCAGCCCGCATGCTTGCTCTAGAGAGACCCCAGGCTGACTCCTGGGAGGTGTGTCTTCATGGTGACACAAAGGAAAAACTGCTCACGAACTATGTGCTGCCCCTGCCCCCCTAGCCCCACTGTGCCAAATCCTCACTTCTTTTAAAATTGGTGTTTTAGTGATAAAAATTATAGCAGCACAGTGTGGGAAACAGAAAACATTAGAAACAAGTTGCAACTTGAAAGGATGAAGACTCCAATTCTACTTCTCCAATTCCACTGTGTTGTGTGGATTCTCCTGGAATTTTTTCAGTCTATATGCAAACATGTGCACACACAGACCCCTATGCATATTTGTAGGTTTTATATGTAGATGGGACCATTACTCATATGTGAATTTTTTATTGAGATATAACTGACATGTAACATTATATTAGTTTCAGATGTACACATGATTTAATATTTGTGTAGGTTGCAAAATGATCACCACAATAAGTCTAGTTAACATCCATCACCACCCAGAGTTACAGAATTTGTTTTTCTAGTGATGAGAACTTTTTAAAAAAGATTTATTTATTTATTTATTTTAGAGATATTTATTTATTTATTTGAGAGCGAGAAGGAGAATGAGAGTGCGGGGAGGAGCATGGGGAGAGGGACAAGCAGACCCCGTACTGCGCACGGAGCCTGACACAGGGCTGGAAATCTCATGACCCTGAGATCATGACTTGAGCCAAAATTAAGAGTCAATTGCTTAACTGACTGAGCCACCCAGGCGCCCATTATTTATTTATTTTAGAGAGTGAGCGAGCAGAGGAGGGGCAGAGGGAGAAGATGAGGGAGAGAAGCAGACTCCCTGCGGAGTCCGGAGCCCGATTTCCACAACCCATGAGATCACGACCTGAGCTGAAACAGTTCGATGCTCAACCAACTAAGCACCCAGGCGCCCCTAGAGATGAAACTTTTAAGATCTACTGAGCAACTTTCAGATACATATACAGTGCTATTAACTGTAGTCATGAAGCTATACATTGCATCCCTAGGACTGACTTATTTCACAACTGGAGTTTGTACCTTTTCACCCCTTCACCCACTTCACTCACTGCCCACACCCTGCCTCAGGCAACCATCAATGTGCCCTCTGTTTCCATGAGTTCATTTATTTTTTAAAGATTCTGTATAAGTAAGATCATATGGTATTTGTCTTTCTCTGTCTGGCTTATTTCACTGAGCATAATGACCTCAAGGTCCACCCGTCCATCCATGTTGTCACAAATGGAAAAATTTCCTTCACACATCACTTCGAAAGGTGCTTTCCCCTCCTCTCTCTGACCTGTCTGATGGAATGCTTGCAATGTTCTGTGATGTTTTATCACGCCCACTTTACAGATGTGAAGACTGAGGCTCAGGGGGCTGACAGGCTGTGTCCAAAGCTGGTGACTCACAGAGTGACTGCCATCTCTGGTCTGACACACGCTTGCCTACTTCCTGGTTCTGGGTGGGAGTGGAAGGATCAGCCTCTGCTTCTCAGTGTGTGGCTGCCCTCCCTCCGACACAGGCTGGGGGACATTCCAGAAGCCCAACTGTGTGATTAAGCATCTGAGACATTCCTTGTTGGATAAGAAACACTGGGGATGCTCCAGCCTCCTCGAGCTCAGAGCCAAAAGACCCCACCTGAGGCTTCCTGGCTCAGGAATCAGGGGGAGCCCTGGTCTGATAGACTCTTCCTTTGTGATGCTGCAGAGACCTGCTGGGGTTTTAGTCCTTGACATGGCTGGTGAAAGTTCAAGACCTGCTTAGGGCTTCAATATGGGGCCAGATTTTGTTGCCTACCGTGGCTTTGCTCAATTGTGTGATTTTGTCTGTTGGTGCTCTTAACCCCAGTGTCAAAAGAACATGAACCCACTTGCCTTTTTGTGCAGCATGGGTAACCCACCCCGCATGCTTGACCTTGGTGATTCATCCTTTTCTGCTGATCTCTGTTCACCCTGAAGCCTGGCCTAAGGTGGAACCCCTACCCCTGGCACATCACGTATCACTGATATGTATTTTTTTTTACTTTAAAAAATATTTTATTTATTTATTTGTCAGAGAGAGGGGGGTGGAGGATGAACACAACCAGAAGTGGCAATCAGAGGAAGAAGCAGTCTCCCCGCTGACCAAGGAGCCTAATGAGGGACTTGATCCCAGGAACCTGGGATCATGACCTGAGCTGAAGACAGACACTTAACCAATGGAGCCCTCACTGATACATTATTGATCATTCATTTGATCATTGCCCATCTCCCCACAAGATGTGAGCCCATTGACAGCAGCGACTAAGTCAGCTGTGCTCATTGCTGCATCCCCAGTGTCTAAAATATGCACGACACACAAGATAGGTACAAAAACTTAGAACCACGAAAGACTATGGACTCTGGGAAACAAACTGAGGGTTTCAGAGGGGACGGGGGTGGGGGATTGGGCTGGGCTGGTGATGGGTATTAAGGAGGGCACATATTGCATGGAGCACTGGGTGTTATATGCAAACAATGAATCATGGAACATTACATCAAAAACTAATGATGTACTGTATGGTGAATATGGTGAATAACATGATAAAAAATTAAAAAAACAAGAAAAGGGGGGCGCCTGGGTGGCACAGCGGTTAAGCGTCTGCCTTCGGCTCAGGGCGTGATCCCGGCGTTCTGGGATCGAGCCCCATATCAGGCTCCTCTGCTATGAGCCTGCTTCTTCCTCTCCCACTCCCCCTGCTTGTGTTCCCTCTCTCGCTGGCTGTCTCTATCTCTGTCGAATAAATAAATAAAATCTTAAAAAAAAAACAAGAAAAGGAAAAAACCACTTATGGTCATATGAACAGCACCTGGGGATTTAGATTTTTTTCCTCTTATTTTATAACTGAAAAACAAACAAACAAACAAACAACCCAAAGCCAACCCTGGGAATCAGAGAAGAAGCCTTTCCCCTTCCCACCTTCCCTGCAGAACCTGGTGGACTCAGAGGTCTTAAAGCAACATTTCTGAAAACTTGAAAGAAACAGTTTTCCTGATGATCTACTTAGATGCTGTTTGCAGTCAATAATTCTGGGTAGGGGTGCAAAACTCTGAATTTCCTGTAAGCTCTCAGGTGATACCTAATGTGGAGGTCTGAGGACCACACTGAGTAGACAATCCGTAGAGCTCATTGCTCCAAACCTTTCCAGGAAATCTTTCCCCAGATATTCAATGAGCATTGCCTATGTGCAAGCTTTGCTGTCACCTGTGCTGTCATATTTACCTCGTCAGCTGTGGGGCTGGAGCAAGTTGCTTCCCCTGTCTGAATCTCTGGTTTCTCCTCTGTAAACACGAGCTCATGATGTGATATTGCATGGCTGTTGGGTAATTATACAGCAACAACACTAGCAGTAACAGTGACTGGCATTTATTAAGCCCTTCCTCTATCCTACGTGTTTTATATGCATTGTCTTTTAAGACTATTCCTGCCACCTTAGGAGGTGGTGCTAATGAAATGCCCACGTGCAGATGCAAGGAGCATGGTCTGGCCACTCAGGGCACCCAGGGTGAAGTGGGGCTGCCTGGTGCACAGCCTGGCTCCACCAGCTGTAGGATTTTGGACAAGTCACTCAAGGAGCTGAAAAAACTTTCAGCCTCAGCTTTGTAGCCTGTGAAATGAGTGGGGGAAAGTAGTGAATATATCTACAGGACTTAAAACAGGATTGTGGCTCACGTGGGCAAATGCCATTCCTGCTGTAGCTGCCTGCCCATTCTTGGCACACAGTAGGTCCACAGTGAGCTGAGCCCATCTGGGCACTGGGGGCTCTTTCTCTCTCTCTCTCTCTCTCTTTTTAAAGATTTTATGTATTTATTTGACAGAGATAGAGACAGCCAGCGACAGAGGGAACACAAGCAGGGGGAGTGGGAGAGGAAGAAGCAGGCTCACAGCGGAGGAGCCTGACGTGGGGCTCGATCCCACAACGCCGGGATCACGCCCTGAGCCGAAGGCAGACGCCCAACGACTGAGCCATCCAGGCGCCCCATGGGGGCTCTTTCTCTTGTGTGTCCAGGATTCTGCCTGGATTAGCGTACTCTGGCCATGCCCCCTGACCCATATGTGGATGGATCTGCCAGCAGGGGAAGTCTACCTTCATGCAGAGGGTGGAAAAGCAGGGCAGGTGGGCGGTGGTGCAACCCACTCCACGGAGGGCTTTAGGACCAGTCACCTGAACCCCCTGGCCCATGGGAGTGGGAGAGAGGGAAGTTTGGGGCATCACCAATACCCTATGAGTGTCGGGAGGACTCTTTCTTCATCCCCTGCTCAGTAGCATTGCCAGGAGCCCCATCCTTCATGTCGGCTTTCACCTAAGACCACCCCATAGACAATTCTGCACAGGACTGAGGAAGGGCCCAGAGGGGAACAGTAAATCTGTTGGTTGATGTATCCTGTATATGAGAGGTTAATCTACCGGTAATATGAGTGTCTCAAGAGTTCTCCCTCTGGGTCACCTCATTGCCTGAGATTCCACCACATAAATGTCCCTGGATTCATAGGGCATTGTCCCTTATGAACAGCGTGGAGAAGCATGGCAGAGGGGAAAGGCTTGGGGCTGGGAATATGACAGGTACGGTTTCCTTCCTGCTCTGCATCTTGGGCTAGTGACTTGTCCTCTCTGAGCCTCAGTTTTTTCTTCTGTTAAATAGGTATCTTCCCTCCTGTGGATGTCATCTCCTGGGTCTCTCTGCCTGATCCTAGGGCACTGGCCCAGAGAGCTGAGGGGAGGGTGCTGGCACACAGTAGGTTTTCTTTCTGTAGAACACCAGGAACACAGAAAGAGTATTTTGTGCATGGTACCTGGCACTCCGTGGACATGCTTTATGTGGAGCCCCTAGGACAAAGCAGGCACTCTTTATGGAGTACGTCTGGCACTCTGGAGATATGCTTTATGTAGAACACCTGTCATACCGTAGTCAGATATATGTAGAGTGTACAGCATATCACAGGTGCACTTTATGTAGAGTACCTGGCACACAGTAGGCATGTTTTATGTAAAGTACTTTGCCACAGACTAGGCTCACTTTCTGTAAAGCACCTGACACACGGTAGGTGTGCTTTATGAGGGCACCTGGCACACAGTAGGTGTATTTTACATAGAACACCCAGCACACAGTAGGTGCACTTTACATAGAGTACCCAGCACACAGTAAGTGTGCTTTAGGTAGAGCACCCAGCATTTAGTAGGCATGCCTTAAGGAGGGACCCAGAGCACAGTAGGCATGCTCTAGGTAGAATGGGTGGTATACACAGGATTTGTGTAGAGTACTTGGCACACAGTGGGTGCACATTGTGGAGAGTATGTGGCACACAGTGGGTGCACTTTATATAGTGTACCTGGAACATCGTAAGCACACTTCATGTAGAGTTCCCACACACTGTAGGCATTCTTTTTGAGGTGCCCAGCACACAGTAGGCACACTTTACATACAGTCTTCTGCAAGAGTAGGTTTGCTTATGTGGATGCTGGCTCACAGCAGCACAAATACCAGTTGTCAGCCCTTTCTCCTCTGTCTTTTTGGAGGCGCCTGATCCTTTCCACCTTCCTCTGGAACTGTCTTCTGTCCTTATCTCAGGCCCTCATCTGACCCCCATTTCCCAGATGGCAAGACTGAGCCACAGGGGGCTGGCACAGCCCACAGTCACAGCCAGGACGGGGCAGAACTCCATGCAGGGTCTCCCAGCTCTGCTCCCTCTGTCTGGGCCCCACCTCTCCTGGACCCCTTCAGTCTTACCTCTTCAGCCCCAGGTGAGGGCTGGACCCCTTACCCCCTGAATCTGATACAGGTAATCCCCAGCCAGGCCCATTGCTTTGTTCCTGCCCCCAGCAGTCATGTCTCAATCTAGGCCCTGGGCTGCTTGGAGGCAGGCCTTGAACTCCTGCCAGGGTGTGCAGTCCAGAGGCCAGAGGCTTCCTGATTGTCTTCTGAGAAATGGTGCAGGCCACCCTCTTGAATCACATGTGGAGGGGAGCCCTAGATACATTTTGGGAGGAGGTTGGCCTGATCCTGTTCCCATGGCACCTGAACTCTCAAGGTCAAGCTTTTACCTGCTGCACCCCTGCTTTGAAAGGGCAGGGGTGGCTGTTAACTTGGGGGTCCAGAGTCACCTTTGCCCATCCCCCAACTGAGCCCGTACCCCACGTGGGAGGTGCTGAGTTCTCAGGATCCAGTGCCCAAACTATTCTGATAACACTCAAGTCCCCCTCCCCCACCTACCATTTGGGCCATTGCCAGGTGGGGAGGAGGTAAGCAGGCAGGCGGGGATTGGCTGGCTTAGACTGGCCTCTGCAGCCTTGTCCCCTGGGTCAGGGGCCAGAGGCAAAGACTTCCCAAGAGAAGAGAGGAGGTTGTATGGCTAAGCTGTTCCTGACTGAAGGTACCAGGCTGGGTGTCCTGGCCCCAGGGTGGGGAAGGATGCTGTCCAAGGTGGGGGTGGCTCCAGGGAGCGGCTGTCCCAGGGTAAGAAGGGGTACCAGTGGGTAGTTAAATATCTCTCACTCTCTCTCTGTTTCTCCCTCTCACTCTGCCTCTTCCTATGGAATTCTCCTGATCCTCCTCCCCCTTTTGCCCCCCACACCATTTGTGCAGTTCCCAGGACTCACCGTCCCTGCCCCTCCCTGTCGCTGTCCCTCCCATCCTGCGGCCTCTCCCTCTGTTTATGAGCAGTCCAGGGATCTCACCTTTCTGCCCCATTCCTGGGTCTCAGGAGCTCACCCTCTATCCGCTCTGCCCAGGATGTCACAGCTGAGCCTGTCCTGGCTGGGACTGGGGCAGCTGGCAGCCTCTCCATGGCTGCTCCTGCTGCTGGCTGGGGCCACCTGGCTGCTGGCCCGCATCCTGGCCTGGAGCTACAGCTTGTATGACATCTGCTGCCGTCTCCGGTGCTTCCCGCAGCCCCCAAAGCGGAACTGGCTTTGGGGTCACGTGGGCCTGGTGAGTGTGGGTGGGAGGACAGGTCTGGGGTATCAGCATGGATGGACTTCCTGAAGGGTCAGGAATGGGGCTCAGGGGTTGGGCTGAGGTCTGGGTCAGGGGAGAAACAGGGAGGCTAGTGGAGCCCCTCTTTACTCACTCAGTCTTCCACTCTGCCATCCCAGACCATTTGCACATTTTTGTTCTTCCAGTTTTAGCCTGTTTGTACCCAGTTCCTGCCTTCTTCCTACATTAATGTCCCTCTGAGGGGCTCCCATGGCGGGCTGCATAAGCACAGTCCTGTGGTTCCCAGGGCCCATGGCTACCCTGGAGAGCTTCTCAGGGGCCTGTCCAGGGTTCACTCCCTTCGTGGACCGTTCCCTTGTGTCTGTTCACTTGTCTACAGGCATTAGCTATGACCTCCCCACCCTGACACACAGGGGTCAAGCTTCCCACTCACACCCCTCCCCAGGATAGCTTCCTCTTCCCTGCTAAGATGTCCCAATGGGCCCATTACCCAACCTGAATAAAGTTAACCACTCACTTCTCCTTGCAGAAGCTTTCCTTGATCCCTCTCCTGCACCCCAGATGTTGACTTTTGATGTGGGTCTTCTCATGGTTAATTAAAGAATTAATTTTCCAGTTACTTATCTTCCACCTTTCCAACTAGATAGTTCTCTGGGGAGCAGACACTAGAGTGCCCATCCAGGGGCTGGCCTATAACAGACACTCCAAGTAAGTGTTTGATGACATAGATGGTAAACTTGCCATCACCTGCCATGGTCAAGGTCAAAGGATGAGCAGCTAGCTCCTACCAACCCAAAGCAGGCTCAGGGCTGAGCACAGCTCACCTTAACTGCCAGGAAGAGGACCATGGCTGTGGGAAGGACTTCCTGTGATTTTACTGCTTATTATATCTAAGGTCGGAATGGGGGGCTTTCCCGAGGCTAATTGTGAAGGTTGCCTGAGATTCTGGGCCTTGCAATGTTCTTAAGAAACCCTTGGGGTTGCAGGAATGTTGTCAAGTTACTGCTCCCACTCCCCCTCCAGGTCTTGGCCATGGAGGCTGGTCTGGGTCACTCTTCTCTCCTCTAGTTTCTTGTGCTATGTGAGCTTGGCTGAATCACTCTCCCTCTCTGGGCCAACCTCATCAAGTGCCTCAGGGTCCCTGGGGAGCAGGGGGCAGCAAAAAGGTGAAAATGCCTTCTGTCCACCTGTCTGGAGCACCTGAGAGTATTTGTCAGCCAGGATGGGGCATCCTGGAGTCTGGAGAGGGACTGGAGAGGATATGTCCCCAGGAGCTAACCCTGCCCCCAGTTCTCCAATTGGGGGCTGTGGCCTGGTGTCCTCATTTGCAAAGGGCACAACTGATCAGAGTCCATGAGTTCAGGGGAGATTGATAGGAAGAGATAGATAGATAGATAGATAGATGATAGACAGACAGACAGACAGGATGCTCTATGCACAGCCTAGAGGGCAGTAGGGGCTCATAGGTATTAGCTGCCCTCCTGACTGACGAGTAGAGATCACATCTGTCCCCTGGGGTCTGCCAGCACTGGAAGGTCTGCAGACCCTTCACCATGTGAGGAGCTGGGGGCTGTGTGGACTGGTCAGGACGTGACAGGGTGTGAGAATGAGCCCCAGTACGAGTCGAGTCCACCTGTTGCTCACAAACCTCAACCATGGGGACCTCGCTGAGGCTGGAACCACTCCCAGGAGCAGAAAATCCCACTTCTCAAACCAAGGTCGGCTTCTCCTTGGGCAGAGAGCATGTCTTCTCCCTCTCATCTTGGATGCACCCTTGGGACGTGGAGAGGCCTCCAGGACCCATCATCCCCAGAGGGAAGGAGCAGGAGGAAGTAGAGATTCCCTCCATCTATGCAGAATCTGGATACTCTACACTGTAGAGACTGCAGGGGGACCTGCCATGGTTCCTCTGGGGAGGTGACGACCCTTTCTTGCTTATAGATCCCCCCCACGGAGCAGGGCTTGAGGGTCCTAACTCAGCTGGTGGCCACCTACCCCCAGGGGTTTAAGTTGTGGATGGGCCTCACGCTGCCCCTGGTCGTTTTGTGCCACCCCGACATGGTCCGGAGTGTCACCAGCGCCTCAGGTACTCATGCAGACCTTGTGGTGGTGGGCCCCTTGACACACCCCAGGGGTTCCAACCCCTCCATCTCCAAGCTTCCCTGCAGCCCCTGCAGGTCCCTGGCCTCTCCTCCCCCTTCTCTCTCAGCCATCTTCCTCTTCCCTTCTTCTATTCATCACCCCCCTTCTCACCCTCTCCCCCCTCCACTGCTGTCTGCTCTCCCGCCCCCACCCTGGTGTTCTTGGCACCACTGGGGCCCCAAGAGGCCTCACTGCAAGGCTCTGTCCTCGAGGAACCCCCAATCCTGAAGAGATGGATCTAGACAGAGAGACCCCCAAACTGGTGAGGTGTGGAATTGGCCAGAGGGAGATGACTATGGCAGCCCAGAGGAGAGTCAAGGTCTCTGCTGGGGCAGGCTGGAAGACTTCCTGGGGGAGGAGTTACTGGACCTGGGTCTGTGACAAGACCAAAAAAAATTTAAAGCAAAAGGCAGGGTGATGCTGTGGGCATGCATAGCATCTGAGGTCCCCTGCTGGGCCTGGCCTCACTCCCACCCATCCCTAGGGCCAGAGCAATGAGGGTTGGCAGGTGGTGCAGTACCTGGGCTGTTATTTCTGTGACAGCCACAGACATTCTGGTGGTTTGTTTCCTTCCACCCTGTCCTACAGCTTGTCCACTGCAAGTTCATTGCCCTCCTGCTCCAGGCCCCAGGAATCTGCCTGAGGAGACCCCACCCCAGCCTGGCTCCTTCCCTTTTCTTCTGCTTCTTCCACCTCCAGACACACCACACTGAGCAGGGGAATGGGCAACATCCAATAGAGACCTTGGCTTTGACACCCAAATTCTGGGTGACTCTGGGAAGGCCCCCAGTTCTCTTGGGCTGCCAAGGTCTCTTTCAGTTGTGAGTGGTGGAAACTCGACCCTATGTGGTCTAATCAAAGAAAGGAAACTTATTTACAGTGAAACCCAGGGATGTTGTCTTCAGGCATGGCTGGATCCAGGTCTCAAACAACATCATCAAAATCTGTTTTTATTTATTTATTTTTGGTTCTGTTTTCCGCTGTGATAGCTTCATTCTCATTCTTGTAAAGATGAGTTCCAGAGGCTCAACCTCAGTGGAAAAGTCAGCTTATTCCCAACAGTACTAGGAAAAGTTGCAGAATTCCCTTTAATTTCCTGGCCTGCATCTCAGAGTCAATTTTTAATTAATTAATTAAGAAGATTTTATGTATTTGAGAGAGAGAGAGAGAGAGAGAGAGAGAGGGAGAGAGAGACTGCCTGAGCAGGTGGAAGGGGCAGGGAGAAAGGGAGAAGCAGACTCCCTGCTGAGCGGGGAGCTGGATGTGGGACTCAATCCAAGGGCCCCAGGATCATGACCTGAGCTGAAGGCAGAGGCTCAACTGACTGAGCCACCCAAGTGCCCCAGTTTTTCATTCAATCACTGTGGATCTGATTGTCTGGTTTTGGCAAGCGTAGGTTCTCAGAACTATTGTTTTGGGGCTGAAAGCAGCTCAATGGCTAAGAACAGAGGCTCTGGGTTCAGACAGACCTGGCCTTAGATCTCAGGAATGCACTCAGTACCTGGGAGATTGTAGGCAAGTGACTTCATTGTTCAGAGCCTCAGTTGTCTTATTTGGAAAATGAGGATGAAGAGAAGCAAGGTGAACGTGGTGTTTGGGATCCAAAATGGGGAAAGACCCTTTTTGGTTTTGTAACCAGGGGACCCCAATTGTCATATGGATGGTCTGGGGAGGGATCCCAGGAAGAGACTGGGCTGCTGGAGGGGATTCATGGGGCTCAGATTTGGGTCTTTGCCCTGCAAGTCCTTCTATCCTGCGGCCACCTAGAAGGAGTGTGAATTGGGTCCTCTTTGTTCTTCTCCAGATTCAGAGCTCAGAGGAAGGTCTCCTGTACACACAGGACCTGGCAAGCACCTATGGGGATGTGTGCTGCTGGTGGGTGGGTCCCTGGCATGCAGTCATCCGCATCTTCCACCCCACCTGCATCAAGCCTGTGCTCTTTGCTCCAGGTAGACACACCATGACCACGGCTTAGTCCCTGCTGAGGTCTCTGTGCTGCTTCCAGCTTGGCTGGTGACCCAGTTGCAGATAGGAGGGGCTGTGGCAGAGATGTCATGGTCTCTGTCTCACCTGCACCCCAACCTGCCAGACCTGCAGTCATGTGTGCTCACGCCTAGGTTGTGATTATGCAATGTCTACTGTATGACCATGTCTGGTCACATTTATGTTTCCACCTGCCTTGTGGTTACAGCTGGTATGCATTATGCTTGGTTATACCTGGTATATAGTTACACCTGAGATCAAGTGAAGATGCCCTTAGTCATGGCTGGGGCTTGGCTGTGGCATGTGTGGGGTCTGTCTGGTTTTTGTCCGAGATGCCATTTGAGATGTCCAGTTCTCCTGTTGGTCATGTCTGGGCCATGTGTGGGGTTTGTCTGAGGTCCGTGACCCAGAGTTCTGGGAAATGCTGAGGCCTTATGTGAGTCTTGTCCAGGGCAGGTCTTAGGATATGTCTGTGTCACACTTAGTGGGGTCATATTTCAGTCCTGTCGGACAACCTGTGGGTCACACTGAGGTTGTGTCAGGTTGTCTTTGGGTCCATGTCAGAGCATGTTGTGTCCTGTCAATGTGTGTTACGCACGTTGTTTCATGTCAGGACATGTTAATGCATGGTGGGGCCATGTCAGCTTTTGCAGGAGATGTCAGAGGGCTCTGGGACACATGAGGTGTTCTAGGTCCCTGTAAAGGCATTTTTTGGAGTGCTGATTAGTGTTTGGGTGTTTTGAACATATTGGACCAGGTAGGAGCTGTGCCATGTTAGGGTGCATCTAAGTGCATGGGGGGTGTGTCTGCAGGCTCTGCCTTTGTTCTGCTCTGTGCTGCAGCCTGGTCTGGTCTCCCCCCTCACCTCCCTACTCCTCTCTGTTTCCTCTGCCCTTGTTCCCATTCCTGCTATGCTGGGCTTGGAGGAGGTGTGCAGACCCCTGGTGGGAGCTTCTACCCCCAAGCCCAAAGCACTTACCCTTCCCCTCTTATGAACCATGATGGTCCTCCTTCATGTCAGCTGCCATTGCACCCAAGGACAAGGTCTTTTACAGCTTTCTGAAGCCCTGGCTGGGTGAGTAAGTGTGGGTAAAGGGGACTGGGGACAACCTTGGGAGCCCAGGGGAAGGCACTGCCCTTGCCCACACCTCATGGCTGCCTCTACTAGGGGATGGGCTTCTGTTGAGTGCTGGTGACAAATGGAGCAGCCACCGCCACATGCTGACACCTGCCTTCCACTTCAACATCCTGAAGCCCTATGTGAAGATTTTCAACGGCAGCGTGAATATCATGCATGTGAGTCTCTTGAACCCAGGGTCCCAGCTGAAGCCTTGGGGGTGATGAGGCCTCTGTGACATCTTGCCTGGAATACTGGCTCTTCTAGGTTAGCTTTGGGGTCATTGCTCTTGCTCTCTGATTCTCAATTTCTCAGCTGTAAAATGGGAATAATGGTCTCCACGTTTCAGAGTGTTCAAGATAATGTAGTATAGTCAGGTTCCTCGCACATAGTAGGTGCCCAGAAGGTGTTAGTTTCTATGTTTCCCTTGCAAAGAAGCCTTGGAACATGAGACACAGTTGAATATCCATGAACATCACACAGTAGTTATTACTGAATTAATGAGCCCCTTCCAAGCTCATTGGTCTCACACAGTGAGGGTTTATTACTGCTAACAAGTCTGTGAGTCAATTGGCTGGCTCTTCTGGACATGGATGGGGTCACATGTACCTGTGACATGCTGTGGTCAGGTATATACTTTGCAGATCTGGGCTCTCACATATTTGGGGTTTGTCTGGCTGCAGGCTGATCTAGGATAGTCTCAGCTTGGACAACTGAACTTCCTTTTATGTGATTCTCTCCCTCCAGAAGGCATCTCAGGCTTGTCCATGTTGCTGAGGCAGGGTTCCAAGAAAATGAGAGGAAGCTACAATGCTTCTTCAGATCTAGGTTTAGGGAGATCACTTCATCATTTTCACCATGGTCTATTGGTCAAAGTAAGGCAAAAGGCCAGCGTAGAATCGAAAGGTAGTGAACGAGGCTCCATCTCTTAATGGAAAGTGCTGAAAAATCACATTGCAGAGGGTATGGATATAGGGAAGTGAAGAAGTGGAGGTGGGGGCTTTGTAAAGTGCCTGGGGTTTTTTTGCACTTGCAAGCTGAGGAGTGAGATTGTTATTGTTTTGTGGATTCTTGCAGAAGACAGGAGACTCCTGTGTCAGAGACAAACGATAGTTGATTACTCATGGTGCAATAAGCACAGTTGTTTCTTGATTTGTGTTCTAAGTCACCAAATCCCATGAGGATAACACAGGTGGGCTTCAATGCTTATGCAGTATGTTGCATGACAGGGGAGGGGTAACTAGGTTTAGGGACTCTTTGTCTTTTTTTGAAATTAGAAGAAAGCCTGTCATTTGTTCAGGGGGAAACCTTACCTTCTCCTTCAAGGGTATCCTTCAAACACAACTCAGAGAAATAGCTCAAGTATAGAACATAAAGGCCTTGCATTTTGGGGGGCATACCAGCAAGAATGTGCATGGGTACTCAGGGCCCATGGACTACCTTTCTCAAAAAAGGACTTTTTCTTAACTTATAACAATGAAAATGATGAAAGCTAACATTAAGCACTTACTATTGCTAGAAAGGATGTGCACATACCATGACATATGGTGTGTCATTTGATTTTCTATGAGGCAGAGTTAATCCTATCCATTAGAGGTGATTAAAATGAGGCTAGGGAGCTTGCCCACACACACAGCTAGCATGTGAGCTCATAAGTGGAGCTGGCATTCCAACCTGGTTTATTTGACACCAGACAAGTCGTCTTCACTGTTACTGAAGTTTTGGCAGGTGAAGCCCAGAGAGGGCAATGAGTTGACCAAAGGCACATATAGTATATGAGGCAGAGCCAGGATTTGAACTCAAATCTCTTGACTCTCAGCCATGGGTCTTAATAGTAACAGGCTCTACTTCTACCCAAGCTTGGTCCTCCTTGGGGATGTGTGCCTGGGGCCAGAAGGCTGGGTCTGGGGGATTCCATCTTGTTGGTTGGTGTTGGGGAGGGCTTCAGGGGAGGCAGTTTCCATCCCCCGCTCTGCCTCCTTCTCTTCCCAGGCCAAATGGAAGCGCCTGGTGTCAGAGGGCAGCACCCATCTGGACATGTTTGAACACATCAGCCTCATGACCCTGGATAGTCTGCAGAAATGTGTCTTCAGTTTTGACAGCAATTGCCAGGAGTGAGTCTCTGCCCTGGGCATGGGAACATAAGCCATAGGCCCAAAGGAGTGGATGGGGAAGGGAGGACTTCTCAGTAGAATTAGAAAGGACTTCCTGGATGTAATGGATCAGAGCTAGACGTTAAAGGACAAGGAAGGGAAAGAGAAAGAGGGATTCTTTTGGATAGGTAGAAAAGTTTGATAAAGACCAGGGGGCCACGATGAGCAAAGCATGTGCCATAGTGAGGAGCTGCCTTGGGAATGAGGTTGGATGGGTTGGCAGGGGCTGTACCTTAAGGACTTTCAAAATCCAGGCAAAGGCATGTGAACTTTATCCTGTAGTTTGCAGGGAGGCCTGGAAGGTGTTGAGCAGATGAAGGTCATGGTCAAAGCTGTTCTTGGACATCTGACTCTAGGGAAGACCAATTGTTGTGTAGACATTGGATGGTATTGAACTTGAATGCAAGAGTAGGGAGGGGCCTGGATCCACTGACCAACTAAGAGAAGGTAAAGTCTGAATGGTATGGAGAGAGAGAAGAAAAACGTAATGTCTTGGCTGGGATAGGGTGCCTGGGGCATGGGCACAGCTCACAGAAATGGAATCAGGGAGAGAAGGAAGTCTGGAGAGTCACATCTCCTGGCTCATCCCCACCATGTACCTGTGGGGCCACCTGGTTGGTCAGTTTTCTGATGGGAGGTAGCTCCCAGCTCTGGTGGGAGGCGTTTTCTCAGTTTTCAGGTGAGGTGAGTTGTTGCATCCCTTCATGTCCTCATCCTGCAGGAAGCCTAGTGAATATATTGCTGCCATCTTGGATCTCAGTGCCCTTGTGGCAAAACGCCATCAGCAGATCCTCGTGCACATGGACTTCCTGTACTACCTCACCCCGGATGGACAGCGCTTCCGCAGAGCCTGCCGCCTGGTGCATAACTTCACAGATGCTGTCATCCAGGAGCGGCGCCGCACTCTCCCCGATCAGGGTGTTGATGACTTTCTCCAGGCCAAGGCTAAGACCAAGACTTTGGACTTCATTGATGTCCTCCTGCTGACCAAGGTGGGTTTCTCTGGGATCTGAATTCAAGAGGTAGAATGGACCTTGATTTCAAATTTCAGATTGAAGAACTCAGACTTGATCCAGAGGGCACTGGGGAGCCATGGAAGTTGCTTGAGGAAGGGAGGAATGGATTAGGGATATGTTTTAGAGATGACTATGTAGAATGCAGTCTGCAGGGGACTGCTAAGTCTGAAACTGTGAAGGGCCTGAGATTTTATTCTACTTAATAAGGTCGTCTAGTGTGTGTGTGTGTGTGTGTGTGTGTGTGTGTGTGTGTGTTTATTTATACACCAGAACCCTAGTTCAGAGAAGCCCAATTATTGCTCACAGAAGTAAGGGTAGCCAGAGTAGAATTGTAGGCGTGGTTCCTCATTCTAAAATTCTTCTGAGAGTTACATGATGCTTTAATCTTTCCATGCAGCCATGCTTCCATCACAGGAGAGGTAACTCTACATTATGAATCTTGGAACTTATGAAGGACGGCTGACACAGCTGCCCCTTCTTCTTCTGTGTGTGTGTGTGTGTGTGTGTGTGTGTGTGTGTGCACGCGCACTCATGGGAGAGAGAGACAGAGAGAGACAGAGAGACAGAGAGACAGAGAGAGAGAGAGTTTGGGAGGACAAAGAAGTCCTCTTCATGGAGAAGGCAAAGTCTACAGCTTCTGTTGGCTTATCGCCAGGGGAGATGAGGAATCTCTGGATTTACTATTGTAGAATGTGAGCAAGTGGCTCTGGAGCAATGCTCAATCTCTAACTTCCAAGGGAAGTTGTCATTCAATCTCCTGCAATGCAGGTTGTCAGTAACTTTTTTCCAGAAAGTCCTCATCATGTAGAAACATGAAAATATTTATGGATCATTGATTCCTCCAACCAGGGACAAAGCAGGAGGGAAAGAGTCCAAGAAGGAGGACTGTGGAGTGGGGTCTCCGATGATAGTGAGCAAAAGAGGTGTAAGAATGCAGGTTGGGCTTGGGGTTCTGGATGTATCAGGTTAGGCTCAGCAGCTCTCAGAGCTGATGTGACTTGGTGTGTGTGTGTGTACGTGGCTGTCTTATTTCTCTCAGGATGAAGATGGAAAACAATTGTCAGACGAGGACATCCGAGCTGAAGCTGACACCTTTATGTTTGAGGGTGAGCATCCCTGTGTGGGACTATGGGGGGGGCAGGGGTCTGTTCAATCCCAGGGACTTGCTGGGTTGGCCCTGGACCACCCCATCCCACCCCATCTTCCCCATCCTCCCTTGAGGTCTTTAAGTAAGGGTGTTGTCCACCCTCTGGTGCTGAATAAGCCCAGGGACCCAAGCATGTCTGGTTGCCTCTCAGGCCATGACACCACAGCCAGTGGCCTCTCCTGGGTCCTGTACAACCTTGCAAAGCACCCAGAATACCAGGAGCGCTGCCGGCAGGAGGTGCAAGAGCTCCTGAGGGACCGTGAGCCTCAAGAGATTGAATGGTGAGTGCAGATCCTTATGGTTTTTCCTGAACCTCTGTCATTGGCTTTGTTCCCCAGCTGGGGAAGGGGACGAATCTTTTGGTTAATTCTGTCATTATTGCGTAGTGAGGATAGGAGTAGAGCTCAGAGGCAGGGTCTGTACCCAGCCTGGAGAGTAGGGGAAAGTGAGAAAGATCCGGGCTGCTGAGAGAATTAGTGACAATGTATGAAGGCAGATGATGCCACTTAGTACATATTCAGTAAGTGAACTTTCACTCCATTCTCTTACTTTCCTCTTAAATCACATTTTTTTTCCCTGAACATCTTCACTCCCTATATGTTTGCTTCTCTCTTGCCTTCTAATTCCTTCCATATTGTTCAGTCCAGGATTCATTTGGGATACGTAGTTCTAAAATCATTTAATTCTTGTCCAGGAACTCCTGAGTCTTCATCTATCCAGCCCCCATTCAGAGGACACTGACACACTGCCTTTCTGTTCCCAGTTCTGTACCTTCTCCAATTCTTACTAGCTCATTCTGTGTCCTGGAGACCCAAGAAGGACCCAGCCCTGGCCCTTGCCTTCCAAGAGCCCCAGACTGGTGGGGGAATTGTCTCAGGTCAGGACGCTTCTGGTCCACATTGGCTGGACTAGGGTGGAGAGTATGAAAGGCAAGCCTACGGGTAGAGAGAGTGCCTCTGCTGAGACCCTGAGTGATGATTAGTAGATATTTGGGTGTAGTTGGGGTACAGTTAGTTCAAGAAGACAGAGTGGGCAAAAGTGAAGAGGAGTGGAGGAAGGGAAGAGGGAAAGGGAGAAGAAAGGGGGAGGGAGGGAGAAAGAGAGAGACAGAGAAATAGAGAAGGGAAGAGGGGAAGGAGAGAGAGAGAAAGAGAGGCAGACAGGCAGACACACAGGGGGAGAAGAAAGAAAAAGAGAAGGAGACACTGACTCCCGGGGAGGTGATGTGGCTGGGGAATGGCAGCAAAGGCTGGTTGCGGGAGACTTTTTTTTTTTTTTAAAGATTTTATGTATGTATGTATGTATGTATGTATGTATGTATGTATGTAACAGAGACAGAGAGCCAGCAAGAGAGGGAACACAAGCAGGGGGAGTGGGAGAGGAAGAAGCAGGCTCTTAGTGGAGGAGCCTGATGTGGGGCTCAATCCCAGAATGCTGGGATCACGCCCTGAGCCGAAGGCAGACGCTTACCAACTACGCCACCCAGGCGCCCCTGCGGGAGACTTTAGAAGCAATGTCACTGGCTTCAGTTGTTAATGCCAGGGCAATGGGGAACTGTGGGAATTGTTTGAGTGGGAGGAGGACTGGTCAGATCTGGGTACCAGGAAGATCTTTCTAGGGCTAGTATGGGGAACATACTGGAGAGGACAAGCAGTAACATGGGGACCAGGGAGGGGATTCTGAGGCCTGGGGCGGGCCAGGGGCTTGGGGCTGTTGAGTAGGCACTGGACTGGAGGGGCATCTTATAGGTAGTATTTTCCACTCCAAGCCTTCATTCAGCACAGCAGTCCTGTGAGGTAGACTAGAGAAACATTTTTATGCTGTTTCAACCAAGATTTCAAACAAAACTGTACACCTGGTTAAAAAAAATAAAAGGTGTATTAAAAAGAATTTATAATCAGGGCACCTGAGTGGCTCAGTTGGTTAAACATCCAACTCTGGATTTTCACTCAGGTCATGGTCTCGGGGTTGTGAGATTGAGCCCCGTGTCCGGCTCCAAGGTGAGTATGGAGCATGCTTAAGATTCCCTCTCCCTGCCCTCTCCCCCTTCAAATAAACTAATAAATCTTTAAAAGAAAGAGAGGGTTTATAATAGAAATGAACTTTTTTCTTAATCCTCACCCTAGGAGTGACTCCTGTCAATGATTTCCTGTGTGTCCTTTCAGACGACATCTATCCTTATACCCACGTTTATATGAAAACTGTCTCCCTACCTCCTCCAGTGGCAATTAAGGTCTATACAGTAGCAAAATGTCTTTGGGACCTTTTCTGTTCCTCAAACATGGGTTTTGGGAAAGTAGTTTTGAATTACAAAAACAATGATGAGAACAAGTTCTTCTTGCCCTGAGACATTAGAAAGGAGACTGCAGTTTATCACTGATGTCCTCCCCACCCCCTAGCTGAATCCCCTCCTGTCTCCCTAGGTGTTTCTAGATTCATTGATTTGTCATGTGTCTTTCCATAACTATCTGTCTATCTATCTATCTATCTATCTATCTATCTATCTATCTATCTATCATCTATCTATCTATCTATCTATCTATCTATCTATCATCTATCTATCTATCTATCTATCTATCTATCTATCTATCATCATCTATATCATCTATATCCTCTCTCTCTCTCTCTCATCTTTTTGTCAATTAACACATTTTGCATTTCTGTATACATAGTTTGTAACTGTTCTATTCACTCGATGGTGTGTCTTACAACTCCTTTCTGTGTGCTGCATAGCTGTCCATAGTTTACTTGGTTCATCCCTTTATGAGGTCACTCATGTTAGTATTCTCAATTATACTAGACATTGCTGAATTGCTTTCCAGAGTCAGCACAGAGACTCTGTGCTGATTTACCTTTCAGCTTGCAGTGTGTGAGAGGACTTGTGAGCCCTAATTTCTCCTTTTTGATTGCTGTGTAATATTCTACCATAATGGCTGTACCATAATTTATCTAAACCTCTCACATTGGTGGATATTTGGATCATTTCTAGCCTTTTGCTAAAATAAACATGGGGTATCAACATCTGTGAACACTGACCCATGCTTACACATGTGAATGTCTCTCCAGTGCACATTTCCAGAAAAGCGATTACTGAGTCAAAGACATTCTGAGTTTTTGTCATTTTATTTATCTTTATTTATTTTTTAAGATTTTATTTATTTATTCGACAGAGATAGAGACAGCCAGCGAGAGAGGGAACACAAGCAGGAGGAGTGGGAGAGGAAGAAGCAGGCTCATAGTAGAGGAGCCTGATGTGGGGCTCGATCCTATAACGCCAGGATCACGCCCTGAGCTGAAGGCAGACGCTTAACCGCTGTGCCACCCAGGCGCCCCGAGTTTTTGTCATTTTAATAGTTATTGCAAATCTGTTCCTATCAGCTGAACTTGATGTTGCCAGCTTTCCCATACCTTTACCTATGGTATTATTGTATTGAATTTTAAATCTTTGCCAATTTTTCATATTTACCCTTTTTATGAACATTTCTTTTTTTAATGTTTTTTTTATTACATTATGTTAGTCACCATACAGTACATCCCTGGCTTCTGATGCAAGGTTTGATGAATCATTAGTTGCGTACAACACCCAGTGCACCATGCAATACATGCCCTCCTTACTACCCATCACCAGTCTATCCCATTCCCCCACCCCCCTTCCCTCTGAAGCCCTCAGTTTGTTTCTCAGAGTCCATAGTCTCCCATGCTTCACTCCCCCTTCTAATTACCCCCTTTCTTTATCCCTTTCTTCCCCTACCGATCATCCTAGTTCTTATGTTCCATAGATGAGAGAAATCATATGATAATTATCTTTCTCTGCTTGACTTATTTCACTTAGCATTATCTCCTCCAGTGCCGTCCATGTTGCAGCAAATGTTGAGAACTTGTTCTTTCTGATAGCTGAGTAATATTCCATTGTATATATGGACCACAGCTTCTTAATCCAGTCATCTGTTGAAGGGCATCTCGGTTCCTTTTTTTTTTAAATTATGTTATGTTAGTTACCATACAGTACATCATTAGTTTTTGATGTAGTGTTCCATGATTCATTGTTTGTGTATAACACTCAGTGATCATTGCAATATGTGTCCTCCTTAATACCCATCACCAGGCTAACCCATCCCGTCACCCCACTTCCCCTCCAAAACCCTCAGTTTTGTTTCCCAGAGTCCATAGTCTCTCATAGTTTGTCTTCCCCTTGGATTTCACCCCCCTTCATTTTCCCCTTCCTTCCCCTGTGGTCCTCCATGCTATTCTTTATGTTCCACAAATAAGTGAAACCATATGATAATTGTCTTTCTCTCCTTGACTTATTTTACCTGACATAATCCCCTTGAGTTCCATCCATGTTGATGCAAATGGTGATATTCATCCTTTCTGATGGCTGAGTAATATTCCATTGTATATATGGATCACATCTTCTTTCTCCATTCACCTGTTGAAGGGCATCCTGGCTCCTTCCACAGTTTGGCTATCATGGACATTGCTGCTATGAACATTGGGGTGGATGTGCCCCTTCTTTTCACTACATCTGTATCTTTGGGGCAAATACGTCATAGTGCATTGCTGGGTCATAGGATAGCTCTATTCTTAACGTCTTGAGGAATCTCCATACTGTTTTCCAGAGTGGCTGTACCAGCTTACATTCCCACCAACAGCATAAGAGAGCTCCCCTTTCTTCATATCCTCGCCAACATTTGTTGTTTCTTGCCTTGTCAATTTAACATCTTATGCACGTTTTGGGGGACTACTCCCAACACTTTTTAATATTGAGGTATAATTGACATATATTCTATTACTTCCAGGTGTACAACAAATGAGTTGATATTTATATGTATTGCAAAATGATCACCACAATTAGTCTAGCTAATATTTGTCACTATATATAATTATGGAATTTTTTTCATGTGATGAGAACTTTTAAGACCTACTCTCTTAGCAACTTCTAAATATGCAATACACTGCGATTACCTACAGTATTATTAACTATAGTCAATAAGGTATTATTAATGAAAATACAGTAACTATGTAATGCTGTAGATAACATCCCTATGACTTAATTATTTTATAACTGGAAGTTATTACCTTTTGACTCCTTCACCCATTTTAAAAAGCTCTTGGAATAACTGGGGAGCTGTCCAGAAAAACATTAATTTAATCTGCTTCTCACGTCTTGTAATAATATAACATCAAGATGGAATCAAATATTTAAAACAAAAAATAAAAGTGTCTTAAAAACTCCAGAGGAAACTGTGGGAAATTATTTTATAGTTCCAGAATATGGATGCCTTTATTCTTGACACAAATCCCAGGAAATATACAAGAAGAGATTGCTCTACTGTTGAATGAAAAAGATGGTACTCTAAAAAAATTTTAATGCAAAAAGTAGCTCTGGAAGGATAAATAAAAAATAAGAACCTAGGCAAACTGTAAGAGTGGGAAATGAGTGGTGTTGAATCAGAGGGGTGGTGTTTTACAGTTTTCCAGTTTGAATTACTTAACGATATCAGATGTGAAAAATTTAAATCACCACACAATTTGAAGGGGATTAAAGAACAAGAATACAATCCCCTTATTTTATCTTCAATGTTTATAAAAGTTTTCTGGCATATTCTCTTTCTTTCTTTTTTCCTTTTTTGCTTTCTAAGCATAGAATCACTACCTGCCAAAAATGACACATTGACCCCTACATTTCAGATTGCATTACTCTCCTCTTTTCTCCTCTAATTGCATTAGCTAGTATCTCTAGTACCATCATAGATACAACATTGGATCTGTTTCTGTTGATTCTGAGTCATTTGGCTTTTGATTTTGCTCTCTTGCTATAAGCAATATGTAATTTTTATGCAGATTTGTAAACCTTTTTATGGTTGGCTTTTGGGTGTTGTGTTTTGCTCAGAAAATCTAAAAACACCCACCTAAATTTTCTCTCCTACTTCTGTGATACTGCTTTTCTTTTTCTTTTTAAAAAATCACTTTATTGGGGTATGATTGAATACAAAAAGCTGTACATATTTAATGTACAGAACTCAATAAGTTTGGAGATATTTGATCCATCTGGAATTCATTTTGGTAGAGGGAGAGAGGATCTCAAGGGGCAGTAGGGGATTGGGGGGGAAGGGTCTCTGTTTTTGCTGCCTGGATAATTGTTGGGGAGCTTCCTTAGGGACGACCTGGCCCAGTTGCCTTTCCTGACCATGTGCATCAAGGAGAGTCTGCGGTTGCATCCCCCAGTCACAGTCATCTCTCGCTGCTGTACCCAGGACATTGTGCTCCCGGATGGCCGGGTCATCCCCAAAGGTGCCCACAGCCTCAGGGGGAGGAGCCTCAAGGGCAGAAAGAGGGGCCAGTCAGGCTGGGGGAAACTCTTTCTGACTGGGCCCTCCTCTCCCACAGGTGTTATCTGCCTCATTAGTATTTTTGGGACCCACCACAACCCATCCGTGTGGCCAGACCCTGAGGTGCTGCCTCCCCCTCCATCCCCACAGCCCACCCTCCTCCTTGTCTATTCCCTTAGGGGGACCTTGGGGAGGGCGCAGGGTTCTGACCTAGCAAATCAGACATCACCTTCCCCCATCAGACACAAGTTTGCCTCTTCCAAGGCTGGCTGGCTTGGGAAACTCCATCCAGCAGCCCTGCCTCTCCCTGCCCCCAGGTATACAACCCCTTTCGCTTTGACCCAGAAAACATCAAGGAGAGGTCACCCTTGGCTTTTATTCCCTTCTCTGCAGGGCCCAGGTGAGCGCAGAGGGTATCTGAGGTGGGAATGGGGTGGTGGAGGCAGGGGTCTGGGACTGAGATCCCAGACATGGCTGTGGGGGTGGGAAAGGGGGGAAATTGAGGATGGCTCTCCTTCTCTCCCCTCCTCCAGAGGGGAGTGGGGATTGAGTGGGTCCAACGAGGGGTTCGAGGTGTGGGCAGAGCCTCTTCCCCCTGTCTGCTGGTCTGAGTTCAGGGCTGGGGTCTGAGCCAAGCTCAGGGGATAGGCAAGCCCACATGGGGGTCCCAGGCATGGTTAGCCCCCTTCTGGATCCCTGCGGGCCGGGCTGCGAGCATCCCTGCGCGATGGGATCTGCTGGGGTTCCTGGCGTGTCAGAGCCCCCACTCCCGCCCGCAGAAACTGCATTGGGCAGACGTTCGCCATGACGGAGATGAAGGTGGTCCTGGCGCTCACGCTGCTGCGCTTCCGGGTGCTGCCAGATGAGGAGGAGCCGCGCAGGAAGCCGGAGCTCATCCTGCGCGCGGAGGGCGGGCTTTGGCTGCGCGTGGAGCCGCTGAGCGCGGGCCCCCAGTAACCAGCCAGCTCCTGGCTTGGGATCTACTCAGACCCTACACGCCTCGCTTTGCACAATCCCAGGAATGAAACTGTGCCATCTCTTCTTCTGGAGCCTCACTGAGTACCAGCAGGGGGCGCTTGGGACCTGTGGGAACCCAGGGGTGGGCGAGGCGGAGTAGAGAGGAGGCTGCTGTCTGAGCCCAAGACCCTGACAGCCTTTCCAGGTGACCACAGGCCTCCACACTTATTGTGGGTTGTCGGAGAATCAAACCCGTGGTTACTCCAGATTTCCAATGAACAGATCGAAAATATAACAAAGAAAAGCATGCTAAAACTCTAGCCTCTCCAAGTAGTCTCATTTCAATAACTGGGAAGTTGTCTTCAAACTGTCTGGCAGCACTCCATTCTAATGATGTAGTTTGAAGTTTGGGGTTCAGAGTCCCCGGCTAAGAAAGAATTCTTGAGGTTTTTGGTTCAAAAAGGTGGTTTTTCTAAAGCACAGGGACAAGAGCTGCTGCCCTGGGATTGTGAGGAGCGGCTGGTTGTATACTCTGTGAGTTTGGGGAGGTGAAGACAAAGGGAAATTTCCAAAAATGAGTTTCATATGGTAAAGACTCACAGGATACTAGAGGCCTAGGTATTATCAAGCTAAGGTTGTGGGTTTTTTTTGTTTGTTTGTTTGTTTTGTTTTTTTTCCCCTTTAGCATTTATATTAAGACAGTTGGGAGTTTCCTGGAGGAATGATATACTCTGCCTGCCTGAAGTATTTGTCAATGGGCTGCAGGTCATAAAGAAATTTAATTTTATCTACATTTCCTTCTGCCTTTGCTCCCCACATCATTCCCTCTTGAACAGTTTTGGCACTTATCTTTAAGGTTGCTGAGAATGGAAGTCTTCTCTTCTGTAACTTCTTCCTATTGAATAGGGGCATAGAGATGTTCTTACCTTTGGTGCAAAATCGGTCAGTTGGGGAATTTACATAGAGGAATTACCAAAGGCAGAGGCTGCCAATCCAAGGTAGATAACATAAAGGAACCTCCTTGAATACAAAGGATTATCTGTCCATTGGAAGTTACGGCAGTGAAGGAGTCTTGGCACCAGGCAGGGAGACACCAGAAAAGACAACGAATTTGGTTAATATTATAATGAGAAAAAGAAGCCTAAATAAAAAAAAAACTTTGATAATTGACCAAAATCTTTCTCCAGTCCAGGAGTTCAACAAATCACTAAAGGAAAGAGAGAGAGATCGTTTAAAGTGCCATTTGAATATCTACATCTTTAAGCAATATCTTTTGGTGATATCTTTTTGGTGATATCTGGAGTATCTATCCAACATTTTGTTTTTATGTTGCACATGTTCCCCCTTGTGCAGTTAAAATATCTAATACGATTTTGAGAGTCATTTAAGGCCTCAACGGCATAGCAAGTGGTGTTAGCCATCACATACTCTGTTTTGTTTAGCAAGCGATCAGATAGTGAATAAGAGGCACCTTTATGGAAACAAAAGAAAAAAAATATAGTTTAATGGTCAGAGCAAATTATAAACCTAGAGTTGAGTCTTGAGTGCTTAAATCTAATATCTATAAAGATGTGTTGTTGAAACATTTTCTCTCTATAATAACACTCATTTTTAATCTGAGATAGACAAATCAAGACCAATTCATTTGAAAAACAAGTCCAGTTTTAACAAACTTGGCCTAATTATTAACATAAGCTCAGCAAGAATAATGATTAGCCATGTAAATCTTTCTTTTATATCTTTTTTAAAAAAATATATTATGCTATCACCAAACAGTACATCCCTAGTTTTTGATGTAAAGTTCCACGATTCATTACTTGCGTATAACACCCAGTGGACCGTGCAATACGTACCCTCCTTAATACCTATCACCAGTCTATCCCATTCCCCTACCTCCCTCCCCTCTGAAGCCCTCAGTTTGTTTCCCAGAGTCCATAGTCTCTCGTGGTTCATTCCCCCTTCTGTTTACCCCCCTTTCTTCTTCCCTTTCTTCTCCTACCGATCTTCCTACTTCTTATGTTCCATAAATGAGTGAAACCATATGATAATTGTCTTTCTCTGCTTGACTTATTTCGCTTAGCATTATCTCCTCCAGTTCCATCCATGTTGCAGCAAATGGTGAGAAATCGTTCTTTTTGATGGCTGAGTAATATTCCATTGTATATATGGACCACATCTTTTTTTTCCTTATTAAATATTTAATTTTTATTTTTATTTATTAATTTTTTTAATAATGATTTTTTATTTTATTATGTTAGTCACCATACAGTACATCCCCGGTTTTCGATGTAAGGCTCGATGATTCATTAGTTGTGTATAACACCCAGTGCACCATGCAATACGTGCCCTCCTTACTACCCATCACCGGCCTTTCCCATTCCCCCACCCCCTCCCCTCTGAGGCCCTCAGTTTGTTTCTCATAGTCCATAGTCTCTCATGCTTCATTCCGCCTTCTGATTACCCCCCTTTCTTTATCCCTTTCTTCCCTTACTGATCATCCTAGTTCTTATGTTCCATAGATGAGAGAAATCATATGATAGTTGTCTTTCTCTGCTTGACTTATTTCACTTAGCATTATCTCCTCCAGTGCTGTCCATGTTGCAGCAAATGTTGAGAACTCGTTCTTTCTGATAGCTGAGTAATATTCCATTGTATATATGGACCACATCTTCTTAATCCAGTCATCTGTTGAAGGGCATCTCAGCTCCTTCCACAATTTAGCTATTGTGGACAATGCTGCTATGAACATTGAGGTGCATAAGGCCCTTCTCTTTACTATATCTGTATCTTTGGGGTAAATACCCAGTAGTGCAATTGCTGGATCATAGGGTAGCTCAATTTTTAACTTTTTAAGGGACCTCCGCACTGTTTTCCAGAGTGGCTGTACCAATTTGCATTCCCACCAACAATGTAGGAGGGATCCCCTTTCTCCACATCCTCTCCAACAATTGTTATTTCCTGCCTTGTCAATTTTTGCCATTCTAACTGGCGTAAGGTGGTATCTCAATGTAGTTTTGATTTGAATTTCTCTGATGGCTAATGATTTTGAACATTTTTTCATGTGTCTGTTAGCCATTTGTATGTCTTCATTGGAAAAGTGTCTGTTCATATCTTCTGCCCATTTTATGATTTATTTGTTTCTTGTGTATTGAGTTTGAGAAGTTCTTTGTAGATCTTGGATACCAGTCCTTTATCTGTAGTGTCATTTGCAAATATCTTCTCCCATTCCATGGGCTGCCTCTTAGTTTTCTTGACTGTTTCCTTGGCTGTGCAGAAGATTTTTATTTTGATGAATTCCCACAAGTTCATTTTATCTTTTGTTTCTCTTGCCTTTGGAGATGTGTCATGAAAAAATTGCTGTGGCTGATGTCGTAGAGGTTGCTGCCTATGTTCTCCTCTAGGATTTTGATGGATTCCTGTCTCACATTGAGGTCTTTCATCCATTCGGAGTTTATCTTTGTGTATGGTGTGAGAGAGTGGTCAAGTTTCATTCTTTTGCATGTAGCTGTCCAATTTTCCCAGCACCATTTATTGAAGAGACTCTTTTTTCCACTGGATGTTTCTTCCTGTTTTGTCAAAGATTAGTTGCCCAAAGAGCTGAGGGTCCATTTCTGGGTTCTCTATTCTGTTCCATTGGTCTATGTGTCTGTTTTTGTGCCAGTACCATGCTGTCTTTGTGATCACAGCTTTGTAGTATAGCTTGAAATCTGGTAACGTGATGTCCCCAGCTTTGTTTTTCCTTTTCAACAATTCCTTGGCAATTCAGGGTCTTTTCTGCTTCCACACAAATTTAAGGGCTGCTTGTTCCAGTTCTTTGAAAAATGTCATTGGTATTTTGATCGGGATGGCATTGAAAGTGTAGATTGCTCTGGGTAGCATAGACATTTTAACTATGTTTATTCTTCTCATTCATGAGCATGGAATATTTTTCCATCTTTTTGTGTGTTCTTCAATGTCTTTCAAGAGTGATTTGTAGTTTTTAGAATATAGATCCTTTATGTCTCTGGTTAAGTTAATTCCGAGATAACGTATGATTTTTGGTGCTATTGTAAATGGAATGGATTCCCTAATTTCTCTTTCTTCAGTCTCATTGTTCGTGTATAGAAATGCAGCTGATTTCTGAGCATTGATTTTGCATCCCTCCACATTGTTGAATTGCTCTATAACTTCTAGTAGTTTGGGGGTGGATTCTTTTGGGTTTTCCATGTAGAATATCATGTCATCTGCGAAGAGAGACAGTTTGACTTCTTTGCCGATTTGGATACCTTTTATCGCTTTTTGTTCTCTGATTGCTGTTGCAAGGACTTCTAGTACTATGTTGAATAATAATGGCGAGAGTGGGCATCCTTGTCATGTTCCTGATCTTAAGGGAGAGGCTTCCAGCTTTTCCTCATTGAGAATGATATTCGCTGTAGGCTTTTCATAGATGGTTTTTATGAAATTGAGGAATGTGCCTTCTATTCCTACACTCTGAAGGGTTTTAATCAGGAAAGGATGCTGTATATTGTCAAATGCTTTTTCTGCATCTATTGAGAGGATCATATGGTTTTTTACTCTTTTCTTGTTGAGCCATCTAAATCTTTCAAAATCTGCTTTGCTGGAACTTTCATAAGGAATCTCGATTGAACTTTTAGTAGCCTCTCTTGGCCAGAAGCCAAACCAAGCATTTGTTATCAGACATGCCTGCAATGCTTGCAGACATGGGTGAATTTCTTTTCATGAGGTCCCCAAAGTATCCTGAGGTTCCTGCACCTGCCAGGAAGTGACATTCTCTACTCACCTGGCGAGGCTGCCGGGAACTCTGTAAGTAGGTACCAGGCCAACAGTTCCGAGGGGCTTTATTGCTCCTCATTTCATAAAGTCAAACTCTGTTCATTAAAGCTGTCTAGTCATATCTGAGTCTATGCATGCCTCTCAAGTATGACATTCCAGCCAAAGCCTTGGTAAAATAACCAATGTTTCCAGTGATGTCCTGTTACAAGGAGAACAGATTCTTATTGAACTTATGCAAATGGCTATGATTGCCATGGAAGAAAGAACACTCACTGAGACCTTTTGAATTCAGAGGGTTCAGGCAGAGAGAAAAGTTAAAGGCTTCAGTTTGTTCACAGAGGAATATTTTACCCTATTTCTGTAAGTCATAGATAATAAGAGAAGGTTTCCTTAGTCTGGAAGAGCAAACATTAGAGAACCAGCAATGTTTCAAAACATGAGTCACAAACACTATAATCAACTTCCTCAGTTTATTTAGTCCCAGGTTACTAATTCTTGTTCAGTTTGAATGCAGCTTTTAGTTAGTTCTGGAAATTTTTACCAATTTTAAAGATATCAAAACCTGTATTTGTTAAAAGCCTTTTTTTAAATGAATCTTCTTGAAGATGAAACACGTTTCACAAGAGAATACGAATAATAACTGTGTATGACAAAGGCTCAAAAATGGATATGGTTAAAGATCTGATGAGTGGTTACAACATAGCTGGCAAGGAAATCCACTTCTTTCTGTGACACCTAACACTTCAATAATTAGAACATCAAGTGATGACCTTGTACCAGAATATATTAAAACTTCAGGAATTTCATCTAACTCTACAACAGTTATAGCATTTATCCAAGCAATACAACCTGAGGCTTATCACTGACAGAGCTTTCCCAGTAACTTAACATACCAAATAAAAAGGTCAAGGAGTCAAAGACTTATGATTGAAATCCCAGGGAAGTTTGTTAAAAAACCTCAGAAATTTATAAAGCACATGCTCAAATAGGATTATATCATTACAAAACTTAAAACTTAATTATTTATTTAACCAAGGTGGCAAGAAGACATTCCAAAGGCAAATATGTAGGGTTATATTGTTGTTAGCAAAACTCAGCTCTCTTAACATTGAGAAGTTTTAAGTAAGTGATCAAAGACCTGATAAAGACAAAACATAGAAACTGGTTTTCTGCAAACTGAGGGCCTCAGAGGGGAGGGGGTGGGGGAATGGGATAAACCGGTGATGGGTAATAAGGAGGGCATGTATTGCATGGTGCGCTGGGTGTTATACGCAACTAATGAATCATCAAACTTTACATTGGAAACCGGGGTTGTACTGTATGGTGACTAACATAATATAATAAAAAATCATTAAAAAAAAAAAAGAAACTGGTTTTCTGGGCAGACAGAGAGAAAAAAACCTTTGCTTCCATTTTCTTATCAAGAGCAGACCTACAATCCAAGAAAACTTGTCTCTTGAAGAGAGAGAAAAGCAGAATTTCAATCTTATACTAGTGTACTTTCAAAATCCATTAATTTGGGGGGCATATGGGTGGCTCAGTCAGTTGAGTGTCTGACTCTTTTTTTTTTTCTCTTAAGATTTTGTTTATTTGTCAAGAGAGCACAAGCAGGGGGAGCAGCAGACAGAGGGAGAAGCAGGCTCCCGGCTGAGCAGGGAGTCCGATGTGAACCTTGATCCCAGAACCCTGGGATAAGGGCCTGAGCCAAAGGCAGACACTTAACTTACTGAGCCACCCAGGCATCCTGTGGTCTCTCTTGAGCTCAGCTCAGGTCTTGATCTTAGCGTTGTGAGTTCAAGCCCCTGTTGGGCTCCACACTGAGCATGGAGCCTACTTAGAAAAATAAAATAAAATCCATTCACTTTAACCTTAGCCTTGACTACATATAAAATTCTTTTCCAAAGGTTTTCCTTCATAAACCTTTTACAAGTTTTTCATTCAGAGTTGCTTCCCTTATTTCTATCAGTCTTAATTACATTTAGCAGAATTTTAACTCTTAGAAACTTTAGTCTTCAGTGAAAACTAATTAGTAGCCAATTGTGAACTCCCACACCAGAATTCTTTAGATGGCAACTTTATGAAACTATTAAGCACAAAAAATATTTCCCAACAGATTTAAATATCCTTAGTTTCCTGCAATAAGCCAAAACCAAAAATCTATGTTCAGTAATCAATGCTTTAGCATTTTAGTGCATTTGGAAAAGGCCTAGATGTCCAGTGAATTCAATCCCATTTATTATCCAAGCAAATCTTTAAAGTTTTGGTTACCAAAGACTATGAAAGCTATCTTAACAATTACCCATGAAAACTTTGAGACAAACAAAGTTAACCATTATTTTAAATCATCTTTTGCTGGCAAATTGCAATAGAGATAACACTGGCGTATTTTACCTTCAGTAATCCTTGGTAGAATAAAAGTTTCAATTAGTTTAAATGCTGAATTATGTTCCAGCTGAGTCTACTTAAAAGTCAATCAATTTGTTCCCATTGTCTGTTTTTACCTGGGGCAACAGTGGGGAAATCTGAAGTGAGCGGTGTATGCATGCCACACCCAAGGTGGTGCAGACTGGAGGAGGAGGAAGAGGGGGAGGGGAAGGCAGAAGAGGTGAGGTGTCCCCAGGAAGGCTGGAGGCGAATAAAAGCCCAGAGGGCTGAGAAAGAGGTCTCCCAGTTCTAAACAGAGGAAGAGACGCCATGTTTTTCCACCAAAGTGGAATTAGGCAGTCTGTGTGAGGTGGGAGAAGACAGGAAATTTCCCCAAAACAAAAGGAATTTCAGCAGCTGCTTGGGAATATCCATAAAGTCTCCATCCTGAGGTAGACTAACCAGAGACAGTTGGTTCCATTATAGCCATTGACCCAGGAAATGAATGTGGGAGAACCCCCCACATACAGCTAGAATAACCTGGGTCTATTAGGAGCAACAGTGATAGAGTCAGCATCCTCTTTGTCAGGAATAGCCTGTGTTTCCTCCAGCAACCTGGTTTTATCCAGAGGCCTGCTGACCCAATTATTATCCAATATGTCAGGAGGGAGTTTGCTAGCCAAACATATTCAGGCAAACATACTCTGCAAGAGGCCCTTAGGTCAGGGTCCTGATACAGGGCCATGCAGGACTGAGCATAGGGTACCTCTGTCCATTTGCCCTGTTCCTTGCAAAAGAGATATAATGGATAGATTGTACTGATGAGGGAGCACAGACTAGCTGAAGACAAAGCATAAATTGACACCGGGCAACCTCCCCCACTCCCCACTCCTGGGCGGGACAGGTGACATTCTTCCAGGGATCTCCCAACTATCTTAATGTTAATACCTTGCTAGAGGGGAAAACAACCTTAACTTGATAATGGCAAGACGTCTGGTATCTTGTAGGTATCTTGTATGTTCCTTCTCTTTAGCATATGAAAATTCTTTTGAAACCTCCCTTTTCCTTACTTCCACAATTCCTCAAGACACCAGTGCAAGTGCTCTTTCTGCCCACTGGTCCCATCTCCGTGCTTTAGTAAAACCACCATTTGTTACCAAAGACGTCTCAAGAATTCTTTCTTGGTTGTCAGCTCTGGACTTCACCCCACCAAACTTCACCTATATTCCAAAACCACATCAGTATTGCAGTTTAATATCGCATTAATGGGCCATTTTTCCTCATCTCCTAAGGAGTACAGAGGCCATGCAGTGTTATAAAAGATTAGTCGTTTCCCCCCCTTAAATCTTGCAATCCGAATTGTTTCCAGTGGGTGAAGACATCCCGTGGGAGAGTCCTAGGGAACTGAGGAGAGAAGCTCCCATACTCCTAGAAAAGTAGAGAAGGTCCATTACCAAGAAAATCTGCTCCTCCCCTCAACTCCTACATGGCATCCACCCACAGGGTATGTCAGAGGTTTCTGATATCAAAGCAACCTAAGGTGTCCACTGAACAAAATCGCTATGATCATCGCCCTGCTGTAAAGGCTCTGTAGGAGGGAGGCCTGCCCTCCTCCTCTTCCCCATTGCATTCTAGACTACAGTGGGTGCTGGCTAAGTTTCTCTTGCTATGAAGGCTGCAAAGAACCCACCATTTTTAACCCATGGAAAATGCTAGAAAAGTTTTCAAGAGGAAATTACCCAATTTTGTAACTTAAGTAGTTAGTGATGAGGGAACAGAAGGCTGGCTGAAGACAAAGCAGAAGCTGACACCCTGCAATGCCCCCCCCCCATGTATGCAACATTCCTTGGCACTTCTGGCTGCCCTAAAACTAAGGAAAAGAAAAAGAAATGATTAACTGACAGAGAGCACAATCCTGGGAGGCCTGGGTCTCCCTCAGTTTACACATGTCCTAGTGATTTATAAGGAAGAAGATTTCTTATCAATAGCCTAACTTCCAGAGACCCATAATTCAGTTTCCTGAAGCCCTAACATTACCATCCCCTCCATAAAATTGAGGGAAGCTAAAGAAGAAGGAAATGTAAATAAAATCTGCAGCCCATTGATAAGGACACGTGATAGGAGGAAAGTAACATTCTCCAGGGAAGCTCCCCACTATCTTACTATTAACACATTCTAAAGGGGTCAACAACCTTAACTTGACAATAGCAAGGCCTCCAGTGTCCTGCGAGTCTTCTTTGACATATGAAAGTGCTTTCTCAGGCTCCCTTTTTCCTCACCTCCCCCAGACCCATGGTATATAATCAGCCACCTCTCACAACCTGGGGCAGCAGCTCTTTCTGCCCACGGGTCCTGTCCCCATGCTTTAATAAACCATTTTGCACCAAAGGCACCTCAAGAATTCTTTCTTGGTCATCGGCTCTGGATCCACCCCACTGAACCTCATGTATATTCTACGACCTCATCAGTTAGTAGGGGACATTGACAGAAAACAGTGAAGATAGAAGTCTATCATGGTCTAAGCAACATTCCAACACATGTAGTCTTTACAGCCAACTTCTCTGGGAAATTGTCCCCAGTTGGATTTTAACTCAATCAGGTACTGGTGGAGTACCTGAGTGGGTCTTGGGGCCAGAAGCGGCTAGACCACAGATGCGGAGGGGGTCACATTTGACCAACGAGAAAGAAACCTCACATGGGAGTCTTAAGATTGGGAGCTATCCTGGTGTGTTAGGTGGCTGTCCCATGCACAAGACTGACAACTTTGTATAAGGACAGAAATGAAGAAAGGGCAATCCAGTTTCTGGTCTTATTACCATGCCGGCCAGGGTACTAACGTCCAGCCAAAAGGTGGGCTTTATTCCTCCCTGTACAGTAGCCAGGGGCTAGAGGATTGCAGCCTGAGCAACCGACATCAAAGTGTTCCATTAAGATCGTAGTCCTTGAAAAGCCCCTGGAATGAAAGTAAAGAAAGAGAAGAGGAAATACTCGATGTGGGAAACAAAGGCAAAATAAAAATTATTAAATTTCCTTACTACCTACAGCCCATTGACAAGTCCTTGAAACAGGCAGAGTGACATTCCTCTAGGGACTCAGTTGCCTCTGATGTTGATACTTCGGGCAAAAGGCAATCTTAGCCCAACCCCCAGGAGATACTCTTAAGTCTACTTTAATCTGTAAAAATTTCTTTGGAAACTTCCTTTATCTCTATCTCCCCAAGATTACATGTTGGCAATCAACCCCCAAGCATATGGCCCACCGATATACATCTGAAGAGTCTCATGACTAACGTTTTACTGGATAGTAATAAATAACCTTTCCCCACAAGAGCTGGCTCCCTCAAAGTCCTGGAAATCTTGCTTCCAAATTCCTTAGAGTCTTGCACTATCTCTAACCCCCTCCCAACTTGAACGTATATAATGGGCCACTCCTCATGACCCCGGTGCAGCTCTTTCTGCCCATAGGTCCTGTCCCTGTGCTTTAATAAAACCACCTTTTTTTTTAAAGATTTTATTTATTTATTTGACAGAGATAGAGACAGCCAGCGAGAGAGGGAACACAAGTAGGGGGAGTGGGAGAGGAAGAAGCAGGCTTATAGCAGAGGAGCCTGATGTGGGGCTCTATCCCAGAACGCCGGGATCACGCCCTGAGCCAAAGGCAGGCGCTTAACCGCTGTGCCACCCAGGCGCCCCAATAAAACCACCTTTTCTGCACCAAAGATGTCTCAAGAATTCTTTCTTGGCCATTGGCTTCACACCCTAGTGTCTTCCTACATCACATTCACCCACTCTGATTTCTTTTAATCAGGTTCATGTATTACTAAACTAAAATAAATATCTAAATGTAATAATATCAAATACAAAAGTATGGAAAAGAGAAAGGAAACCAAATTAAAACAAAAACCTCAGAACACCAAGAAAGCTAGGAAATCTAGATTATTTCCTAATGAAACAAATTTTTTTTAAAGATTTTATTTATTTATGTGAAAGAGAGACAGCCAGCGAGAGAGGGAACAGAGCAGGCGAGTGAGAGAGGAAGAAGCAGGCTCCTAGCAGAGGAGCCCGATGTGGGACTCGATCCCAGAACGCCGGGATCACGCCCTGAGCCGAAGGCAGACGCTTTAACGACTGCGCTACCCAGGCGCCCCATGAAACAAAATTTTTGATGAAACTAACAGTGTAGTGACAAGACATTTGACATTTCCAGATGCTTTGGGACATAGAGCAAAGAGACATTGATTAATCCAATAAAAATCTGGTAAACATGCCAACTCAGTGATCATCCCCATTTGGATTAACAGCCATCTCAGACTGCCTGTGTCCAAACCAAATTCTTGATTTTCACCCCAGACCTGCCCCTTTGCTGATCTCAAAAGCGGTTTCATTGACTGATTCTCCAGACATGTGCATTTTTAAAGCTATTTTTTTTTTTTTGGTCATGTAATTTTACCACAATGCAGTCAAGCACATAAATAGATTTGCTTTGGAATTCATTGAGTTTTTGGGGGGTAAATACATGGTTAACTTCTTTAAATATACCCTGAGTGCTTGAAAAATGAGTCCCCCCTCCCCGGGTGTACATTTATCTCTATATTTAATAGCTCAAACTTTTAAGGTGCAGTATTTAGGTAATATATCCCTTAGTGTGAGTCTTGTCTGCTTTATTTATCAACTTATAAGGTTGGGGTAAAAGCTCCAGGTATTGGAATTGATGCAGCTGTGAATTACCATCTACTGCTTTATGTATGTTGAGTTTATGTCTATTTACAATCTGTCTGGCTCTTTAAAAATACACAGCATCTTGGGGCACCTGGGTGGCTCAGTTGGTTAACCATCCAACTCTTGATTTCAGCTCAGGTCATGAACTTGGGGTCATGGGACCAGCCCATGTTGGGCTCCATGCTAAGCAGGGAGTCTACTTCTCTTCTTCTCCTTCTCTGCCTGACCCTCCTCCCCCTCATACGCACACATGCTCCCTCTCTCTAAAATCAATCAACCAATCAATCAATCTTAGGAAAACACATAGTATCTTTATTTGTAACATAAGATGGTTTCCCTTTAACTTCATTAGATATTAATATTGAGATTGCCACCCAGGTGTTTTGTTTATTATTTGTTAGCTATATCTTTTCCATATATAAAAAGACTGAAGTGATATTCATATAAAATTAACAACTTTAAAGTGAACAGTTCTGTGGCATTTAGTAAGTTCACAATGTTGAATAGCTATTACTTCTATCTACTTCCAGAACATTTTCATCACTCTCAAAGCTAAGCCTGTACCTAGTGAATAGTCACTCCCCAGTCCCTCATCTTTTTTTCTAAATCTTTCCATATTCTTATTTTAATTGAGTGTCTTGTACACACCTTCCTGTGAGACATTTGTTTGTTTGTTTGCTTTTAAGATTTTATTTTTAAGTAATCTCTACAACCAACATGGGGCTCGAACTCACAACGCTGAGATCAAGTGTTGCATGCTGTACCAACTGAGCCAGCCAGGCACACGGAGACATTCATTTCTTATTTAATCAAATCTAAAAGCTGTCTTTTAACTGGTGATTTTAACCCAATTACATTTACTCATATCTTAGGAGTAATTCTTTTTTTATTTATTTATTTTTTATTTTATTTTATTTTTTTGTATTTAGTGTTTTTTTCAATTTCTTTGTTTTATTTTATTTTTTATAATAATTTTTTATTATGTTATGTTAGTCACCATACAGTATATCCTTAGTTTTTGATGTAATGTTCCATGATTCATTATTTGTGTATAACACCCAGTGCACCATGCAATATGTGCCCTCCTTAATACTCATCACCGGCCCCCATTCCCCCACCCCCCTCCCCTCTGAAGCCCTCAGTTTGTTTCCCAGAGTCCATAATCTCTTGTGGTTCATTCCCCCTTCTGTTTACTCCCCCTTCATTCTTCCCTTCCTTCTCCTACCAATCTTCCTGCTATTTCTTATGTTCCATAAATGAGTGAAACTATATGATAATTGTCTTTCTCTGCTTGACTTATTTCACTTAGCATAATCTCCTCCAGTCCCGTCCATGTTGCTGCAAATGCTGGGTAATCGTTCTTTCTGATGGCTGAGTGATATTCCATTGATATATGGACCACATCTTCATAATCCAGTCATCTGTTGAAGGGCATCTTGGCTCCTTCCACAATTTGGCTATTGTGGACAATGCTGCTATGAACATTGGGGTGCATATGGCCTTTCTCTTCACTACGTCTGTATCTTTGGGGTAAATACCCAGTAGTGCAATGGCTGGGTCATAGGGTAGCTCAATTTTTAACTTTTTAAGGGACCTCCACACTGTTTTCCAGAGTGGCTGTACCAACTTGCATTCCCACCAACAGAGTAAGAGAGTTCCCCTTTCTCCACATCCTCTCCAACATTTGTTGTTTCTTGTCTTGTCAAATTTTGCCATTCTAATTGGCATAAGGCGGTATCTGAATGTGGTTTTGATTTGAATTTCCCTGATGGCTAATGATTTTGAACATCATTAGCCATTTTATGTCTTCATTGGAAAAGTGTCTGTTCATATCTTCTGCCCATTTTTTGATTTGATTATTTGTTTCTTGTGTACTGAGTTTGAGAAGTTATTTGTAGATCTTTTATCTGTAGTGTCATTTGCAAATATCTTCTCCCATTCCATGGGCTGCCTCTTAGTTTTTTTGACTGTTTCCTTGGCTGTGCAGAAGCTTTTTTCTTGATGAAGTCCCACAAGTTTATTTTTTCTTTTGTTTCTCTTGCCTTTGGAGATGTGTCATGGAAAAAGTTGCTGTGGCCGATGTCAAAGAGGTTACAGCCTATATTCTCCTCTATGATTTTGATGGATTGCTGTCTCATATGGAGGTCTTTCATCCGTTTGGAGTTTATCTTTGTGTATGGTGTGAGAGAGTGGTCAAGTTTCATTCTTTTGCATATAGCTGTCCAATTTTCCCAGCACCATTTATTGAAGAGACTGTCTTTTATATTAGAAGTTTATTGCCACCTACACTTCATATTTTCTCTCTACTGTATATTCTTTTTTATTCTTTTCTTATTCCCATATATATTTTTGGATAGTTCAAGGGTGGATGATGAGCCATTATTATGTAGCTGGTAAAAATTATGAAGTCTATGGAGAAACATAGGGCATATATGTGATATTTACATACTTCTGTAACTAGTGTGGAAATATTTATGCATGAGTATAAGGATGGAAGGACAGTATAAAACATGTAGTTACCTGATTCTCACAGGTTTCTTGGAAGAGGTACTTTAAAAACAATATTTCATTCTAGTATGCTTAACATACAGTGTTATGTTAGTTTCGGGTGTCCAATATCGTGATTCAAGAATCCTATATATGACTCAGCACTCACCACGATAAGTGTGCTCTTCATGCCCCATCACCTATTTCTCCCACTGCCTCTCCCCTCCGGTAACCAGCAATTTGTTCTCTAGAGTTAAAAGTCTGGTTTTTGGTTTGTCTCTCTCTCTCTTTTTTTAAAGATGTCATTTTTAAGGTTGGCCAGGCAGAATGGCATTCAGAAAGAAAGTTAAATTTAAACTCGGTGACATTGTGATTTAAGTCTCTGAAGAACCACTTATTAGCTTAGGAGCCTCCAGAAAAAAGGTTATAGAGCTCTGATAGCCCCAGGATTGTAACAGTGACACAAGAGAATGTAGTTACAGTGCTTGGAAATAGAAACCATTCAATAATTCTGATTTTCTCCTCTCTTCCAGTTGATTCCAATTCTTTTTTTTATCTTTTTTTAAAAGATTTTATTTATTTATTTGAGAGAGAGAGAATGAGAGAGAGAGAGAGAGCATGAGAGGGGAGAGGGCCAGAGGGAGAGGCAGACTCCCCGCTGAGCAGGGAGCCCGATGTGGGACTCGATCCTGGGACTCCAGGTCTGTGACCTGAGCTGAAGGCAGTTGCTTAACCAACTGAGCCACCCAGGTGCCCTGAATCCAATTCTTAACTTCAAAATTTAAATGAAAGTAAATAAAAGTGTTGGGAAGTGACCTTCCTACTAACACTAAAGGAGAGGAATGCCAAGAATGACTGCTTAAATTGAAATGGCCACATTTGGGAGGAAGCTATGGGACTTTGGAGGCTGAGTTGACCAGAGGACATAAGGCATGTGGGCTGGGAGCAGTCCAGGGGGTATCCATGATCTTGGACAGAAAATCACCTTTGGAGAGGTAGCTCGTTACTCACCCCCTTCTGCCTGGATTCTTTCTCTCACCATTTTATTTGATGATAAACTATCCACAGATCTCAGTCTCTGTGCTGATCTAGGAAGGAAGGGAAATGTGGGAGGCCTGAAGGGCAGCACTTTCCTTCCAAGGACAGGAGAAGAATATATGAGCACAGTGAAGGCAGCTCAGGGCAGAGGGGCCTGCAGCTGGGCATGTGCAGTGTCTGTGGCCTGCACTGAAGCTCACGGACCTTTGATCCAAGCCGGCTGCAGGAAACGGGTAAGATAGGAGCTGGGCAATGTACATTTTACTCCACCCCCACAGGCAGGATTATGGATTTACGGTTCTTCTCCTTTGACCCATTGGCTTCCACTCCCAATATTCCTCTGTGCAGAAGGCTCAGCCATGTATGAAGAATTTTAAATCAGTACCTAAGTCACGATTTAGCCTAGGATCCAGAGTCTAGATAGAAGGAGAAGAGGTGAAAGTGTAATCTCTTCTCCCCTATCAGGAAGGAAATCAGCATCAGAAAATTCACTACTGGGAGGAGTTAAGATGGCGGAGGAGTAGGAGACACCGTTTTCAGCCGGTCCTCCGAGTCGAGCTGGATAGGTACCAGACCAGCCTAAACAACCACGGAACCAGCCTGAGACGCAGGAAGATACATCTGGATCTGTACAAATGAACATCTCCAGCGCTGAGTATTGAGGTACGAAGCGGGGAGCCATGAAACTGTGCACAGATATCGGAAGATAAACGGAAGGGGGAGGGAGCCGCCGCGTTCGGGCGCCGGGAAGCGGTAGCCACTTGCACGGGAGAGCGGGCGGGGCTCGCGGACGACACCCGCAAAACAGCAGACTGAGACCGTGAGCCGGGTGCGCGCGCCACCAGGCATCTCGCGGAACACCAGAATCCCGGTGCGCTTACTGGATCCAGACTGAGACCGGGAGATCCGAGAGCGCGTGCGGGGCGGCTGGCGGCTGGCGGCGTTAGAAACACAAAGGACAGAGATGAGCAGGCCCTGGAAGTGAGGGCTGGGACGCCGGGTGTGGGGCGCACATCCCGGACGCTGCAGGGTTGAGCAGCACCAACAGAAACAGAGTTAAAGTGGCCAGAACATTAGTAGAGAACGGGCCGCAATCCCTCTGTTCTGTGACAGAGGCTGAAATTTGGCCGCTGCTGCTCTGACTCTCAGAAGAGGCACAGCAAACCGCCAGGGAAAGCCGCCAGAGAACAAAAGCCTGGAAATACCGGCTCAGGGAGTGCCCATCCCCATCCCCCCTCGCAGGGGACGCCGAGACTCTACCCAAACATGGCTGCCTGAGTATCGGCGTGGCAGGCCCCTCCCCCAGAACACAGAAGGCAGGCTGAAAAATCAAGAAGCCCACAACCCGGGCGCCTGGGTGGCGCCATCATTGAGCGCCTGTCTCCGGCTTAGGGAGTGATCCCGGCGTTCTGGAAAGGAGTCCCTCATCGGGCTCCTCCGCTGGGAGCCTGCTTCTTCCTCTCCCACTCCCCTGCTTCTGTTCCCTCTCTCGCTGGTTGGCTGCCACATAAATAAATAAATAAAATCTTTAAAGAAGAAGCCCACATCCCTAAGATCCCTATAAAACAAGGGGCACGGCCTGGGACCCAGTCAATAATTTGGGCTCTGGAAACCCCGCAACCTCTCTTCATCAGAATGACAAGAAGGAGAAGCCCCCCCAGCAAAGAAAAGACAGTGATTCTGTGGCCTCTGCCACAGAAATAATGGATATGGATGTAACCAAATTATCAGAAATGGAATTCAGAGTAACGATGGTCAAAATGATGAGTAGAATTGAAAAAACTATTAACGAAAAGGTTACTGAGAATATAGAATCCCTAAGAACAGAAATGAGAGCGAATCTGACAGAAATTAAAAATTCTATGAGCCAAATGCAGGCAAAACTAGAGGCTCTGACGGCCAGGGTCGCAGAAGCAGAGGAACGGGTTAGTGAGTTGGAGGATGGGTTAATAGAGGAAAAAATGAAAATAGAAGATGGTCTTAAAAAAATCCACGCCCACGAATGTAGGTTACGGGAGATTACTGACTCAATGAAACGATCCAATGTTAGAATCATCGGCATCCCCGAGGGGGTGGAGAAAAACAGAGGTCTAGAAGAGATATTTGAACAAATTGTAGCTGAAAACTTCCCTAATCTAGCAAGGGAAACAAACATTCGTGTCCAAGAGGCAGAGAGGACCCCTCCCAAGCTCAACCATGACAAACCTACGCCACGTCACGTCATAGTGCAATTCGCAAATATTAGATGCAAGGATACAGTATTGAAAGCGGCCAGGGCAAAGAAATTTCTCACGTACCAAGGCAAAAGCATCAGAATTACGTCAGACCTGTCTACACAGACCTGGAATGAGAGAAAGGGTTGGGGGAGCATATTTAAAGCTCTTTCAGAGAAAAACATGCAGCCAAGGATCCTTTACCCAGCAAGGCTGTCATTCAGAATCGATGGAGAAATAAAGACATTTCAGAATCGCCAGTCACTAACCAATTTTGTAACCACGAAACCAGCCCTACAGGAGATATTACGGGGGGTTCTATAAAAGTAAAAAGGCCCCAAGAGTGATACAGAACAGAAAGTCACAGCCAATACAAACAAAGACTTTACTGGCAACATGGCAACATTAAAATCATATCTCTCAGTAATCAGTCTTAATGTAAATGGTTTGAACCATCCGATAAAACGCCACAGGGTTGCAGATTGGATAAAAAGAAATGACCCATCCATTTGCTGTCTACAAGAGACTCATTTCAAACCCAAAGATGCATTCAGACTGAGAGTAAGGGGATGGAGTACCATCTTTCATGCAAATGGACCTCAAAAGAAAGCTGGGGTAGCAATTCTCATATCAGATAAATTGGATTTTAAACTACAGACTATAGTTAGAGATGCAGAAGGGCACTATATTATTCTTAAGGGAAGTATTCAACAAGTGGATATGACAATTATAAATATATATGCCCCCAACAGGGGAGCAGCAAGATACACAAGCCAACTCTTAACCAGAATAAAGAGACATATAAATAAAAATACATTAATAGTAGGGGACCTCAACACTCCACTATCAGAAATAGACAGAACACCCTGGCAAAAACTAAGCAAAGAATCAAAGGCTTTGAATGCCATACTCGACGAGTTGGACCTCATAGATATATATAGAACACTACACCCCAGAACCAAAGAATACTCATTCTATTCTAATGCCCATGGAACATTTTCAAGAATAGACCATGTTCTGGGACACAAAACAGGTCTCATCCGATACCAAAAGATTGAAATTATCCCCTGCATATTCTCAGACCACAACGCTCTGAAATTGGAACTCAACCACAAGGAAAAATTTGGAAGAAACTCAAACACTTGGAGACTAAGAACCATCCTGCTCAGGAATGACTCGATAAACCAGGAAATCAAAAATCAAATTAAACAATTTATGGAGACCAATGAGAATGAAAATACAACAGTCCAAAACCTATGGGATACTGCAAAGGCAGTCCTAAGGGGGAACTACATAGCCATCCAAGCCTCACTCAAAAGAATAGAAAAATCTAAAATGCAGTTTTTATATTCTCACCTCAAGAAGCTGGAACAGCAACAGAGGGACAGGCCTAATCCACGCACGAGGAAGCAGTTGACCAAAATTAGAGCTGAAATCAATCAAGCAGAAACCAGAAGTACAGTAGAGCAGATCAACAGGACTAGAAGCTGGTTCTTGGAGAGAATCAATAAAATTGACAGACCACTGGCAAGACTTATCCAAAAGAAAAGAGGAAGGACCCAGATTATTAAAATTATGAATGAAAAAGGAGAGGTCACGACGAACACCATTGAAATTGGAAGGACTATTAGAAATTTTTATCAACAGCTATATGCCAATAAACTAAGCAATCTGGAAGAGATGGAATCCTTCCTGGAAACCTATAAACTACCAAGATTGAAACAGGAAGAAATTGATTCCTTAAACAGGCCAATTAATTATGAAGAAATTGAGTCAGTGATAAACAACCTTCCAAATAACAAAACTCCAGGCCCGGACGGTTTTCCTGGGGAATTCTACCAAACATTCAAAGAAGAAATAATACCTATTCTCCTAAAGCTATTTCAAAAAATAGAAACAGAAGGAAAGCTACCAAACTCATTCTATGAGGCCAATATTACCTTGATCCCCAAACCAGGCAAAGACCCCCTCAAAAAGGAGAATTACAGACCGATTTCCCTAATGAATATGGATGCCAAAATCCTCAACAAGATACCTGCTAATAGAATCCAACAGTTCATTAAAAGGATTATCCACCACGATCAAGTGGGATTCATACCTGGGATGCAAGCGTGGTTCAATATTCGCAAATCAATCAGCGTGATACATCATATCAACAAGAAAAGACTCAGGAACCATATGATCCTCTCAATCGATGCCGAAAAAGCATTTGACAAAATACAGCATCCTTTCCTGATTAAAACCCTTCAGAGTGTAGGAATAGAAGGTACATTTCTCAATCTCATAAAAGCCATCTATGAAAAGCCTACTGCAAATATTATTCTCAATGGGGAAAAGCTGGAAGCCTTTCCCTTAAGATCAGGAACACGACAAGGATGCCCACTCTCGCCACTATTATTCAACATAGTACTAGAAGTCCTTGCAACAGCAATCAGACGACAAAAAGGGATCAAAGGTATTCAAATTGGCAAAGAAGAAGTCAAAATGTCTCTCTTTGCAGATGACATGATACTCTATATGGAAAACCCAAAAGAAGCCACTCCCAAACTATTAGAAGTTATAGAGCAATTCAGTAACGTGGCGGGATACAAAATAAATGCTCAGAAATCAGTTGCATTTCTATACACGAATAACGAGACCGAAGAAAGAGAAATTAGGGAATCCATCCCATTTACAATAGCACCAAAAACCATACGTTACCTTGGAATTAACTTAACCAGAGACGTAAAGGACCTATATTCTAGAAACTATAAATCACTCTTAAAAGACATTGAGGAAGACATAAAAAGATGGAAAGATATTCCATGCTCATGGATCAGAAGAATTAACATAGTTAAAATGTCCATGCTACCCAGAGCAATCTACACTTTCAATGCTATCCCGATCAAAATACCAAGGACATTTTTCAAAGAACTGGAACAAACAGTCCTTAAATTTGTATGGAAAGAGAAAAGGCCCCGAATCTCCAAGGAACTGTTGAAAAGGAAAAACAAAGCTGGGGGCATCACAATGCCAGATTTCGAGCTGTACTACAAAGCTGTGATCACAAAGACAGCATGGTACTGGCACAAAAACAGACACATAGACCAATGGAACAGAATAGAGAACCCAGAAATGGACCCTCAGCTCTTTGGGCAACTAATATTTGATAAAGCAGGAAAAAACATCCAGTGGGAAAAAGACAGTCTCTTCAATAAACGGTGCTGGGAAAATTGGACAGCTACATGCAAGAGAATGAAACTTGACCACTCTCTCACACCATACACAAAAATAAACTCCAAATGGATGAAAGACCTCGATGTGAGACAGGAATCCATCAAAATTCTAGAGGAGAACATAGGCAACAACCTCTACGACATCGGCCAAAGCATCCTTTTTCATGACACATCCCCAAAGGCAAGAGAAACAAAAGATAAAATGAATTTATGGGACTTCATCAAGATTAAAAGTTTCTGCACATCCAAGGAAACAGTCAGAAAAACTAAGAGGCAGCCCACGGAATGGGAGAATATATTTGCAAATGACACTACAGATAAAGGACTGGTATCCAAGATCTACAAAGAACTTCTCAAACTCAATACACGAGAAACAAATAAACAAATCAAAAAATGGGCAGAAGATATGAACAGACACTTTTCCAATGAAGACATACAAATGGCTAACAGACACATGAAAAAATGTTCAAAATCATTAGCCATCAAGGAAATTCAAATCAAAAGCACACTGAGATACCACCTTACGCCAGTTAGAATGGCAAAAATAGACAAGGCAAGAAACAACAATTGTTGGAGAGGATGTGGAGAAAGGGGATCCCTCCTACATTGTTGGTGGGAATGCAAGTTGGTACAGCCACTCTGGAAAACAGTGTGGAGGTCCCTTAAAAAGTTAAAAACTGAGCTACCCTATGACCCAGCCATTGCACTACTGGGTATTTACCCCAAAGATACAGACGTAGTGAAGAGAAGGGCCATATGCACCCCAATGTTCATAGCAGCAATGTCCACAATAGCTAAATTGTGGAAGGAGCCGAGATGCCCTTCAACAGATGACTGGATTAAGAAGTTGTGGTCCATATATACAATGGAATATTACTCAGCTATCAGAAAGAACGAGTTCTCAACATTTGCTACAACATGGACAGCACTGGAGGAGATAATGCTTAGTGAAATAAGTCAAGCAGAGAAAGACAACTATCATATGATTTCTCTCATCTATGGAACATAAGAACTAGAATGATCAGTAGGGGAAGAAAGGGATAAAGAAAGGGGGGGTAATCAGAAGGGGGAATGAAACATGAGAGACTATGGACTATGAGAAACAAACTGAGGACTTCAGAGGGGAGGGGGGTGGGGGAATGGGATAGACCGGTGATGGGTAGTAAGGAGGGCACGTATTGCATGGTGCACTGGGTGTTATACACAACTAATGAATCATCGAGCCTTACATCGGAAACCGGGGATGTACTGTATGGTGACTAACATAATATAATAAAAAATCATTTAAAAAAAAAAAAGAAAAGAAAATTCACTACTGGTGGGTCAGAGGGTGAACCTGGAAATCCATGGGTGAGAGTGTGTCCATGGGGGACAGGGAGCTCTCCACTGCCCCCTGCCCTCCATTGAATGAATTTCTCCCCAGGATGATGGGAACAAAAATTTAATCCCTGGAAGTTCTTTGCCTTACAGAGACTCTGATTCTGTTTCTGGTGGTCACTTTCCTCAGTGTTATTCTGATAAAGGGGAAGAGACTGGCCTGCTAGAATCCAGGGTGATTGGAGTGACCCAGGCCCCCCAGTGTCCATCTCACAAATGAAGAGGCCCACCAAGCTGGGGAAGGATTGGAGAAGAAAGGATGGTCATAGGGTTGGGGTGGTCTGATTGCTGTGGGAATCAGGAGGGAGGCAGAGGGGAGCTGTGCCCCCATCTTGATTCCCAGCTTGGGAAGCACCTCATGTGACCCATCAGCTGAAGTTGGAGTTGGAACCAACAGGACTGAGAGCCTCCCTAACAGAGAGCTGGGAGTGAAGGTACTGGAGGCAGGCAGTGTGGCAGTGAGACTCAGGTCCTAGGGTCAGGCAGAGCTGGTTCAGATCCCAGCTCTACCCCTTAAAAGATGCATGGCCGTGGGTGAGGGACTAAACGCTGAGCCTCAGTCTCATCACTGTGGGATGGGCTCTCGATGAATCTATCGCAGAAGCTGTTGTAAGCAGTTAATAAGATGACCCGAGGGCAGTGTTTAGTTCAAGGGCAGGCACAGGGAAAGTTTTTAGTGACTAACACTGGCATTCTTATTCATAGAGCATGGTTGCCTGTAGGAGGAAGGGCATACAGGTGTGTGTGTGTGGGGGGGGGGATAGGGGACAGGGTTGGGGAAGTGGCTGGAAGGAGTGATAAGAGGATGCCGGGAGGAGAGGAGAACTTCTGGAAACAGAGGAAGCAAGTATTGTTACAAGAGGAGCCCACAAGTTCAAAGACCTGGATCTGGCCCAGCCTCAATGCCTCCTCGCCCTGAGGCTGGCCTTACCACCTGAGCTTCCCAGTGTCACCAGTGGCAGCTCAGCTGAACTCACTGAGGGAATTTCTGGCTTCCTGAATGGGGAGCAGGGGCCCGACGACATGATGAAGAGACCCGGTCTGGTGGGTGTTGGGCAAATTCCTGACATCCTTAGATGTCAGATATCTGGGTTGGAAGAAAGAGGCAAACTACAGATCTGGTCAGGTTTCAGTGTTCAGAGAATACTGGAGCCAGGCTGGGGGCTGAGGGCTGAGGACCATGCATTTGCCCTCTCCCCACACCTCCCAGACTTGAAGATGCTGGTCCATAGAGTACATGGAAAAATTCTCATCACTAATCATCAGGAAATGCAAATCAAAATCACACTGATGTATAGAATTGTCGAATCACCACGTTGGACACCTGGACAGAATATAATATTGTATGTTAACTACACATCAATAAAAAAATAAATTAATTTAAAAAACACATTGAGATACCACCTCACACATGTTAGAATAAGTCATCAAAAAGATAAGAGATAACAATTGCTCATGAGGATGTGGAGGAAAGAGAACCCTTGTGCACTGTTCATGAGATTGTAAATTAGAGCAGCTGATGTAGGAAATGGTTGGGGTTCGGGAGTGAACAGTCAAGGAAAAAGTTTTGAGATGTCTTTGGTGCAAAAAGGTGGTTTTATTAAAGCACAGGGATGGGAACTGTGGGCAGAAGGAGCTGCACTGGGGTTGTGACAGGTGACTGATTATATACTTTTAAGTTGTGAGGGGTTTAGGGAGAGTGTAAGTCTTTAAGGAATTTTGGAAGTAAGATTTCCAGGATCTTGAGGGGGCTAGCTATTTTTAGGAAAAGGTCATTTATTACTGTTTAATAAAAACTCAGTCATGAGACCCTTCAGATGTGTATCAGTGGGCCATATGCTTGGAGGATGATTGCTAACCTGTATCTTGGGGGTAGAGATAAAGGAAGTTTTCAAAGGAATTTTTATATGTTAAAGGAGACTTACAGGATCCTGGGGTGTAGGGATAATGTTAAGCTAAGATTGCCCTTCGCCCCCAGCAAAGTATTAACACCGAGGCAGCCCAGGTCCCAGAGGAAGGTCACTCTTCCTGTCTCATGGACCCATCGATGGGCTGCAAGTAGTAAGGAAATTCATTTTTTTCTTTTTTCTTTGTTTCCCACATCATAGCCACTATGGAAAACAGTACAGAAGCTCCTCAAAATATTGAAAATAGGACGGCCACATGACCCAGCAAGCTCATGTTTATATATTATATTTATATATTTATATGTACATTATATATTTATATATAAATACAATGGAATGTTATTCAGCCATAAAAAGAAGAAAATCCTGTCTTTTATGGCAACAAAAATGACCTTGAGGGCATTATGCTAAGTAAGATAAGTAGGGAAAGGCAAATATTGCACTATCTCACTCATACGTGGAATGTAAAAAAGCTGAAGTCATAGGAAAGGACTAGATTTGTGGTGGCCAGAGGTTGGGGGTGAGGGAAATGAAATTTTGTCAAAGGTTACAAACTTTGTGGGTCTAGTACCCCACTCATTCACATCTACTACACAATTCTCAAAACATTTAGGTGCTGCTGGACCCCAAACTGGCTCCTCAGAAACTAGGGGGAGAATCAGATCTACTTCTCTGGGGGTGGAATTCCTGGTCACCAGGCTTATTTCTTACTTGATGAGGCTTGGGGTCCCAGCACACCCCCATCCCACCCCCAGTATCATGGGATAGTCTCTCCTGCATCTGTCCTCCCAAGCCTTCTTGGATGAACAAAGGCTGATCAGTTCTGGGTGGGGGGATGATTTTGCTCCTCCCTGTGTTAGCCAGAAGTGTTGGGACAGTATGATTTCTGAGTGATTTCCTACACTGTTCCAGGTTGGGAGATGACAACCACCGTCCCAGGAATTCTCAATAATTTTTTATTACTTAAAAAAAAGCAAAACAACATTTAGGTGTGGCTATTCCTCTACAAGCAGAAAAAGTATGTACTGTTTTTTTTTTTATTGTGGTACGTTAGTCACCATACAGTCCATCATTAGTTTTTGATGTAGTGTTCCATGATTCATTGTTTGTGTATAACACCCAGTGCTCCATGCAACATGTGCCCTCCTTAATAAAACGAAAGCATGTGGGTGGCAGGAGAGAGAAGCCCTCTTTGGCCTTTGTGGGCTCCACCATCTAGGGAAATTGGAATGAGGCTTGTCTGCACAAACAGAGAAGGAAAACTGGAAATGTGAAAATTGGGAATTTTAAAATAAGAGAGCCGTGATGCCATGATCTGAGTCCTAAGGTTGCCTCCCCCAATCCCTGCATGTCCCAGTACAGGAGTCAATGGAGTCCTGGTTTTTGGTTTTTTGGTCTCAAATTTACATTTCTGTCCCTGACAACTGAAACAGTCTCTGTTCAATCAGAAAGGGATTTAGGGGTCTGTCACTCCTTCCACGTCCAACGGGGGAGTCATTTCCCCACTCACACGGTGGGTGTGCAAGGCCTCTGTTTGAAGTCCCCTTCCCCCCCGGTGTGGGCCATTTCCTCTTTGGATGCTTTTAATCATGAGAAAACTCTTCCCCTCATGGGGACTCCAGGTCTCAGTCATTCATCAGGTGTGTAGACAACACTCTCTTAAACATGTAGGCATTCAGTTCAATGCCTAGAACACACTGCTTTAAAATCACAACGTCCTGGGGCACCTGGGTGGCACAGTCCGTTGAATGCCTGACTCTTGGTTTTGGCTCAGGTCATGATCTCAGGGTCCTGGGATCAAGCCCCACGTCCCCTCCAAAGAGTATGCTTAGATTCTCTCTCCCTCTGCCCCTCCTGTGTTCTCTCTCTAAAATAAGTACACAAATCTTTAAAATCAACAAGCTTTTAATTCCCTTTAAGACACTAATATACACGTGTAACTCTTTGATTATTTGCTCCTATTCTTGTGAATTATTCTCTTCCCACCTCAAGATGAATGCCAGGAGGGCAGGGATCTCATCTGCCTTGTTCTGTGGTTGAATTCCAAGCCTGGAGCAAATAAAGCACTCAGCAAATGTTGGTTCTCAAGACATGGGGTAGTTGGTTGGCTCATACACCTACAGGACTCTACTCGTGATGAGACAGAAATTCTCTAAAGGCCTGACTTGCAACAGAAGCCATTTTAGGTTTTTTTGTCCGAGTCAGAATGGCTGTACATAAACTTTGGTTAAACCAAAAACCTGACTTATGACCTGCCAGTCGTGCATTGTATATCTGTTTTGTGAATGAGTGGCTTAGAGGAAAACTGTCTTGTCCTTGAGAGATGGCTCAATGCTCCAGCTCCCTGCATTTGTTCACAATAGAACTCATGATGCCTGCTTATGTACTGTGCACTGTATATACTGCTTATCTATAGTCTGTAATCTTTTGAGCTTTACAACATATAAAAAAGTATACAACCTTGATAAAACTGTTCATTCTCAGGAGCACTTTCTTTCCTGTGAAGAGTGTATTTCCCAGGCAGCTGTCCTAACTTGTGCTGGAATAAAACTCTTTCTTACTTTTAGAGATTCTGCAAGGTTTGCTCCTTTTGCATTGACACTACATAGCATTTATTGAGCATTTACAAGTACCACACTATGAGGCAGGTACTAATAGTTTCCCCATTTCCCCAAACTCTTAGTTTCCCCATTTTCAGGTGGAGGCTCAGAGGGGTAATTGATGTCACCAAGTTCACACAGCCAGAAAGTGGCAGGGTCAGGATTTGAACCCACGTCTGTTTGATGTGAGTCAGTGCCCTAAACCAGGCAGCTATCCACGTTACCATGCAAGTCTCCCCTTGCCTACTGATCTGTGTTTAAGAATCTGAAGGGAAATGAACAGTTCACGCTGGTGACCAGCTGGTCTCTGTTTAATAAAGGAAAACAATAAATTAAAGGAAAAAAAAAGAAAACAATAAGTCACCAGAGAATTCATCTGAAGTGATGTCATGGGTTCTTCTTAGCAGGCAATTAGAATTCGTCTAAACCTGCCACCTCCAGCCCCACCCCAACGCTCTCTGTGCCATCAGTCAGGGCTCCTGGGCATGCTTGCTTGAGAACAGAGGTAGATTAAAAATATTATAGACGTGACAGGCATTAAAGAGCCCAGTGGGACGTGCTCCCAGAACAATCTGCCAGACTCTGCTGGCACAGTAATCCCTAGAAACCAATTCCAAGTTTTGTTAGTGAACAAGCCATGGGATTCTTGGTGGCACTTAAGGGCTCATTAAAAGTTGGTTCACAATTCCCCACCTTCACTTCATTTGTGGAAATCAAAGAGTCCCAGAGGACCAGCCACAGAGCTGCAGGCAGATGAGATCTGATATACAGCTCAGGGCTAAGGTGGAGACACAGCAACTGATTCACCCCATTCTGGAGATTGGTCCCCAGATAGTTTTCTGACTTAGGCTCAAGCCCAAACTTGGGCATTTGATTTGCACCAAGAGATGTAAGTGGGAATTGGAGGTGACATTCTCTTCCTCCAAGCCATAAGATTCCCAGAGCTCCAAACAGCCAAATGCTACAACATGCACACTGGGGTCCTGGGCAGCAGAACCCAAAGTTTGCAAAGCACCAAGTGCTGAGGGTGGTCCCCTGTGAGTGCTCCATGCTTCTGGAGTAAGATCTCCAGAGCTCTGAGGGCGGCTGAGAATTCTACTCCCACAGTAATGCTCACTGCACTGCATTATAGATATTACCATTATAGATCAACACCTCCCCTCCTTCCCCACTAGAGTGGCAGCCCTAATAGGGTAGGACCAATTCGAACTTGCTTAATATTGGGTTCCCACAGCTGGACACCTAACAGGTGTTCAATAAACTGGCTGAGAAAAGAAAGGAGTCTCTCATTACAACCCTATGGAAAGTCTGTGTGATGCAAAATTCCACCAAAATGTGAATGACTATTCCCTAATTTATTTGAAATTCACTGACATCACAGCCAGTATCCCTCTTGCAAAATGTATGTCATCTAATGCCTGTTGGGAGTATGGGGTAATGTACTCTGTAATCTGACCCCCATCTGCCATTTTAGGCCATTTTGAGCCACTCACCCCTCCTTGCTGCCCAAGACTCTGACGTGTTGGCCTTTTTCTGTCTCTTGGATGAACATTTATCTTCCCACCTCAGGTCCTTTGCACACACTGTTTCCTCTGCCTGGTGTACCCTTTCCTCTCACTCTGCCTTTGGAACACAGTATCTTGGCTGAAATGGCACTTTAACCATGAACGCACCCTCCAACCTACCCCCAGCCTCTCTATTCTCTGTGGATTAGGTTGTTGGCTTCTTGTAGCCAATTGCCTTCTTTTCCTCAAACTCACCACTCTCTTGTCTAAGTTCAGTTATTCATCACCCACCTTCTCCCCTCTACTGTCATGTCCACAGAAGCAGGCATGTCAGTCCTGGTCACTGTGGGCTCCCCAGAGAAGGGCTCAGGCGTTGCATACACAGCTGTTGGACATATGCTAGCTGGGGCTGGACGTCCTCTGAGCTGAAGATAAGAGTTATCTGGCCCACAGGCTTTGGGTACTGAGGCTGGTCACGCTTATCACACTAACCAGCTAGTGTGGCCTGTTCCGACTTCACCAAGTTATCAAAGAGCAGATCAAGCATGAGGCTTCCTCCCTGCATGTACCATCACACAGCCGCCTAGCAAAGGGGAGGGGGGACTTTTTTTAAAAAAAATTATATTATATTAGTCACCATACAGTACATCCCCTAGTTTTTGATGTAAAGTTCCATGATTCATTACTTGGGTATAACACCCAGTGCACCATGCAATACGGAGGGGGGACTTCTTAAACAAGATGATGACCAAGGATTTGAAGAGTTTTTCAACTTGACTTAACAGCTCAATCCATAGTGGGAATTTTGTCCTATACATATTTGCGGTGTTTCTAGTTTGGGCTGAGATGGAAAGTGACTGGACCCAAGTGCCACCTCTAAGAGAAACCGGGCAAGGGCGGGGGGGAGACAGGCGAGTGCTGAAGTCATTCAGATCCTGGAGATAAATGTCATGAAGGTGCAGCCCACTCCCAGGACGCTACAGCTCCGTTGACTTCCCTGAAACCCATGGTGGTAAAAAGATCCGAAAAGGAAATGCACTGACCAGAAATGAGTCCATATTCATGTGCCTGGGATTAGATGGAGGACTCGGAAAACTGCCCCACATGCCCTGGGCCAGGGGCGCAGTGCTGTGGAGGGAAGCAGGTGCAGGACATTACTCTTGGGGGCAAGCTGGGTCTGACCCATCTCTCCATCTGCAGCGGTGAGCACTGATTGTGGCATCCAGCAGGGGCTGATGAATGTCTGGGGTAGGAATCGACTCGGACAGTATTTCTTGATCACCCCTGGGTCAGACCCAGGGCACAGACCCAGAAATGCATGAATCCTGTCTCACAGAACAACTGAGCAAAGCTACAAGGCTGTGATTCAAAGGGACTTTGGTTACTGGTCATTTTATCTCCAGTGGCCACACACTGCTTGACACACGGTAGGTGCACAAGAAATACCTATGAGACAAATGAAAGCATGGTACTCATAGTTCAAGAAAAAGATTGAAATGGGGGTTGAGGGGGAAGAGTTCACCTCGACTGAGCACCTACTGTGTGCCAGGCTCTTTACACATATTGTGTCTCTTCTCCTTATCATTCAGCCTCATTCCATCAAAGAGAAAGTGAGTCCCAGAGAGGCCAAGCCACTTGTCCAGGGTCACAGCGTCCCTTCCAGGCCAGGCCGCAAGATGCAGCGGTACTGAGACCTTGGGCTCCACTCCAGCTGCTGGCTTATTATTGACCCCCTTCTGTGACCTTAGCCTTGCAGCCTGACCTCTCTGGGTGTCCAGAAGCAGCAACAATGATTTTTCTCCTTAGTCCTGAATTCATTTCTTGGTTGAACGTGTGTTTCTGTGATGTCCGTTCTGGAATTGAGTTGTGCCAGAAAATCCCCCAGATTGCCCCCACATTCGGGGTCTTCTGCTGTGCCAGTGGGCTAGAGCTTAGAGGAGAGTGTCATCGGGACCCTCAGTCCAGGCTGGCACCACCTTCCAGCCCACTCTCCTGCAGGCCCCAGGGAGGTAGATCCAAGGTGCCTCCAATTTCCTTCACATTTTGGCCCCTGTCTGACATCCCAGCCTCCCCCGCCCCCATTCTGGGCACTTCTCCATGCCTTTGCTCATGTTGGGTCCCCTGCTTGTTGTTCCCTCCATGATGCCGTGTGTCATGGGCTATTCATCCTTCATACTACAGCTCAGATGCCATGTCCCTCCTTTCCCAGCTGCACTGTAGGGTCTCCCAGCACTGTGCATGTCCTTCCTCACTGTTTTCTTGAATGCATCTTTATTGAGAATTTACTGTTCCATTTAATTGTTACCATTCTGGGTGCTGGGAACACAGCATGTGCCCAGTGAGATGCCATCTCTGCCCTCACGAGGTCTGTCGAAGTCTAGTGGGAGACACAGACCCATAACCAGGTGATGACAGCACCATGGGATGGGGGGCTTCAGGGCAAGCTAGGAGTCAGATTGGCACCTGGCCAAGTCTGGGGTGTGGGGATGCAGGATAGGCTTCCTGGAGGAGGTGGCATGTGACCTGAAACCGGCTGATTGAAGCAGATGGGGGTGGGGCATGAGGGATGCAGTGGGACCTGGGGACGAGAGGGTCTGGTACACTCAGGAAATTGAAAACGGTCCCATCTCATTTTAGCCTAGAGTTGCAAAATGGAGGTGGTGTTAGAATTGAAGGAGACTTGTCCAATATTCAGCCCCAGGGGAGCCTGCCTTATCCCCCAGAATCCACCTGTGAGCCCCACCCAATGCCTGGCAGCTGTCTGGGGGCTCCTGCTACTATTTCTCCCGAGACGACTTTTCTTTTTTTTTTTTTTTCCTTTTTTTTTTTTAAATGATTTTTTATTATATTATGTTAGTCACCATACAGTACATCCCCGGTTTCCGATGTAAGGCTCGATGATTCATTAGTTGTGTATAACACCCAGTGCACCATGCAATACGTGCCCTCCTTACTACCCATCACCGGCTGAGACGACTTTTCTTGAATCAGACCAAGTCTGTCTGGCACAGGAGGGAGCTCACCTCATCTCTATTAGCCACCATCATAGCAGGTGAGGACAAGAGGGGCCACAGGGTCCTTCTCAAGACAGAGCATGGGCATGTCCCTGTTCCTTGTCGGATCCACTTCATACTCCATTGTCCAGGCTTCAGGCCCATGGGCTTAAAAGTTCTCAGAATTCTGAGCCCCAGGACTTCAACACTCCACTCTCAGAAATAGACAGAACACCCTGGCAAAAACTAAGCAAAGAATCAAAGGCTTTGAATGCCATACTCGACGAGTTGGACCTCTTAGATATATATAGAACACTACACCCCAGAACCAAAGAATACTCATTCTATTCTAATGCCCATGGAACATTTTCAAGAATAGACCATGTTCTGGGACACAAAACAGGTCTCATCCGATACCAAAAGATTGAAATTATCCCCTGCATATTCTCAGACCACAACGCTCTGAAATTGGAACTCAACCACAAGGAAAAATTTGGAAGAAACTCAAACACTTGGAGACTAAGAACCATCCTGCTCAGGAATGACTCGATAAACCAGGAAATCAAAAATCAAATTAAACAATTTATGGAGACCAATGAGAATGAAAATACAACAGTCCAAAACCTATGGGATACTGCAAAGGCAGTCCTAAGGGGGAACTACATAGCCATCCAAGCCTCACTCAAAAGAATAGAAAAATCTAAAATGCAGTTTTTATATTCTCACCTCAAGAAGCTGGAACAGCAACAGAGGGACAGGCCTAATCCACGCACAAGGAAGCAGTTGACCAAAATTAAAGCTGAAATCAATCAAGCAGAAACCAGAAGTACAGTAGAGCAGATCAACAGGACTAGAAGCTGGTTCTTGGAGAGAATCAATAAAATTGACAGACCACTGGCAAGACTTATCCAAAAGAAAAGAGGAAGGACCCAGATTATTAAAATTATGAATGAAAAAGGAGAGGTCACGACGAACACCATTGAAATTGGAAGGACTATTAGAAATTTTTATCAACAGCTATATGCCAATAAACTAAGCAATCTGGAAGAGATGGAATCCTTCCTGGAAACCTATAAACTACCAAGATTGAAACAGGAAGAAATTGATTCCTTAAACAGGCCAATTAATTATGAAGAAATTGAGTCAGTGATAAACAACCTTCCAAATAACAAAACTCCAGGCCCGGACGGTTTTCCTGGGGAATTCTACCAAACATTCAAAGAAGAAATAATACCTATTCTCCTAAAGCTATTTCAAAAAATAGAAACAGAAGGAAAGCTACCAAACTCATTCTATGAGGCCAATATTACCTTGATCCCCAAACCAGGCAAAGACCCCCTCAAAAAGGAGAATTACAGACCGATTTCCCTAATGAATATGGATGCCAAAATCCTCAACAAGATACCTGCTAATAGAATCCAACAGTTCATTAAAAGGATTATCCACCACGATCAAGTGGGATTCATACCTGGGATGCAAGCGTGGTTCAATATTCGCAAATCAATCAGCGTGATACATCATATCAACAAGAAAAGACTCAGGAACCATATGATCCTCTCAATCGATGCCGAAAAAGCATTTGACAAAATACAGCATCCTTTCCTGATTAAAACCCTTCAGAGTGTAGGAATAGAAGGTATATTTCTCAATCTCATAAAAGCCATCTATGAAAAGCCTACTGCAAATATTATTCTCAATGGGGAAAAGCTGGAAGCCTTTCCCTTAAGATCAGGAACACGACAAGGATGCCCACTCTCGCCACTATTATTCAACATAGTACTAGAAGTCCTGGCAACAGAAATCAGACAACAAAAAGGGATCAAAGGTATTCAAATCGGCAAAGAAGAAGTCAAAATGTCTCTCTTCGCAGACGACATGATACTCTATATGGAAAACCCAAAAGAAGCCACTCCCAAACTATTAGAAGTTATAGAGCAATTCAGTAACGTGGCGGGATACAAAATCAATGCTCAGAAATCAGTTGCATTTCTGTACACGAATAACGAGAACGAAGAAAGAGAAATCAGGGAATCCATCCCATTTACAATAGCACCAAAAACCATACGTTACCTTGGAATTAACTTAACCAGAGACGTAAAGGACCTTTATTCTAGAAACTATAAATCACTCTTAAAAGACATTGAGGAAGACATAAAAAGATGGAAAGATATTCCATGCTCATGGATCGGAAGAATTAACATAGTTAAAATGTCCATGCTACCCAGAGCAATCTACACTTTCAATGCTATCCCGATCAAAATACCGAGAACGTTTTTCAAAGAACTGGAACAAATAGTCCTTAAATTTGTATGGAACCAGAAAAGGCCCCGAATCTCCAAGGAACTGTTGAAAAGGAAAAACAAAGCTGGGGGCATCACAATGCCGGATTTCGAGCTGTACTACAAAGCTGTGATCACAAAGACAGCATGGTACTGGCACAAAAACAGACACATAGACCAATGGAACAGAATAGAGAGCCCAGAAATGGACCCTCAGCTCTTTGGGCAACTAATATTTGATAAAGCAGGAAAAAATATCCGGTGGGAAAAAGACAGTCTCTTCAATAAATGGTGCTGGGAAAATTGGACAGCTACATGCAAGAGAATGAAACTTGACCACTCTCTCACACCATACACAAAAATAAACTCCAAATGGATGAAAGACCTCGATGTGAGACAGGAATCCATCAAAATTCTAGAGGAGAACATAGGCAGCAACCTCTACGACATCGGCCAAAGCATCCTTTTTCATGACACATCCCCAAAGGCAAGAGAAACAAAAGATAAAATGAATTTATGGGACTTCATCAAGATTAAAAGTTTCTGCACATCCAAGGAAACAGTCAGAAAAACTAAGAGGCAGCCCACGGAATGGGAGAATATATTTGCAAATGACACTACAGATAAAGGACTGGTATCCAAGATCTACAAAGAACTTCTCAAACTCAATACACGAGAAACAAATAAACAAATCAAAAAATGGGCAGAAGATATGAACAGACACTTTTCCAATGAAGACATACAAATGGCTAACAGACACATGAAAAAATGTTCAAAATCATTAGCCATCAAGGAAATTCAAATCAAAACCACACTGAGATACCACCTTACGCCAGTTAGAATGGCAAAAATAGACAAGGCAAGAAACAACAATTGTTGGAGAGGATGTGGAGAAAGGGGATCCCTCCTACATTGTTGGTGGGAATGCAAGTTGGTACAGCCACTCTGGAAAACAGTGTGGAGGTCCCTTAAAAAGTTAAAAATTGAGCTACCCTATGATCCAGCCATTGCACTACTGGGTGTTTACCCCAAAGATACAGACGTAGTGAAGAGAAGGGCCATATGCACCCCAATGTTCATAGCAGCAATGTCCACAATAGCTAAATCGTGGAAGGAGCCGAGATGCCCTGCAACAGATGACTGGATTAAGAAGTTGTGGTCCATATATACAATGGAATATTACTCAGCAATCAGAAAGAATGAGTTCTCAACATTTGCTACAACATGGACGGCACTGGAGGAGATAATGCTTAGTGAAATAAGTCAAGCAGAGAAAGACAACTATCATATGATTTCTCTCATCTATGGAACATAAGAACTAGAATGATCAGTAGGGGAAGAAAGGGATAAAGAAAGGGGGGGTAATCAGAAGGGGGAATGAAACATGAGAGACTATGGACTATGAGAAACAAACTGAGGGCTACAGAGGGGAGGGGGATGGGGGAATGGGATAGACCGGTGATGGGTAGTAAGGAGGGCACATATTGCATGGTGCACTGGGTGTTATACACAACTAATGAATCATCGAGCCTTACATCGAAAACCGGGGATGTACTGTATGGTGACTAACATAATATAATAAAAAATCATTATTAAAAAAAAAAAAAAAAGAATTCTGAGCCCCAGGTCTCCTACTCATTGACTGTGAGTGTGAGCCCTTTCAGGCTTATCCCCCCAAGCTCTCCCAGCATGTGGACATGATCCAACCATGCACTTTCCCACTTTCTACTTTTACTGATCTCTGTTTCTGTGGCAGGAATTCCTTTTCCCCTGCTATCAGCACAGAGAAGCCCTACTCATCCTTTCAGTCCCAGGGAGAACGTCCCTTTCTTCACATTTCCCATGGTGACCAGCAGAGGTCTCCCTCACATTGTGGGGAGGCTCCTCCACCCTGGTTCTGAAGCTGGATAGGATGTATCTGTCCCCAGCGCCTGTAACAGTTGCTGGGCACGCGGTAGAGACTCAATAGATGCTTCATGTGGAGTTCAGTGGCAAGCCACCTCTACCTTTCAGAGTCTAACTTTCAAGCCTGGCATTGAAGGTCCTGTAATAAAACTCATATATGCAGTGTTTTGGGGGGAGGTGTTTGAGGTTTGAGGTTTAAGAGTGCCCCAAGAGAAGGAAATGGGGATCAGGGTTGCCCCTGGCAGGTGACAGGCACCAGAGGGAGTGAAAATTTTGAGACCATTCTTTCCTATGACCAGATCCACTCAAACTCACTGTGGTCCTGGGGGCATGAAGTGCCCTTCCTAGAAGCCACTGACAGTCTTGTTGGACCCCAGATAGCAGAGGAGGACTCCCCTGGAGGACTGCACCTGAAACTGAGGGCCTGCAGATGTTCAGGACCCAGGTAGGCATCCTGCTTGGCCAAGTCTAAGAATATTACTATGCCTTTCAAAAGGCCCATAACCATATATATGGGAGGATTGTGAATCACCAGATACCATAGTCGCAATGCAGAGAACATCCCTGATAAGCAGGGTACTTATTTCCATTTTACAAATAGGGAAACTGAGGTTGATAGGTTAGGTGGCATATGGCAGGTTATCACAATAAATGAGTAGGAGATCTGGGGCTCAGAATTCTGAGAACTTCTAAAAATCATGAACGATAATGAAAACACAGATAGAAGGAACTCAGAAAATCCCCAGCTGGGTAAATTCCCAACAGCATATGGAGGCACACGTGCGCACACACACACACACACACACACACACACACACACACACACACAGACACACACCGTAGCCAACCTGGTGAAAACCAAAGAAAAAGAGAAAAATTGTAACGGCATTCAGAGAGAAAAAGACCCACGCAATGACGTGATGTATGAACATTTCCTAACAACAGGTTTGATAAGTAGAAGCCTCTCGATTACATCAGCTTGCTTGTCCTCCTTACTGCACCATATTCTCCGTTCAAAACATAAAGTTATAAAGCAATGTGTGTTGGAGGAGTGGCCACACGTTCTGAGAGCATAAACGTAACTCCAGTGTTGAAATTACTACAACTTCATCTCTGAGAAAATGCAAGATCTTTTGAAATGACTGTAACGAGAAGCCTAAAAGTGCAAATACACTGGAAACGTGGAGGAAGGTTTCTGGGGCCACTACTGTCCCCCAAACTGAGAGAGAAACAAAGCTGTAGAGAATAGTTGGAACAGAATACCTTTTCCAAGATGCTAATGCCATCTCCCTGTGACATGAATTGCTGATAAGCGATCTAGAGATCTTGGGGGCCTTACTGAGCAGGAAGGAAACATCTGATGGTTTACATGGGGGGTGGCGCTTCCTAGTATAGGATGGGTGTGTCTTCAATAATAACCAGAAGTTCTGTGGGTAGCTAGACAGAACAAGCTGCAGCCACAGGTGAACGCAGCCACAGAGAACATCAGGCTACAGGATTTCACACCCATGGAGGGAAAATCTCCACCCATGCCAGGGGAAACAGGTGAGTCAAGAGGCTGAGGGCAGGAGTAGACACCCTCCTCAATACCAGGAAGAGCTGACTGATTCTCATTCCAGGGCCTGGTTCAGGCTCATCCCTCCACATTCCTAGCATGATTCCAGCACTTTCAGACACCATGTGTACTGCCTCATGCTGGCTGTGCTTCCTGCAGCACAGTGGCATTGAAAGTTGCCCCAGGATGGCCCCTGGAAGTTTTTCTGCCTGGCAATGACCCTGATGTTGCTTCTTCTAGTCCTCATCTTCAGTGTGTTCCTGGCTGAGGGTAAGGTGTTGAGCCATTGGGAATGGGTGATCACATGGACCCAAGCTCCCAAACCTGCAGTCTTGAGAAGAGGACTTTACAGAGCTGGGGCAGAGATGGGTCAGAGGGGGTGGATGGACTGTGTTGCTGGACTTAATGATTCTAGAACGAAACTGACCTCCTCGTCTCAGCCTGCAATTTGGGGAGTGGGAAAAGAACCATGTGTCAAAAGGTCTAGAGCATATCAGCATGTGTTTCTTCTAGTACTACAGTTCTTCAACCAGATGCAGGAAGAACTCAAGCAGTTGGACATCAAATGTGAGTGCTGAATGACATGGAGGGCTTCTTCCCCACACACACCTCCAGGTCTTGATCTGCCTTTCTATGTGGGCCCCTTAATTGTGCAGGGTCTGGCAGATGCTGGCCACAAGCGGGACGTCACACGGGGAGAGGTGTTCCGGCAAATGGAGGCTGTGCGGGCAGGCAACGGTAAGGAGATGGGGCAGGGTGGGTGGTGGGAAGTGGGAGTTGGGAGAGGAAGGTTGTTCTCTTAGGCATTGTTGATGGTAGTGGTTCTTGCAGCACACGAGTCTACATAGGGTTGTTTTAATCGCCCCTCCATCAGGGTTGATGTTTGTACAAAGTTTGAGGCCCCCTGCGTGGCATTACTCTGCCGTCTGATAATGCCCATCTCTTGAATGAATAAACAGGAGGCTAACTGTGCTCACTTTTGCCAAGTGGCAAAGATGCACAGGTGAGTCATTTCACTGGAGGCTTTGTTCAGTGGCCAGTGCAGTCCCTAGCCCCAACAGAGCTTTCCCCTTCTCCAGAATCCTCCTGTGAGCCCTGCCTGGAAGACTGGATGGCATTTCAGGGCTCCTGCTATCTGTTTTCCACACAGCAACAGCACTGGTTTGAAGCCAAGGATCATTGCGCTGAGAAGGGTGATCACTTAGTGATCATCAACAGCCAAGCAGAGCAGGTGGGAAGGTGGGGAGGGGTGCTCTGGGGACCCTTCAAGTCATTGCAAGCTCATGTCCTGTAGAATCTAGTGCAAATCCTTCTTTCTGCCCTTCATAATACCCTTCTACTCCCTTACCAGGCAGTATTGGCCAGGATTCAGTCTTGCTTCTGAGTGATTCTTCCTGCTGGCCCTTCTGTCTGGAATGTTTCCTTTTATCTACATGGACAACTCCTACTCCTTCTTCATCAGATTCAACTTTGTCCTTCAACATCCTTCCCACCCCCTCTTCCTCAACACTGGACTATGCTGCCAGATCCCTGGTTCATCTCCTCTCACATGAAGAACTTCCAGACTAGGAGTAGTTCTGACTTATTTTTGAGTTGATAGTGCCAGGAACCAGATTAGACATCCTCAATATGGTTCAGTGGACTCAATATTTGTCAGTGGAACCCAACTGATTGCTAGAACACTTTCTAAGGGGGCAGTGTCCACATTTCTCACCCTATAAACCTTGCCCTTGAATAATCCTAACTACTTCTTAACCAGTGCTCAGCTAGGAGCCACACTGGACTCTTGAGACTTTGGACTCCAGGAAACAAACTGAGGGTTACAGAAGGAAGGGGGCCAGGGGGACGGGGTAGCTGGGTGATGGGTATTAAGGAGGGCACATGTTGTGATGAGCACTGGGTGTTATATGCAACTAATGAATCATTGAACACTACATCAAAAGCTAGTGATGTACTAAATGTTGGCTGACTGAACATAATAATAATAATAATAATAATAATAATAATAATAATAATAAAGAAACGAGAAAATCCTGGAAGGCACCTGCCATTGTTATCCCTATTTTACAAATGAAAAGCCTAAGGGCCATAAGTTTTCATAATTCGCTGACCACATAGGTCATAAAAATGGTGGAAATGGAGATCTACCCAGAGTTTTCAGCCAATTTCAGCCAAGGATGCTGCTTTGGACAACATCCCTGCCCTTGGGGTCTCCTAGGTCTTAGTCCCTTTCATGTACTGCTTCCACCACCATTCTCACCTCTCGCTGTATTTCTTGACTTAATCTGCCTTCTTCTCATGCAGAAATTCCTGAGTCCAAACGAAAGTACTGGCTACTGGATTGGCCTCAGGAAACAGTACCCAAAGGGCATTCACAAGTGGCAAGATGGCTCAGCGCCCACCTTTGTGTGAGTGTCCCTGTTGGGACTCAGAACACCTGAGCTTGTCTGTCCCATTGTATCTTGAAGACATCTTCCCACAGATTCCCAAACTGCCTCAAGTGTCTGATTTTGGCCAAAACCAACGTGACTGTCACATTTCCTATTGTCATGCTTAACTTTATGGTCTCATCTTCTACACTCCCTAGGGCTCTCCATCTCCTTGCCACAGCTATGTGACAAACGACTCATCTTTTTGAATACTGTCTTGCATCTGATCTTTCTGCTTTTGCTCCTGCTGTCTCATCCGTCTAGAACACATTTTATTGGTTTGGTGAGCTACAATATGTGTGTCAAGCCTCTTAGAGGAATCCATCCTTTGCCCAGAATGAATTAATCCAGCTCCCTTAATATCCTGGTCATACACTATGCAGGCTTTTGTGGCTGTGTTAATTATGGTCTTCCTTTGCCTATACGTGTCTTACCTATCAGACAGTCTGCTGCTTTAGGGCAGAGCAGGCATCCAACTCATTGATGTGTCTCCAGTACCCAGTACAGGGCTTGGTACACAGAAGGTGCACAATAAACTGTTTTGGAATGAATGAATGAATGAATGAATGAGTGTTGTAAACATTTCAAGGAATGTTTAGGAAAGAGGGTATGGGATTCTTTGACAGACTTAGCACCTATTATATACCAGACATTCAAATGCATCATGTCCTCAAACTTAATCTCAGAGATCTAGGGACTTTAAGTCGTTGGTCCACTTTGGCCTCATGTATTTCATTTATAATGCAAGATGTTGCACCAAATGATTATTATAAAACAGTGGTGCACAGAAGGTGGTGATTTCCCCCTACAGCTCTCTGGCACTGTCTGCAATATTTTTGGTTGCCACAATGGAGAGTGGATGCTCTAGTGGGTAGAGACCAGTGATGCTGGCTGATATCCTGTGGTGCATAGGATGTCCCCCCACAACAAATAATGATAGAGCTCCCAATGTCAATAGTTCCTTCATGTAGAAACCCTTGCTATAAGATATGGCTAGGATATTTTACTTGTAGGGATTTCTCACATATCCCCAAGGTAAGAAACCTGGTAGACTTATCCTCTGCTGGGATCTCAATGGTGAGAAGCCCCCCTGGGCATGGCTACGTGTGGCTTGCTCTGGCACTGTGGTTAAGGGACTTGGCTGATGCTTGTGTGTGTTTTCACAGCAACTGGCCTGATACCAAATCTTCTGGCTATGACTGTGTCTTCATGGAGAAGTCTGGCTCCTGGTCCTCCGATATATGCCGTGCATACTGGTATCATTGGATCTGTGAGAAGCCACAGGTCTGCTGAGCCTGCTCCCTTTCCTCTGTCTGCAGTCTTGGGAAAAGTTGTCTTGATATGTGACCTCATAGCAATTACCCAACTTCTCTGCAGAAAAGGGGGTTTCCTGAAAGCCCCAGTCCTCTTGGTAGCATCTTTCCCCTCTCTTGCCTCTGCTTCTAAATGCTGTTGAGGAACATGAAAAATGATGCCAGGATGGAACAGTGAGGAAAATATATTGTGTTAGACTTTCTACAAGACAAATAATCTAGTTTTTAAGAAATGACATAAATAAAGGCAAATGTAGTATTGTTAGAAAATAAAAAAGCCTTAACATCGCTAAATTAACGTGTGTACCATGTCTGGGTTTTGATTCAAAAAAGTTTTTGAAGAAATCACAATATTTGAGTATGGATTGTGTATCAGGAAGCATGAAGGCATTTTTTTAAAAGATTTTATTTATTTATTCGACAGAGATAGAGACAGCCAGCGAGAGAGGGAACACAAGCAGGGGGAGTGGGAGAGGAAGAAGCAGGCTCATAGTGGAGGAGCCTGATGTGGGGCTCGATCCCATAACGCCAGGATCACGCCCTGAGCCGAAGGCAGACGCTTAACCGCTGTGCCACCCAGGCGCCCCACATGAAGGCATTTTTATTTATTTGTGAGGTGTGCTAATGGCATGGTATAGCTAGATGATGGGTAGATAGATAGATAGATGGATAGAGATATATCACTATATGTTAGCAATACATACTAACATGAGTATGGGTAGTATATATGGGTAAATTTGTATACTGTGTGGGATTTTCTTTAAAATAATAAATCAAATAAGCTGGAAGATTGTATATAAGAAACTCAATTGGCCAAGTGTTTGCAATTATTAAAGCTGAGACATAGGAGTCCATCATATATTTCCTCTAATTTGTGTTTAGAGGAACATTCTACATAAAATTTTAAATTAATAAATGCAATTAATAATAATTCATATAAGGTAAACATGATCAAAAAGAAACTCAGCAAACTTGTAATAGAACGGAAGTGTCTGAACCTAAAATTGATCTCTACCTAAAGTCCTACTATAACAGTCATACTTCACAGTGCATTGTTGAGAACATTCCATTTTAGCTCAGGAACAATATATGGCTTTCCATAGTTATGGATTTCTCTTCAACATTATTCTGGGGTCCTAGACAGGCAGTGAGACAACCCCCCCCAAAAAGCACCCCATAAAACACTAAGAAATAAAAGTATTAAAATTTGGGAAAGAAGATACAAACATACCATTTTTCATACATGACATCATTGTTTTCACAGAGATACTAAAGCATCTGCACACACCTTTAGAATTTAGAAGTGTGTACCAAGTTTTCTGCATCCAAAATCAGTATAGAGATTATGTTTTATAAATGAAGAGCAAATTGAAAGACAAAGAAATATTTAGAAAATATCACATTTAGGGAGAAAACCATGAGAGACTCTTAACTCTGGGAAACAAACTGAGGGTTACTGGAGGGGAGGTGGGTAGAGTGATGGGGTAACTGGGTGATGGGCATTAAGGAGGGCATGTGATGTGATGAGCACTGGGTGTTACATGCAACTGACAAATTATTGAACACTATCTCTGAAACTAATGTTGTACTATATATTGGCTAATTGAATTTAAATAAAAAAATCAAAAAAAGAAAATATCATATTTGCCATTGCACAAAACATTAAGTGACTTTTTAAGAACTACAGATATTCTGATGTATCTTAAAGAAAAAATAAAACTATGCATGGAGATATATATGTGCAGAGTAGCTACTCTTGCAGGCACTCACTATGGTGAGAATTATAGGACACTGCATGCTTAGCGCAGCTCTACCCACATAACAAATACTTAATACATTATAACTGTTATTGGTAATAATATATTTAAACGCTTCACCATGGAAAACACGGAGTACCATGTTATCCCTCTGTCAACCAAGAGAGATGAATCTGAAAAAGGTCAATATCCTCATGACAAACTTCTTTCCTGGAAGTGTGCTAGACTCAGAGGCACACTAGGGAAGATGAGCTAATTGCATTTCCTCCAACAAAGTTCTCTGGGGATTACGTCTCGTGGGTCAGAGAGTCTGGTATAAACTGTGGTGGTGGTTCTGCTTCGTGCTCTTGGAAAAAACATGCTTCTCCTCCGCAGCCATAAGACAAAGTTGAGGCAGCAGCAACACCTACCCCCTGGAAATACAACATCCAGGGGCTGAGAGGTATGGGATCTGCCAGGGGTACAGTAGCCACTGGTCAAGTAAGTGTGTCAGGAAGACAAGCTGCAAGGGAGTGGTCTCAGGGTAGAGCCCTCCCCGGAGTTTCTCCTCAGATGTTGAGGGGCTGCCTGGTCAGTGTTCCCCACCAGAGCTTAGAGTGCCTGGTGTCACAGCCTCATGGGTGGACAGGGCATTGTGAGCTGGTTAAGAGTGTGGTGCCAGAGCCAGAGCTTAGGCTGAATTCTAGCTCCATGCAGGAGTGAGGTGTGGAGCCTCAGCTGCCTGAGGGAGCTTGCTGAGGGTTCAGTGGGATGCTATGTGTCAAGTGATCAGCTCAAATGTGGATTTCCATTAAATATATGTCATTGTCCCATGCAAAGTTAGTCGATTTGGGCAGTCGCTGTGGGAGGAGAGAGCAGGGGGTTCAACCTAGATCAACGATCCTCAATGGGGGGTGGAATTTCAGTCTCTTCCCAAGGTATCTTGTTGAAGCTGGGGTGAGGGGGTGCTACATAGGGCAGTCCCCACCACAAAAAATGATCTGGTCCCAAATGTCAATAGAGCCTAGGTTGAGAATCCCACTAGGATGAGTGGGACAGGGATCCTTGCAGACGTAAAGGTAATGCTTAAGTGAGGTAAAGTTGGGGTTAGAGGCTTCTAGGCAGGAGGAACAGCAGGTGCAAAGGCCCTAAGGCAGAGATAAAACCAGGAAGATGGAAACTGAGGTCTGGGAATGAGAGGAACAGTGGTGAGCCATGGAAGCATGAAGTTGAATTGGATCCCCATCTGCATTTTCATGGAGTCACTGGCTGCAGGACTGCAGGGGGTGGGCAAGTGTGCTATGGGGAGACCAGAGAACAGTGGATCATTTACATGGGAGTCCATAGTAACCTGGATTGGAATGCTTGCTCTGGGAATGGATTTTCTGCTTCTAAGAGATGAAGACGATGTTTAAAAATCCATAAATTTGAACTTGTGGGACTTCATCAAGATAAAAATCCTCTGCACAGCCAAGGAAACAGTCAAAAGAGGCAGCCCATGGAATGGGAGAAGATATTTGCAAATGACACTACAGATAAAAGACTGGTATCCAAGATCTATAAAGAACTTCTCAAACTCAACACACAAGAAACAAATAAACAAATCATAAAATGGGCAGAAGATATGAACAGACACTTCTCCAATGACGACATACAAATGGCTAACAGACACATGAAAAAATGTTCAAAATCATTAGACATCAGGGAAATTCAAATCAAAACCACACTGAGATACCACCTTAGACAAGTTAGAATGGCAAGAATTGACAAGGCAGGAAACAACAAATGCTAGAGAGGATGTGGAGAAAGGGGATCCCTCTTATACTGTTGGTGGGAATGCAAGTTGGTACAGCCACTTTGGAAAACAGTGTGGAGGTACCTCAAAAAATTAAAAATTGAGCTTCCCTATGACCTAGCAGTTGCACTACTGGGTATTTACCCCAAAGATATAGATGTAGTGAAGAGAAGGGCCATATGCACCCCAATGTTCATAGCAGCATTGTCCACAATAGCTAAATTGTGGAAGGAGCCGAGATGCCCTTCAACAGATGACTGGATTAAGAAGATGTGGTCCATATATACAATGGAATATTACTCAGCCATCAAAAAGAACAATTTCTCACCATTTGCTGCAACATGGATGGGACTGGAGGAGATAATGCTAAGCGAAATAAGTCAAGCAGAGAAAGACAATTATCATATGGTTTCACTCATTTATGGAACATAAGAAATAGGAAGATCGGTAGGAGAAGAAAGGAAAGAAGAAAGGGGTGTAAACAGAAGGGGAAAGGAACCATGAGAGACTATGGAGTCTAGGAAAGAAACTGAGGGCTTGGGGGGGGGAATGGGATAGGCTGGTGATGGGTATTAAGGAGGGCATGTATTGCATGGTGCACTGGGTGTTATACGCAAGTAATGACTCATGGAAATTTACATCAAAAACTAGGGATGTACTGTATGGTGACTAACATAATATAATAAAAAATATTATTATTTAAAAAAAAGGAAAGAAAAAAAATCCACAAATTTGGAACTGTTGGGAAGTGAGAGGCAAGACAGCAGGGGAGGGCAGTGCCCAGTCCTCAATGCCCAGTTGTGTAGGTTGTGCACCCAGTGGGATGGTGCAGTGCATGACTCCTGGGGCCAACCTCAGCAGCTCTGGCAGGGGGATCCTCTTTCAGACCTCGTGAGATGACAGTGCCTGGGAGTGTCTGGGAGTGATGTCCAGGAAACAAAAGGATAATCAAGTAGGAACTTGAAAAGAGGTGGGTGCTGAGCCAGAAATTCAGAATGAATTTAATCCATTGAATGAAAAACATAAGTATGGAAGACAATGGAGACTCCCCACCCCAAACTAAGACACCTGCCACTTGTATTATAAATATTTTCATACCGCATATGTACTTTGAGCATACCATGTCATGTGTATGGTATGTGGATTGCAGGGGTGGTGGTTCAGAAATACAAAAAAACAGCTATTCACTCCCTTCCTCAGCCTTCAGTAGAAGAAGGTGAATGGAAGGCTTTGGAGAGTCTAGTGTTGTTCACATATATGTACTGCTGCTCCCTGGGTGAGATTTCTACCTCTCCCCCCCCTTGACAACAGACTTGGCCATTAAAATGTGCGTGGAGGTGAAAGAAGGCTGTTTCCTGGTAGAAGTTCTTAGAAGTCAGCTTACAATTCACTTTTTCCATTGCTGTGATAATTGGCAGTGTCCCAGACACAAAGGTGCTTGAGCCCTGAAGTGAATTCGTCATGGAGCACAGCCATAGCAACCTGTCATGGGCATGTAGCCTGAGAGAGAAATAAGCCTTCATTGCTGTCACCCACCAAGATTTGGGCATGGATGTTACTGCAGTATAATTTAGCCTAAATGGATTTAGACAGAGTCAGTGGGCCCGGTGGAAGACAGGGTTGGGGTAATGCAAGCACCACCTTGGACGTGGGGCCAAAATTGGTGGACAAATTAAGATTGTCTATCTCTAATGTTGTTAAGAAGCATCAAATGAATGAAATTAGCTCCTTTTGGAAATAACCTACACCAAGATATAATTAATCTGTGCCATGCTGATACAGTGTGACAAGGAGGCTGATATAAAAGATATTTGTCATTGTAACATTTTACTGCAGTGCCTTTATTTATTTTTTATAATAAATTTTTATTATGTTATGTTAGTCACCATACAGTACACCCCAAGTTTTTGATGTAAAGTTCCACGATTCATTACTTGAGTATAGCACCCAGTTCACCATGCAGTATGTGCCCTCCTTAATACCCATCACCAGCCTATCCCAATCCCCCATGCCCTTCCCCTCTGAAGCCCTCAGTTTGTTTCCTAGAGTCCATAGTCTCTCATGGTTCATTCCCCCTTCCGTTTATCCCCCTTCATTCTTCCCTTCCTTCTCCTACCGATCTTCCTACTTCTTATGTTCCATAAATGAGTGAAACCATATGATAATTGTATTTCTCTGCTTATTTCACTTAACATAATCTCCTCCAGTCCCGTCCATGTTGCTGCAAATGTTGGGTAATCGTTCTTTTTGATGGCTGAGTAATATTCCATTGTATATGTGGACCACATCTTCTTAATCCAGTCATCTGTTGAAGGGCATCTCATCACCTTCCACAATTTAGCTATTGTGGACAATGCTTCTATGAACATTGGGGTGCATATGGCCCTTCTCTTCACTACGTCTATATCTTTGGGGTAAATACCCGGTAGTGCAATTGCTGGGTCATAGGGAAGCTCAATTTTTAACTTTTTGAGGTACCTCCACACTGTTTTCCAAAGTGGCTGTACCAACTTGCATTCCCACCAGCAGTGTAAGAGGGATCCCCTTTCTCCACATCCTCTCCAGCATATGTTGTTTTCTGCCTTGTCAATTCTTGCCATTCTAACTGGCGTAAGGTGGTATCTCAGTGTGGTTTTGATTTGAATTTCCTTGATGGCTAATGATTTTGAACATTTTTTCATGTGTCTGTTATCCATTTGTATGTCTTCATTTGAAAAGTGTCTGTTCATATCTTCTGCCCATTTTTTGATTTGATTATTTGTTTCTCGTGTATTGAGTTTGAGAACTTCTTTATAGATCTTGGATACCAGCCTTTTATCTGTAGTTTCTTTTTTTTTAAAAGATTTTATTTATTTATTTGACAGAGATAGAGACAGCCAGTGAGAGAGGGAACACAAGCAGGGGGAGTGGGAGAGGAAGAAGCAGGCTTCCAGCGGAAGAGCCTAATGTGGGGCTCAACCCCAGAACGCCGGGATCACGCCTTGAGCCAAAGGCAGACGCTTAACGACTAAGCCACCCAGGCACCCCTATCTGTAGTTTCATTTGCAAATATCTTCTCCCATTCTGTGGGCTGCCTCTTTGTTTTGATGACTGTTTCCTTTGCTGTGCAGAAACTTTTTATCTTGATGAAGTTCCACAAGTTCATTTTTTCTTTTGTTTCTCTTGCCTTTGGAGATGTGTCATGAAAGAAGTTGCTGTGGCTAATGTCAAAGAGGTTGCAGCCTATGTTCTCCTCTAGGATTTTGATGGATTCCTGCTCACATTGAGGTCTTTCATCCATCTGGAGTTTATCTTTGTGTATGGTGTGACAGAGTGGTCAAGTTTCATTCTTTTGCATATAGCTGTCCAGTTTTCCCAGCACCATTTATTGAAAAGACTAACTTATTTCCACTGGATGTTTTTTCCTACTTTGTCAAAGATTAGTAGACCGTAGAGCCGAGGTCCATTTCTGGAGTTGGAGCAGTTACTATTATTAGTAATCTTTACAGATGAGAACACGAATGCACATAGAAGTTAAGTAACTTGCCTAACTCACACAGCTAGTAAGTGACAGAGCTGGGCTTTAACCCTGGGCTGCCTGGCTTCAGAGTGGATGTTCTTTCTTTTTTTTTTTTTTAAAGATTTTATTTATTTATTTGACAGAGATAGAGACAGCCAGCGAGAGAGGGAACACAAGCAGGGGGAGCGGGAGAGGAAGAAGCAGGCTCATAGTGGAGGAGCCTGATGTGGGGCTCGATCCCATAACGCCGGGATCACGCCCTGAGCCGAAGGCAGACGCTTAACCGCTGTGCCACCCAGGCGCCCCAGAGTGGATGTTCTTAATCACTATTATTTATTTTTATTTTTAAGGGAAATTCTGGAACTATTAAGCCTGTTTATTTATGTTGTTTATTTGGTTTTATTTCTCTTTCCCATCATTCCTCAGGTATAATTGGCAGATAAAAGTGTATATAATTAAGATGTACACCTTGATGCTTTGATATATGAAATCATCACCAAAAATCAAGCTAATTAACATATATTGCTCTTTATTTTGATAGCATCACTAGAAGTTCCCAATGATAAATTAACTGCCCATATTACATTGCAGGCATGGATTTAAGGCCCTTATACATGTTTTCTCACTTAATCATTGTAACGATCCTAAGAGGTTAGAATGACCAGTCCCATGAAACAGATGAGGAATCTGAGGATCAGGGGGGTTAGTGGGATGGACCATGAGGGGTGGGTGGGTGGGAATGCAACAATCCATTTCTTCCCCAGGAGTCCACTCACAGTTGATGCCCTCATTTTTGGCTTTAGGACTGCCTGGACATGGACAATCAGACCCAAGTCTTTGAATTCATCCTCCTCGGCCTCTCTGAACAGCCCCTGCAACAGCAGGTGCTCTTTTGTCTGTCCTCCAGCCTGTATCTGATTGGGTGCCTGGGGAATCTGCTCACCATCCTGGCCATCCTCTTGGACCCTCACCTCCACAGCCCCATGTACTTCTTCCTCAGCAACTTGTCTCTTCTTGACATCTGCTTCACCTCCACCACCATCCCCAAGATGCTGGTGAACCACCTATGTGGGCACAGCACCATCTCCTCCGAGGCTTGCCTGACCCAGATGTATTTCTTCATTGCCTTTGGGGCAGCTGACAGCATCCTTCTCTCGGCCATGGCTTATGACCGCTACCTGGCCATCTGCTGCCCTCTGCACTACTTGACAATCATGAGCGTCCTTCGGTGTGCCTTGCTGGTGGCAGTACCCTGGATCTCAGCAAACCTCATTTCCATGGTCCATACTATCCTGATGACCCACTTGTCCTTTTGCAGCAATAGGATCCCACACTTTTTCTGTGACCTCAATGCCTTGATCAAACTCTCCTGCTCCAACACCCAAGTCAATGAGATGTTGGTGTTGGTCCTTGGGGGCTCCGTGGTTCTGATCCCTTTTGTGTGCATCATGGCCTCTTATACACCTATTGCTGTGGCTGTGTGGAAGGTGCCCTCAGCCCAGGGGAAGTGGAAAGCGTTTTCCACTTGTAGCTCTCACCTTTGTGTCGTCTCTCTCTTCTATGGGACTATTATTGGGGTCTACTTCAACCCTGCATCCACACATACCACCCAAAGGGACTTGGCCGCCACGGTGATGTACACCATGGTCACACCCATGCTGAACCCTTTCATCTACAGCCTTCAGAACCGAAATCTGAAGGAAGCCCTCAGGAAACTTCTCAAAGGAAACCACTTGGCTAAACCTCTCTGAAGACTCTTTTTAGACCCAATTATTTTTTTTAAGATTTTATTTATTTATTTATTGAGGGGTGGGGGAGAGCGAGCATGAACAAAAGGAGGGGCAGAGGGAGAGAGAATCTTAAGCAGACTCCCCGTTGAGCACAGAGCAGGACGTGGGGCTCAGTTTCATGATGCTGAGATCATAATCGGAACCAAAATCAATAGTCAGGCGCTCAACCAGCTGAGCCACTCAGGCACCCCAGACCCAGTTGTTTTTGAAAGAAACCTAATTTTTCCCAGTGTGAGAATGCAGGGTATTTTCTTTTCCTTTTTTTAAAGGTAGAAACAAAATTTTATTCTTTATTTAAGTACTTCATTTTTTGTTGAATATATTCGACATATTACACTGTGTAAATTTAAGTTGTAGATGTTGATTTGGTATATGTACATATTATAATATGATTGCCATTATTGCAATATTTAGCACTTCTATCATTACATAATTGCCCTTTCTTTTTAGTGGTTGGGGTAATTAAGTTTTAGTCATTTAGCAAGTTTGATGATTGTAGTACAATATCGTCTATGTTCATTACACTGTGCATTAGATCTCTGTCTTATTTACTACTCATTGCAAGTTTGTAGTCTTTTTATCTTTATTTTTATTTTATTAAAATTCAATTAGCCAACATATAGTACATCATTAATTTCAGATGTAGAGTTTAGTAATTCATCAGTTGCATATACTACCCAGTGCTCATTACATCACATGCCCTCCTTAATGCCCATCACCCAGTTACCCAATCCCCCCACCCACCTTCCCTCCAGCAACCCTCAGTTTCTTTCTTAGAGTTGAGAGTCTCTCATGGTCTGTCTCCCTCTCTGTTTCTTCCCATTTAGTTTTCCCTCCCTTCCCCTATGATCCCCTGCACTATTTCTTATATTCCACATATGAGTGAAACCATATGATAATTGTCTTTCTCTAACTGACTTTTTTCTCTCAGCATAATACCCTCCAGTTCCATCCACATTGATGTAAATGGTAAGATTTCATCCTTCTTGATGACTGCATAATATTCCATTATATATATGTATATGTATATGTACACACACACACACACACACACACACACACACCATTCTTTATCCATTCATCTGCTGATGGACAACTGGGCTGTTTCCACAGTTTGACTATTGTGGACATTGCTGCTACAAACACTGGGATGCAGGTGGACCTTTGGATCACTACATTTGTATCTTTGGAGTAAATACCTAGTAGTGCAATTGCTGGGTCGTAGGATAGCTCTATTTTCAACTTTTTGAGGAAACTCCATACTGTTTTCCAGTGTGGCTGTACCAGCTTGCATTCCCACCAACAGTAGAAGAGGGTTCCCCTTTCTCCACATCCTCTTCAACATTTGTTGTTTCCTGACTTGGTCATTTCAGTCATTCTCACAGGTATGAGGTGGTATCTCATTGTGGTTCTGATTTGTATTTCCCTGATGCTGAATGATGTAGAGCTTTGTTTTATTTATTTATTTTTTTAAGTGTCTTTTGGCCATTTGTATGTCTTCTTTGGAGAAATGTCTGTTCATGTCTTCTGCCCATTTCTTGACTTGATTACTTATTTTTTGGGTGTTGAGTTTGAGAAGATCTTTATAGATCTTGGAAAATGGTCTCTTCAACAAATGGTGTTGGGAAAATTGGACAGCCACATGCAGAAGAATGAAACTGGACCATTTTCTTACACCATACACAAAGATAAACTCAAAATGGATGAAAGACCTAAATGTGAGACAGGAATCCATCAAAATCGTATAGGAGAACACAGGCAGCAATGTCTTCAATCTCGGTCTCAACAACTTCTTGCTAGATGCATCTCCAAAGACAAGGGAACAAAGCAAAAATGAACTATTGGGACTTAATAAGTTTGTACTCTTAAACACCAGTCTTTTTTTTTTAATGATTTTTTATTATATTATGTTAGTCACCATACAGTACATCCCCAATTTCCAGTGTAAGGCTCGATGATTCATTAGTTGTGTATTACACCCAGTGCACCATGCAATACGTGCCCTCCTTACTACCCATCACCGGTCTATCCCATTCCCCCACTCCCCTCCCCTCTGAGGCCCTCAGTTTGTTTCTCATAGTCCATAGTCTCTCATGTTTCATTCCCCCTTCTGATTACCCCCCTTTCTTTATCCCTTTCTTCCCCTACCGATCATCCTAGTTCTTATGTTCCATAGATGAGAGAAATCATATGATAGTTGTCTTTCTCTGCTTGACTTATTTCACTTAGCATTATCTCCTCCAGTGCCGTCCATGTTGTAGCAAATGTTGAGAACTTGTTCTTTCTGATAGCTGAGTAATATTCCATTGTATATATGGACCACAACTTCTTAATCCAGTCATCTGTTGAAGGGCATCTCGGCTCCTTCCACAATTTAGCTATTGTGGACATTGCTGCTATGAACATTGGGGTGCATATGGCCCTTCTCTTCACTACGTCTGTATCTTTGGGGTAAACACCCAGTAGTGCAATGGCTGGATCATAGGGTAGCTCAATTTTTAACTTTTTAAGGGACCTCCACACTGTTTTCCAGAGTGGCTGTACCAACTTGCATTCCCACCAACAATGTAGGAGGGATCCCCTTTCTCCACATCCTCTCCAACAATTTAAACAACACCAGTCTTATTCCTCCACCCTCCCTCCCCTGGCAACCACCACTGCTTTTTGTTTTGTTTTTGTTTTTGTATTTTTCAGACTCCAGGCATAAGTAATATCACACAGTGCATGTCTTTCTCTGTCTGCTTACCTCACTTAGCATAATGTACTCAAGTCCATCCATGTTGTCACAAATGGCAGGCTATCCTCCTTTGTCATAGTTGAATAATATTCTGTTGTATATATCACATTTTTTTAACCCACTCAGCCACTGATGGGCATTTAGGTTGTTTCTATATTCCAGCTATTGTGAATAATGATATGTTAAATGGAGGAGTGCATATATCGCTTTGAAATTCCATTTTCATTTCCTTTGGGTGTATACCCAGAAGTGGAAGTGCTGGATCTTAAGGTAGATCTATTTTTTTAATCAGAAATGTCAGTTTTTATTTTTATTTTTTATTTATTTATTTTTTAATAATAATTTTTTATTATATTATGTTAGTCACCATACAGTACATCCCTGGTTTTTGATGTAAAGTTCGATGATTCATTAGTTGCGTATAACACCCAGTGTACCATGCAATACATGCCCTCCTTACTACTCATCACCAGCCTATCCCATTCCCTCACCCCTCTCCCCTCTGAATCCCTCAGTTTGTTTTCATTTTGAGGAAATTTCATGCTGTTTGCCATAATAATTGACCAATTTACATCCCTAGCAACAGTACACAAGGGTTACCTCATCACCACATCCTCACCAACACCTCGACTTTTGTCTTCTGAGGAATGGGAGATACTGAATGAGACGAATTGCCCATGTTGAGTCAAGAGCAAAACACTGGGATTTCACGATGGTGTGGGGCATCTGGCTTCTGACAGATTTGGGTTCAAATTCTCCATTTGCTCATGAATAAGCTGCATGTCTCTTTATCTGTTCACTTTCCCTTTGAGTGTGAGTTTTCTTTTTCATAAAGTGGGGGCTGTTCAATTGTCCTTCTAGCCTGTTGCTGCAAGTTAGTTAACTTCATGTCTTAGCACTACTGTTTTCTCACCTGTAAAGTCTGTTATGGTTCCCATCTCTCCATGTGGTCACCAGAATTCTATCAAATAAAAGTTAAATCACCTGTCGAAGGACCTGTGCATAATAAGCACTGGACAAATCAGATTTCTGTGGCTCAAAAAAGATAGACATCACAAGTTTACCTCTTTTTTAATGGAGTCATAAGGCACTGGAAAAAAAAACCCCTGGAATTTGAGGTTTTGTCAATTCATGAGATGTAAGAGGATTTTTGGATGGAAGAAAGCACCAACTTTGTAAAAACAGATTGTGTGGTGCTTCTGAGAATGAATGCCCAGCTTTGTGCCAGACAGAGATATGAAGTGCTTATTTTTAAAGAGAGGGCTTACAGAAAGGAACGATGAAGACTCCTTGAATGTAACTTTTGCTGCTTTATTTTTATTTTTGAGATAATCCTTTCAACAAGTTCACTGTATCTGCTGATGTTTGTTTTTATCACCTTACTGAACTTTGGAAAATGAAAGTTTTGCCAAAACTGAACATTGGTGAACAAATCCTGTCCCACTTAACATTCTGGATTTCTCCAGGGTAATGATCTCCCTTCCCCATCAGACTGTGTACTCCACGGAGGAGGGCATCTGGCTTCATTCATCTTTATACCTTGGTGCCAGGCACACAAATATTGCTCAATACATATTCGGCTATTTCTGACTTAGTGTGAGTATGTCCTTAAACCCAAACTAGTTCTTTTATGTGCTGCCGCAACAGGTAAGATGCAAATTGTTCAGGTCAAACACATCCTTATCATTCCTAATCTTTAAAATCCCTCCAAAATTTTTAAGGCCTTAATTTGTTCACATGCTCTCATATCTTACTTCTATAGATCCTTCCAGTGTGTCTAAATACCCCAGGATTCACTTTTTTTTGAGTTAAGATATTAATTTCCCCTGATAAATACAAGTGCCAGCCCATTATGCCAAAGACAGCCATTCATACCTTGGTATAAATTAGTATGGTGAAAAGTCATGACCTTGAGGGACTAGGACACCAGAAAAGAAGTTCTGGTGAGGAGAGAGATTGGAATGTGTAAGTATTAGATGTTGCCACATGGAGATAGCACAGATCTGCCCAAACTCCCCCAGTCATAGGACAAAGGCCATGGCTGGCTGAGTGCATTGAGCTTTCATGAATGTAGGAGCCATGTCAAGAATCAGAAGTTCCACAAAGGGGGAGGCAAGACGAAGGAGAAGCGGGAAAGGAACAAAACACTGCCTAGAACCTTTTTTATTTTCTTACCTCTGTGCCAGGGGTGTGGGTCAAGGATGCGCCAGGCACACTTAAAAGTGTAACAGAACGATAACAGAAGGGAAGGCAACCTTTATCCCTACACAGTTTTGCTAAGTTCCACCCCTGAATGCAAACTCTGACATTGGCAGTGGTGTGTATTCAGTGAGCACTCACTACACGAGGCATCATGGTACAGGTTGGGGACCCCTGGTGAACAAAGCAGACCCAATCTCGTGTAGGAGAGATGACAAGTTGGTAGACATTTGTGAATACAGATGGATCAGTGAAGGGCAAATTATGGGGGCATTCTGGTAGCTTAAGGGGCCAACTGACCCAGATCAGAGAGTGTGGAGGTAGGGGGTGGTAACATCTAACCTGAGGCCTGAAAAATGGGTAGAAATGAACCAGGCAAGGGAGTGATGGGAAATACAAGTGTCTTGGTTACCCCCTTGGTTTATTCTCTTCCTGCCACTGAGATGCCCTTCTCATAATTTTCTTATTCTCAGTATCACCTATTAGTCTCCCTGAGTGACACATCTCTGTTCTTCTCATGACAATAGAGACCCCCTTTGTTAAGTACCCACTATGGGTCACATACTATGCTTAGGGCTTTAGAGGCAGAGCTCTAAATGCCCTTCCTAGGGCGTAAGGCTTCACAATCCTGATTGCACAGATGGGGAACCTAGGGAATAGAGAAGTTAGCTGAGACAATTACTCCAAGTCTGCATCCAGTTTATATTAGTTTGTTAGTGCTTCCATAACAAAGTAGTGCAGATTGTGTGTCTTAAATAGCAGAAATTTATTTTATTACAGTTCTGGGGGCTGGAACTCCAAGACCAAGTTGTCAGAAGAGTTGTTTCTCCTGAGGCCTCTCTCCATGGCTTGTAAATGGCCATCTTCTCCCTGTGTGTTCACATGGTCTTTCCTCTGTATCTGTCTGTGTTCAAATTTCCCCTTCTGATAAGGACACCAGTCATATTGAATTAGGGTCTACCCATATGACCGTATTTTACCTTAACCACCTCTTTATAAATATCCTACCTCCCAAAACAGTCACATTTTGATGTACTGGGGATTAGGACTTCAACATATGAGTTTTGGAAGGACACAGCTCATAAGATAGCCTTCGACTGGACCAAGCCCAAGATGAAGTCTCCAAGTTGACAGATCTAAACAAACCCCTCTCCTCCTAGGTACAAGGGAATGAGGTTTCTTGGGTATTGTCAGTCCTATGTGTAGGACCACATGTGGCTGAATTCTTACCCTCCTCATTCACACAGGAATCTGTGGCTGTGCCCAGATGTTCTGGACTCACCAGGAAAAGTTTGGCAATTGCTCCCATCCCCGTCCTGCTAGGCACAGCTTTTAGCAGGGACTGTATTCCTTTTGTAATAAAAGCTCTAGTCTCCTAGGCAATGATGATCAATGAAAGCTTCAACCATTCCATGAAAGGAAAGTAGAATGAATAGGCCAGATACACATCAGAATCCATTGACCAATCCTAGTACCACTAAATGCATGTCTGTCAGACATTGCATTCCTCCTGATATGAAGCAATAGAAGACACACAACACCCCTTATGAAGTAATGTTGCTTAAGAATTAGAAACTGAAAAAAAAAAGAATTAGAAACTGAATCCAATCAAGCTTCTACCTTTAACCACTAACAGTTTATAACAGGAAATACAGCAAATAGAGTTTGAGTCTGCCAAGAAGGGGAAGAGGACATTAAAAGATGTGGCCTACTGCACACAGGTGTAGAGAACTGAAAGAATCAAGCAATTTACCTAATGGGGAGATACAGAAGGATTCCCATTAACATGAGAAATGATAAGAACGCCTATTCTCAATATATATCTATAGCAAATCCTTATGCTGTACACCTGAAACTAATATAATGTGATATGTCAATTATATCTCAATTAAAAGAAAAGAATGGCCACTATCATTATTTCTCCTCTGCATTGTACTGGAGGACCTAGACAATGCACTAGAACAAGAAAACAAAAAAGAGGTATAAAGATTGGACAGGAGGAATCAGTGTTGTCAATATTTGCCAATAATGATTATCTATCTAGGAAAGCTTTGAGAATTAACTAACAATATAGCTTTCCTTTATAATTAACCTCATGAACACAATATAATAGGAAAAAAATATCCTACTCACAAAAGCAACAAAACTTATGAGGCATCTAACTATAACAGCAGCAAGAAATGAGGAAGACATTTATGGGGGAAATTATAACATTTTGCTAATGAACATAAAAGAATTTCTAGATAAATGGAGAGAGATACCAAAGTTATAATAATGTAAAAAAAAGCCCCTCCTTAAGTTAATCTGTAAAATGATAAAAACCTGATAAAAATTTTAACATGAAATTTGAAATTCTAGTTCACAATTCACATGAACATGTACATGTGCAAGAATATCTGATGAAAATATGAAAAAAAAAGAACTAGGAACAGATGGTAAAATTAGAGATGAGAACAATATGGAGGATTCAAATATCCCCTTCTTCATGGCTAAAGACCTTGGCCAAGTTATTTAACCTCCTTATGCTTCTGTTTCTTAAATTTGGAGACTGGGGATGCCAGGAGAACCTAGCTCATAGAGTTGTGAGAATTGATGACTCACATATATACCTGTTTATGTAATTAAAATCTTAGAAGAGTACCAGGAACAGAGCAAGTACTGATCAAATCTTAGTAATTGTTAACTGCTACAACTACTGTTACTATCAAAGATAAATACCATGCTATAAATATATTACTAAAATAATTTTTTAAGACAGCATTATATTGTATGGGAATAGACATATAAAACAGTGGAAAAGAATAAGAGTAATGGAGCAGATTCACATATAAGTAACTTTAAATTTAAAAAGTGGCACTTTAAAAAGTGGACTATTTATTAACTCATGTTAGAACACTAGTTAGACATTGTAATACTTATTACAACCACACACCTGTTAGAATGTTACATTGTAATACTTACTACAACCACACACCTGTTAGAATGGCTAACATCCAGAATACTGAGAACATCAGATGCAGACGAGGATGTGGAGCAACAGGAACTCTCATTCACTGCTGGTGGGAATGCAAAATAGTACCCGCATTTTGGAAGACAGTTTGGCGGTTTCTTACAAAACTATATATATTCTGGCCATATAATCCAGCAACCATACTTCTTGGTATGGACCCAAAGATGTTGAAAACTTAGGTCCATAAAAATCTGAACACGGATGTTTATAGCAGATTTATTCAGAATTGCCCAAACTTGAAGCAACCAAGATATCCTTCAGGAGGTGAATGGATAAACTGTGGTCCATCCGGACAATGGAATATTATTCAGCACTAAAGAGAAGTGAGCTCTCAGGCCTACAAAGACATGGAGGAGCTTTAAATGCTTATCAGTATGTGAAAGAAGCCTATCTGAAAAGGCTACGGACTGTATGAATCCAACTACATTATATTCAGGAAAAGGCAAAACTATGGAGAGAGTAAGATCAGTGGCTTCCAGGGGTTGGAGGGGGAGAGAGATATGAATAGATGAACACAGGGATTTTAGGGGAGTGGAAATACTTTGTATGATACCATAATGATGAATACATCTCATCATACGTTTGTTAAAACCCTTAGAATGTACAATGAGAGTGAACCATAATGTGAACTATAGATTTTGTGTGATGATGACGTGTCAGTGTAGGTTCATTGACTGTAACAAACGAGCCGCTCTTGTGGGGGATACTGATAATGGGAGTCTATGAATATGCAGGGCAAGGGGTATATGCGAAATCTCTTTGCCTCCCTCTTAAATATGCTAAGGACCTAAAACTTCTCTAAAAAAGTCTTAAAAAGGGGCGCCTGGGTGGCACAGCGGTTAAGCGTCTGCCTTCAGCTCAGGGCGTGATCCCGGCATTATGGGATTGAGCCCCACATCAGGCTCCTCCGCTATGAGCCTGCTTCTTCCTCTCCCACTCCTCCTGCTTGTGTTCCCTCTCTCGCTGGCTGTCTCTCTCTCTGTCAAATAAATAAATAAAATCTTTAAAAAAAAAAGTCTTAAAAAATAAGTTGAAATCCAGCCTGAAATGTTTGCACAGTATTTTTTTGTTTTTTGGTAGATTAAAGTTTGAGAGGCTGGCAAACTTTCTCTGTAAATGGACAGATGGTAAATATTTTCAACTTTGCAGGTCATTCTATCTCTGTCACAACTACTCAATTCTGCCCCCATAGCACAAAAATAGTCATAGTTGATGAATGGGCATGGCTGTGTTTCAACAAAACTTTATTTATAGAAACAGAAAATCTATAAGAGGTAGTTTTCAACCCTAACCCTATAATACAAAAGCATTAGAAGAAACTAAGGATGATATGCACTGGGTGTTATATGCAATTGATAAATTATTGAACACTATGTTGGAAACTAAGTATGTACTATATGTTGGCTAATTGAATTTAAATAAAAAAATATGAATCATGAAAAAAAAAAAGAAGAAACCATGGAGAATGTTTCTGACAGGAAGAGTAGTAAAGCATAAGAAACAGAAGGCAGTTAGAATGGCAAAAATTGACAAGGCAGGAAACAACAATTGTTGGAGAGGATGTGGAGAAAGGCGATCCCTCTTACACTGTTGGTGGGAATGCAAGTTGGTACAGCCAATCTGGAAAACAGTGTGGAGGTCCCTTAAAAAGTTAAAAATTGAGCTACCCTATGATCCAGCAATTGCACTACTGGGTATTTACCCCAAAGATACAGATGTAGTAATGAGAAGGGCCATATGCACCCCAATGTTCATAGCAGCATTGTCCACAATAGCTAAATTGTGGAAGGAGCCGAGATGCCCTTCAACAGATGAATGGATAAAGAAGATGTGGTCCATATATACAATGGAATATTACTCAGCCATTAAAAACAATGATTTCTCACCATTTGCTGCAACATGGACGGGACTGGAGGAGATAATGCTACGTGAAATAAGTCAAGCAGAGAAAGACAATTATCATATGGTTTCACTCATTTATGGAACATAAGAAGTAGGGGGATCGGTAGGAGAAGAAAGGGAAGAAGAAAGGGGGGTAAACAGAAGGGGGAATGAAGCATGAGAGAGTATGGACTCTGGGAAACAAACTGAGGGTTTCGGGGGGGGATGGGATAGGCTGGCAATGGGTAGTAAGGAGGGCAGGTATTGCATGATGCACTGGGTGTTATACGCAAGTAATGACTCATGGAACTTTACATCAAAAACTTGGGATGTACTGTATGGTGACTAACACAACATAATAAAAAAATTATTTAAAAAAGAAACAGAGGCAAAGGAAAAAATTGGTAGACAAAATTAGCATTTAGAATCTCTTCAAAAATGCCTGCAAATCAGTAAGAACAAGATAATCCAACAGGAAAATAAGGAAAGGCTTCGGATAGATATATCAAAAAGAGGAAATTCGTGTGATTAATAACCAATGGAGATTTTCAACCCCACTAGTAATTAGGGAAATGCAAATTAAAGCCACAACGGGAGACCACTTGGCAACCATATTGGCAAAATTAAGTTTTACACAACCAAGCATTAGTGAAGGTGTGGGGAAATAAATCCTCTGACACACAGGTGTTGGGAATGTGAATTAGCACAGCCACTTGGGAGTTTAAACTGGCAATTCTTCTTAAATTTAAGAATCATATATCTTATGACCTGATCATCTCACTACTTAGTTTGTATTTGATAGTGCCTGTGGTAGTAAATGACATACGAAGATATGTTTTGCATTATCCTTAATAACAGTGAACAATTAGAAGCAACTGAGGTGTCTATCAGTTAAGTATATATTGTGCATATTCATAAAATTGAATATAACGGATTTTATAAAAATGGTGTGGTTCTATAGCAGTGGTTCTCGCCTAGGGGCGATTTTGACAATATCTGGAGACATTTTTGTTATGACTGGGGTGAGGAGGCTACTGGCATCTAGCAGGTAGAGAACATTCTACAATGTACAGGACAACCCCCAGCATGAAGAGTAATCCAGCCCCAAATATCAGTACTCCCAAGGTCCAGAAACCTTGGTCTCTGTAAACTAACGTGGATTTCACTTTGTGATGTTGAGTAAAAATAAATAAATAAATAAATAAAGTTACAGATAGATACCTACCTTAAACCACAACACAAACTCATAATAATAATCTTATTTTATGTTTGTTCCCATGCCACATGCATACAGAGGTCTGGAAGGATGCCCATCAAATTCACCATCACAATTGCATGGCTGACCATTGCATGACTTTTAGCCTTATTTGTGGCATTTCAATTATTTAATAACAAATAGTTGTTTTTTTTTTAATGTTTTAAATCTTTTAAAAGACATTTAATTGTGCAAGTGACCTGGATGGGGAAGGATGAAGGTCGAGAGGGCATGTTAGGCAGACTCCTTGTCCCCAGTGGCCCATGCAGGGCTACTCTCCTGTCAACATCAGATTCCAGGGCCCCAAATCCCAAATTTGCAGAGCATTAGACTCTGCTTTAAGCCCCTGAGAAGCTCAAGTAATTGACTCACCCCTGGCAGGCAGGGAGGGAGGGAAAGTGAAGACATAGTCTCTCTGACTCCCTTGCAGGATCCCAAGGGGTCCTGGCATCCCTGTAGCAGAGGCAGAAGCAGTAGGACCACAGTGAGAGAAGGAGGCAGGTAGGGAGCAGAGGCAGCATAAATAATGGCGGTCAGGCTGAGGTAACCCCCCCTCCACACCTACCCAGCTGGAATGCTCAGGGCAGTAACTCCTTGCTTTGCAGTCCAGCACTCACCTGTTCAGCCCTCACCTGCAGAGCAAAACAAACCAAGGATCTGCTGTTGGAGTGAGGCAGAGGTGGATGCACAGCCTCGACCCTGGGTGAGTCACCTTCCACACATTCCACCTGACTAGGAGAGACCTGGGGAAATGGCATCTGTCCTGGACTCAGTGAAGTCACCCTGTTTATACAAACCCTTGTTCAACTTCAGTCTATGGTGTGGGGGCAGCACGTGGGGATCCACTTGTAGCTTCAAGACAGTGTGATGATAGCTTTTCAGGCATTACCTTTTTTGGAGCACACATTTCCTTATGAGGGAGATTGATTGGATAGGTGAGAAATGGAGGTACGGAGACAGAAGAGTTGCCACTCAAAGTTACCCAGGATACCCGTCTGACTTTTCACCTCTCCCCTCTGCGTCCTGCCCAGAAACCAATGGTAAAGGATCAGGGAGAGGCAAAGAAAAGACAGAGATAAGAGGATTCAGGATAGAGAGGCTCCAGCAACCTCCAGGGGTATAAACTATCAGGGAGGCCCGAGGGACAGATGGGGTGATGGTGAGGAATTAAGGATGAAGAGAGGGAGAGACAAGGCAGGTAGGAGATGTCTGAAGTGGGAAGGAGGGTGCAGAGAAGGGAAATCAAACAGTTTAACTAAGAGAGAGACAGGATGGGTGCAGACAGGTGGGGCCTGAGAGGCAAGATGGGATCTGAGAAGCAAGACAGACTTAGCCTGTGGCTGTCAGCCAGGGGCACTTCTGCTCCCCAGGAGACATATGGTAATATGCAAAGATACTTTTTTGGGGGTATTTATTTATTTATTTATTTATATTATGTTATGTTAGTCACCATACAGTACATGTAGTGTTCCATGATTCATTGTTTGCGTATAACACCCAGTGCTCATTACATGTGCCCTCCTTAATACCCATCACCAGGCTACCCCATCTCCCCACTGCCCTCCCGTCTGAAACCCTCAGTTTGTTTCCCGGGGTCCATAGTCTCCCATGGTTCATCTCCCCCTCTGATTCCCCCCCTTTGGTTTCCCTTCTTTCCCCTAATATCCTCAATGTTATTCCTGATGTTCCACATGTAAGTGAAACCATGTGATGCTTTTGATTATCACAACTGAGAGGTGCTACTGGCGTCTATGGGTACCAGTGTTGCAGCTCAATCCTGAAATGCACACACAGTCCCCACCACAAGGGTGATCCAGCCCCAAAAGTTCCTAATGCTGAAGTCAGGAAACCCAGGCCTAGGGGTGTAAATGGGCAGGAGCTGACCCCACCATGGTTTCCTCTAAGTTCCAGTTAGCCAGATCTCTCTCTCTCTCTCTCTCTCTCTCTCTCTCTCTCACACACACACACACACACACACACACACACACACACACACACACACTCTTTCTCTCTCTCTCTCTCTGGGCCAGTTTGGTTTATCTACAGAGGAATTCACCAGGTGTTCTGGTAAATCAATGCCAGGAGAAATTTAGTCCCCCGCTCTCCTGTCCTGGACCCATACCTATCATGGTTGTATGTTGTTGTTGTTGTTGTTTTTCTACTTAAAAAAATTAATAGGATTCACATTTTAGAGCAGTTTTAGGTTTATAAGAAATTGAACAGAGGGATGCCTGGGTGGCTCAGTCGGTTAAGCATCTGCCTTAAGGCCCTGTCTTCAGCTTGGGTCATGATCTTGGGGTCCTGGGATAGGTCCATGTCCGGGCTCCCTGCTCAGTGGGGAGTCTGCTTCTCCCTCTCCCCCATGCTCCCCCACTCATGCTCTCTCTCTCTCTCTCTCTCAAATAAATCAATTAAAAAAATCTTTTAAAAAATTGAGCAGAATTCATCAGTTGCATATAACATCCAGTGCTCATTACATCAGGTGCTCTCCTTAATACATCTGAAACTAATGATACATTATATGTTAACTAATTGAATTTAAATAAAGTAGAAAAAGAAAATAAAATAAATATTAAAAAATTTGAGCAGATAATGGAGAGATTTCTTATAGACCCCCCCCCCCCCCGCGCACAGTTTTCCCCTTAACATCCTGCATTAGTGAGGTACCACTGCTACAGTTGCTGAGCAAATATTGACACATTATTATTATTAACAAAAGTCTACAGTTTACATGAGGGTTCACCGTTGGTGTGGTACATGCTATGAGTTTTGACAAATGCACAATGTCATGTATCAACCATTACAGTATCATACAGAACAGTTCACCAGCTTACTCCCCCCCAACCCCCCGCCCAGACTTCCACCTATTTATCCCTTCCTTTCTCCCCCCTGAGCCTCTGGCAACCACCAATCTTTTTGCTGTCTCCATAGTTTTGCCTTTTCCAGAATGAACAGGCACACCTCTTTAGGTGTATTCTGCATCTCCATCATTCCAGAGGGTGGTATATAGAGTTCTGGGCCACCCCCCCAGGACATGGTGACATCCTGTCTTCTCATACGTCCTCTCCCTTTCTTTCTTCATGGATGTGGATTTTTGTGATCTTAACTGATATGGGGAGGGAGTGTGTAAATGGTCCAGCATGGTGAAACTGACATCTCCCAAGTCCTGGGAGTGGCTTCTGACATTCATTAATAGCCACCAGTAAGTGGTGAGTATGACAGAGAGGTTAGGAAGAGATAAATTTTAGGGTCATTCAAATGTAGGTTCAGATCCTGGCTTCCTTATTCCAGAGCTGCAGTCCCTTGGACAAGTGATGTGTCTTCTGTGGGATTCAGCTGCCACATCTATAAAATGGGGATCATCCTTATAATGTTGGGGTAAAGATTTAATACAAAATGCATAAGCATAGGTGCTGGGTCTATAGAATACATCCAATAAAGGGTAGCTATTCTCATCAAGATCTCAAAATCCAGTGCCAGAGAAGGTTTTATCTCCAGCATGATGCATGATGATGATCATGATAAAGTAGGAGCCAGGAGTTTTAAACTCACTCAGGAGTCTTTGTTTTGGAAGCATGCAGGAACGAGTGACTAAATCTGCTTTGGGAAGAGAATGTCCAGGATGACATTTAAGCTGAATCTTAAAGACGAATAGGCATTTGATAGACAGAGAAGGGAAGGAACCAAGATTGGGGCAGAGAGAACATGCCAAGGAATTGCAACTGCACTATTCAGATCCTTGCTCTCAACTGGGGTTGACTTTGCCCCCGTGGGAATACTGGCGATGCCTGGGGACATTTTTGGTTGTCACCACTAAGCGGGGGCTGGTAGGCCAAGGTTCCTGCCAAACAACTTATAAGGCACAGAATTCCCCCCACCCCCAGCAAAGAATGATCTGGCCTTGAAAATCAAGAGTCCCACAGTTGAGAAAGCTTGCATTAGATGTAGGAGAGCTGCTGGAGGCTTGTGAGCACAATTCCCATGACCCTGGTCTCAACCATTCAGCCTCTTCTTGGAGGTTCTAATTTCCAAATAATTGACTTTGACTCACCCCTCTGAGATCTCAGAGTGACTGGGGGGGGTGTTGGGGCTACGGTCCTGGGGACCTATGGGCAGGTGCTGGCCCAGAAGTGGAGCAAGGATGCAAGGGACTCCAGGGAAAGGAAGCCAAGAAACTCTGGAAACTGGTGATATTTGGGGAATGCAGCCTCTAGTCACCAATGTAACCGCCGCCCCCTTCATTTCTCACTACCAACCTGTCAGGGCTTGATCAGGGACCTGTGCCCACCTAAAAGGCCACCGACCACTTTTTCCCTATCTTTTTATTGTGGTAAAATACTATAACATAAAATTTACCATTTTAGCCATTTTATAGAATACAGTTCAGGGGCATTAATCACATTCATGGTGTGGTGAAACCACCACCTCTATCTAATTCCAGAACTTTCTCATCATCCCCATAGGAAACCCTGTGTCCATTAGCAGTCATTCCCTATTCTCCCTCCCCAGCCCCTGGCAACCACTGATATGCTTTAAACATCTGCAAGAATGAATATTCATAGCAACACTATTCACAATAGTGAAAAAGTGGAAACAACCCAAATGTCCACTAAATAGTGAGTAAATAGGCAAAATGTGGTTTATCCAAACAGTGGACTATTGTTCAACCACAAAAAGCAACCAAGTTCTCAGAACGCTATGCTACAAGTGGATAAACCTCAAAAACAGTATGCTGAGTGAAAGAAGCCAGACCCCAAAGGCCAGATAGTGTATGATCTCATTTAGATGAGTGTACAGAATAGGTAAATAAGAGACAGAAAGCAGATTAGTGGCTTACAGCCCTTTTAAACTTTATATTGCCTAATAAAAAGAAGATCATTTAAAAATGGTTAAGTTATTCATAAAGAGACATTGAAATCTCATTAAATTGAAGTTATTTCCTGATTGCAGACAATGTACGTTTGCTCACTTCGTGTATCGATTTATCATAGGTAGTGCTTTGCTGTGTGTCAGGTCACATTTAAGAATAACTCATTTATTTCTCATAACAACTCTTTGAAGTAGGCAGGGGAACATGGAGGTACAGAGAGCTGAAGAAACTTGCTCACATTTACACAGTAGGCAGAACAAGAATTCAAACTCAGGTTGGCTGGCTCCCATGTCCCTTTGTCTGACGGCCATGTTGCATTGCCTTAGAACATACAGACATGCCTCATGGGAGCTGGAAAACAGCCAGAAGGTTATTTCTACTCAGCCTCCTGCTTCTGACTTCCTGCATGGGTAACTCCAGAGGAAGAATCTGACTTGTTTTAAGTTAGAGGGGCAAGCTGGTCCAAGCAGTTGTAGCCATGGGGTAGGGGTATCTTGGGGTCTCTGAGGCTATGGGCAGAACAGGATTTCTCAGAAGGGAGTAGGAGAATACAGTGACAATGGCTGGAAGGTCCAGTGGAGGAACATTTTCATTTTGGGAGGCAACCCAGAAGGATAGTGAAAGGCATAGTCTTTGGAGATAGCCAGCCATGGGTTCAAGTCTTAGTTCTGCCATTTTGACAGCTTCACCTTCAGCAAGTAACCCAACCTCTATGCACACCAATATTCTCAATGAATATGCTCAAGATACTCAAAACGCAGGTGATAAAAACAGCACTCCCCTTACTAAATTAATGAGGGTGAAATCATCAGAGGCACAGAATGGGAACTCAATCAGTGTGTTAACCTTAAAAATAAAAACCACCAGTTATTGTACTGACAAAAGATGTGTTTATTTGGTAATAAAAGAGAATCACAATCCAGCACAAACAAGCTGCCGAAAAACCAAAGGCAGGCTTGGTGGAACGAAGGAGAAGTAGACTTTTTAAGGAGAAAAGGGGTAAGTCAGGAAGGCTGTTATAAAAAGTCCATTAGAAAAAACTGAATTCAAAGTATATTGGCTTCTCACTGGGAGAACTTTAATGGGCCGGGAGTAGTATCCATGCCCAAGGTCAAGTCCACCTCTTCCTGTCTGGTTGTCAGGTTTGTAATCCACCAGGAGGGGCAGGGTGTGAGAGTTCTCCCTGCTGAAACCTCCCAGTGCATTTTAGTGAGGTTTCCCTCTACTAATTTTCGCAAATGTCAGCTGTCACTGATCAGGGGCAGCCTCCTGAGCAGGTCCAAGTATGGTGAAAGCCATTCTCCATCCAGTGGCTGACCTCTCTCTGTCACACTTCACCCCAGGCACAGCCTTCATGCAGAGAGGCAATTTCTCAGTGGTGACTGAATTCATCCTCGTGGGCTTCTCCACCTTCCCCCACCTTCAGCTGATGTTCTTCCTGCTGTTCCTGCTCATGTACCTGTTCACGCTGCTGGGGAACTTGATCATCATGGCTACTGTCTGGAGCGAGCGTGGCCTGCACACGCCCATGTACCTCTTCCTGTGCACCCTGTCCATCTCCGAGATCCTCTACACCTTGGTCATCATCCCACGCTTGCTGGCCGACCTGCTCTCCATCCGCCACGCCATCACCTTTGCGGCTTGTGCCAGCCAGATGTTCTTCTCCTTCACATTTGGCTTCACCCACTCCTTCCTGCTCACCGTCATGGGCTATGACCGCTACGTGGCCATCTGCCACCCCTTGCACTACAACGTGCTCATGAGCCCCCGTGGCTGCACCTGCCTGGTGGCCTGGTCTTGGGTTGGTGGCTCGGTCATGGGGCTGGTGGTGACCATGGCTGTTTTCCATCTCACCTTCTGTGGACCCAATGAGGTCCACCATTTTGCTTGCCACATGCCACCACTGTTGAAGCTGGCCTGTGGAACTGATGTACCAATAGTGGCCCTGGGTGTGGGCCTGGTATGCATCAGCGCCCTGCTGGGCTGCTTTCTCCTCATCTTCCTCTCTTATGCCTTCATCGTGACTGCCATCTTGAAAATCCCCTCTGCTGAGGGCCGGCACAAAGCCTTCTCCACCTGTGCATCCCATCTCACTGTGGTGGTCGTGCACTATGGCTTTGCTTCTGTCATCTATTTCAAGCCCAAGGCTCCCCAGTCTCTGGAAAGAGACACCCTGATGGGCATCACCTACACAATCCTCACGCCCTTCCTCAGCCCCATCATCTTCAGTCTTAGGAACAAGGAGCTGAAGACCGCCATAAAGAAGACCTTCTTCAGCAAAGTCTACCCAGAAAAAATATAATGATCTGGGAAGAATTACTTGGAAACAACTAAATTGTATTACCAGATGTTACCATTAGAAATGGCATCCTGTAAACATGTAATAACCTATATTTATCTGATGCTTTAAGGTTTACAAGGACCCTTGAAGGCAACATCCAAATATACACACAATGGTTAATCAACATTAAGAGTGTATTAAGATGTATAAGATGATGACACACAGGGAAAATCAGATTTCATGATTCTTACCTGCCGCAGGACATTTTATCAGGCAACATCAAACCTAGGATCTGTTCTTCTCCTACCAGAAGCTGGGGTGGTCTAATTACTCCCATGACCATTAATCTATATTATGAAGAGAAATGGAAGATGTCAGGTCCCCACCTTTTACTAGGCAGCAATGGGTACCTACAACATGGATTTTGCAAGGCTACAAAAGACTGAGCCAGATAATAACAGAGGAGAGCAAAGCACCCAAAATTTCGGCATTGCACATATCTGTGCAACAGCAGTTAGGAATAGTAAATAGAGCAGACTCACAGAAAAAATAAAGGAAATCTCTGCATTTCAAGTGCACATCTTGAGCAGCTGCAGAGAGACAGAGAAGTCTCCGCAATCAGTTCAAGGAAAAATCCCACCATGAGAAATCACCTATTGTGTTAGAGAGTGATGTGGCACACAGGCTGGTGGGGAGCTCTTTGTTGAGATACAATGAGTACAGAGTCCAGGATAAAAGCATATCTCATGATCAGACAGGCTTAACACTTCCCTGTGGGCATGAGGGGGGATTTAAGGTTGACCATACTACATAGTATGTATAATTTGTCAAAAATATATATATTTAAGAGAATGACAAATACTGTATAATATCACTTATATGGAAAACCTAAAAAAACTCGTAAAAACAGAGTAAAATTGTTGGTTACCAGGGACTGAGGGGGAATTGGGGAGATGTTTAAGGGTACAAATTTGCACCCAGTAGATAAATAAGTCCTGGAGGTCCCACCCACAGCATAGTGATTATGGACAATACTGTATCAGTAACATAAAAGTTGCTAAGAGACTAGACCTTAGCTGTTCTCACCACAAAAATGAAATGATCATTATGTGACATGATTGAGGTATTAGCTAATGTTAGAGTAGTAATCATATTGCAATATATAAATGTATCAAATCAACACATAGTACACCTTAAACTTACACAATGTTATGTGTCCATTATATCTCAATAAAAAAAGGTTTCCTTGAGGCACCTGGCTGGCTCAGTTGGTAGAGCATGTGACTCTTGATTTGATTGACTCTCTCTTTTTTTTTTAAACGATTTTATTTATTTATTTGACAGAGAGAGAGAGATAGCCAGCGAGAGAGGGAACACAAGCAGGGGGAGTGGGAGAGGAAGAAGCAGACTCCCAGCGTAGGAGCCAGACGTGGGGCTCAATCCCAGAATACCGGGATCATGCCCTGAGCCAAAGGCAGATACTTAACGACTGAGCCACCCAGGCGCCCCGATTTGATTGACTTTTTTTTAAAAAAGATTTTATTTATTTATTCGACAGAGATGGAGACAGCCAGCGAGAGAGGGAACACAAGCAGGGGGAGTGGGAGAGGAAGAAGCAGGCTCACAGCGGAGGATCCTGATGTGGGGCTCGATCCCAGAACGCTGGGATCACACCCTGAGCCAAAGGTAGATGCTTAACCGCTGTGCCACCCGGGTGCCCCAAGATTTGATTGACTCTTGACTTGATTTCGGGGTTGTGAGTTCCAGCGCTATGGGTGTAGAGATTACTCATAAAGAAAATTAAAAAAAAAAAAGTTTTCCATATATACAATGGACTATTACTCAGCCACCAAAAAGAACGATTTCACAACATTTGCAGCAACATGGACGGGACTGGAGGAGATAATGCTAAGCGAAATAAGTCAAGCAGAGAAAGACAACTATCATATGGTTTCACTCATTTATGGAACATAAGAAGTAGGAAGATCGGAAGGAGAAGAAAAGGAAGAATGAAGGAGGGATAAACAGAAGGGGGAATGAACCATGAGAGACTATGGACTCTGGGAAACAAACTGAGGGCTTGAGAGGGGCAGGGGATGGGGGAATGGGATAGGACAGTGATGGGTATTAAGGAGGGCACGTATTGCATGGTGCACTGGGTGTTACATGCAAGTAATGAATCATGGAACTTTACATCAAAAACTAGGGATGTACTGTATGGTGACTAACATAATATAATAAAAAATTATTATTAAAAAATAGTTTTCCTTAAATTGTTTTTAAATATGAATTTTTGAATTTTTTAAAATGTTTTATTTATTTATTTATTTATTTATTTATTTATTTATTTATTTATTTGACAGAGAGAGAGAGAGCCAGAGAGAGGGGGAACACAAGCAGGGGGAGCGGGAGAGGAAGAAGCAGGCTCCCAGTGGAGCAGGGAGCCCGATGTGGGGCTTGACCCCAGGACCCTGGGATCACGACCTGGACAGAAGGCAGACATTCACGACTGAGCCACCCAGGCACCCTGAATTTATGAATTTTTTTAAAAATAACAATTTATCATAATACTTAATGGACACCAGTTTATGGTGATATTGTTGTACACAACACCACATGTAATTAAAATGCACATGCAATAAATTAGTCAAACTAGCCAAAGCTAAAAAAAGAAAATATGTTTATTCATATTTAAGTTGAATAGTAAACTACTCATCATTTGTCCCAAAGTTGAATTCAGTGTTTCTCTATAACTTAAGCAACAAAAATATCCCATGTCATCACAAAGTGAGAGGATGTAGGAGACAACTTCAAAGTGGGAAACCCAGACCATTCTCCTTTGCAGAATGTACACTGCACTGCATATTTACTGTTAATTTTCATGTACGTTATCTCATTATAGCCTCACAAAGAGGGATCAGGGCAGATAAATTCACATCCACTCCATTTGACAGAGGGGAAACTCAGGGTCAAAATGGTTGCATGACTCATGCAACATTATGCAACATAGTAAGGCCAAGTTTCTGTTGTAGGTCTTTTGTGAATTCCAGTCCTGGCCACCCAACACTTCACACACCATCTTCCTACAGTAGGTTTTGTGGGTCGCCTGTCCATGGAGGACTAGTCTATTCTCAAACCAAATACTCCAGAACCCTGAGAGGCTTTTATCTATTTTTTATTTTTTATTTTTATTTTTTGAGAGAGATAGAGTACAAATGGGGGGAGGGGTAGAGGGAAAGGGAGAGAAAGGATCCCAATTAGGCTCCATGCTCAGGACAGAGCCCAATGCGGAGCTTGATCCCACGACCCCGAGATTGCAATCTGAGTGGAAACCAGATCAGACGCTCAGCCAACTGAGCTACCGGGTGCCCCTCCTGAGAGCCTTTTAAATCACAGGTGGGCAATTGCAACCCACCATGCACTGGAGCAAGAATTTTCAGGACATTGGTGGACTATTTCTACAGATTTGGGACTACTTCATTATTTTATAATAAGTTTGGTCTTTCAGTGAATTCCTTTCACGCTGAGCCAAGATGCGCCCCTTTCCCAGCAGCAAAGCCAATATGGACAAGAATACAAGCTAGCCTCTTCATTTTCTTCATTAAAGGCCAGCTGGCCTCAGATCCTACTGGTATCTAATTAGAAAGAGAACCTGGAAGGTGGTTGGGTACCCATAGTGAGTCAGGCCCCCAGTGTCTTCTGATAACTTACTGTTATCCCTTAGGCTATCAGCTTTCCAAGATCAGGAAGTCTGTCCATCTTGCTCACCATTGCACAGCACCAACATGATATTTGGAAGATATAATTGATTAATAAATATTTCTTGGGTGGACCAATGTATTCCCTACAATACTGAACAAACCAGAATGCTGGCTTATAATATTTACTGTGAGAAACCTCATTGCCCTCCAAAGCACTGGCAGATGGTGTGGTGGGAGCTGTGTTTGAGGTCACACTGAACTGGGTTTGAACTTGCTTCTCATTTTCCCATCAAATTAGATTGACCTCTTACAGATATATCGCACATCTGTGTAAATAAAAGTATATTCAGAGCAGTGACATTTATGGTCGGAAAACATAACATTAGACATATTCGTTAGTATAGGATTGTTAAACAAACGTTGGTTCATTCATACTTGGAACACAAAGCAGGCATTAAAGCCATTTGATCCTTGGAATTCATCAGTGTCTTTTCTCCCCGGGGGGTCCTATCCAGTATCAGGGTTTTATGTACACTCTGCACACAGGTGACCCCAAATTCTTATCTTCATCCCTATCCAACAGCCTACACAGTATCTCCACATGAATATCTAGTAGGTATGTCAAACTTAATGTGTCCAAAACCTAACTCATGGAAGTTCTCATTGCCGTTATCATTCTCTCTCTCTGTCTGTCTCTGTCTCTCTCTTTCTCATACACAATTCTTCCACAGTCTTTCTTATCTCAGAAAACAGCAACTCAATCTCAATTCCCCAAAAAAATTTTTGCTCAAAAATCATAAAGCCCTTCTCTAACCATACCACACAAAATAGAAACACCCTGGCCATGTCCTATGTCTCTTGATCTATGTTACTTGCCTGACACATGCTTAGTACCATCAGGCATATATCTGCTTATTGGATATTGTCTGTCTCTGCCCACCAGAATGTTGTTTGAGGTAGTCAGGGACTCTTGACCCATTTTGCAAACTGCTCTGTGCCTACACAGCATATGGTAAGTTCTCAAATATTTGTTGAATAAATCAATTTAGAAGAATGTTGGAAAGGTAACTGTGAGGTACAATTTTTGTCTATCCAAGCAGATGGACAAAAAAATTTTCAAGTTTGCTAACACTGTTGCAGTGGAGTGGCTCTCATACATTGCTGTTTTGTGCTTGGGCAGCTCACTTCCCCTCTCTAAGCCTACCCTGAAAGAATGCACAGTACCTACCTTCTAAGACACTTTTAAGACTGAAGTAAGGCAATGATTGTGAAGGGCTAAGCATGGTGCCTGGCACAAGGATATCCACAGTAGTTAGGATGACCTTGTAATTTCAGGTTTTGTTTGATGAGCTTGAGATCAGAGAGAGAGGTGTGAGTTGAGGCAATGACCAATTGGAGCCATCAACTTTGATGTATTCGTCTTGGTTATCAGTGCTGCAGAAGGAATAGGACTTCAGTGGAGAGGATTGGGGTCCAGCATTGGGAGAAGTGTGGCTCCATCTAAGCTTCCTGACCTAGCCCTCTTCTCCCAGAATCCTCTTCTCCTAGAATATTCTCTTTTCTGTGGCTCCTAGCCTCTATGAATGGTCCTCATGACTCATCACCATAGCGACAGCTAATGGCACTAGAGATAGGTGAAACCTAGCTCTCTCAAGAGATAAAAAGATGCTCTGAATTGCAGACAGGACTGTGCAGTGGTTAAGTGATGAAGCAAAGTGGCGTTGGTTAAATTACATCCCATCTCTTGCCCTCAGTTTCCTATCATTAAAATGGGTTTAATAATAATGTAGTCATCCCTTAGGATAGTTCTGAGAATTAAATAACATCATCTACGTAGGGTGATTGACAATGACTGGCATGCAACTGCACTCAAATAATGCCAACTTTTTAAGATCTGTTCAATAATTATTTGCAGCCTTCTATGTTTCAAGTCCTCTGCTAGTTTTGGGAGTACAGAGATGGGTCCATCACTATTCCCTGTCTTTGAAGAGTTTCTAGGTGCTTGATGGAATGACACACAGAGAAATATCAGGGCTCTCACCAAGATATGCACCAAGCACTAAGGGCCACCAAAAGGGGCATGACCTTCACCAGTTCTCCTCAGAGGACACTTGGAAGTTTCTGGAGAATTTTTGGTTGTTACAGCTGAAGGAGCGGGAGAAATTCTATAATATCTAATAGGTGAAGGCCAGGGATGCTGTTCAACATCCTAAAATGCACAGAACAGACCCTACCACAAAGAATGAGCCCCAAATGTCAGTAGTGCCAGTGATGACAAACCTTGTGGTATTTATTCAACAGTTATTGAGCACCTACTGTGTGCCAGGCACTTTTTAAGATGCTACTAGGGATACAATGTTAAACTGATTAGACATGACCCCTGATTTCAGTGCTTGTACATGAGAGAGAAGGATGTGGATATTAAACAAATAATCAACCTAGTGAATATGATAAACTGTGATAAATGCTATGAGGAAAAAGAAAGAAGTTGCCGTGATAGGAGTTGCTTATAAGGGGAAGGTAACTTAGTATGGGGAAATCAGGAAAGGCTTTCCTGAGGAGGTGGCATTTAAGGTCAGACCTAAGGATGTGTAAGAGAAGGGGGAGGGCGTTCCGGGTAGAAACAACAGTCTGTACAAAGTTCCTGAGGTCCGAGCATGCTTGGTTTACTATAGAACAGCTGAGGAGCTAGTGGGGCCGGAGAGCAGGGGAGGGCTGGGGGATAGAATTGAAGATGATGTAGTGATTACTAGAGTTTGTACTGCATCTCAAGAGTATATAAATAGACTGGTGATTTTTCAGGTTTTCCCTTTAGGAAGATCCCTCTGGCCACTGGACAGAGATAGACGGTGGGGGGGGGGGATAAGGGAGAGGAGGAGGAAAACACCCTTGAGGAAGGAGCTGGCAAGGGCAAGGGGGTCAAGGTCAACATGGGAGGAGAACAGAACTAGAGAGGTGAAGGCAGTAAATTGCATCTCTCAAGCTGGTCTTTGCCTCCAGCAATTAGCATTGAAACACTCCAATTAGTGCAGGGAGGGAAGGGTCCCCTAAAGTCTGGAGATCTCCCCAACAACAGCCCTTCTCTGTGCTCCAGACCTTTTAATCACCTCTCTGGGCTCTGGGTCTGCCTTGGGGATACCAAAGAATGTGGCACAAAGGGGACCATTAGCAAGGAATGGCAAACAGTTGGGAATGGAGGGGGGAGGGGAACTTCAGAAAGTGGGAGCTGAATACTGGAGGGGAGGTGGGACCCTTGGGCATGGGGATGGGGTCCTGGCCAACACTAGTGAGCAGAGCTGGGGGGCTGTCTTCTCTGTGATGTCAAAGATCATCACCTAAGATCCTGTTGTGTTTACATTGACTTTCTGGCATATATTCCTATTCCTATTTTCTGTCACCAGATAAGTTAATAATGGCTTCTATTTTTTGGTCTTTTTCAGGAAAAATAAATGCAAGGGTACTGGGGGGGCAAGGATGGGGGAGTTTAGCAGGGCAGGGACTAGGCTCAGGCAAGTGAGGCATTCACATTGACCACCAAATTTAAGGGGCTACCAAAAAAATTCAGTGATCAAGATAAATCATATTTAATGCAGTATTTTAAAAGTAAAAATTATTCCAAAAAATATATGATGAACAGCACAACATTTTAAGTAAAGATGGGATGCAACGCTGTGCTTTCATAGCCCTGCCTCAAACATCGTCCTGACCCAGCCCTTGGAGTTTAGAATACGTCACTTATAGAAAAACATACATTCACTAAGTTCAATTTTTTTGGGTGTTTTAAATTTTCAAAACAACTCTAAAACAACTTTCAAAACAATACTAAAGAAAGCAAAGGACTAAATACATGGTTTATTTAAATTTCAGAATGCGTTGAGATTGGTCAATCACACTAGAATAAGTTGATTTTCTGATGACCACAGGGAAACACACTGACACTCCTTGGATATAATCCAGAAGCCTTTTATGACATCAGCTCTTTCAAATTCACAGTCTCTTACCCACTTCCCAGGTCAACCAGTATATTTGAAGATATCTTTGGGTCTGTGACCAGACAAGCTCTGGGTACACCCCAAGACTTGTGCTGGCCACTTAGACATACCTCGTACATGACAACTCTAAGAGGGGCAGCTCTTACCATCTGGGACTCTTTCTCATTTTGTAAGGGAAGCAAAGGATGTTGCCAAATATTGCTAATTAAATACCTCGAATCTTCTCAATACAACCCAGGAACCTGGCTTCAAAACGGGTCAGAGATTTTTTTCTCCCCTCGTAGAAAATTTATTTATTTATTTATGGAATTCAATTCAATTTATTATTTATTAATTTTATTATTATGTTCAATTAGCCAGCATATAGCACATCATTAGTTTTTGATGTAGTGTTCAACAATTCATTAGTTACATACAACACCCAGTGCTCATCACCGCACGTGCCCTCCTAATACCCATCACTCGGTTACTCCATCCCCCCACCCTCTCCCTTCTGTAACCCTCAGTTTGGTTCCTGGAGTTTTTTTAGAGCAGAAATTTGGTGTTTGAACATGACAATATTTTCTATATTAATACATCTATTACTCAAAACCCAAACTAGAAATTCTACGGCCAGTTCTGTTGAGCTTACAACATGTCTCTCCCATCCTCTCACACTGGGTGTTTCTTCTTAACCCTCCCCCACCCCCCAAGAACAGCATATCTCCAGTTCTGCCTCATTTCATCAGTGCTTGCTAAAATTGGTCCCTTCTTTCCAATCCAGGTCTTCATCCCTTCTTGGAACACACTGGCTTCCTCTCCTTGTAACCCTGATAAACATATGCTTCTGATCCCCAGTTCCAACTTAAAGAATTCTAGTTTTTCCACTTCAGGGGCAAGACCTTTATTTTATTTTATTTTTTTATAATAGTAATTTTTTATTATGTTATGTTATTCACCACACAGTACATCATTAGTTTCTGATGTAAAGTTCGATGATTCATTAGTTGCGTATAACACCCAGTGCACCAAGCAATACGTGCCCTCCTTACTACCCATCACCAGCCTATCCCATCCCCCCCCCCGAAACCCTCAGTTTGTTTCCCAGAGTCCATAGACTCTCATGGTTCATTCCCCCTTCTGTCAGGGGCAAGACCTTTAATTAATGGATTTAATCTCTTATATCTCTGCTTCCTCATCTTCAAAATGGAACTAATAATATGATCTTCCTTGTGAAGTAAGAGAACTGATGTGTGTTAAATCATTTAAGACTGCACCTATCATTAGTCATCTGGGAAAATAAAATCAAAACCACAATAAGATACCACCAGAATGGTTATGATCAAAAAGTTAGATATGTTAGTGTTGGCAAGGATGTGGAGAAACTGGGACCCTCACACACTGCTGGTGGGGATGTTAAACGATGCAGCCACTTTGGAAAACATTCTAGCAGTTTCTCAAGTGATTTAACATAGAGTTACCATATGATCCCTCAATTCCACTCCTAGCTATATACCCCCCCACAATGAAAATGTATGTCCACACAGAAACTTGAACATGAATGTTTGTTGCAGCATTACTCCTTATAGCCAAAAGTCAGAAACAGCCCAATATCTATCAACAGGTGAATGTATAAACAAAGTGCAGTCTATCAAACAATGGGATTTCATTCAGCCATAAAAAGGAATGAAACACTGATTCATGCTATCATGTGGGTAAACCTTGAAAACATACTAAGTGAAAGAAGCCATGCACAAACAGATCAATATTGTATGACCTCCATTTAAAAAAAAAATGTCCAGAACAGTCAAATCTATAAAGACTGTGGATTAGTAGGTTTTTAAGCCTGGGAGGAAGGGAGGAAAGAGGGATGACAGATAAATGGTACAAGGTTTTATTTGAAGGTGATGAAAATGTTCTAAATTGACTGTGGTGATGATTACACATACCTTTAAGCGGGTGAATTATATGGTATGTGAAGTATATTTCCATAGAGCTGTTTTTTAAAAGACCACACCTAGCTGATGATAAATGCACCCCCCCAAAATGGGAAAAAATGGAAGCTGTTATCAGCATAACTATTAATAAGGAAAGAAGGAAGATAGGAAGGAAAGAAGGAAGGAAAAAGAGAGGGAGGGAGGGAAAGAAAGAAAAGGAAGGAAGGAAGGAAGGAAGGAAGGAAGGAAGGAAGGAAGGAAGGAAGGAAGGGAGGGAGGGAGGAAGGAAGGAAATTACTTTTGTTTCCAACTCAAATTTCTGGCTTTGTCTTTGAGCTAAAGATTTTATAAGTCCGGGGTTTGGGACAGCAGCCTCAGCACCCGAGAGCTTGTTAGAAACACAGATTCTAGAGCTCTTTCCCAGACCTGTTGAATCAGACACTTTGGAGTGAGGCCCAGCAGTCTGTGACCTAACCACCCCTCCAAGTGACTGTGATGTGTCCCCGATTTGGAGACCCATTACCCCAGAGGACTCACTGGGCTGACCCCATACTGCATCCCTGTACCTTGCTGGCTTTGTGACCCTGAGCAAGTCCGAATCTCACTGTGCCCATTTCCTCATTTATTTTTTTATTTTTTAAAGATTTTATTTATTTGACAGAGAGAGACACAGTGAGAGAGGGAACACAAGCAGGGGGAGTGAGAAAGGGAGAAGCAGGCTTCCCACTGAGCAGGGAGCCCCATGTGGGGCTCGATCCCAGGACCCTGGGATCATGACCTGAGCTGAAGGCAGACACTTAACGACTGAGCCACCTAGGCGCCCCCCATTTCCTCACTTAAAAACAAAGTGCATAAATGAGTGAAACCATATGATAATTGTCTTTCTCTGCTTGACTTATTTCACTTAGCATAATCTCCTCCAGTCCCATCAGTGTTGCTGCAAATGTTGGGTAATCGTTCTTTCTGATGGCTGAGTAACCCCAAGGGGCTGTCTGACTCTGCCTGAGCACCTCCCTTGAAGTAGGACCCAACCTGTGGATGCTTCCCCCCAATATATCTGACTCCACAACACATGAAAGAGAAATGGATATTTATTGAGGATTTCAAGGGAGTGAGGGAAGGGGAATTTACATCAGGCACTTGATGGTAACTTCATAAACCTTATAAAATGTCCATTTACGTGCCTGTTCTTTCCTCAAACTTCTTCACCAGTCACTGGGCCCATCACTTCCTTTATGTCCCAGTCAACTACCAGCAACTGTTTTTTTCTCCTGTCCCAGTTCTTTCCCTCAGCCCAGTCCCCACTTCCTTAGTCCTCTCCCACATCTTTGCCCCATCTGTCCACACATCTCTTTTCTCTCAAGGAGAAATTCAAATCACCTCTTTTTCTTTCTGTAATTTGTATCTTCAGACTGTTATTCACCTCAGCCAACAAAGGCGACACAAAGGAGGAGACAACTTTCTACCAAAAATGTAAAGAACTAAAAATGAACAATCATTTTCTTCATCAAAAATGCTTTCTTTTCCTCAACATGGTATTCAGAATGAGAGCAATGTTGTGTCTGAAGCAGAGGACACAATGCTGGGTACACAGCAGGTGCCCAATCACAGTGTATGTATTTAGGCAGAGCAAGCATCCTTCATTCACACATTTGTAATAAACCATGTACATAGGTTTCCCAACACATTGATGTGGGCATGACCCCCCACCCCCTGCCACCCTCGGGCACAGCAACCAAGAGGAAGTTGACATACATTGGGAGGCTGTGACTCCAGTGAATACAGGAGGAATGAGGTCACTGAGACTGGGGGAAAGGAGAGAAAACAAACATTTAGAATTTAGAGTACTTGCCAAGAAGGCAGGTGGGGGAATTCACAACCAATAATCATCACCAGGGGCGCCTGGGTGGCTCAGTCAGTTAAGCATCTGCTTTTGGCTCGGATCATGATCTCAGGGTCCTGGGATCCAGCCCTGCATCGGGCTACCTGCTCAGAGGGAAGTCTGCTTCTCCCTCTGCCTCTGCCCCTTCCCCGCTCATGAATTCTTTCTCTCAAATAAATAAGATCTTAAAAAAAGATCATCACCACTGAAGCAGAATCATTCCCATTTTATAGATGGAAGCCTGAGGTGACTCTACCCAACACATCCTCTGCCACAAAAGAAGCCACTTCAGGGGCTCTGGGGATAGAGTTTGCTGACGAAGGTCTTTTTCATGGCGGTCTTCAGCTCCTTGTTCCTAAGACTGAAGATGATGGGGCTGAGGAAGGGCGTGAGGATTGTGTAGGTGATGCCCATCAGGGTGTCTCCTTCCAGAGACTGGGGAGCCTTGGGCTTGAGATAGACGACAGAAGCAAAGCCATAGTGCATGACCACCACAGTAAGGTGGGATGCACAGGTGGAGAAGGCTTTGTGCCGGCCCTCAGCAGAGGGGATCTTCAAGATGGTGGCCACGATGAAGGCATAAGAGAGGAAGATGAGGAGAAAGCAGCCCAGCAGGGAGGTGATACACACCAGGCCCACACCCAGGGCCACTAGTGGTATATCAGTTCCACAGGCCAGCTTCACCAGAGGCGGCACATGGCAGAAGAAATGGTGGACCTCATTGGGTCCACAGAAGGTGAGATGGAAAACGGCCATGGTCACCACCAGCCCCATGACCAAGCCACCAGCCCCATGACCAAGCCACCAACCCAAGACCAGGCCACCAGGCAGGTGCAGCCACAGGGGCTCATGAGCACGTTGTAGCGCAAGGGGTGGCAGATGGCCACATAGCGGTCATACCCCATGACTGTGAGCAGGAAGGAGTGGGTGAAGCCGAACATGAAGGTGAAGAACATCTGGCTGGCACAGGCCGCAAAGGGGATGGTGTGAAGGGTGGAGAGCAGGTCGGCCAGCAAGCGTGGGATGATGGCCAAGGTGTAGAGGATCTCAGAGATGGACAGGGCGCACAGGAAGAGGTACATGGGCGTGTGCAGGCCACGCTCACTCCAGACAGTGGCCATGATGAGCAGGTTCCCCAGCAGCGTAAACAGGTACATGAGCAGGAACAGCAGGAAGAAGATGGGCAGGAGATGTGGAGGGAAGGTGGAGAAGCCCACGAGGATGAATTCAGACATGGAGCTGTGGTTTAGACCCAGAGTGGCAGCCATCCCTGGGTTGGGAGAGAGTGAAGGCGGACTGGTGGGCAGTTGCTCCAGGTCCGCGCTGAACCCATGGGCCTGGGAGGACTTTCCGGGGGGAGAGGGGACCCTCCCCCTGCAGGCCATGGCCAGTCCCTCCGCCACCTGCTGCTCATGATGACTGGCAGCGCTCCTCGGAGCTGCTTGGGGTTCACAAAGATCGTACACTTCAAGTGCATAGTGCAGGGCCTGGCACATAGTAAGAACTCAGGAAATGATGGTAATAGTAATAGTAATAATAATAATAGCTACTATTTTAAAATCTCAGTGGAAGGAGCTCAGGGTCTCTATTCAGCCACACCTGGGTTGAGTTCCTCTTCAGATCTTTTTTTTTTTTTTTTAAAGATTTTATTTATTTATTTGACAGAGATAGACAGCCAGAGAGAGAGGGAACACAAGCAAGGGGAGTGGGAGAGGAAGAAGCAGGCTCATAGCGGAGGAGCCTGATGTGGGGTCATAACGCTGGGATCACGCCCTGAGCCAAAGGCAGACGCTTAACGACTGCACCACCCAGGCGCCCCTCCTCTTCAGATCTTGTCAGTGCCTCCAGACATGTTTCTAAGCAGGAATGGAAAATTAAAAAAAAAAGCAACAATTCAGTCTTCTTTTTTTTTTTTAATTATTATGCAAGGGTCTGCAATAAAAATTTTCAAATTGGGACAATCTGGTGCTGGTTGGAATTCCATCTTTGAAATGTCAATGCAGATCTTGGCATCACTATCTCCAGTTTGCTGCATCAACTCTGAGTTGTTTGCAAGGCTTAGCAGGTATTACGTGGTGGCTTTTGTTCTTTTATGACAAAACTCTACCATGTTATCCACATGAATTAAATAAATTTGAGAAGTTGTTTTAAAACAGTGCTTCCAACATCTACACCAACAGCAACAACATTGGGTTGGCTCCTTAATCGTTTTGAGCCTGAGTTTCCTCATCCCTAAAAGGAAGTTGATCATAATAATATCTAGCTGACAAGGTTGTTATGAGGATTAAATAAGATTATACATATAATGTACTTTCTGTGGGGGCATGGAATAGATGATAAACACTGGACAAGTTAAGAGTGAGGACAGGCATGAATGGCCAGAATCAGATTGTCTTAAAATGCAGCAACCTATGGTTGTATCTCTCTTTTAATTGAGTATTTAATACATTTACCTCTTTTGTAGTTACTGGTGTTTTAGGACTTAATTCTGTCACCTTATTTAATACTTGAGGTGTTACATATATATATTAATGTACATACCTAATATATATGTATACTTATATATGTATATTTAATCTGTACAAATACACACAGACACATGTATACTCCTATTCGCTACACCAAAATCAACCAACCAACCAAACAAAAACAAAGAAAAAAAAAAAACCCAGACACTAAGAGAATGTAATGATCTCCAAAAAGGACGCTGTGTGAGGTCATAAAGGAAGTGCCGGTACATTCCCAAGTACCACTATTACAAAGACCGAAGCATCTGACCATTTGGCAACGAAACTAGAACTTAATAAGAATAGGATACCTCAAAATTCCCAAATACTTAGAATGTAAATATTAGGTTGAACCATTTGACATTGCCACAGGGATCCTGACATCCCTGACACTCATTAATCTTCAGGCTAAAAGGAAAATTAAGAAATACTAAGAAGTGCATGATATTGAAAAGTTGAAATAACTAAATGAAATGGATTGTGTCTTGGGATAGAAAAAGGATATTAGTGGAGAGCCAGAAAAATTCTAGTAAGATCTGTTGCTTGCTATATAGTGTTATATACTAATGATCATTTCCTGGGTCTGATCATTGTCCTGGGCTTCTGTAAGATCCTTCCATTAGAGGGGGTTGGCGATGGGAGGATAAGAATTTTCTGTATTATTTTTGCAACTTTTTCATAAGTTTGAAATTAATTAATAAAATATTACAAAATAAAATACCGCTCAAAGTTGCACAAAACCTGCCAACAATCTAGGGATTACTTTAAACAAGAACACACAAGAGCTTCATGGAGAACAATTAGACCTCTACTAGATAGAAAACATGACAGGTCATATAAATAAATGGATGAAAAGAAGAGACAATATCAGAAATATGTTCATTCTCCCCCAAATTTAATCTATATATGCAATATAATCTTCTCAGAAATATCCAGTTGGATTGCTTGAGAAAGATGATGAACTTATTCCAAAATGTTTATGAAAAAATAATGACCCATGAATCACTGAGGCAGTCTTGAAATGAAGCGTGAAAGAAGGTGTGGGGGGGGAATTGCCTTCTGAGATATGGAGACATTCTACAGAGTCTGGGAAATAAAGCAGTGTAGGATTGTGCAAGGACAGACAGATGACCAGTCGTTCCAAATGCAGACCTCCAAAACAGAGCCGGCCATTTGTATAAGGTAACGGTCACACCACAGCTCTTTGGGAAAGAGATGAATTGTTTAGGGGATGCTGTTGAGGAAAGTATCTCTCTGTACAAACAAAACCAAAACTAGACTCTCCATATCCCAACGCAAAGAGAATCAAGATAGGTTAATAACATAATTGTGACAGATAAAACTACAGTTAATGAGAGTAAGTGTAATAGGATCTTTGTGCTCTAAGAGCAGGAAAGAAGTTCCTTAAACAGGAAAAAAAAAAAAGTACAAACCTTAAATAAATGGACTACTGGGCTGAGTGTCAGAATGGGGTCCCTCATACAGGAAAGCAGCATTTGTGGGTTACATGGCCTGGGGCAGCCCAGCAGTTCCAGGGGTACCGTCTCAACTCCCTCCTCTACCTCATCCCTCTGCCACCATCTCTGGCCCCTACTTCTGGCCTCTCTGTCCCATGGCTAGCCCTGGGTCTGGCCTCATTCCCTGTGTCCTGGTGAACTGTGCCTGCCCACCTCCCCTTTCGACTCCACCTCTCTGCTGGCTGCCAGAGTCCATCTTCTGAGACACATGCCCCTTGTGGAGTTATGTCAACCCATGGTTCAAATGCTGGGTCCTCACCACGTGTTGGGATAACCAGAGAACTGCCCTCAAAAGTTCCCTGTGGTGATTTTTTTAAATAATAATATTTTTTATTATATTATGTTAGTCACCATACAGTACATCCCTAGTTTTTGATGTAAAGTTCCATGATTCATTACTTGTGTATAACACCGAGTGTTCATTACAACATGTGCCCTCCTTACTACCCATCACCAACCTATCCCATTCCCCCATCCCCTCCCCTCTGAAGCCCAGCAATTTGATGCCAAGTGATTAGCACAGAGAAAGTTCTCAAGGAATGTTAGCTGGCATTGCGGTCACTTTTTATTGTTGTTATTGGGCTCGTTGTCACTCACCCTTCTCTTCCAGGTGATGCGTATTGGTGTCAATCCCTGTTCTAGGGTACCCTTTGTCTACACTGTGAATGTCCCCTACCCCAGCACGTACTCCCACTCCCATGGGCAGTCCACCTCTTCCTCTTTCCTGGCTACAAACAGGCCAGGGTATGTGCTTCAAAATGTATAAACGGTACCAAAAAATGGGGTCTCTCTTGGCTCCTTGTCTCTGTCTGATACTTGTTCTGTGTCACGCTTCCCAGAACAGCCCCTGTGCAATACTCTCCATGGGGTGGGGGTCTCCAAGTGACCTGTACAGGTGTGATGTAAGGGAGGAGAAAGGTCAGGCCCTCATCCTAGCTATGGGCTCTCAGCTAGAACCCCAAGCCAGGGCACGCTCCGGCTGCCTCCCACATCCTGCCCCTATGCCCTTCCATCCTTCCTCCCCAAGGGGACACTATTCAACCCACTCAGCTCTCTCTGCTTATGCACCTGTGTCTGAGACTCAAGCCGGGCTCCCAGGAGGATAAGCAGACAGAGCGAGCACCAACACGCAGGTACACGGGTTCTGAAATACACACTGGCAGTGAAACCCAAGAGACACTTGGCCAGGAACAGAGACACTGTTGCTCATTCTTTACCCCTCTACTGAGCACGAACCAGGTGCCTGGGGCTTGTGTGGGATTGAGATAAGCCAGAGACACACAAACAAGGGTATCATGGTGGGTTGAATAGCACCCCCTCCAATTCACATCCACTGGAACGTCAGAACGTGACCTTATTTGAAAATAAGGTCTTTGCAGATGTAATTAAGGTAAGGATCAAGGTGCGATCATCCTGGATAAAGGTGGGCCCTAAATCCAATGACTTGTGTCCTTACAAGAATAGGAGGGGACACACACAGGCTATGTGAAGACAGAGGAAGAGTCCAAGGAATGCCTGAGGCCACCAGAAGCTGGAAGACTCCAGGAAAGATTCTCCCCTAGAGCCTTTGAAAGGAGCATGACCCTGCCAATACCTTAATTTTAGACTCTAGCCTCCAGAACTGTGAGAGAATAAATTTCTATTGTTTAAAGCCACCCGATTGTGGGACTTTGTCACAACAGCTTCAGGAAATGAATATGGACAAACACAAGTGCACATACGGCACTGCATAAATGAACAAACACATGTACATGGTGACAAACCCAGTGTCACCCTCTGGCTCAACACCAGTCTCCCCGCACCTGGGACAGAGAACACTTCCTGCCTGGGAATGGATCCTGACATCCCTGACTGCTGTTGGTCCAGGCTTTGAGGGAAGGAGGCAGTGTGGGCAGTGGATGGACTCAGTGTGGGACCAGGTTGCTGGGACTGTAAACCCACCTCCGCCCCATCGCCCTCCAGGCCCCTTCCTCCAGTCACAGCCTCCCTTTGCTTTGGCTTTCCACGCTCTGCATGCTTTCTCCTTTCCGCTACCCTGGCTCTTGCCACCTGTTCCTGGAAAACATTGCTGGAAAGACAGCTCCTCTTACCTTGCTTGCAGACTGTCAGCCTGGGATGCCCTGTTTGCAGCTGGGACTGGAGCTGTGCCTCCTGCTGAGTGCGGGGCCAGTGGTAAGCCAGGCGGGAGCTTTATCTCCCTGGTGCCCTCCACTGTGGCAGATTCCCAGAGGTCTCTCACCAGAGTCTGGGATACAGGATGCCAGCTTCTCCAAGTCCAAAGAGGATGACCGGGGCCCTGGGAATGCACTTTTCTTCTCTGGATCTTTCTCTCTCTTTCCTTCCTCTCTCTCTCCCCCAGGTCTTCCCTCCCTTCTTTCCTTCCAGTCATCTCTCCCTTCTTGCCTCTCATGCTCTCTCCCTCCTTCCTCCATCCATCACATCTTCACTGAGCCCTAGCTAAGGAACTTGGTGTGAATCTCGGAACCTAAAAAGAACACTGTTGTAAGCCTAAAAGAGCCCTCAGTCTAGGGAGAGGCAGAGCTGGATGCAGACGTATTACATTATGTAAAATGCAACAGTATAAAGTAATGCATTATAATCTATAGTATATTGTAATTGCACAGGAACATTATTTGCTCACTACATTGAGTTTTTTACTCAACAAATATTTAATAAACTCCTACTAAGTGTCAAGCAAGATTTTCCTTTTTGATACTATTTCAAACCTTTTCTTTGTTTTTAAAACCAGTGCCAAAAGGGAAAGTCATTTCAATTTGTAAACGAAATTACACATCTTGTATCTCATTCGCTTAGTAGTTGGTGTTACTTAGTCTTTAGCTACGAGACTACTATTATAGTACCAAGGAAAAAATGTTATATGTGTGATGAGATTGTGCATTTAAAAAAAAATAGAAACAAGCAGTAAAAAGGTGAATTCAAAACATACTGTAACATTATTACATATGTTATATGATATATACTAATACATATATAACACATAGATATGTATACACATCTATCCTGATAGTTCTCTTTCTCTGGGGAACTGGAATACAAAACACTCAAAAGAAAAAGAAGCCTTGGAAAAATGTCACCTTTCCATCTGAAGAGATGAGTTCCAGATCTCCAGATCCCTGGTGGTCTTTCCTTTGTGTAAATATTTCCACCAGGTCAGCCCCTGCAACTCAGTGTCCTCTCTGCTGATGTGAGTGTTTATGTATCCTTATTGTAAGGCAGAGGCCTCATCACACAGGAGTTTTAGCATCTCTTCTGAGCTCACACAGTCCACACCGAGCAGGGAGAAAGTTCCTGGTGTCCTCCAGTTCCTATGTGCTGAGTTCGTTGGGTGTAGACCAGAGGCCCTGGGCTGGATACCCCATAGCTACACAGTCACATGTGTCCTCAAACACACCCCAAGGGCCTTGCTGCCAATGAGCAAATCCTGCTGCCGGGCTCAGGACTCCTTCACCTTTGCTGATGGACTTCTAAGGATACTCAGCCTTTCTCATGAGTGACATGAATGCCCTAAGTCTTCTCCATAGAGAAGAATGGCCCAAGGATCTGGCTTGAAACTCATTTTGTCATGAAACCAAATCACATAGAATGATAGGATGCCTTTCACGAGTCAGTTTTCTAGGACTGCTGTAACAAGCACATAAACCTGGTGACTTAAAACCATACACGTCTGTTCTCCTCTATGCTGGAGGCCAGAAGCCAAAATCAGGGTCACCAGGTGTGAGTCAAGGTGTGAGCAGGGCTGCGTCCTTTGGGGGATCCAGGGGAGAATCTGTCTCCTGCTTTCCCAGCTTCCAGAGGCAGCAGGCATTCCTTTGCTCAAGTTCCCTCTTCAGTTACTCCAGTCCCTCCTTCCAGTGTCACATCCCCTATTTCTCTCTGTGTCTGACCCCACCTGCCCCCTTTTAGAAGGACACTTGCAATTATAGCAGGCCCATCTGGATGACCCAGGACAATCCCTCTGTCTCAGATCCTTAACTGCATCTCATTTGCGCTGGGTAAGGGAACATAGTCACAGGCTCTGGATAAGGACATCTTAGATGGCATTAGTCATTAACATCAATAATTGTAAAACAATGAAATGGAACCCCAGGGTCTCATTGTCAGTGTTGATGTGACAAAGTGTCTCAGTAGCTGCTCCACAGTCAGTGTTTCTCTCTGGATGTGTGAAAGGGGAGTGTGTGCCTGGAGCTGCACCTGTTCACTTCCCTGAAAGGTGTTTATTCCTTCTTTTTTTAATAATAATTTTTTATTATGTTATGTTAGTCACCATACAGTACATCCTTAGTTTTTTTTTTTTACATCCTTAGTTTTTGATGTAGTGTTCCATGATTCATTATTTGCGTATAACACTCACTGCTCCATGCAATATGTGCCCTCCTTAATACCCATCGCTGGCCTATCCCAATCCCCCACTCCCCCCCCCTCTGAAGCCCTCAGTTTGTTTCCCAGAGTCCATAGTCTCTCGTGGTTCATTCCCCCTTCTGTTTACTCCCCCCCATTCTTCCCTTCCTTGTCCTACCGATCTTCCTGCTATTTCTTCTGTTCCATAAATGAGTGAAACCATATGATTATTGTCTTTCTCTGCTTGACTTATTTCACTAGCATAATCTCCTCCAGTACCGTCCATGTTGCTGCAAATATTGAGTAATTGTTCTTTCTGATGGCTGAGTAATATCCCATTGTATATATGGACCACATCTTCTCTTTTCCTTAAATAATAATATTTTTTATTATATTATGTTAGTCACCATACAGTACATCCCTAGTTTTGATGTAAAGTTTCATGATTCATTACTTGTGTATAACACCGAGTGCACCATGCAATACGTGCCCTCCTTAATACCCATCATCAGCCTATCCCATTCCCCTCCGCCCGAAGCCCTCAATTTGTTTCCCAGAGTCCATAGTCTCTTGTGGTTCATTCCCCCTTCTGTTTTCTCCCCTTTCTTCTTCCCTTCCTTCTCCTACTGATCTTCCTACTTCTTATGTTCCATAAATGAGTGAAACCATATGATAATTGTCTTTCTCTGCTTAACTTATTTCACTTAGCATTATCCCCTCCAGTCCCATCCATATTGCAGCAAATGTTGAGAAATCATTCCTTTTGATGGCTGAGTAATATTCCATTGTATATATGGACCACATCTTCTTTATCCATTCGTCTGTTGAAGGGCATCTCGGCTCCTTCCACCATTTAGCTATTGTGGACAATGCTGCTATGAACATTGGGGTGCATATGGCCCTTCTCTTCACTACATCTGTATCTTTGGGGTAAATACCCAGTAGTGCAATTGCTGGGTCATAGAGAAGCTCAATTTTTAACTTTTTAAGGGACCTCCACACTGTTTTCCAGAGTGGCTGTACCAACTTGCATTCCCACCAACAGTGTAGGAGGGATCTCCTTTCTCCACATCCTCTCCAACATTTGTTGTTTCCTGCCTTGTCAATTCTTGCCATTCTAACTGGCATAAGGTGGTATCTCAGTGTGGTTTTGATTTGAATTTCCCTGATGGCTAATGATTTTGAACATTTTTTCATGTGTCTGTTAGCCATTTGTATGTCTTCATTAGAAAACTGTCTGTTCATATCTTCCATCCATTTTATGATTTGTTTATTTGTTTCATGTGTATTGAGTTTGAGAAGTTCTTTGTAGAACGTAGATAACAATCTTTTATCAAGTAGTGTCATTCGCAAATATCTTCTCCCATTCCGTGGGCTGCCTCTTACTGTTTCCTTGGCTGTGCAGAAGCTTTTTATCTTGATGAAGTCCCACAAGTTCATTTTATCTTTTGTTTCTCTTGCCTTTGGAGATGTGTCATGAAAAAAGTTGCTGTGGCCAATGTCATAGAGGTTGCTGCCTATGCTCTTCTCTAGGATTTTGATGGATTCCTGTCTCACATCGAGGTCTTTCATCCATTTGGAGTTTATCTTTGTATATGGTGTGAGAGAGTGGTCAAGTTTCATTCTTTTGCATGTAGCTGTTCAATTTCCCCAGCACTGTTTATTGAGGAGACTGTCTTTTTTCCACTGGATGTTTCTTCCTGCTTTATCAAATATTAGTTGCCCAAAGAGCCAAGGGTCCATTTCTGGGTTCTCTATTCTGTTCCATTGGTCTATGTGTCTGTTTTTGTGCCAGTACCATGCTGTCTTTGTGATCACAGCTTTGTAGTATAGCTTGAAATCTGGCAATGTGATGTCTTTCCTGATTAAAACACTTCAGAGTGGACCACATCCTCTTCATCCAGTCATCTGTTGAAGGGCACCTCGGCTCCTTCCACAATTAAGCTATTGTGGACAATGCTGCTATGAACATTGGGGTGCATATGGCCCTTCCCTTCACTACGTCTGTATCATTGGGGTTTTCCTGAGTGGCTGCACCATTTTGCATTCCCACCAACAGTGTAAAAGGGGTCCCCTTTCTCCACATCCTCTCCAACATCTGTCATTTCCTGATTTGTTAATTTTAGCCTTTCTGACCAGTATGACATTCTATATCATTTTGGTTTTGATTTGTATTTCCCGGGATGCTGAGTGATGCTAAGCTTTTTTTCATATGTCTCTTGGCCATTTGGGTGTCTTCTTTGGAGAAATGTCTATAATGTGTTTGCCCATTTCTTGGTTGGATTATTTTTCCTTTGGGTGTTGAGTTTGGTAAGTTCTTTATATATTTTGGATACTAGCTCTTTATCTGATAAGACTTTTGCAAATATCTTCTCCCGTTCTGTTCTTTGCCTTTGATTTTGTTGACTGTTTCCATTGCTGAGCAAAAGCTTCCTGGCTTTTTTAAAAAAAAATATGTTAGTCATCATACAGTACATCATTAGTTTTTTTTTTTTAATGATTTTTTATTATATTATGTTAGTCACCATACAGTGCATCCCCGGTTGCCGATGTAAGGCTCGATGATTCATTAGTTGTGTATAACACCCAGTGCACCATGCAATATGTGCCCTCCTTACTACCCATCACCAGTCTATCCCATTCCCCCATCCCCCTCCCCTCTGAAGTCCTCAGTTTGTTTCTCATAGTACATAGTCTCTCATGTTTCATTCCCCCTTCTGATTACCCCCCTTTCTTTATCCCTTTCTTCCCCTACCGATCATCCTAGTTCTTATGTTCCATAGATGAGAGAAATCATATGATAGTTGTCTTTCTCTGCTTGACTTATTTCACTTAGCATTATCTCCTCCAGTGCCATCCATGTTGTAGCAAATGTTGAGAACTCGTTCTTTCTGATAGCTGAGTAATATTCCATTGTATATATGGACCACAACTTCTTAATCCAGTCATCTGTTGAAGGGCATCTCGGCTCCTTCCACGATTTAGCTATTGTCGACATTGCTGCTATGAACATTGGGGTGCATATGGCCCTTCTCTTCACTACGTCTGTATCTTTGGGGTAAATACCCAGTAGTGCAATTGCTGGGTCATAGAGAAGCTCAATTTTTAACTTTTTAAGGGACCTCCACACTGTTTTCCAGAGTGGCTGTACCAACTTGCATTCCCACCAACAATGTAGGAGGGATCCCCTTTCTCCACATCCTCTCCAACAATTGTTGTTTCTTGCCTTGTCTATTTTTGCCATTCTAACTGGCGTAAGGTGGTATCTCAGTGTGGTTTTGATTTGAATTTCCTTGATGGCTAATGATTTTGAACATTTTTTCATGTGTCTGTTAGCCATTTGTATGTCTTCATTGGAAAAGTGTCTGTTCATATCTTCTGCCCATTTTTTGATTTGTCTATTTGTTTCTCGTGTATTGAGTTTGAGAAGTTCTTTGTAGATCTTGGATACCAGTCCTTTATCTGTAGTGTCATTTGCAAATATCTTCTCCCATTCCGTGGGCTGCCTCTTAGTTTTTCTGACTGTTTCCTTGGCTGTGCAGAAACTTTTAATCTTGATGAAGTCCCATAAATTCAATTTATCTTTTGTTTCTCTTGCCTTTGGGGATGTGTCATGAAAAAGGTTGCTTTGGCCGATGTCGTAGAGGTTGCTGCCTATGTTCTCCTCTAGAATTTTGATGGATTCCTGTCTCACATCGAGGTATTTCATCCATTTGGAGTTTATTTTTGTGTATGGTGTGAGATAGTGGTCAAGTTTCATTCTTTTGCATGTAGCTGTCCAATTTTCCCAGCACCATTTATTGAAGAGACTGTCTTTTTCCCACCGGATGTTTTTTCCTGCTTTATCAAATATTAGTTGCCCAAAGAGCCGAGGGTCCATTTCTGGGCTAGTCTCTATTCTGTTCCATTGGTCTATGTGTCTGTTTTTGTGCCAGTACCATGCTGTCTTTGTGATCACAGCTTTGTAGTACAGCTCGAAATCTGGCATTGTGATGCCCCCAGCTTTGTTTTTCCTTTTCAACAGTTCCTTGGAGATTCGGGGTCTTTTCTGGTTCCATACAAATTTAAGGACTATTTGTTCCAGTTCTTTGAAAAACGTTCTCGGTATTTTGATCGGGATAGCATTGAAAGTGTAGATTGCTCTGGGTAGCATGGACATTTTAACTATGTTAATTCTTCCGATCCATGAGCATGGAATATCTTTCCATCTTTTTATGTCTTCCTCAATGTCTTTTAAGAGTGATTTATAGTTTCTAGAATAAAGGTCCTTTACGTCTCTGGTTAAGTTAATTCCAAGGTAACATATGGTTTTTGGTGCTATTGTAAATGGGATGAATTCCCTAATTTCTCTTTCTTCGTTCTCGTTATTCGTGTACAGAAATGCAACTGATTTCTGAGCATTGATTTTGTATCCCGCCACGTTACTGAATTGCTCTATAACTTCTAATAGTTTGGGAGTGGCTTCTTTTGGGTTTTCCATATAGAGTATCATGTCATCTGCGAAGAGAGACATTTTGACTTCTTCTTTGCCGATTTGAATACCTTTGATCCCTTTTTGTTGTCTGATTGCTGTTGCAAGGACTTCTAGTACTATGTTGAATAATAGTGGCGACAGTGGGCATCCTTGTCGTGTTCCTGATCTTAAGGGAAAGGCTTCCAGCTTTTCCCCATTGAGAATAATATTTGCAGTAGGCTTTTCATAGATGGCTTTTATGAGATTCAGAAACATACCTTCTATTCCTACACTCTGAAGCGTTTTAATCAGGAAAGGATGCCGTATTTTGTCAAATGCTTTTTCGGCATCGATTGAGAGGATCATATGGTTCCTGAGTCTTTTCTTGTTGATATGATGTATCACGCTGATTGATTTGCGTATATTGAACCACGCTTGCATCCCAGGTATGAATCCCACTTGATCGTGGTGGATAATCCTTTTAATGAACTGTTGGATTCTATTAGCAAGTATCTTGTTGAGGATTTTGGCGTCCATATTCATTAGGGAAATCGGTCTGTAATTCTCCTTTTTGAGGGGGTCTTTGCCTGGTTTGGGGATCAAGGTAATATTGGCCTCATAGAATGAGTTTGGTAGCTTTCCTTCTGTTTCTATTTTTTGAAATAGCTTTAGGAGAATAGGTATTATTTCTTCTTTGAATGTTTGGTAGAATTCCCCAGGAAAACCGTCCGGGCCTGGAGTTTTGTTATTTGGAAGGTTGTTTATCACTGACTCAATTTCTTCATAATTAATTGGCCTGTTTAAGAAATCAATTTCTTCCGGTTTCAATCTTGGTAGTTTATAGGTTTCCAGGAAGGATTCCATCTCTTCCAGATTGCTTAGTTTATTGGCATATAGCTGTTGATAAAAATTTCTAATAGTCCTTCCAATTTCAATGGTGTTCGTCGTGACCTCTCCTTTTTCATTCATAATTTTAATAATCTGGGTCCTTCCTCTTTTCTTTTGGATAAGTCTTGCCAGTGGTCTGTCAATTTTATTGATTCTCTCCAAGAACCAGCTTCTAGTCCTGTTGATCTGCTCTACTGTACTTCTGGTTTCTGCTTGATTGATTTCAGCTTTAATTTTGGTCAACTGCTTCCTTGTGCGTGGATTAGGCCTGTCCCTCTGTTGCTGTTCCAGCTTCTTGAGGTGAGAATATAAAAACTGCATTTTAGATTTTTCTATTCTTTTGAGTGAGGCTTGGATGGCTATGTAGTTCCCCCTTAGGACTGCCTTTGCAGTATCCCATAGGTTTTGGACTGTTGTATTTTCATTCTCATTGGTCTCCATAAATTGTTTAATTTGATTTTTGATTTCCTGGTTTATCGAGTCATTCCTGAGCAGGATGGTTCTTAGTCTCCAAGTGTTTGAGTTTCTTCCAAATTTTTCCTTGTGGTTGAGTTCCAATTTCAGAGCGTTGTGGTCTGAGAATATGCAGGGGATAATTTCAATCTTTTGGTATCGGCTGAGACCTGTTTTGTGTCCCAGAACATGGTCTATTCTTGAAAATGTTCCATGGGCATTAGAATAGAATGAGTATTCTTTGGTTCTGGGGTGTAGTGTTCTATATATATCTAAGAGGTCCAACTTGTCGAGTATGGCATTCAAAGCCTTTGATTCTTTGCTTAGTTTTTGCCAGGGTGTTCTGTCTATTTCTGAGAGTGGAGTGTTGAGGTCCCCTACTATTAATGTATTTTTATCTATATGTCTCTTTATTCTGGTTAAGAGTTGGCTTGTGTATCTTGCTGCTCCCCTGTTGGGGGCATATATATTTACAATTGTCATATCCACTTGTTGAATACTTCCCTTAAGAATAATATAGTGCCCTTCTGCGTCTCTAACTATAGTCTGTAGTTTAAAATCCAGTTTATCTGATATGAGAATTGCTACCCCAGCTTTCTTTTGATGTCCATTTGCATGAAAGATGGTACTCCATCCCCTTACTCTCAGTCTGAATGCATCTTTGGGTTCGAAATGAGTCTCTTGTAGACAGCAAATGGATGGGTCATTTCTTTTTATCCAATCTGCAACCCTGTGGTGTTTAAAGCAAGAATTTAAACCATTAATGTTAAGACTGGGTACTGAGAGATATGCTTTTAATTCTGCCATGTTGTCAGTAAAGTCTTTGTTTGTATTGGCTGTGACTTTCTGTTCTGTATCACTCTTGGGGCCTTTTTACTTTTATAGAATCCCCCGTAATATCTCCTGTAGGGCTGGTTTCGTGGTTACGAAATTGGCTAGTGACTGTCGATTCTGAAATGTCTTTATTTCTCCATCAATTCTGAATGACAGCCTTGCTGGATAAAGGATCCTTGGCTTCATGTTTTTCTCTGAAAGAGCTTTAAAAATGCTCCCCCAACCCTTTTTCTCATTCCAGGTCTGTGTAGACAGGTCTGACGTAATTCTGATGCCTTTGCCTTGGTACGTGAGAAATTTCTTTGCCCTGGCTGCTTTCAATACTGTATCCTTGGATCTAATATTTGCGAAATGCACTACGGCGTGACGTGGCGTAGGTTTGTCGTGGTTGAGCTTGGGAGGGGTCCTCTTTGCCTCTTGGACACGAATTTTTGTTTCCCTTGCTAGATTAGGGATGTTTTCAGCTACAATTTGTTCAAATATCTCTTCTAGACCTCTGTTTTTCTCCACCCCCTCGGGGATGCCGATGATTCTAACATTGGATCGTTTCTTTGAGTCAGTAATCTCCCGTAGCCAACATTCGTGGGCGTGGATTTTTTTAAGACCATCTTCTATTTTTATTTTTTCCTCTATTAACCCATCCTCCAATTCACTAACCCTTTCCTCCGCTTCTGTGACCCTGGCCGTCAGAGCCTCTAGTTTTGCCTGCATCTGGCTCATAGAATTTTTAATTTCTGTCAAATTCGCTCTCATTTCCGCCCTTAGGGATTCTATATTCTCAGTAACATTTTCCTGAATACTTTTTTCAAGTCTACTCATTATCTTGACCATTGTTACTCTGAATTCCATTTCTGATAATTTGGTTACATCCATATCCGTTACTTCTGTGGCAGAGGCCACTGACTCACTGTCTTTTCTTTGCTGGGGTGGGGGCTTCTCCTTCTTGTCATTCTAATGAGGGGAGGTTGCGGGGTTTTCCAGAGCTCAAAATTATTGACTGGGTCCCAGGCCATGCCCCTTGTTTTATAGGGATCTTAGAGATTTGGGCTTCTTCTTTAAAGATTTTATTTATTTACTTATCTGAGAGAGGGAGACAGACAGTCAGCAAGAACGGAACAGAAGCAGGGGAGTGAGAGAGGAAGAAGCAGGCTCCCAGCAGAGAAGCCCGATGAGGGACTCCTTTCCGGAACGCTGGGATCACGCCCTAAGCCGGAGACAGGCGCTCAATGTCTGCGCCACCCAGGCGCCTCGGGTTGTGGGCTTCTTGATTTTTCAGCCTGCCTTCTGTGTTCTGGGGGAGGGGCCTGCCGCGCCGATACTCAGGCAACCCTGTTTGGTTAGAGTCTCCGTGTCCCCTGCAAGGGGGGATGGGGATGGGCACTCTCTGAGCCGGTATTTCCAGGCTTTTGTTCTCTGGCGGCTTTCCCTGGCGGTTTGCTGTGCCTCTTCTGAGAGTCAGAGCAGCAGAGGCTGCATTGTCACAGAACAGAGGGATTGCGGCCTGTTCTCCACTGATGTTCTGGCCACTTTAACTCTGTTTCTGTTGGTGCTGCTCAACCCTGCAGCGTCCCGGGATGTGCGCCCCACACCCGGCGTCCCAGCCCTCACTTCCAGGGCCGGCGCGTCTCTGTCCTTTATGTTTCTAACGCCGCCAGCCGCCCCGCGCGCTCCGGAAGCTCCCGGTCTCAGTCTGGATCCAGTGAGCACAGCGGGATTCCGGTGTTCCCCGAGATGCCTGGTGGCACGCGCACCCGGCTAACGGTCTCAGTCTGCTGTTTTGCGAGTGACGACCACGAGCCCGCCCACTCCCCCGTGCAAGTGGCTACCGCTTCCCGGCGCCCAAACGCGGCGGCTCCCTCCCCCTTCCATTTATCTTCCGATATCTGTGCACGGTTTCATGGCTCCCCGCTTCGTACCTCAATACTCAGCACTGGAGATGTTCATTTGTAGAGATCCAGATGCATCTTCCTGCGTCTCAGGCTGGTTCCGTGGTTGTTTAGGCTGGTCTGATACCTATCCAGCTCGACTCGGGGGACCGGCTGAAAACGGTGTCTCCTACTCCTCCGCCATCTTAACTATGTAGTTTTTGATGTAGTCCCACTAGTTCATTTTTAATTTTGTTTCCCTTGCCTTTGGAGATGTGTCTAGCAAGAAATTGCTGTGACTCAGGTCACAGACATTGGGGCCTGTTTTGTCCACAGGATTTTGATGGATTCCTATCTCCTATTAGGTCTTTCATCCAGTTTGAGTCTATTTCTGTGTATGCTGTAAGAAAATGGTCCAGTTTCATTCTTCTGCATGTGGCTGTCCAATATTACCAACACCATTTGTTGGAGAGACTGTCTTTTTTCCATTGGATATTCTTTTTTTTTCAGTATTGAAGGCTTTTATTTTTGCAATGTGCATGAGGGAAAAGAAGAAAGTCCTGATGGCCCTCCTCTGATTTAACAGAGCGATTTTGAATGTGTTTATATCATTTAGAAACAGCAGTCTTTCAATTTTAATACTAACACTAAGGCAAGAAATTATAGAGACTACCAATCAGAATTACGAATTTCTCTTTAAAGTTCAGTTTCTCAGATTATGACAACTATTTCTAAAGCCCTTGGAATTTCTTTTTTTTTATTATTATGGTCATTTAGCCACAGTATAGTACATCATTAGTTTTTGATATCGTGTTCAATGATACATTAGTTGCATATAACACCAAGTGCTCATCACAACACATGCCCTCCTTAATACCCATCATCCCATTACCCCATCCCCCCCACCCCTCCTCTCTGAAATCCTTAGTTGGTTTCCCAGGGTCCATAGTCTCTCATTGTTCATCTCCCTCTCTGATTTCTCCTGCATTTCAAAAACGGGAATAGGAATAGATGTGGGTCATCTCTAAGTGTGCAGAAATAATAATTTATTTTGAGACTTAGAAGAGTGAATGCACATGAAACTCTTCCCACAACATATGGCAAGGAACAGGCGCTCATATGTGGTAGCCATTCTTACATTTATAGTTATAAAACATCTTGCGCCAGCAGCCCAAATATCGGACCACAGCTTGGAGTAAGAATTTACACCAATGGAAGGCCCTCTCCCTGGATCCTCAGATATATGCTTCTCAAACCCTAGGATGGGAGTCAGACAGACCTCCACGTGACTCCTTCATTCAGGTGTTGTATGACCTGCACCAACATTTCTTATCTGCATATTCAGAGTACCCATATCCTGACCTCTCTTCGTGCCAACTTGGCATAGCATTTTGCCTACAACACAACCCCAGATAGACTCAAGGAAACACAGGCATGAGAACTTGCTGTTTCACAGAAAGTAATGTGGGGGAAATGGGGAAAGAACTTCAATAAGATGTCAGATAACAACCCACTTTTAACATTCTCTATGTTTTTTAATGTTTTTTTATTATATTATGTTAGTTACCTAAGCTCTGAACCCTCTCCCCTTTGTCTGTCTCTGCCTCTCTCTTTCTCTTTCTACACTTCACATTCGGACATACTTCACTAAACTCAGATCAACACAGAAACCTCCTGAGGGTCTCTGCCCTTCAAAGACATTGAGAAGTCAGTCAACCATCTCCTTGGAGACAAATAGTTTATGTTCTTTTGTACATATCTTATAATTAAAAGATAATACTTGGACAACACTGGACAGAGTGCCTGTTAAGAAAAGCCTCGATGCTGGTGGTATTTATTATTATGCTCATTTCTGTTTTTCCTGGTGGTGGAGGAGGAAAGGTCCTCCCTTACTTGTCCATTCAAGAGAAACCATTGGCATCAATGCCCACACACATCCATGTGATGTCTCCCACCAACCCATAGGGAGATGACACACCCTTAGACAGAGGTAATGGGATGGAATTCATCACACAGGGTCAAGGTAAGATATAGAGTCTATGCCAGAGGCAGCAAACAAATTGGGGAAAAACAAGTACGTAGCCTGCTCCAACACCGATGGGTGCATCCAACAATACCTATTCAGTATTTTCATATACTGAGTTCCTACAACGGTCCTTTGGAGAGAGTTGTTATTATTGTCAGCCATGTTATCATATTGCCTCACTACCAAATGGGTCATCAGAAGCTTAGGGGACTGAATTTTCTCTGGAAACTTTTCTTTATGGCATTCTTGAGCTCCTTATTCCTGAGGCTGAAAATGATCGGGCTGAGAAAGGGAGTGAAGACTGTATAGGTGGTGGCCATCAGAGTGCTACTGTCCATAGAGTGGGGGCCCTTGGGCTTGAGGTAGATAACGGAGGCAAAACTGTAGTGCACAATGACCACAGTGAGGTGGGACACACATGTGGAGAAGGTCTTGTGCCTGCCCTCAGCTGAGGGGATCTTCAATATGGCAGCTGCAATGAAGATATAGGAGAGGACGATGAGGAATGAACATTCCATCAGAACTGTGACACATACCAGGATCACACCCAAGGTGACAGAGGTTGTCTCATTCCCACAGGCCAAATTTAAGAGGGAAAGGGCATGGCAGCCAAAATGGTGTATCACATTAGACCCACAGAAGGTGAGGTGAAAAACTATCAGCGTCACCATCATCCCCATGACTGAGCCACCAGCCCAGGACCAGGACACTAGACGGGCACAGGAGCTGGTGCTCATAAGCACGTTGTACGTCAGGGGATGGGTGATGGCCACATAGCGGTCATAGCCCATGACTGTGAGCAGGAAGGAGTGGGTGAAGCCAAATGTGAAGGAGAAGAACATCTGGCTTGCACAGGCCACAAAGGTGATGGTGCGATGGGTGGAGAGCAGGTCAGTCAGCAGACGTGGTGTGATGGCCAAGGTGTAAAGGATCTCGGAGATGGACAGGGCACACAGGAAAAGGTACATGGGCGTGTGCAGGCTGCGCTCACTCTTGACAGTGACCATGATAAGCAGGTTCCCCAGCAGTGTGAACAGGTACATGAGCAGGAACAGCAGGAAGAAAATGGGCAGGAGTGGTGGGGGGAAGTTGGAGAAGCCCACGATGATGAATTCAGACACCATGCTATAGTTCTGACCAACCACGGATGCTGCATCTGATGATACCAGAAAGGGAATGAAGGTATATGGTTTATTCCATGATGGAGAAGCAGAATTCAGCATCAGAATACCTATCATGTGATTAGTTATATGAATAAACTAAAAAGGAAATGTCATATAATTATATCAACCTAGGCAGTAGTCCTGGATTGCTAAATTTCAATTCCTATTTATGATTTTTAAAATTGATTTTTAATTGATATGTAGCATTGTATTATTTTATATATACAGGATAATGCACATATCTTAGAGATCTTTAAAAAGCTTCTCAACAGGAAATTGACGAGGAGTTCCTTAGCTAACTAAGAATAGATACTGCAAAACTAGCAAATATTACATGAAGTGGGAAACTAGGGGTGCATTGTTTTAGAATCCGGAACAAGGCAAGGGTACTCACTGTCTGTGCTGCTCATTAGCAGGGAACTGAAAGCCTGGAGCGGTGCTTGCGGAAAGATATAGTAAGAAGGAATATCAGGATCAGAAGGGAAGAGACGTGATCATCTACCTAAAAAGTAAAAGGATGAAGGTGGAATATATTTGAGACAAGCCAGAACACAAGTTGCAGAAGACTAGATCAACTTCCCAAACTCACAGTATTTCCCATGGAATTACACCCATAATCATCACGTTAAAGATAGAATTTAAGGAAAACATAAAATAACATTACCAATAGTGACACAAACCAATATAAGACAGTGCTCATACATTTTGGCCTCAGGATTTCTTTACACTAGAAACCTATTGAGTCTCTTAGAGGGCCTTATTTTGAGGGAGTGATAACTCTCCATTCTTACCATATTAGTAATTAAAACTGCGATTCTTTGGAAATATTTATTTATTAACCCATGGAAAAGAACAATAATCAACCTTTGATTCAACCTAAAGGAACAATCCACTCATGTTAATATAAGGAACACTTTGGGAAAGTAACTGCATTTAAAAAAACTCATGTAGTGAGTAGTGTGCCTTTGTTTTACATTTTTGCATTTTGGCCAATGTTGGCTGGATGGAAGACAAGATGATGCTTGCATCTGCTTCTTCATTCACCCTGGGGCAATATATGGTTTCAGCTGAAATACAAGACAAAAATACATCCTCACTTTCATTGGAAAAGTGAGGACCTGATGGCCCCCCAAAAGGCTCTCCAGGACCCTGGGGATCCTCATATCACACTTTGAAATCCTCTGGTTTAGAATATCTAGGAATTAACTAAGCACATGCACTATCTCCAAGGACAGAGATTTTAACCATGTATAGATATATAGAAGATGATCTGGGTACATGGAAAATACAGAAACCAATGTGCTCTCTTGGATGGATTGAGCTAATATACCAATTATGTCAGTTCTTCCTCAAATTATATTCTGTGCAACTGCATTTATTATTTAAGAAGTTAAATTTAAGAACTATCTTAAACTTCTTTCTGAAAAATAAAGTCAGTGTACTGGTCTTCTTAAAATGGAGTACACTGTACTGGTCTTCTTAAAATGGAGTACACAATAGATATAGAGATATCCCTCTGTATATTGAGACTCACTATAGACTCGGAATCATTTAAAAAGTGTGACAATGGAACAGACGTACATGATATTTGTGATACATGGAATCACACAGGTTGGCTATCTAAGAAAATACCCTTGCCTGACTCTAAACCCAATAGGTGATAAAGGTGGGAGCACAAGCCAAACAGAACAAATGGATTGTGTACTGGTTTGTGGTGGGAAAAATGGTCATTTTATGAATTGGTGCAAATCTGAATTCCTGCTAAGATCACACCCAAGGTAGATGGATTTCACACATAAAATGAAATATAAAGTTAATAGGAGAAGGCTTGGGATCTCAGAGTGAAGAAGGACTTCTTAACCAAAGCTCAAAAGCACAAATATTAAGGTGATATGGAGAAAGAGGAACTCTTTTACACTGTTGGTGGGAAGGCGAACTGGTGCTGCCACTCTGGAATACAGTATGGAGATTCCCCAAAAAGTTAAAAATGGAACTACCCTATATCCACCAATTGCACTACTACATATTTACCCAAAGAACACAGAAATACTGATTCAAAGGGATACATGCACTCTGATGTGATAGCAGCATTCCCTGCAATAGCCAAATTATGGAAACAGCTCAAGTGTTGAGTAAAGAAAATGTGGATTATATACACAATGGAATATTACTCAGCCATCAAAAAGAATGAAATCTTGGCATTTGCGACAACATGGTTGGAGCTAGAGAGTGTTATGCTAAGTGAAATATGCCAGTTAGAGAAAGACCAATACCATATGATTTCACTCATGTATGGAATTTAAGAAACGAA